>NC_139779.1:741279-1482559 GCF_965231275.1 Zosterops lateralis | reverse complement strand
CAGGGCTCATTCCATCCCTATTGTCATTGCTTCCAAGGCACCTCACTGGTGTGCTGGGCAAACAGCACAAATGGGAGACCCTGAGCAGATGGAACATCTCCTGGAACACACTTCTGAGCATGGAGCTTCTTAAAAACCAGACATGCTGAAGGAATAAAAGATTAGGATGATCTTGATAAACACAGGAGAATTTCCTTCTTACCACTGCCACTCCAAGGAAGAGTAGGAATGCCAGCAGTCTGAGCCACGATGGAAGAAGCAATTTTATCTCCTAAGGCCCACATGGCTTGGCTGGGAGGACCTGCAAAGAGCAAAGACAATGCATGAGAGAGACACAAGGGGTATCAGACATTAGGGAAATTCTGATTTAGGAGAAATTCCACTCTTTCCATAAAACTGAACCCTCTTTAAAATGGGAACAGGGACAATCTGGTTTAACAGGAATCTTTCCTGATTCTTTTATCTCAACATTAAAGGCTATTTTGGAAAACTTTCCCCTTCTTCCATAGAAGAATTACAGTAAAGAACAAATCATCCATCTTGCACTGCAGACCACTCCTCATGGCTCTCTCTTGGACTCAGGATTTTCTATCTCCCAAACCTCCCCACCTTCAAACAAGGACTAGACACCAGATGAGCAGTTCCATCTCCTCACCCATGAAGGCAATCCCGTTTTTGTGGAGAAGTTCTGGCAGTTTGGGGTTCTCTGATGCATGGCCCCAGCCAGCCCACACAGCCTGCAGGAGAAAAGAAACAATTTGCTCTTTGTTGGAATAAAACAACCAAGTGAGCAGAAACAGACACATCCAAACACTCCAAGTCTTTTTTTTTTTCCTCATGGAAAACAGCCTCAGGAGCCAGAGCAGCCTCTGAGCTGCAGGGTGTGCTGGATTTAAAGCATGACTTGCACCTTGCAGACAAGTGCAAGCAGGCTGCTGAGGAGGAGCTGAGTGCAGAGAATTGCAAGGGAACCTCCCTGTCCTGCAGATATTCCTGCTGGGACAGCCACTGCACTGTCCCATGTGTTGCCTTTGGGTGCTAATTTGGTCTGGAACTCAAATTGCTTTGCCCTGCCTTACTCCTGATGGAAAGAGAGAAGGAGATTGCTCAGTGTGTGTGACATTTCTCACCTGCACTGGAATCCTCTTGGCAATATCGAGGATGAGCTCCACGTTTGCATAGTTGTTGTTGTTGGGTCCTCCTGGCACGGGCACGTAGTGATCTGCCATTTTAATGTACTCTGCAAACAACACAGGAGGTGCCATTCAGGCTGCAAATCCAACAGCAGGGCTAAAATTCTGCTCTAAAATCCTCTTTTTTTTTTTTTTTCCCAGGCTGAGCCCTCCCATTTCCCTCAGCTGCTCCTCACAGGGCTGACTCTCTCAGAACCACCGACCTGCTCCAGAACATCCCAGATCAGCTGGACATCCCCACTCTTTGCAACTCAAGGAGAAGGCTGTGAGCCTTTTCCCCAGCTCCCCAGCTCACCTGCATTGGCTTTCAGGTCCTCAGGGGTGACCATGACCACAAATCTGATGGCTCTCTCATTCCTGAACATCTCGTAGGACCAGCGCCGGATGGACCTCATGCACTTCACTGCTGCAATGCCATTGTTTGCTATCAGGACCTGGGTGCATTAGAAGCTGGGATGAAACAGAGTCTAAATAGCACAAAACAATTAACAATCCTGATAGAAGATTTTTCTCCTCCCCCCAAACTTTGCCCATTCTTGGGCTGTGGATTTGTTTTAGCCACCATCCAGCTCATGGCCCATCTGTCAAGTCAGGGAGCTGCTCTTGTTTCATCATAAAATTTTAATGTGTTGTGCCTTGGTTGGATTAAAGAGCAGAAGGAGTCAAAATCAAATTATTATGCAGTTCTTAATAATAAATACATTTCTTAGTGTTTTTCCAGTCTAAAAATCTAGACTGGATTTTGTTTTATCTGTCTAGAAATCTTTCTGCAGAAGTGGCTCTGGCTCACTCACTTTTTTTGGTTTTTTTTTTTTTTTTTTTTTTCTTATTACATTAAGCTGAAATAATGAGATGTTTGTTTATCACATAGAAAAAGGAAACACAATAATTCCAGGTGGAAGCACAACTTCCAAGCTCAGAAATATGAGTAATTTCATACCTGCAACGTACAGCCTTAGAGAGAGACAATGCAGAGCTCCAGAGAGGAGCTGTAACAGGCTAAAAAATGTCAGGGAATTACCTTTTCAATAACTTTATTCCCTCCAAAACGAGTAACAAACTCTGCTGGAGAAGCCACGGTGAAATCTCGCTGCACATCCACCTTCTTCCTGTCCCGCCCTTGCTTGACAAGGTGCAAACCAGACATGCTGGGCCTGAGGAAAGGGAGGGAGACAGAAACAACCTGTCAGTGCAGCTGGAAACAACCTGTCAGTGCAGCTGGACACCAGTAAAAGAAACTGTGTGAATAATGTCAAAGTTCTCTTTGACCACATTGCTCAACTGGACAAGCAGAATCTCTTCTTTCCTCCAGACCTTCATGGCCTGGTCCTCAGTTTTATAGAGATGGCTCATTTTAAACTACTTTTCAGTTATTTCCATGCAAAAGTTGCAGGTTTTAGCTGGAAAAATTCCGGCTGTGCCAAAATATAAATAGGTAAAATTACATTTGTGTGGTGTTGCTGCCCAACACATGAACAACAATGCTCCACCAGATTGTTCTCAATCCATCTGGAGAAGCTGGAAACAGCAGTGATTTCTGGCTTTGGCAAAACAAGCTGTAAAATATCAGATTCTGTAAGGAAATCCTCTTGGGAAGCACAGCAAATTTATCTCCAGGTGCAAACGTGAGACTGGGACTGGCTACGGAAATCATTTTCCAAGAGTTTTCCTCTACTCCAGCCTTTAATACCTTCCTCAAAAGCTCTGAGAGCCAGAGGACAAATTAATCACGTTACTCCTACTCCAAACACAGAAAGCCAATTTTGTGCCTGCCAAGACCAGCCCCGTGTCCTGCCACAGCCCTTCTGTGTGGGAATGGCACAGCCACTTCCCCTCTGTCTGCCTCAGCCTCCACAGCAACAACACAGGGACACATCACCCTTTGCCTTTGGTTTGCTCAAGTTTACAAAGCTGAGCCTGTGAGAGAAAATTCCAGGGAAAAGCACAGAGCTGCTCCTCACACTGAGTGTGTGCCTTGTCACGGCACCACTGGGAATTTAGGGAATTATTGAGACACTTTTTATTCCGCTGAAGCTTCACCTTCTCTGCTCACCCCACAGTTTATATGTTTTCACTCTACTTGCTGTGCTTTCCCCAAGAGTTTCCCTTCCCAGGAACACAGGGAAAGCCTCTCCCTGCCCCTGGCAGCATCACAGAACCTTTCTGCAGGGAGGAAGAGCTCAGCTCAGAGCTTTGGGAAGCACCAAGGGGTCAGTGCTGGCAGATTTGTGCCCTCTGGATGGAACCTCTGGCCTAATCAGCTGCTGGAGGGCTGCTCCATTGAGTAATTCCATTGGGAATGGGCTGGGATGCAGCAGAGAGCATGAAGGGAAAACCAACACCAGGAGAAGCCAAGGCACATTTAAAGATTTCTTTTTACCATCACAGCCACCAAGCTCAGGGAGCCCAAGAGCTGCACCTGCCCCAGGGCTGGAGCATCCCTGCTGGAACAAACTGCTGTGAGGATTTCCCCTCACATTCCCCCAGAAAAACCTTCTGGCCACAAAGATTTACCCACATGGATCACTGACTCCCCTTCACCACGAGCACAGTTAAATCACAGAGCAATACTGCCACTCCCAGTGACATTCTGGGACACAGAAATCCCTGTGCTGGATCAGAACAACTCCATCCAGCTGAGTGTCTTATCTCACGGAAGAGCAGGGAGCTGACAGCCAGAGAAAAGCAAAGAATGAGCTCTGAGGTCCCTCCCCTCATACTTTCCCTTCTTCCAGTCAGCTGCACTTCCAGATATTGTCACCAAACTTAGAACTTTGGTGTGTCCCTGTGAGCAAAAGTTCTCACACTCCTGTGAACTCTGCCTGGGAATGCAAGGACAGCAGCCAGCAGGAAAGAAAAAGAGTAAATGTGCCTTTAAGGTTGAATTTCTACTAAATTCGTGGATTTAAGGGTCAGAGTCTTTTTTCCTGGCAAGGAAGGAGCACAGTCCAAGGAGTGAGAGAGGCTTAGGCATTACGGGTTTATTGAGAGCAGTCTCAACAAAAATAATAATAAGAGATAAAAAATCCCAAGGTGAGAATTCATGAACACCTTTAAATATGAACTGTCCCACCAAGAAATTACTACACACAAAGATTCTGCTACAGGCAAAATGTCAATGGAGCCTGAGGTTCATCATCCAGGATACAACGAGCACTTGGACATAAACAACTACAGTGAGCATGCCAAGAACATAAACATAAAGTTTATTTATCAATAATTGTAATCAATTGCACATTGTAATCAAAACACCAGAGTTGGATTTTGTTTTGTTTTTTTTTTTCTGCAGGATAAGATGAGGTAGAAGCTGGAGAGGAAGGAAGAAAGCACTGAGCTCTAAACAAAAACAGAATAAATGCTGAGTTAGTGACTGCCATCCCTATTAATCACCACTGCCATGTTTTGTGATGGAGGAATTTCCAGAATGCTTTTCCATCCTCCAGAGCTCACAGGGGGGGCAGAAGTTGTGCAGGAGGGAGCTCTGAGCTGCACTCTGGCATCTCTGTCACAGGCTGCATGCAAGGAGAGCCCACAGGTACAAAAATAAAACACCAGAGGACAAAATGAACACCCAAAACCTCGATGGGCATCTCCAGCAGGGGCACATCTGCCATCCCTACCTTTGCAGCATGTGGTACCTCATCTCCTGACTCTGCTCTGCAGAATCCTCCATGCTGAGTGCAGGAATTAATGGATTTCGGGCTCCTCTCTCCTGCAGCTCGCAGCTCCTCAATCCTGCCAACTCTGCAGCTCCAAGGAGGAGCCACAAAAAGCCTCTGGCAGTGTCTCCTCCCAGCAGAGACACTTCCCCGGCTGCTCCAGCTCCCCTGACCTTTGTCCCCGGGCTCCCCCCACCAGTGTCACCCTCTCGGTGACGCAGCACAGGGGACCAGCCTCCCTTCTCTGTCACCCGGAGCAGCCACAGGTTACGTAATGAAGGAGCTCCAGAGCGCCTGCACGGCGGCTGCTCCAGCAACGGGATCCGCTCCCAGACCGGGGACAGCCTGGGGATGGGCGCCACAGCTCCCCATTGCTGGCCTCTGGCAGCACCCACGGGGATCCTGCTGCACCCATGGGGATGCAGCAGCACCCATGGGGAATGCTGCTCCAGGGGCACATCCCCAGCTACGGGCTCTGAAACCTCTGGAATTCAGTCCTCTTGCAAGATTTCATATGGGGTTTTTAGGAGGGGTGGGGAGGTGACAGCTCCCCACATCCTACATCAGCACCCACAGGGATGCAGCAGCACCCACAAGGATGCTGCTCCAGGAGCACATCCCCAGCTGCAGGGTCTGCAACCCCTGGAATTCAGTCCCCTGATTTCATATGGGATTTTCAGGAGAGGTGGGGAGATGTCCCTGTCACATCCTCCATCAGCACCCACAGGGATGCAGCAGCACCCATGGGGATGCTGCACCCACGAACACATCCCCAGCTGCAGGGTCTGCAAGGGCTCTGTGACCCCAGGAATTCAGTCCCCTTGTAGGATTCAACATGGGGTTTTCCCATATGAAATGCCAGGATTTCATATGGGATTTTCAGGATGGGCGGGGAGGTGACAGCTCCCCACATCCTCCATCAGCACCCACAGGGATGCAGCATCCACAGGGATTCTGCTCCAGGATCCTCAGCTATGGGCTCTGAAACACAGGAATTCAGTCCCCTTGTAGGATTCAATATGGGGTTTTCAGGAGGGATGGGGCACAGAATCCCAAAATGCAGCCAGGCAGGAGGGGATGACTCAAAAAAGGAGTAAGCATCCAGGGGAGAAGTGCCACATTAACCTGGTGACAGGAGGTGACACTGAGGGACAGCAGCAGTGCCATGTGCTGCCAGTGCCAGGCACATCCAGGGAGCAGCAGGGAACAGGGTGTGGGGTGAGAGCAGCCTCACCCTGCACACAAACCTCAGCAGAGCCAAGGGGTCTGACAGAGAACAGAGTTTAACCAACAGGAACACCCCAACACCATGTATCCACCCCAGAACTCAACACCTTTCACTTGCCAGCCTTTATTCCTCTTGGAAAAGCATTTCAAACTACCAACCACCAGGTACCCCACAAATCCCCCATTTAATTCATTCCCAAAATCCCCACCTGCAGCCTCCCAATCCAAACAGGCTCTGCCTATCGTGGCTGCAAGGAAACAAATCCAGGCACAGCTTAATGTGGCACTGTTAGAAACATTCCCTGTGCCTTCCACCAGAGGAATCCACTGCTGGGAGAGAAATGGCCACGATTTGCTGTTGGAGGAGCACACGCAGAGGAGCAGCTTCAGCATTGGTTAAAATACAATTCTGCCAGCTGAATTTGCTGCTGGGAAATCAATGGCCACGATTTGCTGCAGCCATCCCTACAAAAATGAGCTGCACAAGGATGTGTCACTGATCCAGGGCTGGGTCACACACACATCCAACACACACAGGCTCCCCAAAGCTCATTTCCTGCAGGCTGTGCTCCCCAAAATCCCCCTCATCCCAAGAAATCCACCCCCTCCTTGGAGCTGGCAGACAAAGGGAAAGGCTGTGCCTGCTCCTCTGCTGCAGCCCCCAAGGGAAAATCCTTCCTCAGGGACACGTACCTGAGGCACAGCCCAGCCAGGAGCTGACACTGATCCCAGCACTGCCACATGCCAGGGGCTCTGGGTGATGCTCCTGTGGATTCCAGAGGCAGGGATGCATGAGCTGCCTCGTGTGCAAGGCAGCCTGGAGCAGACTGCAGCACACACACACACACACACACACAAAACCTCCCCAGAGAAAGGGCTGGGGATTGCTTCCCTCTGGATCAGGCCTGGGAAGGGTGTGGAAAGGGCAGCTCTCCCCATCCTTTTGGGCTCTGAGTTTTGGAAAGACGATGAGAGCACGTTTTCCATCCGGGTGATAAGACTCAAGGCAGCTGAAGCCTCCCTAAGATCTGCTCCAGTTTTAGCTCTGCCCTTGCATCTGGTTTCACAGGAAGGCAGAGGGAAGGAACAAGCAGAAATGCTGTCCAGCAAGGGATGCAGAATTGCACAGCTGGAATAAACAGTTCTCTACACCTCAGGCAACAGGAGGCAGCAATGTGCACTCTGTCAGAGACAGCTTTGCCCGTGTTTTAAGGAGGCAGAATTGGCTCCAACACTGTCAAAACCAAGGTTTCACCTAGAGGTCAAAATAAATGAAACTTGACTCAGCTCTGACAATGAATTGAGCCTCAGGATTTTCAGGAAATTAAATAAAGGATACAGCAGAGAAGAAAACCAGCCCTCCCTGCACTGCCTGGTAAATAACTTCCATTCCATGCTAAGACAGAATTCCAGCATCAGTCCAGGCAGGTCTTTAGCCTAAAGCAGGAACTTTTACAGAGCCCAAATGGGTACAAGCTGCCAGGATTCCTCCCGAAATAACCAAGTGCCAACAGTTTGCCAGAAGTTCCTTTTCCTAACCACACACCTGGCTGTTTGTCTGCCATGCCAGCTGCATTTGGAACGGGACAATTCCCAGGACACACAGCCCAAATCACTGAGGTTCCCTGCAAGCCCAAAAGCAACACCCTCACACTCAAAATACCCACCGAATCCAAGCATTAATCCAAATAAACAGCCGAGTTTAAATCAAATTAATACCCATAATGCAGTTTCTAACCTTACAAAGCACCGGCTTTTACATCCTCATGAAGTATAAAATTCCACATGTTCCTGGAGCAGCAAACAGCCCAGCACTGTCCAGGTCAAGCCCTGGCACCAAGATAGAAGTGAACAACAACAACAACAAGATAGTTCTGCACCAGAGAGTGGAGTGGAATTGGAGTCCCTGGCAGGGAGCCCTCCCCGTGCTCTTTGGCAAAGTTCAAGTGTTGAACAGATCTGATCTGCAGGAGCACCAGAATGGACCTTTTCACACCAGAGTTAGGGGGCAGGTGGGGGAGCCTCACATTAAATCCACCCAAAGTTAACAGATTCCTTATCTTTCATTTAAAAGTGAGCACATGGGAGATGCTGTCACGCCGTGGTATCTCAGCCAGGGAATCTCCACAAAAATCTCCCAACAAATGACTGAATTTAGAGAGGACATTCCCTCTGTTAACTGAAGTTAAAGGGAGTAAAATAACACTAAAATAAGAATACAACTTCTGAGAGTCCTGCAGAGGTACACAGTGTGTTTGTTCAGGAGGCAGAGCACCTTCCAGGGAAGGAAAGAGCTGCAATCCCCACTTACTGTTGTTATCAGCACAACCAGGCACAGCCACGAGTCCAAACTACCTCCTTTTCTTTCGACAGAGAGAGGAGGAAATCAGCCTTTCACTCCAGGGGGATGAAGTTCATGGCCTTAAGCTGAAGGAGGGCAGGTTTAGATTAGAAGTTGGGTGAGGGTGGTGAGGGCTTGGCACAGAGAAGCTGCCCCATCCCAGGCTGGGATAGAGGAAGGTGTTGTTTGCACACAGAACCTCCAGCACAGGCAGAGCCAGAGGAGGACCCTGCAGACAGCCTGGAGCAGCCAGGACTCCATGCAGCAGAGGAGAAATCCTTTGTGGAGCAGCCCCACAGCCCCCAGAGCACATTTGTGCCTCCCTGCCCTCAGCTGGGCTAAAACCACAGCAGCTCCACAGCATCAATGCCCCACAGTGCAACCTCCCAGCCACACACACACACACACTGCTGGGCTGGAAAGGAATTTTTTTACATTCAGAAGAGGCTCAAAAGGATCTTTCATTACGTTCAGGACTCTGTGCAGTCACTCTAGGGCTGGTTTGTAAGCAGGGACTTTGTCCCAGTGCCAGGCTGGGCACGCTCAACCACTACAGCCCAGGCTAAAATTGAGGCGTTTGTCCAAATTTCCTTTAGCAGATGATTAGTTCTGCTTAAGCATCCCCATGATTTATGGGGACAATGCACTGGGAAGTCCAACCAGTGTTAGGAGCAACGAGCTAAACTCTGTAAGGGCTTCATATGAGGTAACAGCTGAACTCCATCCAAAAAATTTGGCTTTCAGCTGATACAAGTGGATTGTCAGTTGACTCTGTGCACCCAATGTCACTGCTTATGAAACCAGAGCCCTGATGTACAAACACCAGAAGACATCCAGGTTTTGTTCTATTTTAAACAAGAATCTGATACAAGACACCGCCTTGGAAGCTGGAAATTAAAATTAGCAATAATCAGCAACAATTCATTCAGCAAAACAGACAGGCCTGAAGTGCTTTGCAAGTGGCATTTATGGAGTTATTTAATCTGCCATTAAAACTTCAGAAAGGAGCAGAGCAACTCTACAACAGCTCACTGCAAGGAAAACTGTACCCCAGCAGGACTGGCTGGAAGTGCTGATGGAAACTTTTGAACTCAGAGACAACACAGGCAGAAAAAAAGGAAAAAAATGCTTGGTTTCATTATTTAAAGATGCAAAAGGCAATAAAGTCCCTCTGAACACTCCAGCCTGGGTGGTGACTGTCCCCACACACCAATTTTTTAGGTGCTGATGATCCACACAGGAATTAAAAGTTCATTTTCAGAGTGTGGCTTTCTCAACCCTCCAGAGCAGCAGCCAGCTGGCACAACTGAAGGTCCCCACAGATGTCCAGTGGCAGGAGAGCCCAGAGTGCACAACCTGTCCCAGCAAGAGCGTCTTTGGCAACAGCATAAACACTCCCCAAGATCAATAAGGTCACACAAACCTGCCCCCACAAAGCCTTTGGCAGAGCTGAGTAAATCTTGCATTTTTTTTTAATCAGAATTGTTCCTCTGCAGCAAAAAGCCCCTCACCTCAAAGAACGAGCCACCTCTGTTTTAATCCTGTGGGGAAATCACCAGCAAATGGAAAGATTTTTTGGCAACTTCTTCCAAAAGATATGGTCCCTTGGGCCTGCACTTTGTGTCAGAGTGTACAGAACTGCCTGTGAATTTACCTCTGTCACTTTACAGAGTGTGATACCTTTGTGATCACCAAAAGGAAGCTGGAAGCAAGAGCACCTCTGTTCCATTAACTGAGTGTCACAGAGTGACTCCAGGCAAGTTGTTGAACTTGTCTTTGCTGTTGTCTTTGCCTCAGTTTCTCCATCTGCAAACACGATTTAGAAATCTCCTGATGAAAGGGACAACCATCCTGAAAAGGATTTCAACTCATCCGAGTTTATCTTAGAAAAACAGCCCATAACGCTGTAACTTTTTTTTTTTTATTTGAATTGGCATTTCTCTCCAATTTAACTGAAAAGTCAAGTGCTCCCCAGAGGGACTGCCAAAGTAAGCAGGTTACAACAGAAGTGCCCAAGGTTGCACATCTATTGCACTGGGGCTCTCTGGTGCCAGGAAGTTTCTTGCTCTGATATTGTCCATTTACACATTTGTGGTTAGGTGCTCATCCCATTTCTTCTGTTCATTTTATATATATATATATATATATATAGTTACAGTTTCCTGCTTCAAAATTACCTTTTGTACAGCCAAATCATTGCAGCTGGAAAGGTAACCCTCTGTAAATTTGCTTTAAGGTTTTTGCATCAGTTGTGCAAGTGCCAGCTGGCTGAACATGCCCAGCAGCCTGGTCACCACAGCTCTGTCCAATGTCCTCCTCCTGCCCCAACCTGGGACTTTGGGACTGTGTGTTCCCCCCTGAGGCTTCTCCCTCAAGTGGGAAGGGAGCCACCAAAAAAAAAAATTTTAAAAAAAAAAAAATGGAGAGATTACAATTCCTTAAGCTGCACAAGCAAAGAAACCAGTGAAACACAAGAATAAGGATTAGCTGGTTGTGTAAATACCTCCCACTGGTCAGTAAACCTTTGTGGAGTCAAGCACTCCCTTCAAGAGCAACACAGGGAAGGCAGTGAGGGATTGTCCAGCAGAAACTGGAGTGGGACTCACACTGTCCTGGGGGTTCCTGGAATGGGATGGCACAGGCAGGAAGAGCAGAACTCCTGGAATATGGCAAACAAATGAAGGATACACGGGAGAGTGAAGCAAGACTGCCCAGGCACCGAGAAACTGGGATCTGAACATGAAAAGTGCCCAGGGTGCAACAGGGAAAATCCAACAGGCACATCCCATTTACTGGAATGCAAATCAGCAATACCTAAAAATAAAGGGACCTTTGGACAAGAAAACACCACAACCTCAAAAGCCCAGCTGGTGGCTCATTCACAAAGAACCAGGAGTGGGGCAGCCCTGAGACCAACCCTGAGCTCAGGCAGCAGTGACTACATTAAATCTTGATTTATCACCACATTGCAGGACTCCAGTCTTTACTACAACCATCACAATTTTCCCTATCCAAACCAAAACCAAAAAAATTCCAGCATGGACCCACTGATCCTACCCACTGCCAATTCTCTGGCTACATTTAAAGCAGCAAAACCCACGCAAAGACAAAAAAAAGCAAATATTGTTCTTACTCTCAACAAACAGGGCCCAGAAAAACCAAACACAAGTGAAAACTTTAAGTATCTCAGTGAAGACCATGGTCATGAAAGGCAGAACATGACAGGCTTAAGGAATTTAGGCACAAATATTTCAGCAGAACCAAAGGAAAATGGAAGGGTTTGATACAGACAAACAAATAAGAGCTCATTTAGAAACAGAACACTGGCAGGTGTCTTGTCACAACAAAAACACCTGAAGCCAAACAAATAAAGCCATAAACCTGAACCTTTGGATAATCTTTGGGTAGAAAATACTGGAGAATGACTCATCCCTACCTCATATGGCTGGCCAGGCCATCCTGAGGGTTTGGAAGGCCCAGGTCCGAGAGGGAATCAGAACAGACAGACGCAGGGGACAAAGACCTCTCCTTCTCCTCCAGCAGATCCAGTTTCACCAAGGAGCTGGTCTCATCCTCAGAGTTATCCTCTGACACAGAGCCAATGATGAAGCGGGAGTGAGCGTTGGCATCCGCGGCTTTATTGGCTTCTGAGGAGTCCTCCATGGCTACTCCAAACTGGGCTCTCAGCACTGTAAGGGGCAAAGGAAAGGGAAAAAACACACCTGGGGTGAATACCTGCCCCTGGAGAGGACAAAGCAAGGTTCACTGATGAGAAATGCAATGTTAAAAGGTCAGAGCAGAACCCTGAGTCCAGGATCCAAAACAGTTCTACTCTAAGCATTGACTTCTCTGTTTGCACAGGGACTCTGAGATTCACCAGCTGCAGGACCTCCCACCTCAGACAAAGCTGCAGGAGTCACTTAAAGGAGAAAAAAAACCCACCAAAATAACCCCATACACCAGACCCAAAACCTATAGACAAAGGCAGGGAACTCTGAGAGTCAAAAATCACAGCATCAGAGAATCCCTGACTGGTTTGGCTTGGAAGAATCTCATCTCATCCCACCCCCTGCTATGGGCAGAAACACCTTCCACCAGTCCAGGCTGCTCCTGGCCTTGGACACATCCAGGGATGGGTCTTTTCCAGCAGAAAATTAAAGCATTTTCTTTAAAATAAAATTTTAAAAAATAATTCAACTGAGAAAGAGCCACGAGAGATGTGGAAAAAAAATTCACTGAGAAAGAGCCACAGAGAGATGTGGGAAAAAAAATTCTCTGAGAAAGAACCACAGAGAGATGTGGAAAATAAAGGAAAACCCCACAGCACAAAGGTGGGATGGGGAATAAACATTTCATACCCCCTGCTCTGCGTGACTTTGCTGCACTTATATGACAACTGCACCCAGCTGGAAATAAATCATCAGGAAATGAGGGATGCACCAACCTCTTGATATCCGTGCAATCTGAGCAGTGAGCCACTTCCAAAAGGAACTGCAAAAGAACAGAATTAGGAAGTAAGCATTAGGGTTATAATGAAGCATATTCCACGTGGGTTTTCCTGTTTATGCCATCAAAAAAAACCCCAAGGACACCAGGCCTGGCTCCTTTGCTCCAGGTACAGATTAACCCAGGAGCCAAACCTGCAGTGCCCGAGTCCAACGTGGCACCTCCTGCTGCTCCATCCTTCTGGAACTTTCCAAGAGACCTGACCCTCCCACCCTCCAGTTTATTCCTTCCAAACCTTTTCCTGTCCCCTTCTGCACCTGCTGGCTGATCCCAGCTGCATACCAGAGAGTGAATCCCAGAGAAAACCTCATCAGCCCTGCTAATTGCAGCACAATCGGCTCGGACGGGAACGCGACGGTGACGGGGCACAAAAACCTGGCCCGTGGTGTCACCCAAATGGGACACGATGGGGCTTTTAATGAGGGACCAGACAAGGATTTACAGCCAGGGCAATCCCTAAGCACCACACACTCCTGCTTTTCCACCAGTAACTGAGGGGTAAAAACTCATCCAACTGGCTCATGCACTTCTGCCATGAATGTACTTGGCCGAATTATTCAGATCTAGTCCTGTGTTGACATCACTCCTCCCACAAACTCCAGCTGCCCCGGGGCCACGGGCACTTCATTTGACAGAGGCATCATTAACCATTTTAGAACTGAAAAGCCACAAATATCTGTCTGACAGGGACATTAAAAGCATTTAAAAAACCTCTTTTTTGAGGGTAGAGATGAGAAGAAGGGGAAGCACAAACAGGAAGTTTCCCTGTCCACCTGTGATGTGCAAGCTAAACCATGCAGGGAGATTTATTTCTCCACCTGAGGTGCTCAGACAGCACAAATCCAATTCTGTTTGTGCATACAGAGATGCAGACAGCATTTACGTGGATATTTATCCTGGCATCAGATCACTCCTAAAGGTTTTCACCCAGACAGATTTACTGTTGGCACAATCACCAAGAGCTGAAGAGGTTGGGACGCAGCCAAACTGATTCAACCTCACTTCAATGAAGAAAAACCTTTTCTAATTTCAATAACTAATACATCAATAAGCAAGTTTCAAGGATTTATTTTTTTTTTTTAAATTGTTTTGGGCGCAGAGGAACAAGAAGTGAAGTATTTCACTCAAAATGTTCCATGAGAAACCATCCACCCAAGGCCAGGCTCACACAACTTCACTCCAACACCTCATTTGTCCAATTCAGCTCCAAAATAAAACAGTTTTTATCCAGGAAACCCCACTCAGCTCCACTTCCCAAGGCACTTCCCAGCCCTGGGAGCCCAGTCCCACAGGCAGGAGTTCTGCTGAGGTTGTGCAATCAGCACTGGGCTGGAGTGATAAGCTGGGCCTGTTCTCAGCACACCAAGAGTCCTCGTTCACATTTAAATTAATTCCAGCATTGTCTGGGGCTAAATTACACAGGGATTTTCTCAGAGATCTCCTCACCAGAGCCTCTGGGTTTCAGTGCTGTGAATGGAATGCACTGTATACTGGTAGATTGCATATATAGAAATTTAAAGGTAAATTTTTAGTACACATATATATATAACTATAGAGGTGGATTACTCTATAGTTATATATATATATATATATAAATAACATATTATTATATATAAATAGAGAGGTGTATTACACACACAAAAATACACTTCTATTATCTATACACCTATAGAGTGATTATTTTATAAATATATTATCTACACACCTATAGAGGTATATTTTATAAATACATTTATATTATCCATGCCCATATAGAGTGATTATTTTATAAATATATTATCTATACACCTATAGAGGTACATTTAAAAAATACATTTATATTATCCATACCCATTTAGAGAGATTATTTTATAAATATATGTATATTACCTGTACACATACAGAAGTATATTTTATAAATATACTTCTATTATCTATACACCTATAGAAGTATATTTTATAAATATACTTGTAAATATCTATACACATATAGAGGTATATTTTATAAATATACTTGTAAATATCTATACACATAGATGTATATTTCATATATATACAAACACAGGGGTATGTTACATATCTACAAAAAAAGGAGGATGTTATATATACACAAATAAAGGAGTGTATCATAAATATACAAATAAAGGGGTATATTTCTGCACCTCTGCACATCACCTTGGCTCTCTGAAATGCAACTGCCACAGTCCCATTTTTACACAAGCACCTCAAACCCAGCTGAGCACCAAGATAAATCCCCGTGCCACAAACTCCTGCACACGCACTGCTTGTCTCAATAAGGCTGAACCAGACCCTACACCCCAAAATGATTGGGATCCTCAGCTGTGCACAGGCTCCTGCAGGTGCCAAAGGCCTGTCCAACAGGTAACTCCTGCAGAGAGTGAGAAAAACCTGCAGGTTATGGAAGGATGGAGATGGAGAGCTCAGTCCTGTGATGATGTAAGGACAGGTAACAGCACTGAGCCTGCCCAGATGCAGGAACACATTTAGGCACAGCTGGATTTACACAGACTGAGCCTCACTGTGCTCCCTTCTCCCAGGGAAATCAGCTCTGAATTTAACATTTAACACCCAACTCCTGTCCGTGCTACCAGCAATGAAAACTCTGCCACCCAAACCCAGAAAATGTTGTGTCTGAGGTGAAACAAAGCCCACTTCCCTCCTCCACAGCCCTACAGCTGCTTCCATTAGTCACATCTTTGGCTTGACAGTGAAATGCACTTGTAAGAATACCAGATTTCAGAAGTTTTAAAACAGCTTCACTTTAAAATCACTTTCAATTTTGTAAAATACGCCCAGGCACGAAACTTGGGCAGTGACAGGTGGGAATTAAAGTTTCCTATTTTTCTCTAAACCATCCCATTCTGGAGACAAATCCACAACTGAAGAGGACATCAGTATTTCACTGGGGTATTTTGAAGAATCAGAGTAACACTTCTACCATATTGCAGAGGACATCAGTATTTCAAATGGGCTTTTTCAAAGAACCAGAGTAACACTCCTATCATATTGATATGGTAGAAATTAATAAAACTAAATTGTATGATTAAAGCCCAGGGAGCTGTGGCATTGCTGATCAATGTGAACCACTTTAAATTTGTGAGGCTCTCACAGCCCAACCTGGAGAAACACAGAAAACAACGGAGCAAAAAAAAAAAATAAATAAAAAGGTAAAACTGAATTAAAACAAAGTCTCTTCTCCTGACCACAGATAAACCAGCAGCGTGCTCACCTATACCAGGGCTGGGGGGGGAGTTCCAGGTCGGGATGGCTCCTGCCCCAGAGGGTTCCCAGCTCTGAACAGCCTCGGTGCCTCCCTGGCTGGGCTGTTTTAACCCACACAGGCACCCAGCCCGGGCAGTGCTGGCCCCACCTGAGCCTGCCTCCTGGTTAATCATTGGGCATTGCCTCACTGCCGGCCCAAAACGGCCTGGGCACACACCAAACACCCCCAGAGGAGCTGCAGGAAAGGCTCCTCACAGCTCCTCACAGCTCCTCACCAGCCCCACATTCACGGCTCAGGCTCCACAGCACGAGATCCAGAGCTGATGGAGAGTGTCCAGAGGGACACGAGGATGGAGAAGGGTCTGGAGGGGGCTCAGGAGGAGGGCACTGGGTTTGCCCAGCTGGAGGAGGCTGAGGGGACACACTCACCGGGGGCTGCTGCTCCAGTTTCTGCTCCCCGTGACAGGGACGGGACCCGAAGGAGCGGCTGGAGCTGTGCCAGGGCTGGGTCAGCCTGGATATTGGAAGGAAAAACAACTACCTAGAACTTTCCACCTGTGGATGCAGAATCACAGAATCATGGCATGTCCTGGGTTGGAAGGGAACCACAGGGATTATCCAGTCTCACTCCCAGCCCTGCACAGACCCCAAAAATCCCATCCTGGGCATCCCTGGCAGCTCCTGGAGCTGTGGCAGCCCCAGGCTGTGCCCATTCCCTGGGGAGCCTGGGCAGTGCCCAGCACCCTCCAGGGGAAGAATTATTTCCTATTATCCAGCCTAAACCTCCATAGAGACCAAAATAAGAGCCTGTATTTACAGCTATCCCAGTTTGCTAAAACACTCGAGACTGTCTAAATCCCACTGTCTTTCAGAGATTTTGGCATCACTCAAACACTTACTGAATTATTTCCTGCCTGCTAAAGTGGAACAGACTCCACTCACGCTTCGGATACTTTCTAACACACTATTTCTCCTCATTTTAAACTTCTTTAAGAATATTTAGGAGAAAAAAAAGGGGGGCAAGAACAACAATTTGGTTTGCCCTGCCAATCTGCCTTTAAAACTTCACTGGCTTTGAGCATCTCAGGGCTGGAGCAGACATAAAGTGTTGCCCAGGATGCTGAAATTCCCGCAGGGATGGGAGAGGGATGGAATGGGGTGGGATGAGATGGGATAGGATGGGGATGGGGTGGGATGGGATATGGGATCGGGTGGGATGGGATGGGGATGGGGTGGGATGGGATAGAGGAGGGGTGGGATGGGGTGGGGTGGGATGGGGACTGGGATGGGATGGGGTGGGATAGGTGGGATGGGATGGAGGAGGGATGCCCCGGGCTCCAGGCGCGGATCTCCAGCCCCGGGGGCGCCGCTCGGTGCCGGTCCCGCCGCCCACGTGCTGTTTGTTCCAGGGCACCGGCGGCTCCGGGGGCGGCCCCGGCCCGGACGGAGCTCCCGGTACCGGGAGGGAAGCGGGCGGCGGCTCCTCCTCCGGGAGACCCCAGCCCGTGCCCTGCTCGGCCCGGCCCGAGCTGGCTGGGCCCGCCCGCCCGGCACGGCTCGGCATGGCACAGCCCGGCCCGGCCACCTCCCGCCGGCGCGGCGCCCGGCCAGGTCCCGCCCGCCCGGCACGGCATGGCCGGGCCATGTCCCCGCTGAGCCGCCACCCGGTGCCCCCCGCGCTGTCCCGGCGCTGTCCCGGCCTCCCCCCGGGCGGCCCCGCCCTCACCTCACGGTGCCGGTGCAGCGGAGGCGCCGCGGGCCCCCGGCCTGGCGCTCCCCGCGCGGCCCCGCCCCGGCCCCGCCCCTCCCCGCCAGGCCCCGCCCCCGCACCGCCCCCCGGTGGTGTGATCGGGGTTACCTCGGGTCAGGCCCGGAGAGCCCCGCCCCGACAGAGCCCCGCCCCTTCTCTGCTGCTATTGGCTGCCGCCCGGGCAGCGGCGGGGGGCGTGACCAATGGGGAGGCGCGGCGGGGGCGGAGCCCGTGGGGCGATGGCCGTGGTCTGAGAGCCGGGCGGGGCGGCGCCTGGACTCGAACCCGCGACCCCCGGGACAGCCGGGACAGCCGAGACCCCCGGGATAGCCGAGACTCCCGGGACCCCCGGGAGAACCGAGACCCCCGGGACAGGCCGGGACCCCCGGGACAGCCGAGACCCCCGGGACAGGCCGGGACCCCCGCGACCCCCGGGACCCCCGCGACCCCCAGGACAGCCGGGACCCCCGCCCGGACAGGGACGGGAGCATCGCTCCTGGTAGGGAAGGCCGAGAGGGCCGGGCCTGCTCAGCCTCGACCAGAGGTGACCCAAGTCATGCCCATCGGTGTCCATGGCGGGGGAGCCAAGCTGGGCCAGGTTCTTCTCGGTGGTGCCCGGCAACAGCACAGGAGGAGACAGGGAGGAAGTGATGCGCACAAAGCTCCACCTGAACATGAGGGAGAGCTTCTCTCCTGTGCAGGTGATGGTGTGCGGGAACAGAGAGCAGGCAGTGTCCTCACTGGAGATACTCCAGAATGGTCCGTGTGCTGTGCCATGGCACCTGTGGGACCCTGTGTTCCCCCCGAGGCACTGTGTCAGTGTGGGGACCCCAGCCCTGTCCCCGCACACGAGGGCTCCACATGGCTCAGGGACACTGCCCTGTCCCCGCCTTGGCACAGCCCGGAGGACAGAGCTGATAACAGGTGCTGAGGACACAGTGAAGCAGAGCCAGGCGCTGCCAGTGCGTCTCCTGCTTGTCTTTGACCTTCAGCTGCTTGTTCTGCCAAAGGACAATGGTTTAAAGAACTACCCCTCTTCCTTTTTTTCCCCCCACATTTTGTGTTTTATTTAAACTCTGCAGCATCACAGGGTTGCTGAAATTCAAATGGAGTAACACAAGTTTAAATCCTAATGCTGCTGGATCTGGTGGCCTTTGCAGGCTGATCCTGCTGGAGGTGCCAGGCCCCCCAAGGATCTGCACAGAACTGGGATCCACTGTTCCAAACCAGAGATAATTTCCACCAAGACAGTGGTTACAAGGTGTGAGACCCTGCAGGGAACTACACTGACCTGGGAGCAGGTGGTGGGATGGATAACCACTGCAGGCAAGAATTACCCAGCCAGAAAATCCAACCTGGGGCTCTATAGTTAATAAAATTATTGGGGGATCCACTGTTCCAAAGCAGAGATAATTTCCAGCAAGGCAGTGGTTAGAAGATGTGAGACCCTGCAGGGAGCTACACTGACCTGGGAGAACATAGTGGGATGGGTGACCACTGCAGGCAAGAATTACCCAGCCAGAAAATCCAGCTTGGGGCTCTGTAGTTAATAAAATTATTGGGGGAACAAACCATATTCTCACAACCACTTGGGCTAAATCTGGAAAATTTGGGGGGCATGGACACTTTTATTTATACCCCTGTAGACATAAATACATAGATATAGATGTGCCTTTTACATAGACGATGTTCCTCTGATGAAGTATTTTATGAAGGAGCTAAAGAGAAGGGTTTTGGTGCTAGTTAATCATCTCCAGGGCTAAACCCCAACTCCTGCAGGAGTGAGGGGGAGTGCTTGGCGTGCTGAGGGGTTGGTCCCAAATCACTGATAATAACTACATCCAGAACTTACCAAACCAGGAGATTACGACAGGTGCTGAGTTCATCCTGGCTGCTGTTCCCAGAGCTCCAGGCGTGCTAAAACCTGCACCTGCACTCTCTGCCTGTCTGCCCAGCCCAGCACATCCATCCAGGTACAACACGCTGTCCAAACACTGCTGGGGGAGGGATTGCCTCATCCACTGAAATCCTGCAGCAACTCTTCCACTCAAGGGCAAAGAGAGGCACAGACACGTGGAAAGGAGCGAGTTGAACACATTAACCTTAAGGTTCCAGCTTGGATTTGGAAGGGTTTTTTTGGGCTATGAAGATGATGAAGGATCTGGAGGGGAAGGGCTGATCCTTGTGGGTCCCTTCCAAGTCAGCAGAGTCCAAAATTCCATGGAATTAAACTACTAATAGTGGTGGAGTCCCCATCCCTGGAGCTGCCCAAGGAATGCCTGGATGTGGCACTCAGTGCTCTGAGTTCCAGCTTGGACTCGATGATCTGGGAGGTCTTTTCCAACCTAAATCATTCTGGGATTCAAGTCTGGGCAGGAAATAATCTGTGTTTTAATTGTTTCACCAGGGTTCAAACACACTTTCCAGCAGTTTTCTTTTAAATTTTTGAATCATAACCACCTTCTGCTCTGGGAGGAGGGATGGCAATTGCACATCTCTTTCCTCTCCTGCTCCAAAACTCCACAGAATTATTTACTCTCATTCCACAACTTCCAAGCATGTGCACCCTGAACTCATGAAGCCACTCCGTTTTCTAAAAAAAAAAAAAAAAAAAAAAAAAAAGAAGTTCAGCCTTAGTTAATAAACTCCAAAAAAAAAAAAAAACACAAGAGGGGAAATGTTTTTGGTGACGCCAAGGACCGTCAGGACCTCTCCTGACCAGGCTCTGGTGACACCCCCAGTGCAAACAGAGCCCAGATCATCCCAGGTGAGGGGTCAGTGACACTGCCAGCCTGGCACTCCTCATGCCCTGCCAGCCAAGGAACAGAGAGAAAGGTCAGATCACTTTTTAAAAGCAAAATATTGACACGCCAGCCCCCTCGAGGCTCCCTGTGCTCTTGTTTCAAACATAATTTAAATAATATCGATTCTGATGAGGAGGTTTTCTGGGTTCTCCAGAGCCTCAGCCACTCGAAATGTCAGCGGTTATTTGGAAATGAACAGAATTATTTCATCTTTCCGTGCTCGGGGACACACACGTGTGGTGACTTCGCACTCCACAGCCCGAAGGTTTGGAGGGAAAAGGTGACTTCCATCGCCACCGTGTGTCCGAGGCAGAAAACGCCGATGCCACAACAACAGCGCCGAGAAATCCCACCAGGATTTGGTGATTCACCTCCAGGGAGAGGCCTGATAATGCTCCCACTGGTTTCTCTGGATTTGCCGGGCACAGCTGCCCCAAAACTGTTGGGTTTCACCTGGGTTTCACCCTGCACAGGTGGGCACAGGGAACCTGTAAGACTTGACGGATTTTTAATGTTCCACAAGAATATTTTTTCATTCCCATGCCAGAGGCATAGCAGGAAGACCCTCAACAAGGAAATATCCAAAGTCCATGGAAAGCTGCAGGTTTCAGAACAGCATTTTTACCTTTCAGATCCATCACCTTTCCTGGGAACAGCAGGAACCAGCTGCTGAGAAGATTCCCATATGCTGATTCCTCCCATTAACCACCCAAAGCCCTAATTCCCAGACACAGGAAAAACCTGTTAGCAGAAGCAATAAATATTTCATTGACATTCCAGACTCCAGCCTCTCCCCAATTCTTAAATTTTTCCCATAATTGAGAAAAATTGCAGCCAAAGCGGCAAAAGGAAATAATTGCCAGTATTTTTAACTTTGTTGGTAAATAGATCTGACAAGGAGATGGAGCAATGGCTTCAGACTGGCAGAGGGCAGGGTTAGATGGGGAATATTGGGGAAGAACTCTGGACATTGATACCATGATCTAGTTGAGGTGTTGGGGCTGGGTTGGACTCGATGATCTTGAAGGTCTCTTCCAACCCGCACATTCTGTGATTCTGTGACGGGGCTTGGAGCAGCCTGGGACAGAGGAAGGTGTTCTTGGAGCAGCCTGGGACAGGGGAAGGTGTTCTTGGAGCAGCCTGGGGCAGTGGAAGATGCTCTTGGAGCAGCCTGGGACAGTGGAAGGTGTTCCTGCCATTGCAGGGCGTGGGGCCGGACGAGCCTTAAGGTTCCTTCGCTTCTCCCTCCTTACACCCCGCTCTAATCCCCCACAGGAGCAGTTCCTGCCGTACCTGCTCTCACAGAGCCGTGGGAGGCCTCTGGAGAGGTTTTCCCCATGAAAATCACCCCTTTGCCACCTCGAGAGTTGGCAGGATGCCCCTGAAGGCCGAGCCCCGCCGGGAACCGGGGGAAAGCCGCGGGGCTCTCTCCTCGGGCGGGCAGAGGGGCTCTGAGGGCTCTGAGGGCTCTGAGGGCTCTTCCCCGCGGGATACCCGTGTGGCACGGCCTCTGCAGCTTCCCCGGTGTGACCCCAGACCCTTCCCAGACCCCGGGACCCCCCCCCCAGGACCCCCGGCCGTGCCCGCCGCCCTCAGACCCGGTGAGGGGCGGGGCCTTGCTGCGCGCACCGGGCCCGCCAGGGGGCGCCCGATCCAGCCCGGCCCGGCCCGCCCCGGCGCGTGCGCACGGCGGGGCGCGCGCGGGCCCGACCCGCCGCCCCGAGCGAGGTGAGAGGCGGCCCCGGCGGCCGCGGTTACCCCCCTACCGCCCCCAGAGGGCCGCACCGGGGCCGGGCAGGGCCGGGGGCAGCGCGGAGAGCGGGGTTTGGGCACCGGGGCGCCGGGAGCGCGCGCGATCCTCACGGAACCGCGCGGGCCGCGGTGGGGCCCGGAGGGGGCGGGGCCTGGGAGGGGGCGTGGCCTGCCGGGGCCGGGTAGTGGCGCCGCCTGGTGGTGATGGGGAGAGGGGCAGCCGGGGCTGGAGAGGGGATATGGGCTATGGGATATGGGGTATGGGATATGGGATAGGGGGTATGGGATAGGGGATATGGGGTATGGGATATGAGATATGGGATATGGGATATGGGATATGGGATTGGGATATGGGGTATGGGGTATGGGGTATGGGGTATGGGGTATGGGATTGGGATATGGGATATGGGGTATGGGGTATGGGGTATGGGATATGGGATAGGGGGTATGGGATAGGGGATATGGGGTATGGGATATGAGATATGGGATATGGGATTGGGATATGGGATATGGGGTATGGGGTATGGGATTGGGATATGGGATATGGGGTATGGGGTATGGGGTATGGGATATGGGATATGGGATAGGGGGTATGGGATAGGGGATATGGGGTATGGGATATGAGATATGGGATATGGGATTGGGATATGGGATTTGGGGTATGGGGTATGGGATATGGGATAGGGGGTATGGGATAGGGGATATGGGGTATGGGATATGAGATATGGGGTATGGGATTGGGATATGGGGTATGGGGTATGGGATATGGGATATGGGATATAGGATATGGGGTATGGGATTGGGATAGGGGATATGGGATAGGGGGTATGGGATAGGGGATATGGGGTATGAGATATGAGATATGGGATATGGGGTATGGGATATGGGATTGGGATATGAGGTATGGGGTATGGGATATGGGATAGGGATATGAGGTATGGGGTATGGGATATGGGATAGGGGGTATGGGATATGGGGTATGGGATATGGGATTGGGATGTGGGATATGGAGGAGTGGGAACTGGGATACGCAGATTGTGATATGGGAGAGTGGGATATGGGGAGTGGGATATGGGATATGGGGATTGCTTCTGGGAGGTGCACAGCACTTCCTTGCACAACAGTTACTCATAACTCTCTGCTCAGCATCCCACATCTCCGTGTTTGATTTCTCCCCGTACCCAGAGAGCAGACTGATCCGTGTGGAATGGGGTCTGAAGGCTGCTAACAGCCCTTCTGCTCTGCTCAGGACATCCTGGGAGGATCACACCCTCGAAGAGGGCACTGCAGGGGGAGAATTCCCTTTGGGACACACAGTTTGGGAGAAGTTTTCCTCCAAGGAGCACGAGCAGCAGCAGGGGGGAGGGATGGAGCGCCTGGCCTCCTTCAGCAGTAAGTGCCATCAGATAAATCAGCTCCCACATCTGGGCGTGGAAAACCTGCATGGTACAAGGATTTCTTGCAGCAGTGGCATTTTGGGGTCACCATCCCTGAAAGTGTTAAAAAATGTGCAAGTGTGGCACTTTGGGGACGTGGTCACACAAATGATTCAGTGTGAGTTTTGTCTTATTTCTCTCTGCTTATAATTGAGCTGGTTTGAATCCATTTTCTTGGAAAAAATCATAATCACAGAATCCCAGACTGGTTTGGGTTGGCAGAAACCTTAAAGCCCATCCAATTACACACCCTGCCAGGGCCAGGGACACTGTCACTATCCCAGGCTGCTCCAAGCCCCATCCAACCTGGCCTTGGCCACTTCCAGGGATCCAGGGGCAGCCACCCTGTCCTAAAGCCTCACCTCCCTCACAGGGAAGGATTTCTTCCCAATCCTCCAATCTTACCCTGCTCTCTTTGAGTTTGAAGCCATTATAACCTTGTTATCAATCTAAATAAACACTCTTATTTATTTTGTCGCACAATTTGAGTTCATTTAAAACCCACAGAATCACAGAACATCCTGAGCTGGACCTACAACAACCTGGGCTGGGCACAGGTGAATTTAGGGGCTGCCAAAGCATTGCTGTGCTCGTGTCCCAGAAGATTTCCTTTTGTTTTCCCCAGGTGACCCTTTTGATAAACCCCCGTGCCGAGGCTGCTCCTCGTACCTGACAGAGCCCTACGTGAAATGTGCTGAGTGTGGCCCCCCTCCCTTCCTGCTGTGCCTGCAGGTGAGTGCCAGCAGCAGGGCTGAGCCTCTCTCTGCTCTGGGACAGCCACCAAAACCTCCCTGGGGCCAGTGAATCTCTCCAGATATGGATCAGCACACTGCTTTGCTCAGGGAAATGACAAACAGAATTTGGAGGGTGAAGGATGGAGACGTGGGCAGGAGGGCAGAGAATGGAGCTTAAAAAAGGGATCACTTTTCAGGGCAAAAGTAACACAATTCTGATTTTTTGTTCTGCAGTGTTTCACCCGAGGATTTGAATACAAGAAGCATCAAAGTGATCACACCTATGAGATAATGGTAAATGTTATTCCTTTTGGATAACACCTGCTCACCTTCCCAGGAGTTAGGGACCCTTGCTTCCATATTACATTGAAAGATTAAGTGATGCAATTCATTGATTCAGAGGTTGAAAATTATTTTAAAAATTAAAATACCCACCTGGGACAGGATGGAGTAGTGGAGTCATTTACAGCTGCATCTTTTTGTTGTGCCTGGATGGCACAATGCACCTCACTAGACTTGCAGTCCTTTAACCAGGTACATTGACTTCTGTTTCTCTAGGCTTGGTTCTTCTTCCTCAAAATTAATAATTCATAAAGTCTCCAGTAATTTTACTGTGTTTCATGGTATGACATTGTGGAATTACAGCTGGGAGACACAACATGTACCAGTATTTGCTGTGGCTGATAACCCAATACCTTAAATAATCTAATAATTATTCAATCAGGTTTTGTGAAAGTTTAAAACTACCAGAATTATCTCATGTGTCAACCAGTGGTTCAGAACCTCTTTTCCCTTTCTGGGGTGGGTTGGAACAGAGGATCACAGTTTGTTCTGCTTTTCTCTTCTCCAGACATCTGACTTCCCTGTCCTGGACCCCAACTGGACAGCTCAAGAGGAAATGTCTCTGCTGGAAGCTGTGATGGACTGTGGATTTGGGAACTGGTGAGAATTCAGTGGTTCAGCCAATCTCAGTCAGTGATGGGCAGTTTTTTCTCTCTTTTCCTTGGATCTCACTGCTGAATTCATCAGTGCACATTGACTGTTCAGTGATTTATTCTGGGTGAGACACTAATTCAGCAGCTAAAGTGGAAGGCTGGAGTATCAGAGCCTGTTTTCATGAGTTATTTACCTTCTCCTTTATTAAAAATAATTGTGTTAAAAGTACAGAACTCCAGAATTTACAGAAGCAGAACTGGGCGTTCTTTGGTGCATATTGTTGTCAGAAGTAAGACTAGTAACTGGTTAAAGAGTTTACCATTACCTGGAGTCAGTAAAATGTGTAAAAAGCTCTCAGATAACATGAGTGAATTTCAAGCCTGATTCCATCAGCCAGAGAGTTTCCCGTATGAAAACAGTGAATTTCATTGTTCATGGACACCCAAAAATGCTCCTTGGTGGGAGTGTTGATACTGAGAATGTGAGTTCAGACACCACCACAGGCCAGTCCTCTGCACACAACCAACCTCTTGTCCAGAATTATCTTTTCCCACTGGAGAAATTTTTAAAAAACCAACATTTCTGTGCTGTTCACACAAAGCCTCCCCCTCTCCCCACTCCAGGCAGGACGTGGCCAACCAGATGTGCACCAAATCCAAGGAGGAGTGTGAGAAGCACTACATGAAACACTTCATCAACAACCCCCTGTTTGCCTCCACCCTGCTGAACCTGAAACAGGCAGAGGAGGCTCAGCACCACGAGACAGCCATTCCCTTCCACTGTGAGTATCCCTGCCCTGCCCTGCCCTGCCTGGGATCAGCAGCTCTGGGGAGGACAGGCACCACAGATCCTGTTTGTTTTCATTCCCAAAGGAATAACTTGTTCTGCTAAATGGAGTAGGAGAGAATTTTTTTCCCAATTCCATGGGAAAAGGCAGGACACAGCAAGGTTTGACACAAACATCAGAGTCTCAGAAGTAGAAGTTCTTCCACAGCCAGAGCACACAGGAATCATCACCCCAGCAGAAATCTAGGTGTTTTATCCATTGGATTATAATCCACCCCAAAGTGTGTCCCTCAGGATAAATACCAGTGTGGTTCTCACCCTGTCCAGCACAGCAAAGAGAACTGAAAAGGCAGAACTTTTCTGCCTCCCAACATTTCCTCTGAACATGTGCACACTGCTGTGTCCACGCCGTGTCCCAGGCCTCACTGCTGATTTAATTTCTCATAAAAAATCACTCCTTTCAACCACGCTGATTTCACACCTCTCCCTTGAAAGCTGCCTGTTAAAACAGTCTGCAGCAAGTTCACAAATTCTCAGCTTTCCTTGCATTTCACATCTTTAGCATTCCCCCAGTCTGGCAGCTGTTCATTGCAGAGCTCCCCAGCCTCTCTGGGTGAGCCTGTCTGGAGCTTTACATTTCCCACTGAAGTGCTTAGAGCTAAACAGTAAGAACTGGGCAATTTTTGCTCCTGTCCCTGGCTGTTATTGATATTTTTATGTGCCCTGGGCCAAGACAAACTCCCTGTGCCTCAGCCTGTTTTATCTGTGCCATGGGACACACAATGCTCAGCTCCTGCACGAGTGCACTGTGAGCCTCAGACTATTATTGTCTGTAAAACACTGAGCTCCTCAGCTGTAAAAACTGGGAGTTCTCTGCCTTTAATTGCAGCTCTGCCAATGGCCCCCAGAAGAAGGAGGCAGATTTAACACTCCTGTTGCTATTAACTAAAAAGAACCTGCACTCTGAGCCCCAGGGATCTGCAGAGGTTTAGAGGGGGATGCTTAGCTCCAAAATGTAAAGTTTACATTTTATTACCTGTTTATTACCTTCAATTTGTGTTTGACTCCTGAGAATGCCACAAAGATCTCAGATTGCTGCATTTTTCTCTGGATGAACTCTGACTATAACACTGAATAAAAGCCCAATCAGGGTATTTTTCTTCAACTAATTATTCCCACTTTTCCTGCAAAATAAACACTTATTTACAGAGCCTTAAAAAAGTATTTCAAGCTCTACTCAACAACTGAAAACCTTTATTTTTTCCAGCTGCTGATGATCCCCCAAGGCCCACCTTTGACTCCTTGCTCTCCAGGGACATGGCTGGGTACATGCCAGCCAGAGCTGACTTTGTTGAGGTAAGAATTTAAAAATAATTTTAAAAACTATTTTAAATTTGCTGCTGGGCGCAAGCTCAACACACACAGAGCCCTGTTTTACCCCTGCCTGTCTTTGCTTTTCATTTAAAAAACATCACAGGAGGGCACAGGAGGACTGAGGGATGCTCTTGGTGCTGTGGTTTCATTAAAGGTTATCCCTGTGAGGAGCAGGGAGTTGGGACTCTGAGCCTTCCAAATCGAGATTAAACCCGTGGATTGTGTAAATTCCGTGATTAAACCCCGGGATTAATTGAGGATTTGATGCCAGAGGTGGCGCTGGTGGCTCACAGAGCCGGGGGAGGCAGCACAGGCTGCAGGATGTGCTGCTGCCACCAGATGTCCGTCTGTCCCTCTGTCCATCTGTCCATCCGGGGGTGGCCCTGCAGCACCTGGGAACTGGGAATTGGCTGCTCAGCCAAAGGGTCAGCTCCAGCTCCGAGGGGAGCACACACAGCCCTGCCCCAGACATCTCCTGAGAGATGATTTCCCTGCTCTTGGCTGTCCTTGCTCTTCCCCCTGTCCTTGGAGGAATGAGTTCCGCCATGCAGGGGCTTGTTTTGGTACCTCTGAGCACAGTCAGCACCCAAAAACCACACACAAAACTCTCCTGTGTGTGTCCTGAGCCAGGCCAGGGGTTGCACTTGGTGATCTTTGTGAGTCCCTTCCACATCAGGACATTCTGTGACTGGTTTCCAGCACAGTCAGGGAGTCATGCCCTGATTAATTCCCCCTGTCCTGTCACAACATCCTGCCCCTGCTGCAGCCATCACACACCTTTTCCCCGGGTAAAGCTCCCCTGTGCTGTTTATTGCTCAAGGATTGAACCTTTGTGTCTGAGGAAATATCTCTGTTCCTCCTGCATGTTCTGAAACCTGAGGCCAATATTTGAGTGCTGGTTAGTGACAATGTATTAATCACCTCTGAACAGGAGTTTGACAACTATGCTGAGTGGGATTTGAGAGATATTGATTTTGTAGAAGATGATTCAGACATTTTGCATGGTAAGTGCCATATTTTTTTTTGTACCCAGTCTGAAAACTGTTTCAGATGCCTTGTGCAGCTTTTCATTTTCTTTCTCCACACACTTTAAAAGGGAACATACACTTTTAATGTATGGGGTTTCACGTTTGGGTTTTTAGTGCATTAAATCTGTCAGTGTAGGTATTAATACAGGAGGAGGTGTGTAGTTAATGTAAAACACATTAAAAGTGTTGGACTCGAAGCTGTGTGATTTTTTTTTAATCTGTTCAGCATTCCCAGAGTTAGAGCAGCACCAGCTGTGTGGTGACAACTTCCTTTTTATTGTCAAGGTGCTTGTGTGAGCCCAGTTCCTGCTCTGAGTTCTTGACTGCCTTAATAACATGAAATAACAGGAATTACCAAAGTGACATTTTAATCCACAGGGAGGAAAAAAGATCCTGCTTTTCCCCACATTTGTAAGTACACACAGGGTTTAAAAGTCCTGTGTTTGTGCCTCAGAATTCTGCCATCTGTGTCAGGCAGTTCTGAGCTAAAGCCTTTTTGCATCCCTTGGAGACAGACAAATCCTGTTCGGCACAGACAGCCCTGGCAAAGTTGCAAACAGCAGTTTGAAGTTGAGCAGTGCACTCAGGGGCTTTAGGAATGCAAACTCCCCTGGCTCAGGGAAGGTCCTGAGAGTCCTGTGTCAGCCTCTCCCCTTTCAGCATTTATGGAGAGGGGGACTGGCTCGAGGCCATGGCAGGGATTCCATCCTGTTCTGAGTCCTGGTGAACTGAAAAAGCCAAATGATCTCCTATTTCTGCACATTAACTGGTAGATTCATGTTCAATCAAGAGGGTTTTGCAGCTTCACTTTGACCTGCCTTCCTCCCAGGAAGAGAGAGTCATTTGGGGCCTCTCCTGGCAGGTCCCACCCTGCAGGAGCTCTGCAAACTCCTGCTCCAGCTGGATCTGCCTGTGCTCCTGCACATCCTGCAACAGGGACTTCCACAATCCAATTAGGAGTTCACAATTCAATTACCTGTTGTGTGAAAAAATACTTCCCCCCAGTCTGGCCAATATTTTTTTGCCTGATAATTTCATTGGGTGTTCTCTGCTCCATCCTTCAGTTGTCTCCAGTGTTTGGGGAGAGATGTCAGGCGTTTATTTGCTCTGTGCAAAGTGCTTGCCAGAGGTTGTGGAGCATTTTGGGTCTCCTTGCCCAGGAATTCTGGCATCTGCTTTCCCACAGCTGTCCCAGGAGAGAGAAAAACCTCCCAAAAATGAAGTCCCAGGGTGCAGCCAGCTTTTTTCCCCTTTCACTTGAGACATCTTGGGGAGAGAAGGAATTCTTTTCCAAAGAATTTGGAATGAGATCTTTCACTTCTGTAATTTATTATTAAAAAAAAAAAAAAAAAAAAGGAAGGAGCCACATCCTCCCTGTCCTGCAGTTTTAAAGGGCTCAGAGAGAATTTTGGAACCCAAATGTAGGAGCCCAGGGGGAAGGAAATGGCTCAACATGTGGCTCTTGAGAGCTGAGGTGGTTTGAGGAGCTTTTGTGCTTTGAGCTGATGGGCAGAGGGGGCTGTGAGACAACCTGGGGGTAAAGGTGAGAATGGGACACATTTTATAACATATTTTACAGCCCAGAGAAAACCCAAGTGGGGCCTCAGGTTGGGAAGAAAATCCTCAGTTTGTTTTCCTGCTACACATTAAACCTCACTGGGTTCAAGATTAATTTTTGAAATCTCCTTTTATATTGCATTTTCTGCAAGTCACTCAGGCTGGGCCCTGGGAACAGCCCAGCCAGAGCAGTTTCTGTGGTCTCTCTTTCCTCCTCTGGGTGCTCAGGGCTGCACATCCCACGGGAATATTTGTGCTTCCATTGGAGTGGAATCCCCCCTTGTTCCCTTTATAATATTTTGTAAAAATATATATTTTTAAGAAGTTCTAGATCTGAGCTGCTCAACCTCTGCTTTCTGATGTGTTATATCTTATATATGACACATGAGATAAATCTATAAATATATATATATTTTTTATAAATTTGTTTGATTTCTCTGTGTCACTCTAAACAATTTCTAGGTATTCCCACAAGAAAATGCCATTTAATACAAGGTGGGAAGTCAGAACCGGTACCTGCTGCATCCCCAGCTCTCCCCACCCCACAGGAGCTCACAGCATCACTCACTCACTTCTTGGCATTAGCGAGATGGCAAAAAAAAAAAAAAATTCCATGAAATCTCTCACATTTCAGTTAAATTCTGGAATTGTTCTCTTTTGTTCAGTGCTTGGCAGTACAGTGAGGGCATGCAAATATATATTGCAGTTACACAAAAAACATAATGGACAGATCAAAAGCACCAACCAGTTACAACCCTAATTCAGCCCACAGTGCTTGAATATTTCATGAACTACAAGTTTTCATCAGGCTGAATTAGAACGTTGGTAATTTATCTTTTTCCCAGCTTTTTTTTTTTTTTTTTTCCCCTCCCTTCCCCTTCTCATGTAAATGATTTTTTTCACTTCTAACACTGCAAAGTAATTGCTGAAACCACAGATTTAGAAGTGAGTGGAAATAGGCTGCAAAACTGGCAGGGAAATTTGATTTTTTTTTAAGCTGCAAGGCAGTTTCAGTGTCCTTCCTGACAGAACGTGGTGTTTGTTCTGCTGGGGAAGGAAGTTGCTGCCATGCTCCAAAGGCAGATAAACTGTTTGCCATGGGTCCTGCTTTGCTCCAGGGTGGGTAAATTTGGACTTCAGTCCTTCAGTTCATCCCCAGCCCAGCACACACAGGTCCCACAGGCTGTTTACTGGGATTACTTTCCATTCTTCCCATTATCCCTGCCAGGGCAGGTTCTCTCCCATGGAACAAAGCTCTCACTCATTAGGACTCAACAATTTTTATTTTTTTTTTTTTTCTGCAGACCAAGAGAGGAATGAAAAGCAAAGAAACTTTGTTTTGGATGCACTCTGGAGAAACCAAAAATATTTGAGGGTTTGGTTTTTGGGACAGAGGAAGGAGCCCTGAATTGGTGCTTATCAGTGGGGCCTTATCAGAGCCCAGAGTGGACACTGAGCACAAACAAGTGCCTCCCCTCCAGGAAACAGGGGGAAAAGCACAGGCAGATAATTCTCATTCCCCCAGCATCTCCTCTCTCATTTCCATGCAGCGTGTAGCAGTGTAGTAGTCAGAGTTATTCATGCATTCCAGATTTGCTCCTGTGTGAATATGGCTATTAAAAACAAAAGCCCCCTCCAAAAGGGCAGCAAATACTAATTTCACTGGAAGCTGAAGCTCCATTTTTATTTTTTTTTTTTCCCTTCTCATTTGTTCCTTCCTCTCCCCAGCTGATCATCATTTCTTTGGAATATTGTGCACTCAGGTGAAAGCATCAAAACTCCATGGTTAGAGGTGCATAATTACTTGGGATATTTATAGAGGTTCTCCAGTGCAGTTTCTGCATGTACTTATTAAGCTCTGCCCACACAAACCCCAGAAAATAACAAGTTGGCTGAGCTCGCAGAGGGTTTCAAAAGTACAAAAATATTTTCCATAAATTGGCACCAATTTCCAGCCCTTCCTAATGGATTTCATTCATGTTTAACTTGCTGCATTCCCAGTTCCTCGTCCCCACGTTTCAGCACAAAGGGGAATTTGCCATCTCTGCTTGTTCTCTGAATTAGGAAACTTAAATCCCTCGCTGTGAAAACACACACAGTGAGGCTGGAAAACGCAAGAAATTTGGAAAAATAAGTAGGACTATTGCAGCACCTCTCCTATCTCATACAGAATCCTTTTAGATTAATGTCAGATCAATTTGGGATAAGCTGAAGGGTTTTTTTGGGATCAAGCTCCTGAGCTTTTGGGCTTCAGCTGTCCCTGTTTGTATGAAATTTGATTACCCAGAGGGGTGCAGGGATGAATTTCCCAGAGGCTGGGGGCTTCCTGGTGTTTACACCCACATCCATATTTAAAACAGACACATAACCACACTTCTTAATTGCATTATTAATTATTAATCCGAGAGTACAATCAATAAACTGCCACAAATCAGTTTTGCTCTTTTTGTGTAACTACAGAGAGAAGTGGATCCTGAGTTCTGTCCCCAACCCAGTTCCCCTTTTTCTAAAAAAAAATGGTTGTTGTGTCACAGCCTCTAAACCACTGCCCATCCTTGAGCCTCTTCCTTCTGAGAGCACAGGGAAATTATTAATATAAAGTTAAAAAATAATAAAAAAACCACTAAAAATCAGCCATCTCTACACTCATTTAATGACCCAGAATTTGTGTGTTACCTAACAGAGCGAGGGAAGGGAAGGTGATGAGTGTCTCTTTACCTTGTCTTTCCAGAATTTACCCAAAAAAAAAGAAAAAAAAAAAGTTTATTAAGCTAATGGCTGCAGGAAAAAAAAAAAAAAAAAAAAAAAAAAAAAAAGGAGCTGCAGGCTCTGTGAGTGGCTGTTTGATTTTGGGGAGGATATGATTTCTAATGAGCTTGGCTTTTTCCTGGGCTCCTTCACACTGTCCTGAGTTATTCTTTGTTCTCCTGGCAGACAGAGAAGTTTGGGAGTTAACAAGCTGGACTTTTCCAGATGTTTTTAAACAACTGTAGCAAAAGCTGCTTTGAGTCCTCACAGCTCAGAGCTGTGTCTGCTTTTTGGAGTTCTTCATTCTGGGAAAATAAACCTTTTACCCAAAGATGACACCTCAGATCTTGAAATCTTTTTTTAAGGAGAAAAAATACTTGAAAATTTCATGTATGAAGGGACAAATAAGTGTTGGTAACAAAACAACCCAAGGAGGAAGAGGAATTCTCAGGATCTGCCCAGGTTTATGTTTACATGAGTGTATTTACAGTGATGAATTTGGCAGGAACAAACAAAAAAAACCTTCCCCAGGTAGGCAGGACTGCAGGTTTGTCTCTAATGAGGTGATGCCACTGGAAAATTGCCTGAGGATTTTTAAACCAGCAGAGCAGTGACCATTTCAGCCTAATGGGAACATAAAAGCTCGAAATTCAGCCTCCTGCAGTGCATTGCTTATGAATTCTTTAATCTTTGTGTTTTGCAGCTCTGAAGATTGCAGTTGTAGATATCTATCATTCCAGGTTAAAGGAGAGGCAGAGACGGAAAAAGTGAGTTTTGAAGCAGGAACTGTGGTTTTTTTTCCTTCCCTGTGCAATGCTGAGGGATTACACATCATTAATTTCCTACTTCAGGGGAAAAAAAAATAAAATCCTGCCAGACTGTGACTGATTGTTGGACCCCCACTTTTTTCCCCCAGAAATATTGGCATCATTATTTTTAATTCCTCGTGGTCCCTAAGTTAGTTTTCCACACTGAAGATAACTCTATTGCTGACGTGGGCTTGAATAATTTATTCAGCTCATCTGACAGCATTGTAGAATGACTCAATCTATTAATTAAATTAAGTTTTATTATAACTTCGAAATACTTTGTTCAATATTTAAAATTATATCTTGCTGGATTATTCCCTGCTGGAAGAATTAGTGATTTGAAGTGAGGCTGCTCCAGTTCTCCTCATAAAACTACCCAGTTCTGCTGAGTGACAGGAAGGATTGACCTGGTTCTTTATAATTCATAAATAAAAAGGTATTTATGTGGTGTAATTTCCATGATGATCAATCTTGTCATAGTGCTCCAGGGCTCTTCATAACTCTTGTGGTGAGGTTTTGTGAGGTTTCAACAGCAGGATGAGACAAAAAATCTGGAAAAATGACCCAAAAGTGCTGATGTCACTCTCAGAAAAGTGACTGTGCACGGGCCAGGAGGGTTTTGTGCACAGCAAAGGAAATTTAATGGATTTTATAAAGCAAGTTCTGACCTGACCTTGAGAGCCCAGCTCTGTGGTGTCTCATTTGCCAGAGTGGAGCCACCACAGAGCAGTGGCACTGCTCATCTGGTGACAAAGGGGTTTTTCAGGCACCTGCTTTTCCCTCTGCTCCTTCCCCTGATCCTGTCAGGGGCAGTTCAAGCCCAGAGTTTCCTCTTTAAAACCCAAACTGCCACGAGAAAATTCCTTTCTCTTGTTCCCAGGGGTGGCATTTACAGTCCAGCTCTACCCTGTGCTTTAGCAGAGGGATGTTTGTGTCTCTCTGGAGCAGGAAATCATGTTCATGACACATTCATTACCTCTGATTTTGGAAAGAAAAGTTATAAGATGCTGTAGATGTGAAATCTGGGCCTAAAGAAGCAATTTCCAATCTTTAAAGTGATTGCAGCTCCCTTTGTGCTCAGGGCTAATGCACAGCACTGTCCAAAATTTACCCTGATTAAAGACACGCTGCATCATGTTTCCATTCCAGCCAGCCCTGGGCTTAGGGAAATTTCATTCATGTTTAGTTTTAGACCCCTCTGATGGTCAAAATCAAAGTTTCTTCTGAAGCCTTTATGTTTGTGAGGCAATGCAGGAGTAATGGCCTTTATTAATATAATTTTCTTTCATTTCCAGAATTATAAGAGATCACGGCCTGATCAACCTCAGGAAATTTCAGAGTGAGTATCAGGTGTAACTGCTTCACTTCAAAGTGGCAAAACTTCACACATTCACCATTTCCAGGTCACCAGTGTGGTTTGTTCATACTGGAACATGTTCAGAGGTTCTAAATTCCAGCAGATTTCCTGCCCCAGCTGTTTCCAGCTGTCTGGTTCAAGCTACTCCCAGCTCAGTGTTTTATTTATTGCCTCAGAATTGCTCTCCAGGAGCATTTTGGGGCTCTGCTGAGTGGGGGAAAAGGGGGAAAGTGAAACTCAGGCCTTTAAATGCACCTCACTCTTGTGAGAAACAACCAACCAACATTTAAATATCACCCTTTACACCTTAAGGACCTTAAGGGCTGTAACTTCTGTTGCTTTTTACTCAGCACTTTGTAGCTGCTGAGTATGAAATGAATTTTTAGGCGATCTCGAAGCTGGTGCTGATTTGATCCCCCCAGAGGTGTTTTCTCCTGGCAGCAGGAGTGGTAACAAGTGTCATTTTACCCTGCTCTAGTTCTGGAAAGGCGTTACCCCAAGGAGGTGCAGGAGCTGTACGAGACCATGAGGAGGTTTGCCCGGATCCTGGGGCCGGTGGAGCACGACAAGTTCATCGAGAGCCACGCGCGTGAGTCCCGCTCTGCACAAACACACACACACACGGGGCTTGCATCATCTCTTGCCTAAATAGATCCCTCTTCTGGAGGGCAGGAGGTGGTTTTTCTCCTCCTCCCCCATCCAGCCACCTGAGGAAAACAAATCCATTTGTGGTTTGATGCGTTGAATGGGCAGCAGAGTGGGGTTTTTTTCCACTCAGCTCTTCATTTGGGTTCACAGCTGACTGAACATTCTGTTCAGTGTTAGAGGTGATTTTTTTTTTTTAATCTGAGGACCACTGTTTATTTACTGGGACTCTGTATTGGGGAAAGAATAAAATCCCTATATTAGGTCTGTGTGGAGAGATTGGGAGCTGGCAGCCAACTGAATTCTTTGAAAGACTCAGGTTAATCTATTCTATGTCACATAATTACACAGTGCAGTGGTCATTATGTCCTTACCTTAGGGGAGAGGCATTGTTCCATCCCTTGAATCATCCCAGAGCCTGCATTTAGGCAGATTCCAGTCCGAGTCACCACATCCTGCTTCATTCTGTGACTTAAACTGGGAGAGTTGTTGCTCATTAGAAAGAACAAAGCATTTACGTAGTTGTGCCCTGTGTTTTCAGGACACCCTGTGTGAAATACCAAGGGCATGATCCTGCAGAATCATGAGTCTTACCTGGGAGTGCTGCTCCTCCTGGGACCTGGATTTGTTGTTGTAGTGGCTGCAGATCCTCAGGTGAACCTGCCAGTCATTACACAGGTCTCCTGAGCAGCAGCAGGAAATAAATCCACAAGGAAATTTGCTCCCTGTAAAACCAAGCAGTGCTGGAAGGCAGCTGATGAAAGCAACAGGCAGGAAATATCTCTGAGCAAAAAAAAAAAAAAAACATTTCATGATTTCATCCTACTGACTGCAGGGAAAAAAAAATTGTCTGCAAGGAAAAAATTTGGAAGGTCCAGCTCGGAAAATCATAATTCCAAGAGAATATTTGATGTAGAAGGAGCCTGGCTGGAGTAGTTCCTCAAACCTATTGAAATGCCTTCTAGAAATCCCAAATTATTGTTATTTGGCTTGTCTAGGGTATAGCAAAGGGGCTATCAAAGCATGAAGAGAAAATGCCTTTTCTGAGATGCTGGAAACCAGCTGAAATCTGTGACCAAGGAATATGAGGACACAGGGAGATTGAGATTTTGTGGAGGGAGGTTCACCTTGGCTGTGGTTTGTGTGTTCAGGGCTGACCTGTGCAGGCAAATAACAAAGAGCCACGTTCCCAGTCCACCCCACTGACCCACTTTTGCTTCTCTGGTTTTCCCTGGTGGGGCCCAACAGTGGAGTTTGAGCTGCGCAGGGAAATAAAGAGACTCCAGGAATACAGAGCAGCAGGAATCACCAATTTCTGCAGTAAGTACCTGATGCATTATTCAGCCCGTTCCCATCCATCAAGGAAGGGAAAGATGATTTTACAACATTCAGGATGTGTTGAATAAAAAGACACTTAGTTCATAGAGGCTCTGGAGCTGAGCAAGGCTTCAGCAATGATGCTGGGCTGGTTTAGAGCTGGTTTGAGCCATCAGCTTGGAGATCACAGTGTCTAACACAGCTCTGCCCTGGGCACCACTTTGCAAAAGCTTCATTAAAAAATATTTCTGTCATGGCACAGTGGTCTCAGGGCTTTGTCTTGGGACACTTTCACTGCCTGTCGACTCATGTGGTATTTGGAGAGATGCCTGAGACCTCCACATCAATGAGAATGGCCTGTTTTATCCTGGAATTAGATCATGGAAGCCTTTTTTTGTTTGTTTTTGGCCTGAAATGACCCAGGGAAAGGGTGCAGGGTGGAATCTAATCCCTTGTGGTGCCAAGTGCTCATCACGAGGGAGAACAGCAGAGCTTGGGCCAGAGGTAGAGAACTTCCTAAAGTTCTGAACCATATTCTATTATATATATTATATATTTCCTGAAGCAGAGGAAAAGGCCTTTATGTGTGAGTTCAGGGTGTGTTTGTGTGTGCCACAGGTGCCAGGACCTACGACCACCTGAAGAAGAGCCGGGACGAGGAGCGGCTGAAGCGCACGATGCTCTCGGAGGTGCTGCAGTACATCCAGGACAGCAGCGCCTGCCAGCAGTGGCTCAGCCGCCAGGCAGACATGTAAGCACAGCCCTGGGGACCTTTCCCATCCTGGGAATGCTCACAGCCAGCTTGGATGGGGGTTTGGAGCAGTTTCTCCAATGGAAAGTGTCCCTGCTCAAGGGGCGCGATGAGTTTCGAGGTGCCTTCCAACCCAAAACCTCGCTGGGATTTTGTGGTTTGGTCTGCATCAAACTCAATTCTGTGGTTTGGTTTGCATCAAACTCATTTTCCTGCCTGATAGCAACAAATCCATTCCAAATTTATCAAAGTAGGAGCAGCCTGCACAATTCAGGAGGGCAGAGAAGTGGGTGAGAGCAGTAGTGCTTGTTGAGCAAAGGAGGGACTCCAACCCCTCAGTTTTATATTTCAGGAAGTCACGGAGGGAAATGAGCTCTTTATGGATATTAATGAGGGCACAGCTGACGCCTGAAATGTTTCAGATGATTTTAGATGTAGCAGCATTATTAATGTGTCATCACCCTGCATGAGCACTCGGATTTAGGGAGCAAGCTGCAAGGTGAAGGAAGTGTATCCTGTGCAGGAGATGGTTTGGAATTTCCCCACTCAGTCTCCACTGGATTTTTAATTGTGTCCCCCTCCACCTTTCTTTGTTGGGTTTTTTTTTAACAGACATAAACAGACAGGTTTCAGACATATTTTTCAATGTGGGAACACTAAATATTTATAAATCCTGTTGACTCCTAGTCAGGGCTTGGGTTATGCAAGTTGAATTGTATAATTATTACAAGTTGTGGAAGAAGCGCTTTCAGGGCCAACACATGCAGTTATTCTTAAAAAAACATCAAGGCAATATGAAAATTTCCTTTCTTTTCAGTGATTCTGGCCTGACTCCCACAGTACCAGTTCCTTCAACTACAGGTAAGTGTTAGATGATGTCTGTTAAGAACTCAGTAATATCTCCCTGACAGCCTTTTTCTGACTCTTTTTCAGTGTCAGTGCTCAAACCTCACAGTTAAGCACTGCTTAAGTCAACATTACATCAATCTGCAAGTCATTCCACTCCCATATCCTGCAGGATTTTTTGCTGAATTTCTAGATTTTTCTGACTAGAGGTCAAAACCCATCCTAAAGTTGCATTAGCAAGGCAGGAAACAAAAGAAATTTCACAGTCTGGAAGCACAAATTAAGGTTTTTTCCACCCATCTTCTTTCAGTGCCCAGTAAGAGCAGATTCAGGGGTCAGTCATGGTCTTTATGAACAAGACTTAAATAAATTCCCATCCCATTTGTTGAGGTCGTGGGGTGACTGAGACTGGGATAAAGTTTTACTACAAGGTTGTTAAATGTTGCCAGGGAGAATGGCTTTGGCTCTGCCCCAGTTTTTATGGGGATGCTGTTAAACCACTTGAATCAAACCTCTCAGAGGTGGACACTTGGGTCTGTATGTTCTTCCTCATTTCTTCCAGGAGACTCAGAAATTTGGGTCAGGATCCCAAGCAGTGACTCAGGGCACCACACACTGTTCTAAACCCATTTGGTGATTGCTAAGATCTGATATTTTGGAGAAAAAAAAACAACAGCTTTGTGTAACTCAGGGTGTCAGAGTCCATGAAGGGAGGACAGTGTCTTCCAGCTGAAGGTCTGGGATGAGGGATGAACTTCCTTTTTTTGCCAAGGATCCCTTGTCCCATGAAGGGGACTGTGTTCCTGTGGAGCTGTGACAGCTCCCAGTGTTTACAAGCACCATCACATGTGGAACAAAAACCCAAACAAAATACCACAGAGTTGCTAATTAAGCAAACATCCTGCCCAGGGAACGATGCTGGGGAAGAGCTGCCACGTGGCTCTAATTAAAGGCTGCATCATTCTGAATATACAAGAGGGCAAATTAATGCTTCACTTCCCAGATTCTGAGCTCTTGACTTTGCAGGCTCGATATGTTTTCTTTAATGTAGTTTTTGTGTGTGTGAGTGTGGTATTTTCTGGGTTTATAAAAGAGTAAAACTGAATTCTGGCATGTCTCCTCCTAGCACAGTCACCCCATGCCATGGGGAGAGGGAGCAGTGCTGAGAAATAACTTCCTTTACACCTCCCACAGGCTCACACTCCAGCTTCTCCCCAGTCCCTCAGCTCCCTCTGCTCAGGCTCCTCACACCCAGCCAGATCCCTTCTGTTCCTGCAGGTGCCCAGAGACAGGGCAAGCTCCTTGGGAAAAACATTTCCCAAGGTCTCATCACTTTGCCAAATTTGGGAAATTATCCTGGGATGGAGACCTATCTCTAACAGTGCTGAATATGCACAGGGGTGGGAGACTTTTCCCAGTGTGAATAAATAACCCAAACTTTGTCCTGAGCTCTGCAAGTTACAAAAAAAACCCCCAAAACTATTAGGAAAAAAAAGCCAAACCTGCAAGCAGACAGCCCTTGTGAAAGTTTAGGCTGTGCCAGCAAAGTTATAAACAATAGTGAAAATGAGAAATACCAGATGACCTTGTGATAAATATTCCTTCAGGACTGTTTATGGTAACAGGCAAAAAAAAAAAAAAAATCCCCAAACTGCATCTGCCTTGCAATACCTGCATCATATTTAAAGGCATTTGAAAAAAATCTCTGCCTCATGAAGTTGTCAGTAATCCAGAGAGAAATTGGCTGCTTAATCACACCAATAAATAGTCTCAGCATCCTTACAAGGTGCTGGTTTCAGCACACCTGGCACACCCTCCCTGGAGCTGGGACAGTCCCAGCTGAGCCATGCCCAATGCCAGTCTGACACAAACCTTTTGTGCCTCACAGTTCCTCCCAAAAAATCACCCAGCTCACGAGTCTCATGCAACATTTCACGGAGCTTGAAATTGCAAAACCAAACCTTTTGTGGCATCAGCAGAGCTTTGAATGATCCTGCCTGTAAACACTTGGCTCAGGCTGGGTTGATTTGCCTCCCTAACGCACCCCAGGAGCAAAGTAACACACCCCACCTCCAAAGTGCTCCAATTCTGCAGCATTTCCTCTCTCATTCCACAGGCAGACGGAGTGCCCCTCCACTGAACCTCACAGGCCTGCCAGGCACAGAGAAGCTCAACGAGAAGGAGAAGGAGGTGAGGACAAGGATGGGAAAGGATCATCCTCTATAAACTGTGTCTCCACAGCACAGGGCTGCCCACACCACGTCTGGGGAGCTGTGAATATCACCTCACTTACAGGCCCTGACTACTCTTCCTTTCTCACAGAAAATCATTCAGGTTTTCCAGTTGGTTTCTTAATTTCCTGTGCTACACATACAGCACAAAACTGGGTTATTTAGCCAAGAAGGGAGCAGAGCAGCAGGGTGTAACTTGGTGCTGTTACAACATCCATCTCCCAGCCTGGGCTCAGCAGAAGAGTTAATTTTCTTAAGGAACACTGGTTGTTTTTCAGCCCAGTGCAGGCCTGTCCTCTAACTCAGTTATTTTTTTAACAAGAAATTGTTATTTTTTTAATAGAAATCCTAAGATGTCCTTAGGCTGCCCCAGGCATGTTTGCAGTGCCCATGAAGCATCTCAGCCTCCCCTGTGTGTGTGTTTCCCTGGGCTGGAGCTGGCAGAAATTGGGAATCAGCTCACGGCTCCATGTGGAACTGGCATTTCTGGCTCCATTCAGCACAGGAATAATGGTGGCAGGGCATCAGCCTGTGCCTCTGTGTGTGTGTGTGTGGAATCTGATTTCCTGGTCAGCTGAGACAGAAAGTCTGAGGTCTGAGGAATTCTGCAATTTCCTATCCATGAGGAACGAGCACGAAGCATTTCCTTATTAAAGGGAGGAGACAGACAGTTTCTCCAGCTCCTGGAAGGCAGCTGGAATTTGGGAGCTGAGCAGGAGCTGTGCAGCCAAACAGCTCAGAGCCATTCCTCCCCAAACTTCCAACCACAGAATGCCTTCCCTGCACAGCCAGGCTTCTGGAGGGGGCCAGCAGAGCTGCTTTTGTAGAAGGTATTAGAGCCTGAGTCTGCAGGGGATTAGCAGCCAGATGCCCTCCCTGGCTCCCAGCCACAGAGCCCAGTTGCTGCTTCCAAGTGTGGCATGTGTGCTTCCCAGGCTTTGGAAGGAGCAACGCCCACACAGGGCACACTGAGAGCTGTGCTCCTGCCAGCCCAGGCCTTGCTTCCATTCCTCCTGCTTTATTTTTCCAGCAGGAATGTTTCTGGATGCAGCAGCCAGCAGGCTCCTCCCTTCCCTACCTGTGGATCCAAAGAGCTCGTGGCATTCCCAAGTGCCTCCCCTGTGCTGGAAGTGTTCTCAGGAAAATATAAAATATTCCCCGTGTTCCTCCCCCCAGCAGGGCTCTGGGAATGGAAGAACATGACAAGTGTTGGTGTTTATTAACTTCACCTTTTGTCTTGCAGCTCTGTCAGATGGTGAGGCTGGTCCCTGGAGCCTATTTGGAATATAAAGCTGCTTTAGTGAACGAGTGCAACAAACAGGGAGGCCTGAGACTGGCGCAGGCTCGAGCCCTCATCAAGATTGATGTGAACAAAACCAGGAAAATCTATGACTTCCTGATCAGAGAAGGGTACATCACAAAGGCCTGAGGACAGGCAGCAGTGCTTGGCTGGAGCAGGCAGATGTGGAGAAGCTTTGAAGTCGCTTTGACAGCGTTGAAAGATTTTTTACCAGTGTTGAATGAAGGACGTTTCCTTTTGTTTAAAACCTTTTGGGGCTTTTTCTTTTTTTTTTTTTTTTTTTTTTTTTTTTTTTTTTTTTTTTGGTAAAAACAAGTAGGGAGCTTTGTTAAATTGTATGAATGCTGACATTTGTCTGGGCTCCTTTTGACTCTGCTGTTGTCAGGATTCCTCTGCCTCGCAGCGCTGGGAAGGATCACACACCACATAAGCTGATCTTAAACCTGAATGGGCATTCATTCCTCACACCTCCTGTGCCTGCAGAGAGAGAGAGAGAGAGGATCACGGTACTTTTGTGCTGATGGTGACAAAGAATAAGGACAGAGTCACACTTTGTGCAGTACAGGGCAGGGAAATGCAGCTCCTCCCTCCTCGTGTCCCTTCCTAAATCAGCAGCAGCTCTCAGAGGCAGCAGCACGTGCCCCAGGGTGTAAAAATACATCTTGCAGTATGTCCAGTCTTTTTTAACTCTAATTGTGATAAAGGATGGGAAAGGACATGGCAGGGAAGCTCCTCAACAGTTGTTACTTTTATGTGGTATTAGCACATATCCCAGCAGGAGGGCTCTGCACAAACCAAGGAGCTTCAGCTGCTCCCCCCGTGTGGTTTGGGGGTATCAGGTTATATATAACCCCTCTGTTTCAGTCTCTGCTCCTTGGGAAGGCTGGAAGCTACAGCAGCTTTTAGGAACAGGAATATAAAAGTTCTCGGGACCCTGATGTTCTCCCACAAAAGAGGAGTGAAAAGCACAAAGCTCCTGTTTGTGGGGTTTTTATTCCCTCAGTGTCACCAGGGACGCGCCTGAGGAGGTGCCACAGGCTCAAACACAGCCCCCATCACATCAGCCCCACCAAACCTTGGGATTTGGCAATCGGCTGGATGATGAAGGTGGTTCTCTGCAGATGGAGCTTGTGTGTTTATTGAAGAGTAAATTGTTTGTCAGGTGTAATGCTGGAATATTGTCCCACAGGAAACCTGGGAGCCAAAGCAGGTGGGGTGGTGGATGCTCCCAAGTTTGGGATCTGATGGAAGAGATCCCAAACTCTGCACCAATACCTATCCGAGGTGTTGAGATTTGGGTTGTTGTTTGTTCCCCAAGAGTGATTATCCTGTGGACCTGAGGTGCCACTGAATGTGAAGTATTTTGGTTTGTAATAAAATCAAAATGACTTGAAACAATCTTACATCCACATCCCCGGACTCTGGAGTGAGACTGTAAAGGTCACACAGCTGCCTGGATCTATATCCATCAGCTCCTCACCAGGAGAGAGGAGATAAACACCCAGCAGTGGCTCTGGGGACGTGGCCACTGCATTTCCTAGCAAATATTACTATTTAAAGCAAAGCAGCACTAACAAACTACACATTGAAGATTAAAGTCTCGAAATTGAGACTGGGAATGGCGAGAGAAAGGGCACAGTAAGCTGTAAAATCTTGGGAATGCTTTTCCCACAAAAAAAAACAGCCAAACTTGCCTGGCCTTTGGGGTGACTGGCACCAAAGGCAGCAGAGGAGTGATTTTGGGGTCAGCTGGGCTTGGATTTGGAGACTTGGGAACTCCAGGCCTCGCTGCACTCCAGGCTCACAGCTGGAGGATGCAAATCCTTAATTACAGCCTCAGGTGGACATAAAACATTAATATGGAACAAAACAGGTGGGAGATGGGCACTTTGGGACCCGCAGCATTGGTGTCACCGGGGTGATGCTGCTGCTCCAGCCCAGCTCGGGTTTAGTCACCGCTCTGAGAGTGAGGAATGTGCGGGATGAGTCTTCCCAGGGCTGCGTTATCCGCCTGTCATTAAAGCATCAGCTCTGGGGGGGTTTTTTTTGGGACTCACAGCTGCCGTCACCCCAGCAGAGAACGCAGCGGGTGAGTCAGCCCGGGGGGTGGGAGCAGATCCCGGGGGCTCCTCCCGCCCCAGCAGCGGCTCCTGCTCCCCCCGGAGCAGATAACGCCGATAAGGAAGGCGCACAAGGAGCCCTAGTTTTAGTGCCTGCTCAAATTGCCGTCACAGGAGGGGCCTGTGAAACTTAAACCGGCTCCTTGGGAGAAAACACCGCGCTGGAGCAGCAGGTTTTGAGCCGGGGTTAGAGAAAGCCCAGGCTGCCATCCTGGTGGGAAGGGAAAAGGGGAAAATCCAAACCAATGTGGTGATGCCCCATAGTGATCTCTGGCCTTCAGCAAACTGGCTCGGTGACCTTCCAGGAAAAGCCAGCATGGATTTAGAGAAAGAACACGCAGTGGCACAGGCAAAGCTGTTCCCACAGACACATTCCCTGTGACTGGAGCTGATGGACAGAACTGGGAGAGAACACCAGGCACAGGAATTCCTGCAGCCCCCAGCCCACTGAGCCTCTCCCCAGCTGGTGCTGCCCAGGGAGGTGAGCACAGCTCCACAGCCAGGCCACTCATCCATCCCAGCCACTGGCACAGCTGGCAGAGCTGGGGCAGGACCCTGTGGGAACCCTACAAGGAGTAGGAAGAGCGTGGGGAACACAGAGATGGGCTCAAGCAGCAGCTCAGAGCACACAGTGTCCAGCATTTTGGGTGTCATGGAGTGGGAGCTGTTGGGCAATGCCTGCCCCACTTGAGGCTCTCCATGGCCACAAGCAAGGATTGTGAGCACCCTTTGCTCCAGGGAATGCACCACCCTGGCATCTCCTGAGCTCTCTGTACAATCACCAACATCTCATTTCTTTTGCAAAGCCTGTCTGAAAAGTCAATGTTTTATGAGCCAGGCGCCAGCACTCCCCAATGGGAGTGACAAGGGGATGGATGGGAGCTCAGGGCACCTCACACAGTGCTGGAGGGGCAGGCACTGCCAGAGAACCCTCCAGGCCCAGCTCCCAGGGCGTGTCTGGGGTCCCTGGGATGGGCCAGCCCCCAGCTCAGCTGCCCAGGAGGCAGGGGGTGATGTGCAGGCTGGGATGGGGAGGGAGCAGCAGAGCCCTGGGGAGGCTGAGCTGCCAGGCCATGCCACTGTCCCAGCCCTTGCTTGTCCCAGGCTGTGGAGAGAGGGGTCAGGAGCATCCCTGGCCAAGCTGGAGACACGCAGGGCACAGCTCACACGGCTGCTCAGCCCCTGACTCAGCAGGTGAGCACAGGGAGAAACTCACCCCACCCTCCCGAGACAAACCTGCACCCTGGCACCCCTCTGTGCCCAGCATCTCACTGAGGGAGCTGCCAAAACACTGTGGGCTCCCTGCACTACACAGCATCAACCCTGCATCCCTCTGCCTAAAGAGGGGCCAGTCAGTGCAATAACGAGACCCCAAATGCAGCAAACAAACAGCAGAGCTGCTCCTCCTGACCCTGTAGAGCCCATGGTCACCCACAGAGGGAAAAGTGGCTTTGGGGGACAGCACTTTTCCTCCATGAGGCAGCTGGGTGGCCAGGAGCAGGCAGGGATCTGGGATAGTGCAGGGCAGGGCACAGGGATTGCCCCAGTGGTGACTAAGCTTGTGGCACATGTGGCTGTGGAAACACTTCCCATTTCACCCACTGGCCCCACAGATCAGAGCATCCCGCAGGTTTGGAAAGGGTCACACCCTCATGGCCACATCCTGGGAGCCCCTCAGCCAAAATCCTCCTGCCCAGGGAGCTTGGATTGGAACACTCTCCCTTTCTGCTCCTTGGAACAAAGCCCTGCTGTGCTTGACATCCCCGTGGAGCTGTGACATTCCTGCCTCCTCAGCGAGGCCTCTGCTGACCCACATTCAGCCACAGGAGCCCCACGTGGTGACCCGAGCTGGGGGTTTGTTCTCTCCCATTAAGGAGCCGCCTGCTCCAGAATCTGCTCCGCGCTGTCACCTCGCATCGAGCGCCAGGCGGCCGATGGCCCCAGCTGGGATTTATCCCCAGAAGATCCTTCTCTGCCTCCCCTGGGTCCCTGCTGCCGTCAGGGAGGCCAGGAGGGGAGGGCAGCACCACAAATCAGCCCCTCCAAGGCTCTCTCTGGCTGGGCTGTGGGTGCTCAGCGCCTGTTGCTCTACAGTTCCACCACCCTGAATGCAGATGTTGCTCCCAAAAACAGGAGGTCCCCGTCCCTGGGGTTTTTGACTCACATAGGGACACTTTTTACATCACACCGATGCAGGAGGTCAAAGGTAGGGAAGAGTAAACTCTGGCAGTAGCCATGGAAACTGGAGGGGATGGATGGATGGATGGATGGAGGGATGGATGGATGGATGGAGGGATGGATGGATGGATGGATGGATGGAGGGATGGATGGATGGATGGATGGATGGAGGGATGGATGGATGGATGGATGGATGGATGGATGGATGGATGGATGGATGGAGGGATGGATGGATGGAGGGATGGATGGATGGATGGATGGATGGATGGATGGATGGATGGATGGAGGGATGGATGGATGGATGGATGGATGGATGGATGGATGGAGGGATGGATGGAGGGATGGATGGATGGATGGATGGATGGATGGATGGATGGATGGATGGAGGGATGGATGGTGGCAGCCACCTCTCAGCAGGCCTTCGTGACCCTGAGCACACCTCAGCCAGATCAGGGGAACACCTGTGATTAAGATAATAGCCCTAATGACCAGCTAATGGCCCGTGGTCGGGCGCACCCTTCAGGAATGTGCCCGTGCTCACCCCAGCAGAGCCAGCGGGCACCTGCCAGGCTGGGCTGGGTAAGGTGCCTTCACAGAATCACAGAATATCCCAACTGGCAAGGATCACAGTCCAAGTGCTGACCCTTCCAAAGCCATCACCCCCAAAGGCAGGACGGGGTGTCATCGGTCACCACTTCAAGCATCTTGTCCCTACACAGTCTTCAGAACTTTTCCAAGAGATGGATAGTTCTATGGGAAAGGCAAAAACCTGTCCACAACAGGATGTCTGCCTTAGAGGAGAGCTGCTGCAGCCCCACAACCCCTGGGCTGTACTGGGGGGAGCTCAGGCTGCCTTCCCAGGCCTGGGGGAACCACAGAGGCCCTGCTGTCCCCTCCATGCCAGAGCAGAGAGTGTGCAGCTGTCTCAGAAAGCACCCAGTACCTGACACCTCCCCTGTGCTCAGGAGCAAACCCATCTGCCCCTCAAACATCCATCCTGGACAAAACAGCTCTTGGCAGGAGGGGGCTTGGCAGGACCACCAGTGTTTCCCCAGCTCCTGTGAGTGAACCCCCAGCCAGGGTACAGTGGGGTAAGGAGCTGATATTCCCTTTTAGCTTTGTTCCCTGTTGTGTCCCTGGGTCAAAGGCCTCCCAGGTTTTCCCTGTTTGCATCCTCTGTCCATCACCAAACACACATAAAGCTCCCTGCGGGGTGAAGGTTAAAAGCATAAATAGCACCAGCACTAAAAACACCTTTGCAGTTGTGTGAGCAGTTAAAAACTGCTCAGGATGAGCAGTGCGAGATTCTTTTCGTCATTGAGTGGCGGTGGAGGGGGAATGAGGGGTTTAGATGCTTGCGGAGGGAATCCCACAGGCTGCCACTCAAAACCCATCCTCGCCTCTCCTTAAATAAATGGCCAATAAACACCACCCCGGGCTTGCCCTGCCAGGGCTCCGAGCCCCCAGCCCAGGGGACACCCCGGGGGCTCAGCTGCCTCTCAGCTTCTCACACACTTTTTGTCACCCGGGGATTCATCTCTGCCCCTGAGACAGTGCAGCTCCAAGGAAAGGCAGCAGAACTGATGCAACGTGGAGGCAAAGCAAACCTTGAGCTCGGGGAGCCAAAACCCTCACATTTTCAATTTTTTTTTTTTTTTTTTTTGGCCTTTTGAGGTTTTCTTAATTTGTCTATTTTTGTTCCTCGCCCACCTCCGCTCTGAGTGTGACGCGAGCCCTCGCTGGAGAGGCAGCGGGTTTTAAGGGAGAGCTCTGGCTGTTATAAAGCAGCGAGGTTCTTGGAAAAAACAGCCTCTGGAGCAATAAACAGATTTGGAGCTGAGGGCTGTGAGGGACGGCTCCATCTGGGCTGCTGAGTCATGAAACCTGCCCGAGCGAGATACCAGCCGAGGGCTCGGGCTGGGGGAAGCTTCCTATGAGGGAATTGGGCTATTTCAGTCGGAGCGTGCGACAACAAAACCAGAAAGCGAACAAAAGCGGGCTGGGGTGGCCACGCTTCGCTCCAGCAGCCGCGGGGTTAAAGCAGAGGCTGCCCTCCTCCTCCTCCCCCTCCTCCTCCTCCTCCTCCTCCTCTGCCAGTGCCAGCCTTGTCCCGTCCCTGCCATGCTGGTGGGGTGGTGGGAGCAGAGCCTGAACCTTAATCCCACAGTTTGCAGCTAAAGACTAACTCTCTTTCCCCTTTGCTGTGTGGATCCCCTAACCCATGGCATCCCTCCATGGGGATCCCAACCCATGATCCCTCCTTGGGGATCCCCTAACCCATGGCATCCCTCCTTGGGGATCCTCTAACCCATGATATCCCTCCTTTGGGGATCCCCTAACCCATGATATCCCTCCATGGGGATCCCCTAACCCATGGCATCCCTCCATGGGGATCCCAGCCCATGGCATCCCTCCATGGGGATCCCAGCTCTCCACCCTGCCCTGGCCAAGGCTCCAGTCTGGCCCCCAGGGTGGTGCCACAAGAAGCCCTGGGAGTCTCAGGACCACCTGCCTTTCCTTCCCTGTGCTCCCAGCGTGGCTTGGGATGTCCTGAGTGACAAAAACCGGGTTCCTCTCTCTCTCTCAGGGCTGGCCCCCTCCCCAGTGAGCACCTACAGAGCAGAGGGATTCTGGCACATCCCCACCCCAAAGGGACCCCATCCTGTCCCCACACACGCTGGCAGGGTCCCCATGGGGACATGGCATGTCCCATCCCTCACCAGGGATGTCCTGGGCGCTGCCACATCCCCACAGAGTGTCCCAACCCCACAGGGACCCTGCCCCATCCCTGTGCCCACAGGGACCAGCTCTGCCTGCTGTGACCCCGACACATCCCATCCCCACCGGGACCTCATTGTCTCCATCCCCACAGGGGATGTCCCCATCATGTCCCCACTGCGGGGCCCATTTTTCCCATCCCCAGAGTGCCTCCACTGTCCCCACAGCGGGTCTCATTTCCACAGTCTCATTCCCACTATCCCCACAGTGTCCCCACTATCCCCACAGTGCGTCTGGTTCCCACAGTGTCCCCATGTCCCTACAGTGCCCCCACAGTGTCCGGGCTGTCCCCACAGTGGGTCTCGTTTCCACAGTGTCCCCACCATCCCCACAGTATCCCTGTTGTCCCCACAGTGGGTCCGGTTCCCACAGTATCCCCATGTCCCTATAATGTCCCCACTGTCCCACAGCGGGTCCCATTCCCAGAGTGTCCCCGCTGTCCCCACAGTGGGTCTCGTTCCCACAGTGTCCCCATGTCCCTACAGTGTCTCCACAGTGAGTCTCGTTCCCACAGCACTCCCGCTGTCCCCACAGTGTCCCCACAGTCCCCACAGCGGGTCTCGTCCCCACAATGTCCCTGCTGTCCCCTCAGTGTCCCCGCCGTCCCCACAGCGGGTCTCGTTCCCACAGTGTCCCTGCTATCCCCACAGCGTGTCCCGTCCCCACAGCGGGTCCCATTACCACAATGTCCCCGCTTTTCCCACAGCAGGTCTCGTTCCCACAGTGTCCCCACCGTTCCCACAGTGTCCCCACAGTCCCCACAGTGTCCCCACTATCCCCACAGTCCCCACACTGTCCCCACACTGTCCCCACTATCCCCACAGTGTCCCCCGTCCCCACAGTCCGGCCCCGGGCGGCGGCGGCTCCTTTAAGCGGGGCCGGTCTCCCGGAGCCCCCGCCCGGAGGCCGGGCCGGGCCGGGCCGCCCCCCGTAGCCTGGTAACGGCGGCTCTGCGGGCGGGGGCGGCCCCGGCAGCCGCGGTCAGGTGGCACCGCCGAGACGGAGCCGGCCCAGCACGATAAAAGTCCCGGCCCCGCCGCCGCCACGGCCGCGAGGGAGCGCGGAGCTGCCGCCCGGGAGCCATGGTAGGGACGGGCCGGGCCGGGCCGGGCCGGGATGGGATGGGATGGCGGCGTGAGGGCTGAGGGGGGCCCGCGCTGTGTTTGCTCTCCCCAGCCCGCCCCACTCCACTACGGTGCCCTCCGGAGGGCTGGACGGGATTTGGGGAGGTTCAGATCCCTGCCAGGCTCGGGGTAGCGGGGCTGTGCTGTGGGACAGCGGCGGGACGGGGTGAGGGCGGCCGGAGGAGCGGGAGGCGGCAAAGAACGCGGCGGGGCTGCTGGGACCGCGGCGGGGCTGCTGGGACCGCGGCGGGGCTGCTCAGAGCCCGGCGGGGCTGCTGAGACCTCGGGCAGGGCTGATCAAACCCCGGCAGGGCTGATCAAACCCCGGCAGGGCTGCTCAAAGCCCGAGGGGAGAGGAGCGGGGGGCGCCTCCAGAGCGGTCACGGGCACAGCTCCGGGGGTGGCTCGGTGTGGAGGCGGCCCCACAGCGCGGGCTGGGCTGTAGTAGGAGCTCCATCCCTGGATCCTGCCGTCGGTGCCCGTCGCCGGTTCCTGTTCCCTCCGCTTCTCCGGTGCCCGCGATGCCTCCGCTCCCCCCGGGCTCCTGCCCCCTCTACAGCCCCTCCCGGGGCTCCTCCTGCGCCCTCCGTTCCCTCCTTTGGCTCCTGTCCTCCCGCATTCCCCTTTGGCTCCTGCTCTCCCGCATCTCCCCAGGGCTCCTGGCCCTCCGCTCTCCCCCTCTTTGGCTCCTGCCCTCCTGCCCCCTCCGCTCCCCGTCCCCGGGGGGCTCCTGCCCCTCCGCTCTCTCCCTTTGGCTCCTGGCCCTCGGCTCCCCCCCGGGCTCCTGCCCTCCTCTCGCCCGGGCTCTTGCCCTCCTGCCCCCTCCGCTCCCCATCCCCGGGGCTCCTCCTGCCCCTCCGCATCCCCCCTTTGGCTCCTGCCCCTCTACTCCCCATCCCCGGGGGGCTCCTGCCCCTCCGCTCTCCTCCCCGGGGCTCCTGCCCCTCTGCATCCCCCCTTTGGCTCCTGCCCCCTCCATATCCCCCCTTTGGCTCCTGCCCTCCCTCATCCCCCCGGGGGCCCCTCCGCTCCCATCCCCGGGGCTCCTGCCTCTCCGCTCCCCTCCTTTGGCTCCTGCCCCTCCCGCATCCCCCCCTTTGGCTCCTGCCCTCCCGTTCCCCTCCGGGGCTCCTGCCCCTCTGCTCTCCCCCTTTGGCTCCTGCCCTCTGCTCCTCGGCCGCCCCAGTGCCCCCGATGCCCCCGAACCCCCGGCCTCACATCCAGCCCGGTTTGCATTCACGGCCCTTGACTCAGCTCCGGAGCAAAGCTTGCTTTGAGCAACACCAGTAATCAATGGAGTGGCATTTGGCTGTAAGGGAGATGGGGCAGGATTATAACCTGTTCGACTGGGCAGCAAATGAACCTTTTATTCTCGAGGTTTGAGCGCTGGCAGATGCCCTAATATCATGTTTCAAGTTCTGTTTATCCCTAATGCCCCTGCCTCAGGAATGGTGGAGGATTAGCGCTGACAAAACAGTGTTTTTCCCTTATGATACACCGGATCAGCTGCCCCTGCTCTGGCAGGGAGTGGATTCCTCCCCCAGGCCTCGCAGTAAACCTTGGTGTTTGCTGTGTTCCCGGAGGTTGGGACGGGCTCTGTGGCACTCTGGAATGAGAAGGAAAGATCCCTGATTTGGGGGACACGTGCTGTTCCCCCCTGGCACAGAGATCGACTTGGCTGACGTGACCCTGGTGAACGTCAGGGGAGCAGGAATGCAGCAGGTTTTAATCGATTTATGCCTGGAAGGTGTGAACGTGCAGCTCTGCCTGTCCTTCCTGCCCCCGAGGGCTCGCCTGGGTCCTGGACAGGGACACAGACATCCCGGATTCCTCCAGGAACAAAGGTGAAATCCCAGGGATTTCATCCCAGCCCTCACTGCCCTGCGGGGTCTGCTCTGGGCTCTGGCACTGCTTCCTCCTTGGTCAGGGCAAGATGGAAATTTGCATGGCTTAATTCAATACCTGATCCCAGCTGGAATCTCGGGGCTGGAAAGCCAGAGAGCTCGTGCTGCTCTAGTGCTAGAAACGTGCAGGGTGTGGGGGGAGATCTGCCTGAGCCAGGCTCCGTGGCAGGGAGGAAAGGGATGCAGAGCTGGCACAAAAAACTCTCAGGTCTCTGCTCTGGGAGCCAGAACCAGCTTTGTCCCAGGGAACCAGCTCGCCTGGGTGTGGAGAAAAGGCTGGGAATGAGGAGTGGGGAAAAGGCTCCTGGGCAGGGCAGTGGGGTCTGGGGGCACCACACACTGACCCCACCAGAGCCATCTACTAAAGGCTGTTCACCAGAGAAGCCTTCCAGGCTTCCTGCCACCACTGCAGGACTTTCCTCCCAGGGTGGTTTTCCCTAGAAGAATGGGGTGACACCTCAAACCAGGCACAGGAGCTTCTCCCAGCTCCTCCTTCCTCTCCAGGTACAACACCCCTCAGCACACACACACACACACACACACCCATTTATGGCTTCAAAAATGACACTGAGCGACCAAAATGTGAAGGGAAACATTTAGCAGAGAGGGCTCTGGCGTTTGGAGATAGCTGAGGAATCTCTGAGCAGGATTCCCAGCTCCCTGGATGCTTGGGAATAAAGCCAGGAACTGGGAGGCAAAGGCACTGCCCACCCTTCCCAGGGCACCTGTAGTGCAGGCAGCGCGTGGGCTCGGCTCACACAGCTACTCCTCTGCTTTAAAAATAGTGTAAAACCAGAATCATCAGGCAGGTTTGGGGTTCCCAGCAGGAAGGATCAACAGGTGCTGCCACAGTCCCCCCAAGGCCAGGTGGGTCAGGGTTCCCAGGGTAATGAGAATTAATTCTCATTTATTTTCACCATCCCACCCTGTAGTGTTGGGGGGGTTCTGCAGGTCCCTCCCTTCGAGGGCAGGAGTCCAAATGTGAATTTGCAGGACATCCCTGGAAAAGGGAATTCCCCCCAATTTGAGGCAGCCAGAGAGAGCTCCTGGGAGCTGAGGGGTGCTGGCTGCTCACAGGGGAAGCTCCACGCATCAACCCCATTCCCCCCTGACCGATTGAAATTGGCCTGGCTTCCTTTCACCCTACACAACCCCATGGATGTGCTCAGGGGTGACCTCATTCCTTACAGCTGCTGCCACCCTGCTCCAGCCGGCCCCTGCCCGGCCTTGGGAGGCACGGGGAAAGCGTGGGCAGCCCCTGCCCGCCGGGAATTCCTCCAGAGGGGAATGTGTCACCATCAGGGTGCCAGCTCTGAGACCCCCTGAGAGGCCAGGCAGCTCAGGGCACGCAGCAGTTGGCAGTGCCCCTGGAAGAGGCCCGGGTGAGGCCGGCACGGAGGCACCAGACCGTTTCCAGGACACGTTGCAGTGAATTCGCAGCTGCCTTCAATTTTACGGGCTCTGGGGTGGGCTGGGGCAGAGCCCCACGAGCAGCAGGCACAGCTCTGGGCCCGGCAGGGTCACACACGAGCAAACACACCAGGTCCTTGTGTTTTGTTCTGCTCACAGGGAAGAGATTGTGTCCCTCCTGTCAGCTGTGACTGTGCAGGGCACAGCTCCGGAAAAAACAAGGCTCCATCTTGCAGCACCCCGGGAGCCTGAGCCAGGCGTGGGTCTGCTCCCTGAATGTGCCCCTCCTGCTCTCCATCCACATCCCCCAGGCTCACACTTGGACACAGGGAGCAGGGGATGGAGCTTTCCTAAACTCCACCTGCAATCCAGATGCCATCAGCTGGCGCTGGAATAATCTGTAGTGCTCCAGGAGAGGCGGTATCTCCACTCGGGGCTGGAAAACAGCCCTCAGTGCTCAGCCGGGTAGGGAACCAATGCTGCACACAACTGTTGGATCCCATTCGTGCCTCCTCAGGGCTCGGTTCTGGTTTTTAAACGTTTCAGGAGTTTTTAAGCAGGATGCAGGTGGCTCCATGCTGGGCGAGCCCTGTGCCTCTCCCAGCGAGCAGCACACGGAGCGTGGCGTGCAGAGCCCGTGGCTCTGAAAGCACAGACGTGGCGTTTAACAGAGAGATGGTTTGTTTTTCTTGCATCAAATCCTCTCGCTGCCTGCCGAGGGAGGCTTGTCCTCGGAGCAGAGCGAGGATTTATAAATACCAGCGCGCTCCAGGTTGTGCTTGCTGCCCGTCTCGCTCCGTCCCCACTCCAGGAGCTCTCCCTGCGGCCAGAGGTTTGGCTGGCAGCTGGCAGGATCCAGCTGGCAGCTGGAGACAGAGAGCAGTGCCTGCTCCTGCTGTGGAGGGGGTGTCTGCACGGCAGGATCACAGCGTGGCAGGATCACAGCGTGGCAGGATCACAGCGTGGCCGTGGGCAGCCCCGCTGGCACAGGAGCTGGTGGCAGTGGGAATGGAAAAGCAGCCGAGTCCCTGCCTGGGACCCTGCCCGTGGGGCTGAGTGGCATCCTCAGATGGATCCTGGCAAAAAAAACCTCACTGCCTGTTTTTCCTGCTGGGAGAATGGCAATGGGGGAGTGAGCCTTTGGCTGGCAGAGCACTCAGACACTGCTCAGCTGGGTTCGAGTCACCACCCTGAGCCTGGTGCCAGCCCCAGGCTCGGGGCTGCCATGTGGGCTGAGCCTGGCTGTGCATCCTCAGCAGGGGCAGGAGGCACAGGATGAGCCTTGCCAAGCCCTGGCCTCACCCAGGGCACTGGGCACCCCACCAGTGCCAGCAGGAGGGACAGGGCTGTGACACAGCAGTGTCAGCTGTCACCTCTCTGCAGGCAGCAGGCTGGGACAGGCTCCTGGGGGATCATCAGCCCTGCAGCTGGCACGGGGGGAAGCCAGCACTCTGTGCTTACAGGCTAAACTGCTTGATTTTGGGGTCGTTGAGCTTCCCAGGAGAGCTTGGAATGGTTTCCAGGGTGTCTCGTTGTGTGTTTTGGGCGTTATTCCCCTTTTTGTGGATCCTCTGGGAAGTTACTGGTGTGTTCTGGCAAGCGCGGGGAGCCGGCTGTGCTGGGAGCTGCACAGGCAGCCAGGGCTGCTCGGAGCTCCGGGCAGACAGATTATTATCTTGATTTAACATCTGACAGCTCCCATCCTGCTCGGAGAGGCCGGCACAGGCTGCCAGCAGAATCAATCAGGGGTTGGTCACAGCATCATCCTCTGTCTCAGCCCAGATCACCCCGCCTTGCTCCCCTTCCTTCCCCATTCCAAAGCTGAACCGCTCGACCTTTTCCATCGTTGAGGATGTGCTGATGGCTCTGACCCACCCGGGAGGAGCCTGTAATGGCTCCAGGAGCACAAGCAGAGCAGGAGAGCAGAGCCCCGGCAGAGCAAAGGGCTGCAGGAGGGCTGGGAAGAGGAGCCGGCGGCTCCCACACATCCCCTCCCTCCCTGCTCTGCTTTGGGCTCCCTTGGACGCGGCACAAGCAAGCCCTGACCCGAGAATGGCTGCAGTTTGTGCTCTCTGCTGAAATTTATTTGAAATGCCACTCTCCAGGACCATTTCTGAAGCAATTTGCTGTTCAGCCTGGCTGGGAAGAGCCCTGAGCAGGCTCGTTCATTCAGTGCCTGCGATATTGACTCTTCTCTTTACTGCAGGATTAGAGAGCATTTGTCATCTCCAAAATGAATAACTTTTCCTCTCCTGGGAGGGGGGGAGAAGCCTTGCCTCAGTGCTGACATTTTGCACACCCAGCCCACAAACCTGCTTCGAATCCCAGATGATGATCTGGGAATTAATCCAGGGGCTCCAGTGTCTCTGCTCCAGGCCCACCCTGCACTAAACTCTCCAGAGGGAGAGAGAGGCCTGGGGGAGCTCTCACCTGTCCAGGTACCAGCCCCATGGTTGTGTCACTGCCAAACAGCCCAACAGAAACTCAAATCCCTCAGGGATGAGCCACAGCCTCTGCTCTCAAGACAGAGGAGCTGTGTTAAACAACAAACAAACAAACAAAAAATCAGAGCAAACTACCCAGCAGCACCAGAATAAGAAGGCAGAAGCTCAGACTTGCCAACTCATTGTCTAGAGCCCAACCAGTTCTCCCTCCTGTCCTGGAGATCACAGTATTTAACTCACAAACTCACCCTGTTTGTCATTTGAGCTTCCAGAGATGTTTTCAAGTCTTTCTCAGGAGGCCCAGGCACCAGCAGTACGTTCCCATGGGAATTTCAGCCTTTGTTAACAGGACTGCGTTCCCAGGAATGAAAGCAAGGGAAACAAACTCCAGCTGTTGCAAGATTTGGAAGAGCAGAGCCACGAGCATTGCCGGCAGCAACCTTTCCAAGGGGCTGCACCACCAACCAAAACACCAACCACACTGGGATTGCTGCATTGCTTTGGAAATCCTCTTACCTGGGAAGGAGCTGCTCTGAGGCCAGGAGATCCAGCCCAGGTGGGATAAAGCCAGCCTTCCATGGGGCCAGGCACCTGCCCCTCCTCCTGGGACAGGGGAACCACAAAGCTCAGCCTGGAGGTTCAGCAGAAGGATCCACCTGAGAGCTGAGGATGGTGCAGGATGAGATCCAGGCTGGATGGGTGCTGGAGAAATGTCCCCTCACCATAAACCTGAGGGATGGTGCTGGCCAGGAGAGCTGAGAAAGGACCTGGAGGCTTTGAAGAGCAGAGTGTTCTCCAGGCTGTAATTAGCCACTGGCTTCCCCCACCCCTGATTATGCAGAGGAGGGAAATGGCAGAACCCACCAGTCTGCCGGGGAGGGAGGGAGGAGGCTGCTCCTGTCCTGCCCCTGCTGCACCAGGGTCCCTCTGCCACCCCAGGGTCCCTCTGTCACCCCAGCCCTCCCCATGGGCTCTGCACATGGCCAAGACCAAAGCACAGTCTGGAAAAGGATTTACTGTGGGTCAGAGCTGCTACAAGATGAATTCATTCATTTACTGGAGTCAGATCAGAAGAAGGACGATGTGATGGCAGGAACACCTGGTTGCTCCCAGCCCCACTGCCAGCCAGGCTTCTCCTCAAGGACCATCTGCACCCTCTGGGAGTGTCAGCCCTTTGCAGGAAGCCCCAGTGACATTCCAGCTCCTTTGGAAGGCGTTCCAGTGCTGCTTTAGGACAGTTTTGGGTCCAGGACAGGCTCCAGCACCTCGGGGTATTGTCTCTGGGCTGATGTGACTCCCCAACCAACACCATCACTCAAAAACCTCCACCAAGGAGAAGTGGGAGAAGAGGTGGGGTTTTTATTTCACACGAGCTGTACCCTGGCAGTGCAGAGGCTGAAGGTGCCCCTCCCTGTGCCCTGCCAAGAGCCTCTTGTGCCATCGGCCTTCCCAGGCACAGCCATGCCAGGCTCTGTGTGTTCTTTGTTCCATCTTCAGCGATTTTTTTTTTCCTGCACTCAACAACGGCTGGGAAGAGGCTTTTCATTCCATTTCTCTTTCCCTGCCCCAGCACAATGACGGCAATGGCTGCGTGAAGAGCAACAGTGTTGGATTACAGCGGGGCGCGCTGGGAAAGCCAAAAGGACTTTGACAGGAGCAAAAACAAGGCGACTTTGGGCCGGGCAGGAGAGACACAGGGATGCAGCCCCGAGGATAAACGAAAGCTCCCACCTGCGAGCCTGGGGGAGCTGCTCAGCCCAGCAGAGGAGGCTCCTCCATGCCCAGCTCCCTGCACGCCGGCAGCTGCTCAGCCTGGTGTGTGTGGGCTCTGTCACACGCCTGAGACAGCTCGGCACAGTCGGTGCCATCCCTCCCAGCTGCCTGCCAGCACTGCAGGGGATGAGCACCCTCCCCATGCCCTGGTGGCTGTCCCCAGTGCTGATCTCCCACTTAAATAATGAGCTTCTGCCCAAAAGATGTATTCAAACACATCATTTTGGCTGAGAGCTGCTCTGGATTGGGTGGGAGCTGTTTCGGCCATTCTGAGCCCTGAGGATGTTGGTGGAACTGGGATGAGCAGCTGTGGCTGTCCCTGAATCCCTGGAGGTGTCCAAGGCCAGGCTGGACAGGGCTTGGAGCACCCAGGGGGAGTGGAGGGTGTCCCTGCCCGGGGATGGGATGGGATGGGATGAGCAGGTGTTTGCTGTCCCAGAGTTTGCAGAGCCAGCCCAGCCTGTCACATGCAAATCCCCGGATAAGTTCCTGCCTGCAAACAGGAACCACTTTATGGAAAGCAGCAGAGCCCTTCTCAGAGTGCCTCAGGAGTGCTCTGGCTCCCCTGGGAGCAGCTGGAGGCTCTGCCTTGCTCACAGCAGGTTTGGGACTGGAGCTGCTCTGGATCTGCCTGAGTCCAGCAGTGTTTCCCAGGGAATTCACCTCCACTTTGGGGGATTCTAGAAAAAAAGGGGATGTTGGCCCCATCCTCAGCTTTTTGGGAGCAGCGTGGCTCTGGGATCAGCTCTGCCCCTTCCCACTCACAGGAACAGAGGGTCCCAGTGGGTGACTTTGGGCACTGTCAGAAGGACACAGACCTGCCCCAGCTGTCTGGGCCTGGGCAGATGCTGAAGGAGACATTACAGCAAATTAATTACTTAAATGACTTAATTTTTTTTTAAAGCCATGATTTCCGTGCCAGCCTCAGATTCCTCTGGGCTCACTGTGGTTTTGAGTGCCGCGTTGGCAGGAATTGGTGACATTACAGTGTTGGCAGCAAGTGCCACCTTGAGGAGTCAATCTGGGTCCTCCCTCCCAGTTCTTGGACACCCACCTAATCAGATCCCAGTAAAATCCGTGCTCTTTTCTCTCCCCAGCTCAGCGTTGGACACTCTCCATGAACCGTCCCAGCCCCAGCAGCCCAGAGTGCCCCGGTGCCTCTCCGTGATTTAGAGCAGGACTTTGTTACCAAGTGTAAGTGCCTCAATCCTTTGCACTGTCAGTAATCCCTGCCTGAGAGCAGGGGTTTCCCCTGCCCAAAGAACTTTATTCCTTTGTGAAAACCACACCTTTCCTTTGCTGCTCCAGCTGGGTGATTGCAGTGGGGAGAAGCTGAGCAGTCATAGCTGCAGCAAAAACATTGTTGGGGCAAGAACTTTTGCAGCTTTGGGTCCAAAGTTTCAGGAGCTGCTCAAGTAGCTGCCAGCAGGGAAGAGCCATGTTATGTTCTTTAAGTTTCTGTATCACACAGCCAAAAATCCACTGGCAGCACCACCAGGCACTGCTGGGGCCTGCCAATGCTTCCCAGAGCAGACAGCTGAGGGCTGGGGAAGCCACAGCCCTTCAAAGGACCCTCTTAACATAATTAAGGATTGCTGGAGGGACAGATCCCTCTCCTCAAGACCCTGAGCATCCCCCAAGGCCCCTCAGCTCTGCCAGTGCCACCAGGGTGGGCTCAGAGGTACCTGGGCAGGGGCTCCCCAGCCTGCACAGCCTTTCCTGTGGCCCTTCTCAAACAAAACACATGGACTGCCAAATTATTGATACCGCAGGGCTCATCCTCTGGCTTTGAAGCTGCCCCAAAGGAGCAAAGGAGTCAGAGCAGGGACCCTCACAGGCAATGCCAGGCCTCTGCAGTGTGTGTCTCTCTGCCACGCATTAGTCAGGCATTAAAGCAGGACAAGAGCCTCCCCTGCCCCAGCCTCTGCTCTTGGGGTTTACTCTCAGCTTCTGACATAACCAGGTCACTCTTTCCACACTTGCCTTTCCTCCACGAGGGCTGATGACTGATGGGGATGGACGTGACTCACCGCCTTTCCTAATGAGCGACTTTTCTGTGTTTATGTGCTTTGGCGGGGCCTTTCCTACACCTAAAAAAGGAGAAGGGTGGCACTGGGAAGAGGGCACTGTGCTGGGAATTGCTGGCATCTGCTGTTCCTCACCATCCCTTTGAACTGTGGCCAGCTGTGAAGGTGTTGTGTTTAAGCATGGAAAAGGTGTAGCTCATCTTCCACGTGCTGGTCCGGGTGAGATGCTGTCCAAGCCCAACAGGTAAAGCCTTTGGCGAGTAATTGCAGCTAATTAGGCTGGAGGATTTTTTTGTTACTATCTGTCCAGGCAGTGCCTGAGGGACAGCGGTAATGAGCACTGTGAAACCAGCCCCACATTCCCCAAGGAGCTTTGCCAGGCCACAGCAGGGCGAGCTGGGCTTTCCTGTTCCCTCACACCAGCACGGGTCAGGGACAGCTCCCCGCTCACGCCGCCTCAACTTGTGTTTTGCAGTGACTAAACAGCGGGAGCTCTCACTGTCCCACCACACCACCAGGCCAGACAATCCCTCCCTTGGCTGAAGATCCCGTTGGCTCTCTTCCCATAATGGAAGCCTGAGCTCCAGGATCCTCCATGACCTCCAGAAGCCACAACTCCCTGCCGAGAACTCTGATGGCTCCGCGAATGCTCTCGGAAGGTGCCCTGGGGGGCATCGCCCAGATCACGCCCTCGCTGTACCTGAGCCGGGGCAGCGTCGCCTCCAACCGCCACCTGCTGCTGTCCCGGGGCATCACCTGCATCATCAACGCCACCATCGAGATCCCCAACTTCAACTGGCCCCAGTTCGAGTACGTCAAAGTGCCTTTGGCCGACATGCCCAACGCCCCCATCTCGCTGTACTTCGACAGCGTGGCCGACAAGATCCAGAGCGTGGCTCGGAAGCACGGGGCCACGCTGGTGCACTGCGCCGCCGGCGTCAGCAGGTCGGCCACGCTCTGCATCGCCTTCCTCATGAAGTACCACAAGGTCTCCCTCTTTGAGGCTTACAACTGGGTGAAGTCGAGGCGCCCCGTGATCCGGCCCAACGTGGGCTTCTGGAGGCAGCTGATAGACTACGAGAGGAAGCTCTTTGGGAAGACCTCGGTTAAAATGGTACAGACGCCCTATGGCATCATCCCAGACGTTTACGAGAGAGAGAGGAGACCCATGATGCCTTACTGGGGGATTTAATGGGACCGCAGACGGGAAGCACAAAACAGAAGGGACGTTCTGTTCCGAGTCGACCAGACTGGAGACATTTCCCTTCTCCTTCTTACAGCCAACTTTGGTTCTCTACCATAGGGCAGAACCTCGGTTCTCACCTCACTAACCCACAAGGCCAACAATTCCCTTCAAAGCATTTTTTCTCTATGGGGATTTCCCATCCGCATCTCTGATTTAGCAAAACCAGGTCTCATTACAAGTTTATTCCTTCCATAAAGCCTCCGTCTTTTATTCTTTTTTTTTTAGTCAGTTTATTAGGATCCTCCAAGGAAAGGCCTAAGAGGCACTTGGCAGAGTTGATGACCCAAGTGCTCTTCCTGCCCGCAGTAGTAGCCTGGATATTTTGTTATAGCTTGTTTGCTTCCTTGCAAAAAAACCCTGTAGAGTGGCTCAGGAGCAGCACTAGGGAGGCCCTGCTCCACAGCAGGTTTTCCAAGCACCAGGGAGGCAGGAATACAGGGGCTGTGGTGCTAGTGCTGGTGCTTTCTTTAACATCCGTAGTGACTCTCAGTATATAGTGTTTGAGATCTTTAGTCAGCTCTTTAATCATATTCAAAGTTAGGGGGGAATATAAAAGGGAAAAAAATAGCCAAAAAAAAAAAAAAAAGAAAAAAGAGGCAATCAGTCCGTGTCAGCCACAAGTAAAATAAAAATTCAGCAATTCAAATCAAATAAAAACAAGATCTTTTTTCACTCATTCCATGCCAGGAATAGTCCTGGAATACACTTCAACGACTGGAAAACGCTGGCGTGTTCTGTGGGTGGAAAGCTGACAGATCTTGTCCAGATGTGGCTCAAGACAGAAGCGAGAGGGCTGAAACCGCTGGGCAGCCAAAGAGATGCTCAGGAAGGTGCGTGGCCCCTGCCCGGGGCTGGGCTGTCCCTGCCACATTCCAGCAGTTCCAGCAGCCCGCCCAGCCCCGGGGGAACCCGGGAATCCGCTCAGTCCCTCGGCTCCGGGACCTGCCTTAGCCCAGCCCTGCCTCTCTCCATCCATTCCGTCCTCAAGGTTATGCTGCATCCCAGGGTTGCTCCTCTCTGTCCCCGGGGTGGGTGACAGAGCCTGGCCTGGCTCTGAGTGTCCCCTGAGCCACTCCAGCCCCAGCCCTTCCCTGGGAAAAGCCTTCCCCAGGCTCCAGGGGCAGGGGCTGCTTCCTTGGAGTGTCCTCTGAGCAGGCACCAGAGTTTTTTGAGCAGGCACAGAGTGCTGCGATCACTGTCTGATTTAAATGAGATTCTATACTTGTAAAAAAAAAAATAATAAAAATCAATAAAGATTAAAGCAGAACATGTGTTGGTTTCCTGTTCCAAACGGTGCTAATGGAGCTCCAGCAGCAGCAGCTCAAGGCCCAGCAGTGCCTTTAGACAATTCTGGCTTGAAGGATGTTTTCTCTTTTGAGATTTTTGCCCCGCTGAAATAAAGGTGAAGTTTGCCAGCAGCTGCTCCCAGCTCGGGTTCCATGGCTGGATCCCAATTCCAGTGGCAGGCAGACACAGGAGACTCATCTCCCTAATTTATCAGGAGTTAAACTTCAGCCAGGAAAATGGGAAGTGAGGAACTAGAGAGTGAAAATCAAGATTAATCACTGGTCTGGAGACGTTCCAACACATGACATTTTAAAGGGGAAAAAAAAATGCTAAAAACTGAAATATGCTCACAAAATTAAACTTTACCTAAAAATGGGCAAAGTAGGGTTTAACAGCGTTGTTTGTATAAAAAATGAAAAATTAAAAATTCACCAATTTGAATTATTCTACAGACTTTATATACACACTGCCTGAGGACTGAGGGGATGCTGATGTTCAGCCAAGAAGGCACCAAAGGCTGACTTTAAACACAAGGGAAAGTTAGACCTATAAAAAGTGAAATTGCCTAATAAACCACATGAGGAAACAAACAATTCACCTGAAATCCCCATTCAAGGTTATATTACAGCGTTAGTGCTTGTGGGGATTTCACTGCAAAAGCTCCTCTTGTATTCACGACAGGAAAAGATTTTACACAAGTGTTTTCCCCCCTCAAAATCCATTTTTTTTATCCATTCTCAAATCTACAGAAACCAAAGAAGAGAGAGCCCTGGTTTAGCTTGGATTGCTCTGAGCACACCTACTGGCTTTGAGGGGAACACTCCTTCTCCTGCTCCCCACAGGCTTTTCCAAATGGTATCTTAATTGTCTGAAAACTGTTTTATATCTTCCAATATTTGGTGAGACACCTTCCCCATCCCAGCCACAGAGCAGGTTTCACTTACATTATGATATAAATATTTCAGCTTCCCAGGCTGGTCAGATATGAAACGAGCTTTTTATTGAACACCAGGTCTGAATCTCAGCACAGGATTTATAAATCATTGCAGGAATTAAGGGAGTAAACAAGGTACTAAAGTCAATTAATAACACTTACTCTCATCGGATTTAAAATATCAGCAGCAACTCCAGCACAGCACAAACCCAAACAGCTCTAACTAATAATCACAAAACCACTTCTGGAAGAAAAATAACATTTGCCCAGAGGGCACGAGAAGAATCACAATAGAAAAAGAAATTTTTCTGATTGCTCTTCCTCATAAAATTAAGACATTTCGACTTTAACACTGAGAACTGGAACTAAACACAGGTGGCAGAATTAAAAGCAAATCCAAAGCAGCAGTTTGTACAGTAGCAGCTTTTATTGGAAAGGCAGGTTTTGTTTCAAGTTTATGATTCCCAGTGGAGCTGACAGGACTCTGAGCATTCCATGGGTTTCCACGAGCTCCTGCTCAGCTCATGAACTCCAGCCTCACCCCACACCCTGCAGGGATTTCAGGGCAGGAGCTGCTCCCACCAAACCCAGAGAGGAGAAGCTGGAGGAGGAGGAAGGGGCAGGAAGAGGCTGGAGCAGCCCCCAGCACCAGGGAGAAGCTGCCACGGCACGGGAGCACCAGGAACACAACGGGGTTAAGCCATAAATACATTAAATAACCGAGCAAATAATTCCTCAGAACTGCAAATATACACAAATACCCACTTCCCACAGGTCACGCCAAGGCAGCCCCTTTTATCTATCTACACATAGATTAAAAAACAAAATTAAAATCTCGTTTCTCTTTTCCAGTGAGAGAATCCATGCAGGAAATGGAGTTACAGGTCTGAAAGTGGGCACAAGCAAAGGGAAGGCAGCGTGTCCAGGGGCCTGCAGCAGAGGCAGCAGGGGAAGGTGGGCTGTGACAATCCTGTCACCTTGGATACACAGCTTGGAAGGACACTGGGCTTTGGCTGGCAACAACATCCCAGAGGATGCTGAATGCTCCAGTGAGTCATTGGAATGACTGGGATCTGCAGCTGATCCTCCTTGTGCAGTGCCTTTATCCAGGGGATCTCCGTGCAAACCCTTCCCCTGGCTGGAGCAGAGCCCTCCCTGCTCCCCACAAAGCCAGGGATGGTGCCTGCTGCTGTCCCTGCTGTGGGAGGAGAGCAGCAGTGTCACCCTTCACTGAGCTCTGCTGCAGCTGGAATTGTGAATGTCCACTCCTTTTGTTATGGGCCAAAAGACACGTTGGCTGCAGCTCAGAGAGGGGCTGACCTGGTAACAGGTACAGAAAAAACAGCATTTTATGATGCTCCTGTGGCAATACCTCTGGGGCTTTAAATTCCACACCACGACCTCTTATTTGTGGTGTTTTCTTTAAATTAAAGGAATTAAAAATATTCCTCTCTAGCAAAGTGTTGGGGAGCTGTGGTGGAAAAACCCAGGCTGAGAGTAAATCCCTTTTCCCAGTAGAGCATCCCCTCAGCACCAGCCTCTCCCAGCCCCTGGAAAAACCTGCCAGTGGTTCTCTATCCCCAAACTGCTGTGGGAACACTGGTGAGGGGCACAGCAGCCCCTGACTGCTGGAAAACAAGGGCTGTGGGCACAAACTCTGGTGCTGGAGCTCTTTCCCACATAATAAATGAAAGAGAGAGAAGCAAGGAGCTGCTTCCCTGGTTTTTTTTGGTAATTCCTGGGCAGGATGTGGGAAAGCACAGCATAGGAAATCTGCCTCTGGATCAGCTGGAGCTGGAGGCACAGGGTGATTTATTTCATGAATGAGCTAATTTGAGGCAGCAAGGAGATTTATTGTAATTGGTGTAAGGAAGGAGCCAGACACCTCTGAGCCAAGATTCTTTCATTTGGGCTAATTAATAGTTTCGTATAACTAAGCCTGTTTGTTTTTTTTTTTAAATACAAAGCATAGTTTTCCTCATTGTAATTTCTGTTTCAGCAAATAACCACAGGTCAGTGTCAGGTATTGGTAATGGGGGCAGGATTAACTTGGAGAAGCTGTTGGAGGAAAGGGACAGATCTGAGAGACTAAAGCAAAGAATTAAGGAGGAAGTTGTACCCTATGGATTTGCACTCCACTTCATTCCCAGCAGACCCAGACAGGCTCGTGGGGTGTCTCTTGTGACACCACAAAGCTCCCACAGGTTTAAAATCCTGTCCTCTGGATGTTGGATCTGAAGGAGGAACCTTTGGATGTACAGGTAACATTTAGTGAGAGTCTGTGACACAAACCTGTCCAGAGAAGCACCTACAGAAGCCACAAACCAGCAGGGACACAATTCCTGCTTCAAACACAGCCTGCTGAGCCCACCAAACTCCAGAGTTAAATCCCTTTGGGTGTTAAATCCCTCTCCCTGCTGCAGCAGCCAGGGGAGCTGCCAGCTCTGAGTCACAGGAACACGTTGCTACAGGTAGCAGCAGACTGCAAACACAACCATCCCATCCCATCAGGAACAGCATCTCCACGGCCAAAAAAGGTAAAGATTCTACACAGAGCAGATGTGCTGCATCAGCAGCGTCCAGCCTTCAGCAGCGCTGCAGCCACACAGCTCCCAAAAGGTCAGGAGAGACAAAATCATACCTGGAGCTCAGGACAAACCCAGGGAAGTTTATCTGTATTTACAACAAAGACTGTGAGTTTTAACTCCCAGCTGCCTGCACTACAGAATCCACAGAGCACAGGGAAAATTACAAATTACAGCAGTTTTCCAGTCCTCACCTTCCAGCACTAACCAGTTCTGCATCCAGCACAACTCCCAGCACAGAGCAGTGGAAGCACAAACACCCAGCAGCTTCTCCTTCTGAGTCAATAATTCATTCTGCCTGGATGCTGCTGTGACTCATGTGCTGTGATATCACAGCAGCAAAAAATGCTTCAAGAACATCAAGGTCCGTGTCCCAAAAACGTTTTTAAGGAAAAGATTTGCTTGCAAATACAGACTTCAAGTATTTAAGTGGTTTTTTTTCTATGCAAATCAGCCCAGCATTCCAGGTTCTCTGGGAAGCTCCATGCTGGCATCTCCCAGGTTTATGCACATGGTTACCAGGCTGCTTTTACACAGGATAACATTTTCATCTTCAGAAAGACTGAAATGCCACTTTTTTTTTGCCACACCACGTATTTTCCAGCCACCTCTGAAACCTTGTTACAAGTGAATTCTTCACCATCTGTAACAGGGGCTTTAATCTGTTGATTTTTGGACCAAAAAATCAACCCCAAACGTGTCAAACAAACCCTGTCCCCAGCTCCAGCCTCTCCAGCACAGCAGTTACCCCAAGTCCTGCAGGATCAGAGCCAAGGCTCCACCTGCAGTGCAGCTGCTTTCAGAGCAGGTCTGGCAGGATGAGACCTGGAGGTTTGGGCTCCACGCAGTTGATCCAGAAGTTGGCACAGCTGGCGTGGTACTGGTGCCCCCCATACGCCAGCTTGAAGTTATCAGTCTCAGAATTGAAGGCCTGCAAGAGGAATGGAAACAAGTGTGACAGTCTGACCCCCTCCAGGGTCTAAACCTAGAGAGAAAAACAGCACAGGACTCTCCCCTGAGTGCTCCACCCCAGCCACTCTATTTGATTTTAGTTGCAGGTGGACAAAACCTTCAGCCAGCACACCTGAGCCAAGCTACACCTGCAGGAAGGGAGCCCTGGCCTGACCCCTGGCAGCTAACTCACCTTGTTTCCTGCATCTTCTGCTCCTGTTCCATCTCCCTACCCAAGGAAAAGCTTGTCCTGCCTGCCAGCAGACAGCTCCTGCATTTATTTCCCTGGCTCCAGCCTGGCTGTGGGTTAGGCAGGTGCAATTCTTGCTATTAGTGTTATTTCAAGTTGAATTTGATCTACTTCCTCCTGTTAATTGAAGCTGCTTTACAATAGGAGCCTCTGAGCGTGTGGAGCCATGAACAGGCTGAAACCACCTCGCTGTTTGTTGCTAGGAGATACTTTCCAATGCCTCACAGCTCCTTTTTTTTAAAAAAAAAATATCCCAGCCCTGCTCTCCACACCCTGGATTTCCTGCAGAGATTTCTAAAAATGCCACTGCCTGCTACACAAAGCCAAAAGTCAATATTTCTAGCACAAAGCCCCTGAAATCCCACCCCCACCTCTCTTTGCTACAGACACACAGGCAGCACAAATTGAGGAACTCAGGGATTTTCTGCCACACAACAAGAAGGAGCACAAAACCAGAGAGCTGGGCACAAGGAACAGGCATGCAGACACACAGGGGGAGGCTCTGGAGCATGTTAGTTGATCAGATCAAGAGTTAACGGGCACAAAACATGACTGGAGAAGAGGATTAATGATTGGTACAATTGGGAATGACAGCTGAGAGCCCATTAGCAGCTCAGCCTTCCACACTCAAGAAGAATGAGTCTAGAAAGAATGTCTTTTACGGGTTCATACTTTTTTGGGAAGTTCTTCCACAGGTTTCTCTTCTTTCTGAAATAACGTTGAAACCAAAAAGTCAGGAAAAAGTGCCTCTATTTTTAAGTGGTTTGGCACAACTCTGCACAAGTCCTGGGAGTCCCTAATGACACCAGTCCCCTCTGGTGAGCCAAGGAAGTCATTTTGCACATTGTATCTTTTCATGAAGACAAGTCATGAAAAGATTTTTATTTGTTAAAAAAAAAAAAAAAGTACCCTTTAAAAAATCTTAGTATCCCAGTTTCTTGCCCATTACAAACAGTTAAACTCAACCTTTTCTCCACAGCTGTGTCACACCAAAGCCCAAGGAACACTGGACAATCCATTTTACCATCTACAGGTCAGAGTTTACAAATTATAACCATGAAATCTTTTTCAACACACCCATCCTTGAAGTGTCCAAGGCCAGGCTGGACAACCTGGGACAGTGGAAAATGTCCCTGCCCATGACAGGAGGTGGCACTGGATGAGCTTTAAGGTCTTTTCCAACCCAAAACAGTCTGGGATTCTGTAGATGGAAGCCCAGACTGTAAATTCAAAAGGATTTTAGGCATCACACTTACTTTGCTCCTGGAATCCACATTTAGGAGACACACTCCACAGGCAAGGTCCTGGGCGTTTTTAATCCCTGGGCGCAGCATACAAGAAGAGAAATCCAGGGAGTTTTCATCTGGCTAAAGGAAGGAGACAGGAACATTTGAGGCATTTTCAGTGCCTGAGAAAGTTATCAGACATCAGGAGAAAAATTACTGAGCACCACTGTAACGTGGCATGGCAGGGGTGACAATCATCAAAGCTGTCAGGATGGATTTGCCATCTCCATCAGCACTGATTTATAACACTCCAAGTCTTAAAAAAAAAAAGCTACAAAAGGAAGGAATTCTTGAGTTGCACATCCCCACCATCCAAAGGGGAAGAAGAAGGAGCAGCGGGAAGTGGGGGAAGGCAAACAGAGAATGTGCAGGTGTTTGTGCAGCTGTGGGGAGGTTCATTGTCTTGAATTCCCTGGCATTGCCTCAGCAAAAAAAGGGCAGCTGGTTTTTCTCTTTTTTGGGTTTTTTTCTGAACCTACAGCATGGCAGAGCAGTACAAAATGGGCTGTGAAGGTTAATATTCAGCCCACCAGCCACACACACGCTCAGGTTAAAGAGAGCCAAAGGGGTGGGAGGGAGGATAAACCTGTAAATAATAAATCACTGTGGTCACTTTTCCAGTACTTCACATTTCAGCCACAGGATAAAGGATCAATCAAAACACTGCATAAGGATGATATAAAACTGTTCAAATTTTGCATGGAAATAGTAAAGCAAATAAAAGGAATGACTACAAATGGAAGAAGCTTAAAAAATGGTGTGATCCCAGGCCCCTTTTTGTATTAATCCACACTCTGGGTATGCTGCTCACGCTGCCCTGCTGAATGGCTGGAGAATAATTGGAATCCTGAAAAAAAAACCCACCACCCCACCCTTTAATCTCTAAGTAGATCAATCAAATTAATAAAGGCACTCTAATATTTGTTTACCAAATGCATGAGTGAAGCAAATGAGAAGGTCATCCTGCAATTTGCTGTGAAAAACCACAAGGCTGTGCATAAAATTACCTTGTAACAAAATCCTTTAAAAGATAAAATTAACCTTTCCAAGCACATGCCTGGGGAGCTGGAATCCTTCTCTGCAGTTAATTGGCACTTCTGCATCATTTAGGATCTGTGGCTGTAACACCAGAGGTGTGGGTTCCACCCCTTCCAGTGAATCCCATGGGGAGGAGAAGCAAGAGAAGATTTGGAGAATTCCAGGAGTCATGAGCCCCTGGTTTTTGGTAAATTCAGCTGGAGAAGTCACTGTTTGCAGCTCCTGATGTGATTAAACTTGAGCTGGAGCTGCTGTGGCTCAGAGAACACGGGGACACTCAGCTTTGGACTCTCAGGTAATCCTTGTAATCTTCCAAGGAAAAGCACTTTAGCAACTTGTGTTTTAATCCACCTGTTTAAATTGGGAAAAGATCCTGATAGCTCTTTGAGATTGTTCCTATCAGCAATGCCAGGGTTCAAACAGGTGAATCCAGGTCTATCAAATTCCTCTGCCAGGCAGCAAAATGCTGAGGATATAAATTTCCCGGGATGGCAGGCTCTGTCCATCACACAACATCCCAAAATACCTGGGGGAGGTTTAAAATGTGCAAAAGGTGTGTGAAAAGGGACTGATCATTTATAATACCTGCCTTGCAGGGAATGACAGGGAGCTGGAGATGGGTATTTCAAGCAGAAAGCAAGAATTCCCAACCTTACTTATAAATGAGTGTTTATTGGGAAAGGAAAAAAAACCTTTTTGTGGGCACAGCTGCAGTGAGAGGAGGAAGCCACAAATTAAAAGGCTCAGTGGAAACCTCCCCATGGTAATGATCAACAAACTCGGGCATTTCCAAATGCAGAGAGAAGGGAAAACAGTTTAGTTGTTCCTGTGTTGCTCCACTGTGTGTTATGGAATTGTGAGCATTGAAGAAAATTGAAGGGATATTAAAAAACAAGACATGTCCATGTCATTGTGGCTTTGTAAAATGGCTTATTTGGATTTTATTAAATTTGCCTTACTGGAGATGCCCACAGACACCCAGGACATCATCTAAACCATTAAGGCACTAAGACAAGACCATGTTTGTACATAAATAACAGTTTTCTTAGAGGGTTTTAAACTGGCTTTCACAAATAAGTCCATTTCCATCTCCCAAGAGAAGAAACACAAACTGTCAGGTCAGCACACACCCTGCAAAGCCTCTTTAAATAAAATGACGCCATTTGTTTCAGTAACCAGGCAGCTGGTTTGGCTCTTACCGTTAGAGCAGCCAGGGACATGAAGCTGATCAGGTTGTTCCACACTTTATCAATATCCTTCAGCAGCTGCTGCAGCTTCTCACTGCACACAGCAGTGGCTTTGATGCCCAGCTCCACCCTCTTGGTCACTCTGTAGACTTCAACAACCCCTGTGGATGTAAAACAGGGGAGGATTGCAGAGAATGCACTGGATCCCCAGCCCTGAACTCAGAAATGGCAAAACCACAGTGGCACAGCTCAAAGCTGGAGTTACATTTATTTGGCAGAAGAGTTCTTCATTATTCAAATGCAGGCAAAGATTAAGATTAAAAATAAAGCCATTTGGGGAAGCAGTGATGTAATATTCCTGTTTTTTAGGGAAGAACTTTCAGTGTAAAACACATGGAAAAATTAGAACTTACCCTGTAAATATTCCATGCCTTGAGCAGACTGGATAACTTCAGTGCAAACAGATGAACTGCTGATTCCATTTAAGGTGTCGTTTGCTTTCTTTATGACCTGGTGGAAGTGAATTTCATAAAATGATGGGGTTTCTACCTTTAAATAATCATTACAAACAAAACTGCTCCCAGCAGAAACTGTTATTCAGAAAAAGAGGCAAATTAAACAAGAAATGATTGCCACACTCCATCACACGTTTTTATACACTCCTGCTTAAGTAGATCAGGGGAAAATACGAACATTTAAAACCTTAATGTATTCCCCCCAATACTTCCATTACCAAAATAAGAGTTTTAAGAGCATGCATGCCTTGCTGTCTAATTTAATAAGAGCATTCACACTTTGGGCTCTCTAACCCTCAAATGTTAAGGAGCACTGATCTGGCTGTGAAATATCAGATGAATTGTCCCTGGGCACAGCACAACAACAGTTCTGTCCCTCAGGAAGCCCTGAGGAGCCTGAAGACACAATTCTGGGCACCCAAACACAGGACCACCCCACTAACCAGAGAGCTGGAATATTTAGGGAAAAGCCAAACTAATCCCCAGTGACAAGGAGATTAGTGTAGGGCGTTTAGCTGGAGGAGGTGGCAGCTTTTGGTTTAAAAACTCTAATTCCCAGGGCTGATTCTCACACTTTCTCTGCCTGTTGGTCTCAAACACTGAGTGAGGCAGGTCCTGCAGGGAGGAGGGAAGGATCTGGAGGAGGAGGAGGGAAGGATGTGGAGGAGGAGGAGGGGTGACACTCACCTGCAGGGCACTCTCCAGGCACCTCTGCCACTCGTAGGCGTACCTCTCACTCTCCTGGAGCAAAGAGAAGGACAGGCTCAGTCTTGTTCCTACACACATTTCCCTCCCTCTCTCCTACACAACAGACAGGTATTTTTAAAAGAATGTTTGCAGATCAGCTCTGTGGACTTTCAACAAGAGCTGTTCCTGATTTGTCCCCGTTCTTTCATGATTCTCTATGCACCTGAACTCTAAAATTTGATTTCTGGGAGTGGGAATGAGTTTCAAAAGGAGAACATACAGGAGTAGGTAAAAGGTTTCATTGCACACCCCTCCTCCTGGCACATTTGTTACACTCTGCTGTTCTAGCAATGGGGATTAGCAGAATTTAATCTGACTCCTTTTCCCATCTCTTCTCAGGATGAGCAAGAGAAATAACTACCACACAGCCCAAAAGTGATGCCATTTCCCAAAGCAAACAGCCCCTGCCAAAGCTGGGATTAGATTTAAACTGTAACTAATTTCCAGTCAGAAGCTTAGGCTGCAAGGTCAAGTGATTCTGTGTTTCAGACAACATTCTGTGTTCTCCCACTTCCCTTTAAAGAGAGAAAAAACTTCCAGGTTCCACTCACAACATCCAACTGCACCTGGGCACCATCGCACAGTCCCACCCAATATTCCAACAGGTGAAACCCCAAAAAGTTGGATAGAGAAGCCCCTTGATGTCAGTGCCAGCTCAGGTGTGTCCCACCTCACCTCCACCTCCCCAGTCAGGTCCTTGTACTTGTCCCTGATCACAGGCAGGGCTGGCTTCTCACTCAGAGTGTTTGACCTGTCCCTGAAGGGCTGCTCCAGAGCTGGCAGAGGTGAGGAACGACTGATTTCTTTGTCCCCCAGGCTCAGGCTCCTCTTGTGGGACCCTAAAAAGTCAGGTTGTAAAAAGTTATTCCTTTACTCCAAAGACCCAGGCTATTTAAAATGAATGAAGTGGCACCAAGGGTTGTCCCCTTCCTCCAGAAGAACAAATATTTCTCTTTACTCAGTGACTGCTGCAGATTTCCCCAGTCCCTCAGTTCTTACAGGTTTTTTGGCACAACAAATATTTTCCTTGCAGAAAAAGACCTGCTCCAAATGCCACAGAAATCAATGAGAAGATTCAGCCTTCGGAACAATCCCCATTAGCTAATTTATAATTCAATTAGGAAAATCAGCCTTTGATAAGCACATGCATCATGAAGTCCCTCCACCATGGGCAGACTTACCTTGCACAGACAGGTCAAAGGTGGCCAGCTCACTCTTGATCATCTCCTCACTGGATTTCACCTTGCCTTGGGAAGTCGCCACCAAGAAGTCGAACTTGCTGATTTTCGGTTTTTCACTTTGGAACTCTCCAAAGTCATCCGTGGCCTCTCCCCGCAGCTCAGAGGAGACTCCAGCAAGGAAATCAGCACCCAGGGCTGTGTCAGCTGCTGCTGCTGCATCCTGAGCCTCTGAGGGAAGCCTGGCAAAGTCCCCAAAGTCCCCGATGTCATCGTCACTCGGACCGCCGGACGCCGGCCCCGAGTCCTTAAAGTTTGCAAAGGCTGCGAAGGAAACATCCTGCAGAGCATCCTCGCTGGAGAAGGTTGTCACTTTGGAAACTGTTGTCATGGTGATGTTTTCCGAGCTGCCAAACAAGGTCTCCTTCTTCTGGAGGACAGAGGTGGCCGTGGAGGAGCCGCTCCCCGAGGTCTGGGCGAGGCAGGGGAGTTTCTTGCCCTGCTGGGTGTCATCCCTGTCGGAGCCGGACCAGTCGTAGCTCGCCAGGCTGCTGACTGCAGAGCCACTGTGACAGCTTCCAAACGGGCCACCCTTTAAGTCATCCACATCTGAAACAAACCCCCACAATTAGGAGCTGAAGTTTCAAACCCTGAACTCTCTACGCCGCCTAAGAACCAACTCGCTGAGAGCCCGGAGGAACTGCAAGAACAAACACAGGGAGTTGTTGTCTCACTGAGGCTCGAACTGGAGTTTGCACAAAAAATAATCTGGAAATACCTCAGCATTTTCATACAAGAATTTCTCTGTTCAATGAGTGTAAGCCTTGACCTTTGAATGCCGTCTTATATTTTAAGCTGAAAGTCACCATACCACTATGGCAGTGAAGAAACACCAAAAAAAAAAAAAAAAAAAAAAAGAGTTTCTGGCCAGTCCAGTCTGCACAGATCACCAGGCTGAGTTTTCTGGCTGCAGAATCTACAATCAAAATATAAATGTTACAACTCAAACACCTTTAATGCATTATTTCATCTTATCAAATCCAACCACACAGAAGACTAGGCTGACTTTTCCGTTCCTCCGATAAAACATTAATACACTTTAATTTTACATTGATGCATTGATACAAATAACGTACAAAAACGTGCTGCAAGGATCTAAAAAAGCCTGGAAATCCTGTTTGAGCTTATCAGGGCTCCTGCAGACTCGTCAAAACTTCCAGGTGCCAGCACTGACAGGGATATTGCAGAGATCATGTTTTAACAGAATAAATAGTTTGTAAAAAGCAAAGTCTAGAGCAAATCCAATTATTTTGCAGAAAGCTCCAAACGTTTTATACCCACCTGGTGATTACATGGCCCAATAGGTTCTTCTGCCTGCCAGGGGCAGGTGTGAGAGCAGAGCCTGCAGTGCCTGGGGGGCTCTGGCTGCTCCCACATCACTGATCTTTCACCTCCAGGCTGAGGCTGATCCCCAGGGAAGGCACAGGGCAGTTTTCATTAGAGCAGGAGCTCCTTTCCCAGCAAACCAGCCCTCCTCATCCTACATTTGGCATTTGTTTTCCAGCAGGAACAACTGTCAGTTTGGATCAGAGACAGGGTGGCTGCAGGGACAGCAAACTCAGACCACAAAATGTTTTTTTTCCTTGAGCCTCAGTGGGGCTGAGATCCTGGTGCTGAACACCACGGGCTGGCACACAGGGGTGACTTCCCAGCTGTCCTCTTTACCCACTCCAACCCGAGGATTAAAACCATCCTAACAAACCATTTCTGCATTTGGCTGGAAGGGGAGAGCAGGCCAGGCTCCCAGGCATGACCCACATCCCTGGCTAATGAAAACCCTGAGAAAACACACAGCACAGCGGTGCTTTAATGGCCACTGCCAGGGGCCAGCGAGGCACAGCTTGTCACCCATCAGCTCCTCCCCAGGGCCTCCCTGCAGCTGCCACTTTGTCCAGGGCAGCATCAGCATCCCAAATCCACACCTGAGCCCCCCCTGAGCACAGCCAAGATCCCCGAGTGCCACTGGAATTGTGAATGTGCAGCTTGCAGAGGGTAAACAGAGATGAAATCACCTCCTCCTGGCACAGAAGGTGAAAGAAGCCGCCGGCAGAGAGGTTGGTTGGTGATTTATCACTACAGACCACACCCTGTGCTCTCAAGTTTTTGTTTAAAGAAGGGAAAGGAAAGCTTTGCATCAAAGAGAGAGCCAGAAGCACCTCACACAGGTGAGGCAGCTGTAATTAATCCCGGGATCCTGCAAATATCACCAGCTACCAGGCAACCTCTGCTCTCCCTTCACTTTGTGTTGACTCCAGAAGCCAGCAGAGATCTGAGCCTGGCCATTGTTCTGGTGCTGCTGGGAGAGAAAGGGAGGAGTGATGGATCTGCACACCCACATCCTGTGGGGAATTATTCCTTTGATAACTGCTAAGATTTTGAGCTGTAAACACATCCTAAAGGGCCAGGTCAGGGGCTCAGGCACAGGCAGGATCAGGGGCAGGCTCCAGGGGGAATCCTGAACTGACCTGCAATCGATAGGGCAGGGCAAGGGAGGCAGAACAATAGTTTAATTATTCACAAACTAAGAGTCAAGATTCTCTGTGTGTGGATTCGAAGAGGTCAGGTGAAATGTAATGGTTCGATTCTGTACATTTGGGGTTTTTTTGCATAATTCCAGAAGGATCACTCCAGTGAATAAATTTTTTCCTAGGAATATTATATTATATTACAGGGGAAACGCTGCATTTAGAGTCAGTGCTAACAGCTCAAGCAATCCTAAAATAATTTAGTGAGAAGTATGGAAAATAAGAATGCGGAACCCCAAATCCAAGCTGCCTGATCATCACCTGGGACCATCTCCTGCAGAAACCAGCCAAGGCAAAGCACTGGCTGCAAGGAACATACAGCAGGATAAAATACAGTTAAAACACTGTTTCCCAGTCTTGTCTCATCTACAGAAAAACTTGCCACCCCTGATTTGAGCCAACTATAATAATTTATTTCAACTACCAAGGATTAAGTTATGGCTGGAGGCAAATTACAAGCTGGAGCCTTCAATGTCAACAGTTTAATCATTTAAGGAAAACCCTTGACAGCATTAGTGACTGCCTGAAGAAAACTGAGAAAGACAATCCAGGGACATTGGAGAATAAATTTAGGGATTTCAGCCAACACAGGAGACTTCCAGGTTTTTGTATTTCAGTGGATAGCAAAGCCTGATGAATAAATCTGGCTCTGGTGCCACGTTTTGGTTGTTAGGGTGACACAGGTGGTGGCTGTGCTGTTACCCTGGGAACATCTCCTGCAGCCTGAGCAGGAACCTGGGGACAGGCTCCACCTGGGAACAGGAGATCAGGCTGCAGGAACACAGAGGTTCATGCACTGCTGCTATCAGTGTCGTGCCTGTCAGCAGCCAGAAAAACCCAAAGCTCGTTTCTCAGCTGGGGAAGCCTGGAACAGTTAACAAACAATAAGGGAATTATTCCCATTTGCTTTCTCTAAAGAATGGCTGTAGCTAAGGTGGAAACCATCAATAACGCTGACTGTAAGAGACATGCAAACCAAGAAAACAGGAGAGAAAAGGCTCCAAACCTTGTGGAATTATAGGATTTGATAATTATTTTGATATGATCATGATAAACAACGTTTCAGAGCAAAATAAAAACCCCTGAGCTGACAGTGGGAGCTCAGAGGCCCTTGGGAAGGCCCATGGCAAACACATCCACACCCTCCCTGTCAGAGCCTTGCCAGGATAAAGCAGGGGGGATAAGCCCTTCTGTGTGCAGAATTAACCCAAATGAGGGCAAGGGAGGCAATCTGACTGTCAAGTCTGGACAAAAACATAATAAACACAGTCATGAACGTTCCTCTCCCTCCTCCAGGGATGATGAGGAGGAGAACAAACACAAACTGCACGATCCCTGCAGAATTAGGTCTCAGCTTTATGTTCAAAGCTTTGGTTTAAAAACCTTTAGGGCTGGGCACGACCCGCTGATCTCCAGAACCAAAGAGGGGTGTTGTGGTTTTCTCCCTTTTTCTTTTTTCTCCCCTTTTAAAGTCGGTGTAAGGAAGAAAAGCCACATTCTGCTTCCTGGGCAGGTTTCTGCTCTTGTGGCAAACTCCAAAACCCCACAACACTTTAACTATTCCACATCTCAATTATTTTTAGCTTTCTACCTCGACTCCTAATTTCATGCTAATCCCAAGCTGTCAGTGGCTGAGGAGCTGGAGGAATTTGAAGTGACATAATTGCATGCCACAAATTTGCAGCTGTCATTCACCTTGGAAAGTTTCAATATTCAGAAATCAGAACTTCCCTAATGGAAAATTTACTTTGGGGTTCTGGTTAACTCATACTGGATTAGCTAAATAAATATCAGAATATCATTGAGTGGGATTCTACTCATAAAAGTCTAGACAGCAACACAGTTTTTTCAGTGCCAACTCACAGAAACAACCCTGCCAACCACACATTTCCTCCACTCCATCCCTCTCAAACACAGATCTTTGGAAAAAATATTATTTAGGCTGACATGTAAAGATTCAGAAGGTCACAGGGAGCAAAGTCAAAGCGTTGGAAGAGAAGAAAAAAGCTCACCCACACCCTGCTTTGAGAGAGAAAGGCACCCACCAGCTTAAGGGGATACTAAAAAACCTTAAACTCTGTATTTTTTGAGGAAAAGAGAGATGCATTGCTGGTTTGCAACAAATCACACACATCCCCACGTTTTTCAAAATATGCCAAGATAATATTTATTAACACAGCAGGACTTACAGATCACAAAAGATAGTGATACAGAGGAGCTCGGAAGGGCGCTATCAGAGTAAAGCATGCAGGTCAATACTTGCAGAAGAGAGATATCAAAGCAGATCTGAAAAGGCACATTCACACAGGAAATGTTTAGTTGAAATCAGACATTAGAAAAAGCAGCAAAAAAAAAAAAAAGAAATCTGTGGTTGATTAAAATATACAGAGAAATCTCCAGTTAAAAAGAAAAAAAGGTACTTTACAGGTGTGTCAGTGCAGCAAATAACCCTTTGAGGGTGCCCTGGGCAGGGGCTCCTCTCACTGCAACCTTTGGCAGGAAGAACAAATCAGGAGCAGGTGCTCGTTTCAATGCTGTCAACTCGGAGTGAAAAGTAAATTTGGTGTAAAAGAAGCAGCCTGGTTCAAACTGACAGCATGCAGCCAGTGCTCAAAGGGTTATACCGAGTAAATAATGCAAGAGAAATCAGGCAACATTAGTATGGTCCACTTTCCACACAGAGTTAAGAGTTTAAAGAGACTGAATCCCCTTTGGAGAGAGGAAAAACTGGAAATCTTTCATCCCTCAAGAGACCACAGGGCCCTGGAGTGGGAAGCAAGCCAAGGATTTGTCCCTGATTCCCAACATAAGCACCTACCTGCCCATACCTGGAAGCTACAAATGTCACAAAGCTCAGAGCCAGGGGACAAACACCTCTGTGTGGGCACATCACAAAGTCAAATCATCTCTCAGCACCTCTGTCCTGGAGATGTGACACAGGGCTTGCTGCTCCCCGGGACAATCTCCCAGCAGGGAGGTGACAAAGGGATATTTTGTCCCCTTTTTCGACATTAGATTTTACAGATCGAAGGAAACGATGAGGAAAAAAAGAAAAAAAATTAAAATCTGCTTTTGAACTTCACGTAAACTGAAAAAAAAAAGAAGATAAAAATAAAAAGGACTTGACCATCAGCAGTTCACAGCTTGAAATGCATCAAACACACAGAAAGGAAAACATGAAAACATTTGTAGCAGAGTGTCCAGAGCACATCCTGCTACCAAATCCAAACGGTTAAATGGAGCAAAACTCTCTCTTCTGGAATAACATCTAACTTGGCACCATAGGAGAATACAGAGTTAAGGTTAAGTATAATAAAAATAGCTTCTAATTAATACTTCAGAGTTCAAAAGTTTAGCAACAAGCACATGAAGGGCTAACCCCTTGAAATAACCAAAAAAAAAAAGAGGCTTTCCTGCCACAAACACCAATTTTTCATCACAGATTGCTGTGGCAAAAGCACACACGTCCTGTAAAGAGCTACAGAAGTCAAACTACCACCAAAAAGAGGCTAGAAAAATATTAGGAAAAAAGTGCTTTCAAACCCAAAGTAAACATTCAAGAATACACTGTTGGTGCTACGTTTTGACAGCTCACTCAACTTGGAGTTTTCCCAAGCAGTAATATGAAAATTAAATGTCTTTGCTAATAAATTATTCCTGATATTTCGTACCCTGTTAGAGAGTATCATCCACATCGAAGTTGCCGACTTAATTCTCTCCCCCTACTTAAAAATATCATATAATGCAAAATTACAGTACTGTATATTTTTTTTTTCTCTACCCACATCTGCAAAAAAAATGGAAGAAATATTTCATGTGGAAATAACCAATTCTTGCAGTAAGAGCTTTTACATTTTACAGTTTGTATGTTCCCCCTTGCTCAGAAAAGCCTTTGACTGCATAAAACTTGTCCTAGAACACAGTAATGGTTCCTGCATTGTTGAAGGCCACAGAACATTTAACTACAGCTTATCTTTTATGTATATATGAAAAGAAAAAGCAGGACACTTGGGAAATTTGTTTTATGATATGTGATCAGGTTCAGAGATGATGGTCAGTTCACTCCCTCAGGAACGTTGTCATAAAGGGAAATTAAAGAAGGTGGAAACCTGATAAAGTGAAAGTCCCATGGTTTAAATTTAGGTCCAAGAGCTCCCAGTCATGAGAGCAGCACTTGCAGCCCCTTGGCACAATGATTCCCACGGGGGATTTAACGCTGGGAGGTGTGTGAAATACTCTACAACTGCAGTCCTGCAAAATCCTGGCTACCCAGATTGAGCCCCACTGCGGGGGGAATACACTGCTGTGGTGATTAGTCAGCTCCTCATTAACAGCCCCAATTAGTGACCCTTGGGAAGCACCGAGCAGGGGAAGTCCCCAGGCCAAAAGCTTTGTGGAAAACAAGAGATTAAAGTGAGACTGCCATCATCTTGCTGATATAAATGGAATGACATTGTTTGCACTGGAATATTTTCCACTCGAGTCCCTTAAGTGCCAATAGCAAACAGGTACCAGCGTGATGATGTTAAATCTCAAAAATAAACTGGCCTGGAGTTCAAACTGTTCCAGCTATTTATATTTATAGTCTTCTAAGACAAAAAAAACTAAAGGGTGCCCTGCTGAGGGGCCGTGGCTGGCAGGGGACACACACTGAGGAGTCTTCCACTACTGAAAGACGAGTGCATAATACTGTAATTGAGCACAGAGAACACGGAAATCTGCACCACCTACGTTACCAGAGCAATCTAACCAGTTCCTCACCTGCTGCTGGTGGATGCTGGCCACTAACTGTTGGCAAATCCAAAGAGCTATCAGACATGACATGCTTAAGATCTCCTCCCACATCAGCCAGTTTCATGTCAAACTGAACAGACAGCGCGTCTTCGGAGTCCTCCTTGCCCACGCTGCTGCCGCCGATGGAGGGCAGATCCAGGGATTTCACCGAGGCAGAGTCTTCTTTGGCCTGCTTGAAAGCTGCCACTTTGTCCACCAGTGATTTCTCAGCGCTGCTGGAGGAAAACTTGCTGGAGTGGAAGTCAGCAAAGTCATCATCGCTCTTGGCCGAGGAGAGCGCGCCGTCCTTGGCCTCCTCAAACCCCGTTCCAGAACCTTCCAGGGACAGCTGCTTGAAGATGTCATATTTGGTGGGCGTAGCAGTAGTGGCAGAGCTCTGCCCACCCTTCACCGTGCTGCCTGAGGAGCCAGCCTGAGCTCCAGGGCTGGCCTCCAGCTTGAGTGCATTGTATTTGTCGTCGGGTTTTTGCTCGGAAAACCCGCCGCTGTTGTTGAAAGCCATAAAATCTGCAAAGTCATCTTGTCCCCCGGCTGATGAGCCGTTAGAAAATTCCCCAAAAAGGTTGAACTCTCCAAAGTCATCAGCTAAGCTGGAAGTTTTGGCGGGTGCTGGCTGGGCAGAGGAGGATGGGAGGGGTGGCGGGGGAAAGGAGCCCGGTTTTGAGGCGTTGAACGCAGGTGGGAAGGATGGCTGCTTGTTTTCTCCAGGAGAGGAAAAGAGCTCCAAGTCTGCCAGATTCAAAGGGGTCTTGGCTTGTGTTGGCTGTTTTGGCTGAGCTGGCACAGGAGGGAAGGGTGCAGGGAAGGTTTTGTCCTTGGAGGGTGGCTCTAATGGGGAGATGCTGTCGGCGGTTTTGAAATCTGTGAAACCGTCATCGGCTCCCGTGGGCTTGAACTCTGCAAGGTTCTCTCCTGGGAATTAAAAACAGGGAGAAAACAACAGTTAAACCCTGCACAATAATAAACACAGCATATTCACACCATGCAAGCAAGCAAGCAAATTGTTTCGTGCAGTGTCAGAAGGTTTCACACAAACTGTTTAAGTGAAAGACCTCGGGGCGCACACGGAACTGCAAACTCAACTTCCACGAGCCACACAAGTGCCAAGGTCAGTGATTCTACTTCTCACTCCAGCAAACACTTAATTCTCTCAAATAGCCTCAGAGTCATATTAAACTCCCTTTACACTGAGTTAATATCAAAACACACCATGACAAATAGATTCAAAAGGAGATCAATAGTGCCTTATTTGGCCTCCACGCCAAGTTCTTCTCCCCACCTCGTCCTCTTCGTGTTTGCCAAACAATGAATGTAATTCTGAATTTCACTTATACCAATACAGTATTTGCTTTTTATGGAAGCAATTCCTCCCTCTGAAATACTGCAGCTTTTTCAGGGGAGATCACCAGATGGCTGAGACAAAACCAACATGAGGTAACAATGTTTTCATTAAATATTTTCGTGTGCTAATTTTATAACTTTTTTCTTTTGAACATGAAAACATTGTTTAACCCATTCACCAGCATGTACATACTTGGACTACTTGTAATTTTCAAGTATTGATGCTTACTTGAAGACAAGTGTCCAATAAATAGATTTTTTTCTGTTCTAGAAACACACCAGTACCATTTAATTCTTAAGCTACCACAGTGTCACACTTCAGATCAGCTTTACCAAGATTGAAAAGAATATTTTTAATAATAGGAGTAAAGGACCACAACTATACCTGACCTTTTATTCCATTCTCCTCCCCTTCAAACAATTCATTTGGCTCAGCAACAAAATAAATATTCCTAAAATTGTTACTCACTGATCAAAACTGCAACAGCACAGCAAACTAAACTTACTGAAGAATTGCAAACTTTTCCATTAGAAATGTAAGCTGGTGAAAGGGTTAAGAGTGGTCAGACCTTGACAGCAGGCAAATACAGCAACTTTCTATATTTTAGAACATGTACAGAAAGAGATGAAATGTTATTTCATTTTACTGCAAGCATTTAATCCTGAAGAGGTTCCAAGCATGAGAAGCTCACAAAACACCACAGGGGTTTCACAAATGAATGACTCCTTACTTAAAACAAATTCCAACCACATCATTTACTTTAAAATAAAACTCAGGAGCACCCCCAGAAGAGATGCTAACCTTCCAGAAATCCCATCAGCACATTGTTCCAATAGGACAGAGCCCTGTTTTCTCAAAATACTTCCTGCCAAGTCTTTTAGAGAAGCAGCACCACCATTATTGTAGAATGGCAGGGATGGAAATTCTGCAGCTCAGAGAGAAATGCTAAAAATGATAATGAAAATACAATAAAGCCCCAGTGCTTACCCAAGTATTTGCTTTCTGCTGGTTGCTCTAATTCCCGGAAAGCGCTGTACTTGTCCCCTCCATCTAGAGAAGAAGAGAAAAAAATACATTTACACAGAGAAAATTATCAATTCATACAGCAAAATTATGAATTTGTACAGCAAACGTTGTATTAATTACTCTGATTTTTAAATATTAATATCTTATCGATGGCAAAAAGAAGATGAATGAAATTGTACAATAAATTGCTCATAGGGGTTGTGTATTTATCTTTTTACCTCCAAAAGCAGCTGCACTCTCAGAAGGCTTCTCAGCTGCCATTCCTTTAAACACAGCATATTTATCAGCTGGAGAGAGCGGCTTAGTACCTGGGAGTGGCATTAGTAAAGAAGGAACACTAAAAACAAAAGAGATAAAAGCAAAGTTCCTTAATTTATCCGTAAGACATCTGCATTTCCAGGTTTTATTTAAAGGAGCCTCTTATTATGCCCACACAATTTGGTTCCTAAACCTGAGCTTGTGCCTTAATGAGTGTTTAATCCAACCTCTGATGTAAGTGACCTCAGCTGGGTAAATTCCCACTTTATCTCATCTAAAATTATATTTCTTTAGTTCAAAGTCAATTTGCACCATTCTTGATTTTAATTTCTATCAAACCCATGAACAAAACTCTCTAGAACTTTACACCATGGAATTGGTAGCCCAGGAGAGAACCAGCACACAGATACACCCCAGGAATCACTCCTGCTTAATTTATCCCTTTGAGAATTTCCCCTGATAGAACTAAATACAATAAAGAGTTAAAACTACACGAGATTTTGACAGCTCCATACTTTCAGCTTATCCAATTCTGATTATATCTCATTACATATTGTAAAATTAAGATAATAAAGTGTTCAAAGGAAGGAAAATAACAACTTTGAACTTCCGTCAGTGCCAATCAGCGAGTTCAGGCAGGTATCTAGTCAGCAAAATAAGGATTAGTGCACAGTTACACAAGCAAGTCTTTTTGCATAAACACTCTCTATTTTATCCGGTAAAACTGCCACGACAACCTAACACCTTGTTAGCAAATGCTGGAAGATTTAGGAGGGAGCTTTGCTTGCCCTCCACACACAAACCGCGTTATCAGACCTTGGCAGCTCCACACAACAACATCCTTTACATATGAATGATGCATTCTACCTCCAGTTTGTGTCATTCACATTGAAAACCTGAATGAATTTCTATTGCATTCTTCAGCCTGGAGCAAGAATCTTTCCAGAGCCATTTAAATCTCCTTATCAGCAGCCTACAAGCAACACACAAAACGAAGCACTTGCACACATGTGCTGATGCTGGTCTGTGATGCTTGCAGACAGACAGTGCAACGGGCAAAAAAAACAGAGCTTATGGTAATATAATTAAATTTCCCATCCCTGCAAAGCAGGCTATTAGATATGCAATCTTGGCAAATGGAATGGTTAATCAGCTGTGCTCCACAGATGGCTTTTTTTTTAAATAAAGCTCCATAAGCAATTAGATTATAGCTCATTGTAACATTTTGTTCAAAACTGAACGCTTTCACAACTGAATAAAGAGAACTGCTGCAGTGAAAAAAGAAACACCATTTTTTGAAATACTTTTTTTATGATCTTCTACTTTCCATTGTGTAATTTACAAACAGTTTTCTGTCAAAACTTTCAGTAACAGATTAGCCTCAGCTGCAAAATGACATTTAACACAAGATACACTTAAATCAGCATCTTCAGATCCATGTGGCATTGACTGACACCCCTTGGAGTGTCCAAGGCAAGGCTGGACAGGGCTTGGAGCAATTTGGTCTAAGGGAAATGTCTCTCTGCCCATGGTAGTGAGGGAACTACTGATCTTTACTGTTCCTTCCAAAGCAAAAATTTCTGGACTTTATGCCATCAGCAAAATTCTATTTCTTACACAGAAGCCATTTGCCACAGTGTAAGAGAACAATTGGGCTGAGCATCCCCATTTGATGTCACTGCTGAGGAAGCACCTGGTAATCAGGGCTCACACGGAATTCAGAGCTCTGTTTGCCAGTTCCCACCCAGAAAATATGTCTGTCTACAATCAGACACCTGGGAGGTGCACAAAGAGGAGAGAAGGCTGAAATTTTGTAGTCTTTGTAGACCTTGAAAGGTTGATTGGAAACTATCAAAGGGAGGAAATGTATTTATTTATTTTGTTATACAAAACCTGCCTGATCAGGAATTACATCTTTGCTCCCAAAAAGAAAAGCCAGGATTGCTGGAGTCTGAATGATGTTTGAGTTGAGATTTACAGTCAGGTATCAAAAGTTTAGGGCACTGGCCAGAGAAATGACAGAAACACCAAGACCTGGTACCTGCTCCGGTGCTGTGAAGTGGCTGCTTTGGCTGCATCCCCCTGGAAATCACTGAAGGAATCATCCAGGGAGCCAGACTTTGAGGCATCCTGAAACTCCTGGAAGTCATCATCTTCTGGTTTTACTACCTGAGTTACAAACAACATGAATTGCTATGCTGTTGGCTCTTCAAACTGTCATACAGCATGAAAGCAGCTTGGGGCAGTGTGATGAAGAGGGAAAAAAGAAGGAAAAGAACATTTCAACACCAGCATCATCAGCATTTCCACTTTGCCTGCACCTCACCCTGCTCAAACACACACAGGATTACAGGGAGGAACTCCTACTCCTTTCACAACAAATGTATCATTGATCACAGCCGTGTCATCTTTTAATACAGGACAAATATTAATAATTTAAATCAGTGAATAAGTTAAAATTAATAGCACTGCAAAAAATATTTTCTGAAGGAGGAACCATGTCTGCAAACAGCAGAATTTATCCCCCATATGATTTGCAAACTGAAGGTTTTCAGTGCCTTCAGCTGCTCCTGAAACTCCTATTTTACCAGCTATCAGAGTCTGTTGTGCAGTTTAACCCAAAATTCCATTTTATGTGCGTTACAAAACCCTAACTACAACCAAAACCCTCTTTGCAATACAGAACACTTTTGTACCTCTTCTTAATGCCACCAGAAAGAACTGAAATAAAAACTAAAAGAACATCCTTAGCGGCACTTCGCATTTTCAGACATCACATGCTGGATTTCAGCTCTGGAGTTTTTTTTACCTGTTAAACTTAAAATCCGTTATCACCATGTAAGTTTGGGAGTGCCAGGCTAACTTCTCTTCCAAGGAAGAAGGAGGTTTTCCAGGTAAGGGAGAGATCTCACCTGGCCGGATGGGTAGGAGGGCAGGAAAGCTCCAGAAGGTTGTGCTGCAGCTCCTCCCGCTGGAGCCGGGGCTGGAGCCGGGGCTGGAGCCGCAGCAGGAGCAGGAGCAGGGCCGGGGATGCTCATGCCCATCACGGAGGGGCCCATGCCCAGCCCCACCGAGGCCGGGGCAGCGGCGGGGAGCAGCGGGGGCTGGCTCACCCCGCCCGCCAGAGGCACCGGGAAGCCGGACAGGGTGGGGACGGGAGCGGCTGGAAACTGGTTGAGCACGTCGGGGCTCACGGCAGGGATCCCTCTCTGCAGAGGGAACAAGCAGACGCACAGTTACAGTGCAGCATTGATAAAAAAGGGTGTAGTGTGTTCTCAGTTCCGGTTTGAAGCTTGTGGTGCTGATGACAACAATGAGCAGGGGACTGGTTTACTCCCAGTAAACCTCCCACATCCAAACGTCCCATCAAAGTCCATGGAAGTGAATTAGATTCAACACAGAATTACTGAGGTAGGAAAAGGCCTCCAAAGCTACTGAGACCAACCTTTGACCTGCCCTGTCACCCAGCTCAAAGCACAGAGTGCCATGTCCAGTTATTCCTTGGACACCTGAAGGGATGGGGACTCCACTACCTCCCTGGGCTGTCCCTTCCAGTGCTTAATAACCCTTCTCATTAATAAATTCTTCCTCATGCTCCAGCTGAAACTCCCCTGGCATAGCTTGAGGCCACATATTCCTGTCCTTAAGTTCTACCTTTCATATTTTTCAGATTCTGTGCTGCCTTAGTGTGCAATTCTGAACTTCATATTAAGTAAGTTCTCTTCACGGAGCCTCATTTACTCACTTGCTAAAAATATATATATATTAAATATATATATATAAATATTAAATATATATAAAAATATATATACAGATAGATATTAAATATATATATATATATAGATGTGTTTTGTAACTATATCTAAGAACTTCAGTTGACACTAAAGAAAACTGAAATGTAAGTGACGAAATTGATAAAATTACAATCCCAGCAAAGTGACAAGGGCAGGTTCCCCTCTGGACTTGAAGAGCAGCAGTATTTCACTGGAGGGGCAGGGCAGGCTGCTGGGGGGCTGCCAGGTGAGAGGCATACCTGGGTGACTGCAATCATGGCCAGCACAGAGTAGAGCTCCTCCTTGGTGAGTTTCCCCGGCGTGGTACGGTTGGCCAGAGCCCAGATCTGCCCCAGGGTCTCCCTGGGCAGCCCCGAGGACATCAGGATGGGGTAGAGCTTGGCTGTGTCAATCCCAGCTGGAGTCAAAGTGGTTTCTAAGATTTTCTTATACAGCTCTGTTGGGAGGGAGGCGGTGTTAGACAGTGACAACTGCTCTTTTCAAATATTATTGCTTTTTTATGCTGCCTCAAACTCAACATGATATCAAATCAGGAGCATTCTGGCACTGAATTGTATCATCATGTTTCATCTAAATGTGTTATTGGATGGTTTTTACAGGCGAGTTTAACTCAAGCAGAGAAATATTTTATATAAAATACACTTAGTGCTGCATTTCAAACCACGTTTCTTTAAATGAAATTGCAGGATAACTCATATAAAAAGATAGTTCTAAGAGTCTTATGTATTTAAACCTCAGTGGAATCAATATTTACTACAGCGATTCATTTTCCATTCACTGTGTTATTTACACATAGAAGACAAATAGCCTTCAGAAATGAGCCTGCCTAATTATACAACATGCCAAAAACCAGAATACCCATGAAAGCAGCATTATCAGCAATGCATCCTCTGCTGGGATAAGCTGCTGCCACAAATGTTTAATCTAGAATTTAACATGCTCGAAATAAAACCCCTATTTCTCCAAATGGAGATAAGACATCTTAAATATGTAACAAATCAAAGATCTAGGATTTTCCTCTGATAAGGGATAAGACTTTGATCAATAAGTGGCCACGCAGGCACAGGTATGTTCACACCCTACACTGCCCACCTGGCCAAATGCCCACTGGGTGCTTTACCTGGGACCAAGCTGTCGTTGTAAATCCAGGGAGGCATGATTTGCTGGATGGGATCCTGGGGAGGGAACACTCCAACTCCTAAAGGTATTCCATTCAGTAAGAAAAACAGTTGTGTTAGGATACAGAGTACAATGATGTTAAAAGATTACACCACAGCTGGTCAGCATCATTCAGCATTTCAGGCAAAGATTTCAGACAGGAATCACTGTGCTCAGAGGAGAAACAGATGCTGCAGGAATATGAAATAATATCTAGAATGATTTGGCAGTAATAGATTATAGCTATATATGTAATGAAATAAGGAGCTCCTCACTGGCCTCCCTCTTAACATCCAGATGTACAGAACCTGAAGTCTCACTTGTCTTCAAAGTTTCACAGCAATTCTGTGTCACAACAAATGATCTGCCACACTTCACTCCCTGAAAATCAGTTATTTCCTTCTCCACTATGTGGACTCTTCCCCTCAGTCTCCCTCAGCAGATTTTATGCTCACCTTGGATGGAGCTCTGACCAAAATCAGCATCATTTCAGATTTCATTATCTTTCCCAGTACCCTTGTATCTCCTCAAGTTCCACATAGATCACCTCCTGACTGCAGTCTAATTCCTAATCATCCCACAACTCCAAGCATAGTCTAATATAAGCAATTCCCTCCATTTCACCAGGAAAGTAAAATAAATTTGCCACTTCCTCAGACCTTATTATTCTTCAGTTTTTACCCCTCCCTTCCATACTCAGTCAACAGTTTTAACAAAATCCAAACTGGAACAAAACCTTGTTTTAAGTTTTCATCTAGATCACCTTTTGAATATTCATCCCTAAAGCACAGGTATTTTTAGAAATAATGTGTATGAACAGCAAATACTTGAGAAACAAGAATTAACTAGCTGAGAGTTTTAACCTGGCAGGATTTTATCCCATCAAGGTTAAAGGATTAACACCTACCATGACATTGACCATCTTTAGTGGTAAGCTTCCCTAAACAGTTTTTTTTAAATATCTTTAGACAGCACAACCTCTTTTTTTTTCCCCAAGACAGGACAGAATATTTTAAAACAGCAAACCTGGTTAAACCAACATGTTAAAGGTGATTACAACAATAAACTCACATGGAGAAAGTTCAGAGCAAAATCATGGCAGTTACACTTTGAGCAAGGAGCAGGAGGCACTGTCATATTATTCAAGCAGGCATTCAGAGCAAAATTATGCAGGGTTGGCCTTGGAATTAGTGAACAGAGCGTTAGCACCAAGCAGCATCTCATTAGGCTGAAATTCTGTCAAACGTTTCGATTGCTCACCACACTCTTCAACTGCTCTGTTTTGTTCTGAAGCCTTGTGCACCTCTGCAGCAGCACTGGGACCACTTTCATGTCCACCTACAACATGCCAGTCACTGCTGGGGAGACTGGGATGGGCTGGGCTCGCAGCCGAGGCTTTGTGCCCCACTTCGGACGTTTTAACTTTGGTTTGCTCTTGTTCAGATTCATCTGAGCCATTAGCTAAGGCTTTCTCCTCCAAGGAAGAGCCTGAATAAACAGCAGGAGGGATTATTTACACTTGGTTAGGAACTGCCCAGACTGCACTTCCACACTTTTCAAAGGAAAAGTATTTTTGGGATCACTGATGAGCTGGAGATGATCAGCCCCAGCTCAGACCAACAGCACCACCCTCTCTGGACACTTTCAGAGCCTGGTTCTGCCCTTTACTTACCACAAACACAACAAATTCAACAAGCAAAAAACAAGAGGAGGAAGACCCAAAACTATCTCCTGTATTAGGATTATTGCTGCATAATCATCCAGGCATCAGGAGCAGAAGTGCTCAATATCTACTTACATCTCCAAAATTCTTCATGTTCATCTCACCAACATCCCTTCAGCCTCCAAGGCAGGAAGCACACAAGTGCTCCACAGCAGCAAAATCACTATTTCACATACCACCACCTCAACTGTGTCTTTTTCTACCACACAGATTTAGGATTATGCTAAAACACAAGATTTAATTCACCTAAGATCAGGCATGTGCATATTTAGCAGTATTTGGATCCACACATGAGTTGCTTTTACAGGCAGTTCTAAAAGAAGGGAGAAGAGGACTTAAATCATCTTCTCCCATGGATCAGCAGGTTTCTGCTTAATTGCCTAAATTATTTTTTCCAGACAGACTAAAAAAAAAAAAACCCAACAGATTAAGTAAAGACTCTGTGTAGCTCAGAGGGTGACATGTAAAAGAAGATACTTTAGAGTTACCTGTTTTATGGGTATTGGATGGAGATGCAGAGGTAGGAAAATAAGGAACCTGCCCAGCTGTACCATGCAGGGTGGATAACACTGGAGCCTGGGCTGGAGGGACAGGATGGAGCACAGCCCTCTCTGAAAGCAGCTGCCCAGCCTCAGTGGCAGGATGGAAAGGCTGAGAGGTGGATTGAGGCACCAGTTTGGGGGTTTCAACAGGCCCTTGCATAAAGTCACTAAATTCTTCATCATCGAGAAAAGCGGAATGGGAAACAGATACAGCACAATGGGATGGTGTGGGATGATCTGCAAATGGAATGAACACACAAGGCAAAGTGATGAGGAATGAGGGTCATGGGTGGGGATGTGGGAAAAGGGGTAAACACTGGGGGAATACAGAGCAAATGGGTGAGGAGGAGCAGCGTGTGGTGACAGATGTGAAGGGTGTCACTGTCAGCAGCAAAAACAAGGTAAAACTGAGCAGCCACTTCCAACCAAGCATCTTCTCTCCCAGGCTTTTAGGATGTAAACACTGAAAATCGGGTCTTAACACTGGCTGTGAAAGTATTCTGTCTGTTTTAAGCAGACAGGGTCAAAACAAATCCAGATACTTGGAAATAACTGGGTCTGTCAGGGGGACATTCTCCCTTAAAGGAACGTTTTATCCACAGAAATCCAGCAATATATCATAAGATACAAAAGAAATGTCTGCTCATGTAGCCAATTTTCTGCTTGATCCCTTCCAGTGTCACCCATTTGAACAGAATTGGTGAAGGGCAAGAAAATCTACAGACCAAGGGAAGCTGTCAGAGACCACCTGTAACCGCAAACTTACCAAGGAGTGAATCCACAGCAGGGACACAAATTTTATATTGGAAAAAGCTCACCTAGATAAGCTTTGTTTCAGGCTAGACACTAAAAAAACTACACCATAAGAAATCTGAAGTGGCAATTGTTGCCAGTGTAATTACTGAGAACACAGAGCCTTGGTTTGACCATGCCCAACGAACATCAGCCAGCTGTGACACTCCACTCAAATCTTTATACGTGGTTTTGATCATTCTTAGCACTTAAATAGCACTTCTCATCTTCAAAAGCACTCTGCAAAACATTAATTAATGCTTTGACTAGAAAAGAACAAACGCTTTATCAATTTCCTTGATGTTTCATATTTAGCACAGCACATGAGGCTTTCTGTGAAAGATTTCAAGTCTTTTTTAATTAAGGCTGATATCTAATATTTCACCCTCATACCCTGACCAAGCAAACAGTTGCCAGAATGACATTTGATTTTTACAAAACTGTTAATCCACTCATTTTGTACCACCAAATAAAAATACTTGTTGCAATTAGTTCCCTCTGCTGAGGATTTCAAACGTTGGAGTTTTATTTTCAGTTGGAAAATGAGGAAAATTACAAACCTGGCTTTTTTGGATGTGTTGCTGGTGTTGGGTGCATTTTAGCATCTCTAGAAAAGCCATCTAAGTTCCCTTTAATGGCTTCCAAAGCATCATCTCTGCTTTTTTCACCCGTCTGAAACAGCACAGAAAACATTTTGAAAAATTCAGTTTTCTTCCAATACCCACAGTTCTTCAGTACCAGAATTAGCAATGCCTGCTGCTGGCAGAGTGTGTAAAGGACTAACTCCTCCAGAGGTTTTTCAAGCCATAATCTGGTATCTCATGCAATTCCCCATTCTTGAAAGAGACCCTCCCATTAAAAGCTATTAAAAAAATCTGAAGAAAGAAACACCCCACTCATTATCAGGCCATACCTTGGGTTTCACACTGCTCAGGAGTCTCAGCTTTTGTTTCTGCTCTTCAAACTGCCGCCGTTTTCTTTCCTCCTCTAAGAACTTCTGCTGGTGCTCAAACCTCTTCCTGAAAGAAAATGATTTTTAAAAAATTAAATATATATATTGTGAGAGTTTTCACTGCAGGTTTGTGCTTGATTATTCTTCTTCTACAGCCTCAAATTCAGATGGTTTGGTGCACACACTTTGTTTTTTCTCACATCTGGACAAGCACTAAAATTTCAGAGACAACGGGAATATCCAGCAACACTCCCCAGCCTTAAACAAGAACAAACCACATCTCCCCCTCCCAAAAAAGATTCCCCAAGAGACTCATTGAGGTGTCACTTACTGCTGCTCCTCTGCAAACTGTTTCTGCATGTCGGGGGTGTACTGCGGGGCGGGCGGGCGCATTCCCAGGAAAGGGGCCTGTCCCATGTAGGGCATTCCAGCTGCTGGCATGGGCCCCAGGGCCATGCCTCCCTACAACCAAACACAGCACACACACAGCTCCAGGGGATTGGTTTTAAATCCAGTGTATTCTGGTTTTTTTTAGGAAAAGCTAAGGTGCTGGCAGTGCCAGTAAAATCGAGCCTGTAAAAATGCGGTGTTGGAGGAGCAGTGCCCTCAGTAGATGGCACTCTTCCTCTCCACAAGGACTCACGCTCCTCACAGCATTGGGGAAAACTGAGAAAAAGTGAAAAATCAGACCTTCAAATGCCACCTGTCCCAAGAGCAGAAAGGCTACAGCCATCCCACAAAGTTCACTAGGAGTTTCCTTAGGATTTTTGGTTCCTGTTCTAAGTGATTTCATAATATTTTTATATTCCCAACCATGGACACTGGAAAATGTGGTCTGAGCATTTCCCAGACATACCCAGGGAACCAACAATTTATGACAACAGCCAAGAAGGACCTTGTCTGAATAAACTGTATCTCAGAAACATTTGCTGAGAAATATATTCTGGGACATTTAGAGCAGCAGAGCTGCCTAATATAGAAGGAGCCAGAAAAATAATTTACTTGTCTTACAGTTCATTTTGCATCTGGTCTCAGAACACGTAGGAAGAGAACAAAAGTTGTTTATGATTTTTATACCAGCTCTCATAAAAACATCTTCCTACTATAAATTTTGCCAAAATAACGTAATAAATTCCAGGTGGGGGAGGGAAGGGAGTGCGAGGAGATGGCAAAACACAATAAATTCAGTTTGTGACACAGCGATTTGGTTAGAAAGTCATGCAAAAACATTAAATTTCAGCAAAGTGCAAAATTCGTACATAAGCACATACGGTGCTAAATAGAAAACAGGAGAGGAAAAGAGAGAAAACATAATATTAGCTGCTCATATTTCATTCTTATTCCTCAATTAGCAACAGCAGTACTAAAGACAAATTTACTTTAAGAGAAAAAAATGATGGTGATGGGACAGAGGGAATGGCCTTAAGCTGAAGGAGAGCAGGTTTAGATTGGATATTGGAGAGAAATTCCAATTTCAAATTCAAACACAAACAGAAAAGTTGTGGCCTCCCCATCCCTGGAAGTGTCCAAGGCCAGGCTGGATGGGGCTTGGAGCACCCTGGGATAGTAAAAAATGTCCCTTTCAAGCCCTGCCAGCCTGGGTTCTGCAGTTTCAGCCCACATTTCACTCACACACCTGCATGGCCATGGGTCCAGGAGGCATCTGGGAGCCATAATTCATCCCCATCATCCCTGGCATATTGGTCTGCATGACAGGAACCATTGGGAATCCTTGCTGCTGCATAGGAATCATCCCTGCAAGGAAACATTAAACAAGGTAAGTGCCCAGTCAATGTTAAAAGCCTTTTTTCCTCTCTCCCCATACCCTGCCTCCCCCATTTAATTGTTCTTTTTTGTGTACTAAAGCAGCAAAGGAAAGTAAAATACTCTGAGTTGTGCTGGACTGTTTAAAAATAAAAATAATGCAATTTGCTACACTGCAGGCAGCCACAGAATTTCCTTAGTTTAGACACTGGTCAGTCTAAAGGGAAAAATGTTACAGGGCTTTTCAGTAACTAAGCTGATGAATTCTCCCACCATCCTAAAATTCTCAGTGGGTTTCTTCCCATATGATTTTTGGAAGGGTCATTTCCAATTAAAAAGATTTAATTAACCAGAATGACTGGTGCTGGTAATTCCCATTTCTCTTGAAAGCAGCAGCTTCTAAAAATAAATCTTGGGAAATAAAGTCAACTTTCCACAAGGCAACTTCACACTCTGACCTGGCTGGATAACTTCTCTGCAGGTTAATTAGCACACTTTAGGTTAATTAGCCCACCAGACGTGTTATAATGGTAAAAATACTTGTCAGTAAAAGCTAAACCTGCACAAAATTGGAGAGAACAAGCTGGAATGTATTAATTCCCTGAATAAAGCAAGTGTGTTGTGTTTCAGTATCTTCCTGCCTCACATTTTGTTGTCTTGGGAGACAAACACCAACGTGCACTTGTTACCAGCACACCATGAGATAATTATGCAAAAACACTCCAGGAGGGCATGACACAGGCAGGAATAACCCATGAATCAGTCCCTGAGATTTTAATTAAAAACTCCCTATTTTCCCCATAACTTCTCTGCATATTTTCCCCTGATTAAACAAACAGCACTGCATCAGGAATGAGAACAAAGGCAATTTAAAGCTGAGGCTCTCCTATTGTATTAATACTTTCCACACAGGTTGTGACTCTTGTCCCAGGGTCTTGGATGTGCTTTGTAAATATTTACCAGGTCTTGCAACACCCACACAGTGTGGGTAGACACAGCTGGGAGATGAAGCAGAGAGAGGTGAAATACCACACTCAAAATAATACCAGAATCTAAAAGGCAAACTCAGGTTAAAAAGGGAGATGTAGTTTTCCTGGACCTTTAATCCAGATTCTGGTGACGCTGCTTCAACAACACATAGATTTTCCCAACAGAGGGGTGAGGGTCATTGGAGCACAGCTGGGGGAAAAAACTAGCTCAATATGGAGTTCAATTCATAATCCCACCTCTGAACATCACTGCAGACCTGCTTTAGGTCTAATTTATCTAAACAAAGTCAAGAACTTTGTGCTCAAGATGTGAAGGTGATACATACCTTGAGGAGGACCTAAACCGCCTGCCACAGGAAACATGAAGCTGCAGGAGGAAAACAAGAGAAATTCTGTCACTTTAGTGCAAATCCACTTCGATTTCCACACCAGGAGCCTCCCACCTTCTGGTCAGCACTTTCCTCTGCTCCTGCAGGTCCCAGAGAAGCCAACCCCATCCCAAGGAACAAGGTCATCCCTCAGTGGGATCCCCCAAAGCGCTGCCAAACACTGATGTGATCCTCCCAGCAGCCCTGACACGGCTTTGACTCATCATCCACATCACCCACACAGGAGACTTTCAGCACCCACACAGCTCGGGAACAGGTCAGTTCCTAGTGTAGGCTAAGCACAGGATGAATAAACATCTCCTCTTGGAAGTATCTGACTCAGCAGGACTATTAACTGCACCAGAGAATGGTTCTCGGCTCCTTAGGAACAGCTTTTCTGGAGAAAAATGAACTACTCACAAAACTCCATCACTTTTTGCCCCCTTTAGAAACGTGAAGTATCACAAAATAATGGAGTTTCTATGTTCTCAGTTATCTAATTGCAAAAATGCACCTTGGAGAAAACATCAGTTCACACATTGAGGGTCAAGTGCACCTGGGGGAAGAACCATTAAAATTTCAACTAAAATCCTAATGGAAATTGCTAGCCCTCACTCTCAAACAGCTGCCAAACAGCAAAAAAAAACCCCCTAGTTTAAAATTCTCATTTGCAAGCAAGTGGCAGAAACCCACGTCAGCAGCAATTTCCCAAACAAGAACCTCACTCAGTGTCCCAGGCAGTTATTACATCCAAGCTCTGTGGAAGAGAAACACACTTAGAGATATTCAACCTTCAATTCCAAGGGTGGATGTAAAAGAAAGTGACTAAGAGTACAAGAGAAAACGCCATCAGAAATGGCTGCAGGAAGTCCTGAAAGCCAAGCTGGTTTATAAATATAAAAGAGCTGTGTAATATGAGCGCTAAGATAAAACAAGGAATTTAAATTATGCATTTATCCAGGAGCAAATTGCACCTCCCCACTGCACAGGAAGCAGGTCAAACGGTCACCAAGACAACCCATTTGCTCTTCACTTCATCCTCTAATCAGGATCTTCATCATCCTGAGGCTTCTTCTTCAGCCCCAACCACTGTGTGCTGATTTCTCCTGCCACAACTATGACACACCTGAGCTTTCCAAATCAGTTTTGCCACCCTCCACTCGGGGCTGTCCCTCTGAAGAACTCTGCAGACTCACACATCTCAGCCCCAAACATGTGCAGGGCTTGGTTCTCACCACAGCCAAGGTCTGTTTAACTCACTTCAGTCATTTTAATCCTCTCCTTGGCATAAGGTATCAACACGACAACAAAGAGACTTACTATAGTCAGAATGATGAAATATTAAATGTGATTTCTAAAGATCTCCTAAGCATGCAGGAGTGTTCTAAGCTTCACACTTCCCTCCCTGTTGGGGAGCCTGGTCAAGAAGAATTCCCCAAACCAGCAAAAGCAATATAAACTGAACAAGCATCAAGAGGTACCACTGCTTGTGGGAAGCAAGTAAAGGTCAAACTATTAAATATTTATCCCTTTCTACAGAGCTCCTGGTTTATTTATAAGTCTGTGCTGAAAAAAAAATAAAAAGAAACAATAAAAAAAAACCCTCTCAGCTAATTAGAGGGCAGTGGAAGAGGAGCTAGTCCAAAGTAGCAAAGCAAGCTCTGGCAGCACAGCCCCGTACGTGCCGCTCACATTCACCACGGATTCACTCCAGGATTCAGTGTGCAACTGCCAGCACCAGCCACACTGGCACGGCCACAAAACATCCCACCAGGGGGAATTTATTATTAAACTGCTTTTCTGGAGATGCAAAAATGCCCAGAGCAGTCAGTGAAAGCAGCTGGCTCCTGTGGCTGAGGGAGCCAGTGGAGGGACAGTCCTGTGTGGGACCAATTTGGGATATGCTGCACAAACACAGGAAAGAGAAGAAGGGAACAAAGTGATCACCCTAAAATAGATCCCTTAAAGCAGTGCTGTAAATCTGTAATTTCCTATTAAATGAGTATTTTAAATATGGAGTTTAAAAAACCCACCGAGGAGCCCCAAACCAAGCAAGCAACAGCTTCAGCCAAAACACAGGAGCGTGGGGAGAATCAGCTCCTTTTCTGAATTGAAACCTCACTGTAACAGCTCCAAACCACACACAACATTCTCCCATCTACAAGTGGATTTTTAAAACCCCTTAATTCCCAAGCAGTACAACTCCACAGATGCAACAGACTGTCGGAGTATTTTTGAATGGCAGAAATGCACAAAAAATTGAAGTGAAATCAGGCAAAGAACCCACACAGACACAGAACAGAACTTCTCCTCTACCTCCAGACTTTGTCCTCAAAGAAACCAAAATACTACCAATGGGAAATGGTGATTTGTAAATCCTTTTATTTTTCAGAACCTTTATTTCACTGACAGCATTCCCAATAACACAGACAAAGCTGTGGGCTTCGGATATCCAAGACAACTCAATGAGCTTAATTGTGAAATGCAAAATTTCTTCAGCTTCCCTAGAAGTAGGACAAGAGATAAATAGCAGACACTAGAGTCTTCAAAGGTGGTGAAATCCAGTTTTCCAACCTTTCCAGAAACACAACAACATTTCTTTTAACACTGGTTCTTTCTCCTGACAGGATTCCTCCCTCTGGCCAAGGTGCCCTTTGTGGGAAGGAGGGGAAAAGGGAAGTCCCCAGGGAGGCTCCATCCCAGGAGGCCACAGACAGACCTGCCCAGCAGTGACAGGAACATTTACTGCTGCTGACATCGGTACAACCCGAGCAGGGCTGGCAGAACCCAAAAATCCTTCCCCACCCCAATATCTGAGACTGCAGCTGCAAGTGGGGCACAACTGCCCAAGCCTGGACACACAGAGGGAGATCAGCCAGGCACCCAAAATATGAATAAACCTCAGTGAAACGCAGAGCTACCATGGCTGCATTCCCAACAACACACCTGGGACCTCCCAATCCCACCCAGGACCCCACAAAATGCTGCTGGGGGCCTTGATGTTCCATCCAGGATCACAGGTACAACACCTGAGACCCACACACCCTACCCAGGACCCCACAAAGCTCACCTGGCAAGCCCTGAACCCCACCTGGGACCACCACCCAAAACCCCATGTACCTCACCTGAGACCTCGTGTACCACACCTGAGACCCCCATAACCCATCCAGGACCCCGTGTACCATACCTGAGACCCCCATAACCCACCCAGGACCCCGTGTACCATACCTGAGACCCCCATAACCCACCCAGGACCCCATGTATCACACCTGGCACCCCCAGATCCCACCCAGGACCCCGTGTACCACACCTGAGACCCCCATAACCCACCCAGGACCCCGTGTACCACACCTGAGACCCTCCATACCCAATCTGGCACCCCCAGATCCCACCCAGGACCCCGTGTACCACACCTGAGACCCTACACACCCAACCTAGCACCCCCACACCCCAATTAGAACCCCCACATCCCCACCCAGGCCCTGACCCCTCTGCTCTCACACCCCACTGCACTGCGAGCCCCCCACCCCGGCCCTACCATCGCCCCCCATCTCCCGCCAGCTCTGCCCCTCCTCGCGTCCCTTTAATTCCCCATCATCGCTCTTTTATTTGTCCTCTCCCTTCTCCACAGCCCCTCGCCCGCTCGTCCCCCGTCCCCACCGACCTGGCGGCCCCGGCCGCTCCTCCGCCCGCCCCGCCGGCGCCCCCCGCGCCGGGCCCGGGCCGCAGCGCCATCTTCGCGCTCGGCCCCGCCGTCTGTCAGCGGAGCGGGGCGGCTTCCGGGGCCGGCCCGGGCAGGCACCGCCCACCGCCCCGCCGCTCTCCGGTGGGCAGCGCCCCGCGGCCTCCGGTACACGGAACCGCGGGGTACACAACCCCACAGAGCTATGGTCCCGCGGTTCCTGCGGTACACAGAACCACAGAGCCACAGTCCTATAGAGCTACAGCCCGGCAGAGTCACGGCTCCCCCGGTTCTTCTGGTACACAGAACCGTGGATGTACACAACCCCACAGAGCTATGGTTCCCCGCTTCCTCCGGTACACAGAGCCGGAGATACACACAACCCCACGGAGCCACGGCCCCACAGAGCCACAGCCCCCGGTTCCTCCGTTCCACAGGGCCACAGCACCACAGAGCCATGGCCTCCCGGTTCCTCTGTTCCACAGCCCCGGAGAGCCACGGCCCCTTGGTTCCTCCGTTCCACAGAGCCAGAGCCTCATAGAGCTACAGAGCCCCTCATAGAGCCCCACAGAGCCATGGCCTCCCGGTTCCTCCGTTCCACAGCCCTGCAGAGCTACAGCCTCTCGGTTTCTCTGTTCCACAGAGCCACAGCACCACAGAGCCATGGCCTCCCGGTTCCTCTGTTCCACAGCCCCACAGAGCCACAGCCCCTGGGCTCCTTCGTTACACAGAACCACAGAGCTCCGGCCCCACAGAGCCACGGCCCCTCTGTTCCTCCATTACACAGCCCCACAGAGCTACAGTCCTACAGAGTCACGGCCCCCCCATTCCTCTGTTCCACAGCCCCGCAGAGCCACAGCCCCTTGGTTTCTCTGTTCCACAGCCCCACAGAGCCACAGCCCCTCAGTTCCACAGCCCCACAGAGCCATGCCCCCCTCGGTTCCTCCTGCCGCAGCCACACAGAGCCACAGCCCCACAACCCCTCAGTTCCCCAGCCCCACACTCCTGCAGATCCTCGCTTCATCACCCACAGCCCAACTCCATTCCTCCCTTCCTCAGCCCCACAGCCCCTCGATTCCTCCGCTCCACCAAAGCCCCTTTAGGGTTCTCTTTTTTACATCCCCACAACCGCTCGATTATTTTTTGTTGTTCCACAACCCCACAATGCCCTCAATTCCTTGGCTCCACCACCCCACGGTTACCCAGGAAAAGCCTGGATGGGGTTTAGCTTCCCCTTGGGGAACTCCAATTTCCAGCACCCAAAACCCTGCTTTTTCCATAAAAAAAGAAAAGAAAATGCTGTCTTTCCACCCAGGGACGTGTGACAAGAGCCTCAAGTGACAGAAGGGGCAATTCACACTGACAGAGAGAGGGTTAGATGCAATATTGAGAAGAAATTCCTCCCTGTGAGGGTGCTAAGGCACAGTATGCTGTGGCTGCCCCTTCCAAACCAGATTAAACCAAGACAATCCTGTCCACAAAACTCTTCCTTAAAGGATTATAGTTGCAAAGAAGCCATTCCTGCCTGACTGGAATGATGCTGATGACAAAACCAAGGTGGGTTGAGAACACACTGGGCAGATGAAGACAGGGAAAACACAGAGAGTTGGGTTTTTTTGCCTGCAAATTTGTTCCACCGAGGCTGCACAAACAGGTATCTGAATTAGCATCTTATGACCTTGTTTATTCTGGTTTCAGGCTCAATTGTAAAACAGTACAAAAGTATTAGTTATTTCAAAATAATTTCATAGAACAGTAGGAAGAGCAAGGCTTTGCTTTCACATACAAGTGGGTTTGTTTGGGCTTTTTTGAAGTGTCCAGGGAAGTCTCTGACAGCTGTGTTTATCAAACCTGATGGTAAAACACTGTGGTTTTTGTCTTTGAATCTCCTGAAAGTGTCTAAAAATGTATTAGGGGCGATCTGAACACAAACAATATTTTCAAGGAGCAATACAAAACTGTGTGAAAATAACACAAACTGATGCTGCTGTTGAACTCTTCTCAGAAATACACAGCATTCACTGCACGAGCACAAGCTCCAGCTTCTATAAGAAGCATGCAGGAATTCTCTCCTGGCATTGCAGTAGAGACTTTCTAGCAGGTAAACCTTCACCCTCACCCCAAAGGAAACATGAGAAATGTTCTTCTCCCTTCAGCATCACTGCCTTCTTCATTCTTCTGTTCCAGCACAGACAGAGGTGTCAGCCCCAGCTCACCAGTCTGAATTCAGCTTTCTGAAACAGTCTGTAATTTACCGCTCTTTTTGTCTTCTTTATCTTTCTTCTTTCCCTCAGTATTTTCCTTTGTAGTTTTCCTACAAGAAACACATTGGAGATCAAGATACATGAACACAACCAGTGGCTTAAACTCAGGCTGCTGTCACTTGACAAAGGCAAAATGTTGTCATTAATCCAAGCTCCAGTAAACAGATACTGACATTAAAACTTCATCACTAAAATCATTACGAGTGGGTGGTTCATCCAAACAAGTTATCTATTATTTTGCTTAAATTTTCTGAGCTGTTTCTGGATAAAAGAGCATCTCTTACCTCTTCTTCAGCAAAACCTACTTACATTTTTCTTTTGCTTTTTTTCAAGAAGCACTTTGGGGTGGTACAAATGGATTCTCTTGTCAAAGGTTTCTTAATGAATTTCTTCTTTTGCTTGCTGAGAACAACATTTAGTGAAGAAAGATGAAATTACTAGGGATTCTAGTTCCAGAGAGTATAATAGGTTATTAAAAAGCACTGATTAAAAGACTGGCTAACTGCTCAAATGAACATACCTCTGCAGTTTGGGCAAATGTTTTATGTATTCTGGCACAGGACAGCCAGCTCGCTGGATAACGTTGGCAATACTGGAAAAGGAGAGGAGAGAAGAGATCAACTCCAGTGCTTGGACTAGTGATAAATATTTCCTCTGGGAAAACAGCAAACCAAACAAACTGGCTGGTTTGTTGTTGGCCTTTTGTTTTGTGGTGGGATAATTTTAAAGCAAGAAATAAAGACGTTATTAATAAAGTCATGTTACCTCCGTAATAAAGGTTTATCATCCTCTGTAAAGAAAGTGACTGCCTTTCCTCTGTGTCCTGCTCTTCCAGTACGACCTGCCAAGCACAAAATTTGCAGAGTAGAGATTTTAGTTTAGACATCTCCCTTTATTCCTCCTCACAGCCCCAGCCTCCTGCTGCATGTCCACAGACTAGGGATGCACCAAACAGCCAATCCCCAAACATTGTTCCCAGTGAATCAAAGCACAGCAATGTCTGAAACATCTAAATAAAGTTCACAAAATGGTGACAAAAAGACCTCTACATTAAAGATCTCATAAATGGGGAAAAGGAGGTGATTTGTGAGCCATGCCTCACCAATCCTGTGGATGTATTCCACTGCACTCGTTGGCAAATCATAATTGATGACCATATTGACACCTTTGAAGTCAATCCCTCGAGCCAGTAACGCTGAGCAGATGAGCACCCAGATCTTCCCAGCTCTGAAACTCTGCACTACTTTGTCTCTCTAGGAAAAGAACAGAAAAGATATTTGGAAAGCAGACCAAATAGCAATTTGAAAAAGGAGGTGAACTTGTTTCCTTAAAGTTGCCATGATGGTAAGGAATAAAACTAAACCTCTGAACAAAAACCTGCAGGAATTTGCTGCCACGGTTACCTGGAGTTACAGTCCAACACTCCTGCTATTACCCTTCTCTCTAAAGCATTTCTTGCAAAGAAATAAAATCCTCTTACCTGTTGCTGAGTCTTGTCTGCATGGATGACATCCACATTGATGCCTTCATAAACCAGCTCATGGAAAAGCTCTTTAGCTCTCTCAATAGACTGCACAAAAACAAGGACTGGAGGAGCAAAACCCTGCAAAAGAACAAGTTTATCTCAGGTTCCAAAGTCCTTTTCCTTGCAGAAACTGAGACACAGCAGATTTGAGCAATGGTTTAACATGTGTCATAGGGAAGCGTTTAACCTGGGAAACTGGGAGTCTGACAGAACAAAGCTCAGTTGAACAGGAAGAAGAACATGCTCAGTCTCCCTGAAATACCTTTTTAACAAGCTCTCTCATTGCTGTTAGTTTTCCTGTCTCAGATCCAACAAACAGCAGCTCTTGTTCTACTGTCTCTGCTGCAGAGTTTCTGAAACCAGAAATCCAACAGAAACCCTTTAGTGTTTTTTACATACATTAACAAAAACTTATATATTAATAAATATATGCAGCATATTATAACCTCCACAAAAACATTACCTGCTGGATGACAAATACTGCACAACAAAACCTATTCCATCAGTGCACCCTCCTAAGATGGATGTTTATTTGATGATAAAGCAATTGCCAAAGGAAAAGAACACTTTATTCAACACACGACAAAGACCTACGTGCCTACACGATTTTCTCTGGAGACAAAACAACCTGCAGAGTGCTGACTAACAACAGCCACGAAACCAAGCAGGCAAAGAAAACAATTCCCCAGGAAACAAAACACTCTACCTTGCTCCAACAGACACCAGCACAACGTTGTCCAGGTTGAGCTTACACCACTCCTCCACGTCGTGGGCAAAGGTAGCGCTGAACAGAGCCCTCCTGACCAGGTGGGAGGTGCAGGCCAGGAAGATGGAAGCCAGCTGGTCCCGGAATCCTGATTTCCCATCCTCAAACAGCTTGTCTGACTCATCCACCACCAGCCACTCCACGCTAGGAACAAGGGAGGGTTTGGTTTTCAGGAGTGCCACTGGTGAGGAGCAAAGCGCACCTTTGACTCAAGACTCTCGTACCTGCTCAAGTCTATTGCTGGAGGATCTTCTTTCAGCAAATAAATGAGTCTGTTGGGAGTAGTGACCAGTATATCTAGTAAAAGAAAAGAAGGAAAGTGTCAAAAAAGATACAAAATAAACCAAAAAAACAGAGCAATTCCAACCCAATCTGCCAAAGGTACAATTTAGCAGAACCCATGTCAAGCTCACTTCTTATTTCTTCCCTGCCACCTTTTAACCCCACAGCCCAAAGAGAAAGATCAGTAAAACTTTTTAACTTTTTAGAAGCACTTCAGTCATTAGAATAGTTACCAAATTTCTTGGAAGACTTGGGCCCAAACTTCTTGGCTGCCTCAGCTGCCTTGTGGATCATGTGGATCCTGAAGCCTGTGCCCTCAGCCAGCTTCACCAGCTCCCGGTGGGTCTGAAAAGGCAGCAGGGATTTGCAAACTGAGCTGATGAGCTTTTCTAACCAAAAAACTGCTGGCAATCATGGAGCCATGGAATGGTTTGGGTTGGAAGGGATATTAAAGCTCAACCAGTTCCCTCTTGCCCTAGGCAAGGACACCTTCCACTGTCCCAGGCTGCTCCAAGCCCTGTCCAGCCTGGCCGTGGACATTTCCAAGGATCCAGGGGCAGCCACAGCTTCTCTGAGCAACCTAATCCTGAAGCTGGAGCTTCAAACCTCACCCTGATTTCAGTGAGAGAGAAAAGCTCTCTGTATTTTTTAAGAGAAAGCTCTCTGGTTTCCTTAGCATAATAAATGCAGCTCTCTAACAGGCATTATTCACGTCACTGCCATATGTGGCTCCCTCTCTCACATGAATAAAAACTGCCCAAAGGTGTCATTTTAATTTCATTTTAATAACACAGCTTTGTTATAAAGTTATTCCTTGAAATTCCAAGTTTGGGACAAACAGATCAACCTCTCATGGCAATCTGGAGTAGGAAAGGAGGTTTTAAGAGCACCTGAGCATTGAGCAGTTTAAAAATATGATCAAAGAACCTTGAGCTCCTAATCTAATCATTTAGATTAGACTCAGATAATAGATATGTACCTACTTCACAGAAGTCAAAAGACTTGAAACAATCATTTAAATCAGCTTTCTCTGATACGTGAGGGCAATAAAGGAAAAAAAAAATATTTACTAAGCTGCTCTTTTGCTGATGCAGAGTGAAAACACTGAAGTCCATCAGTGTGAGATTCCCCCAGCACACACCTGGCTGGCAAGTTCTCGGGTGGGTGATATGATCAGAGCCCTGAATCCTTTGTTCCTGGGTTGTTTCAGATGTGTTAAGAGGGGGATACAAAAGGCCAGAGTTTTTCCAGACCCTGTAGGAGCTGAAGCCAGAAGCTCCCGACCCTGTAAGAAAAAAACATATTTCAGAAGGGGAAAAAAAAAAAAAAAAAAAAAAAAAAAAAAAAAAAAAAAAAAAGGAGTAAAAATTACATCCCCATAAATATCAGTGCTGAAAACTGACCCAAAACACCTTAGGAAAAGCATGGATGAGGAAAACTACGAAAGCCAAGCTCTCAATTCTGATCCAGCTTTAAAACTGCCACAAACACAAATTTTGGCAGGACCCCTGAAACCCCAGAGAACTCACATGCAGCATGGTGGGGATGGCCTGCATCTGGATGGGTGTGGGGACATGGAAACCTGCAGCCTGGATGTTCTCCAGGATTTTAGGGTGCACTTTGTACTCCTCCTGCAGCTGATCAAAGGTGGCAATGGGGTCAGGGAGGTCTGTCCCCTGAACGTTGATCCTGTGCTGGTTCCTGAAGCGATTTATCTACAAAGAAAAATTTAATTTTACACCACAAAACTCACCACGCACAGATTCATCTCCATTCACACTCAGCCATCCTCTTCCAATGAGGAATCATCATAAAAAAACTTCAATTTTAGATCAAACACCAACAGGAACCTGTTGTTGCATCAGAATTCCCACCTTTTCTCTCCTCAAGCGTTCAAGCTTCTCTGCAGTAGGTTTTTTGTCTTTTGCCTCTTCAAATTTTACTTCCATAGAGGACATCCACTTTATTCCATTATTTTCTGACAGCTCTGGCATTGATGCTGCTCCTGGAAGTTGCAAACAAAGTGAAATTTGCTTTAGTAAAATACAGACAAGCTTTATTTGGAGACAGAAAAATCTCAGAAGGTTTTTTCTCTCATTCTCAATAAAAGCAATGAAGAATCCAGAAGGATGGCAAGCACATCCCAGCTCTCAGCACTGAATCTTGGCCCAGTTACTAGATCAGCTCTGAGCCTGGCCAGCTGAAGAACCCAGAACTGGGTGGGTTTTAAGGTCCTTCCCAATCCAAACCATTCTGGGATTCTCTGATGATCCCGCCAGAGATACATGCATGTGTGTACAATTACCTCGCGTCTTTTTCTTTTTTCTTTTCCCTTCACTGCTTTCTGCCGTTCTTTTCCTCTTCCCATCCTTTTTCCCTGCTCCATCTTCCTGCTGCTTCACCCCCTCTTCACCCCCTGCGAGCCCCCAGCCCTCCTCGGCAGATCCCTGAGGGGCTCCCTCCTTGTTCCCGAAGAAGTCGAGGCTCTCCAGGGAGACGCTGCCGCGGTTCTCTTTAACTACCTGAGGGAGAACGGGGAGAAGAGTGAGACGCCATGACCAGGCCGCGCTCCTCAGCGCCGCGGGCTGGGATAACGAGACTCCGCAGGCTGAACCACACAGAGGGGGGGAATCCCCGAGCCCTCCCCTGGGTGTTTCCGCACCCCAAAGCGCCGCGCGTCCAGCCCGAAGCGCCGCACATCAAACCGAGCCCCGGCGCCCAAACGGCGGAACAACTCGTGGGTCTCCATGTCCGCCGCGATCCCGGCAGCCCCCGCGCGCCGCCGGAAACGGGGAGCGCTTCCGGTCGGGAACCATGGCAACCGCCCGCGGGCCGCCATGGCCGCCGTTCCCATGGCAACGCCAGGCCGCGCCGGGCCCGGGATGCAGCAGGGACGGGAACGGTGTGGCCACAGCACCAGGGGGACAACGGAGGATTCCTTCCCCTGTTCGCCTCCATCTGACTCCTTTCAGCTCTTCTGCCATCATGGAGTCTGGGGGAGAGTGGACAGGAGGATGTTGTTGGTGCCCTGTGCAAACTGCTCTGTTCAATCCTTGATTTATACTAACAAATCCAGCCTAACACGTGTGCCTGAAGAAAGAAATCTCCATCTGGCTCCTTCCAGCTCTTCTGCCGTGCTGGAGTCTGGGGGAGAGCAGACAAGAGGATGTTGTTGGTGCCCTGTGCACAACCACTTTGTTAAATCCTTGATTTATATTAATAAATCCAACCTCACAAATGTGCCTGAAGAAAGAAATGCTTCAGGCCGTGGCAGGAGCAACCTGGCAACTTCAGGGCATTCAAGAAAGCTTGCCCAGATTTTTTTCATTCATTTCATTTTTTTTTTCATTTATTCATTGTGATAAAATGTGAGAGCCAATAGTGCAGGTAAATGTAGTGCTCTCTATCAGATCAAACAATAAAGATTATTTTTTTTCTTGGTTGTTCATGGAGGAAAACAAACAGAAATTTAATGAGCAGCAACAAAAAATTATTCAGTGTAATAAAAGTCTCAAGGGCTAAAGGTTTATGTTTGGGAAATCCAAGAGCTCTAAGACATATAGACCATGAATGCTCATCCTGTAACTACTTTAATAACCAACTTTGATATGAAAAATTGGGTAAACCTGTTCCTCCCTTCTGCCCTTCTCTCCTGATTTATGGTGTTTTTTCTTTGCCAGAATTTTAACTTCCTAGAAAATGGAATGAAGCAGACCCAGGGACCTGAGTACAGTGAAAATTCCCTTTCTCGTGTCCCCAGAGGTGAATTTCCAGTGAGGAAAGGCTCAGCTCCTCCTGCAGTTCCCAGGCTGAGGCTCCTGCCAGTGACCAATGGTTGCTGCAGAGGACGGGGAAGAATGTGGAGGCATTTGTGTAACAAAGAACTATAAATCATCTCCAAAATCCATCACTCCCCAAGGGATGCTGTTGGCAGATTCAAGAGTGAGGAAAACAGGGAATATTCTCTTTCCATGGGTCAGCTGGGAAATCCCTTTGTGTCAGGGGCTGAGGAGGGCAGAGGGCCCTGTGCCATCATCAGGATTTACTCTGTATTTTCTTATAAACACAGAATAAAAAAAGGTGACAGGGAAGAGCTGTGGAATAGCCAGGTGTTCTCCCGGCCCTGACACAGCCCCATCCCTGCAGGGCTCAGGGATCCCTGGGTGAAGAATGAGGTTCATTTTTTGGTAAATTTTAAGAAATGTGGGTTTTTCTTAATTTTTAAAATTTTATAATTTTTTAAATATTTAATATTTTAATTAATTTTAATTACTTTTATTAAATATTTAATTTAAAATTAAGACAATTAGGAGATAAAAAAGTAAAGTACAGCCAGGGTGACTTTGCATTCAGCCAAGTCCACACTCTGCTATATCAGAGACATCATTAAATACTCTTTTTATTGCATCAGTTTATGAATATTCATATATATTTTTCCATAAACTAGTTTCTATATTTTAGGAACTGTTTTGCATGGTCCCTCCTTGGGTTTGCCTTTTTAGAGCATTTGTGTTTCTGGGCTGTGTCTTCATTATCACTTTTAGTTTGGGCTTTGGTCTGTGCTTTTTTCAGATGGGAGATGCTGATGGTTGGTGTATCAATAGCAGAGTCTTCTTTCCATGTTCACTGGATGTTATCCCGACCAAACAGACAGTTTAAGCAGACTTATACCAACCACTATGCCTGATCTTCTTTTATTAATAGCAGAAATAAAAAACTTATATCCTATATCCTTACCACAACGTTATTAATCATATAGCACACACCTTGCCAAAAGCCAAATTTATAATATATATATAACTTTAATATAATATATAATATATCTATTATAATAGATACATTATATCCATATTTTTATATATACATAATATAATATAATATAATATAATATAATATAATATAATATAATATATAACATTTATAACACCTAGGGTGCTGCAGGGCAGCTCAGGGGAGATGTGCCACTGCTCAGGTCATTGGAATAAATGATGGAAATTTATTCCACCAGCAAGGTCTGAGTTCCTGCAGCCTGGAGAAATCCAGCCAAGCCAACATCTCCTCTGTGTGTGTGTGTCCATCTGTCCCAGAGGTGTAAAGTAGGGATTACAGGGCACCAGGACTCTGCACAAGCTCCCTGCCCTCCTGCTCCATCATCCCCACCCCTGATCTGCACATCACAGTCAATTATCCCGGCTGGGCACACCGGTGACCTCTGACCCCTGCTGTGTGCCCCGATCCATTAACAGCCCCTCAGCCCTCAGCTCTCAGTATGAATTGATGTAGCAGCCATTCTCTTGCAGCAGGGAAACATGCGTCCTCATTCAGCTGTCCATTTCCACTTTCTGTTCCTTTGTGCTGCCCTTCTGTTCCCTGTGTTGCTAACCTGGTCACCACTTCTTGACCCCACGTCCCTGTCCCTCCCAAGGGTGTTGTAAGCCCAGCCACTACCAAAAAACTTTTACTTTTCCCCCCTTTGCTCACATCTTATTTAGGGAAAAATGGTTTCCAGCAGTGTGGGAGCTTTGATCCCCCTATTCAAGAAATCCTTGCAATGTTTTTTTTTTTAAGACTTTCTTTCTAAGGCAAATGAATTCTTCATAAAGGGGGAAATGGTGTGCTGGTTGGGCTCTGTTCATCTGAGGAAGACAAATGACCTGTTTTATTACTTGAAAAGCATAACAGTTGAGTGTGTAGATTTGTGATTTATCTGTAATTAAGAATCCATTTGAGCAGCATATTAATTACAGAGAGGAGGATCCGTTTTGCTGAGCAGAAAAGTAAAATCAAAAGTTCCTCGAATTAGATGACAGCACAAAATGCCTGAGGCTTTGCTTTTCCATGGCTCTGCATTACGCCTACACTGAGGCAGGGCAATTCTAGGGCACATCTGAGTTTTTTGGCTTTTAAGTTTTCTCTCTGCATCAGAGAAATAAAGTCCAGGGGCTCCTCTCCCTGTCTGTGCTGGTGTTTACCCCAGTGCTCCTGTTCTGACTGGGCTGCTCCTTTGCCTGGGGGCTGCAGCAGGGGAAAAGGATCCTCCAGGATTTGATGGAGAATCAATTCAATGCAGAGCCCAGGGAAAAGGATCCTGCAGGATTCAATGCAGAATCAATTCAATGCAGAGCCCAGGCCATGGCAGGGAAAAGGATCCTGCAGGATTCAATGCAGAATCAATTCAATGCAGAGCCCAGGCCATGGCAGGGCAGCACCCGGAGCTGCAGGAGCAATCAGACACGCACTGGAGCAGCCAGAGAGGTTTTTTCTGGATGCTGAGCGTGTTTTGAAGTGGTTTTTTGGGTGCAGCGCACCGCTTCAGGACAACAAACTGTTCCAGAGCTGTTGTGCTGCTCTCCTTGTCTCACATCTCCCTGTCTCCCTGTCTCACATCTCTGCCCCCATCCAACCTGCTCATGGCTGGTGCTGCAGGTGTGCTGCGGGCACATTGTGGTCATCCTGGTCAGTGGGTGATGGGATCAGCCCACGGGGCCTGGCACAGGGACAGAGAGCTCTGGCTGCTGCCCTGCAGGTGAACACTCCACATTCCTCTCTGTGAGCTCCTCAAACTCTGCCACCAGCCCCACCGAGCCTGCTGGTCAAAGGCTGTGTGCAGCAGTGACAATGCTGTCCCTCCCCTGTCACCTGTCCAGGAGCTGTGGAGTGGAGCAGAGCCCAGCCTGGGCACTGCCCAGGACTGCTGCTGCTGCTCCTTTTCCTGCTGGCATTCCTGGCAGATCCGGCCACCCGGCTGGACTGGCAGAACGGGTCTGGAAAGCCTTGAGTGTGTGTGAGCCCTGCTCTTGTGCAACTGCCCCTTCCTGACTGCCAGAGACGATTTATAATCACAGAAATCGCTCAGCTGCAGTTTGGTGCCCCTGGAGAGGCTGATCTGATGCTTTCATGGCCAACAGGGATGAACTGGGACTTCCTGAGCAGTCCAACTGTTTGGTGCCTTGAGCCCAGCAGGCACCAGAGGCCTGGGAGGGCAGCTGAGCCCCAGCAGTTCCCTGGGATGGCAGCAAGGTGGGCACCAGCAGCAGGCTGCTGTCACACACTCCTGGGGACAGGGACACAGGCACCAGGCCCCCACCCCTCAGCCCTGGACAGGGTTTCCCTGGTTTCATTCTTCCGGCAGTGGTGATAAGCCCAAGGAGCTCAAGCCCCATGCCCAGGGCTGATGCTCAGGTTTGATAAGCCCTGTTGTGGCTCTGGGATGGGCAGCTCACCTGGTTTTGACCCAGTGACTTTGCTGGCAGCACAAACAGGAGGCTGTCGGGGCATGAGGCAGCCCATGTCACAGCTGTGCTGTCCTGGGAGGTGAAGGAGAGGTCATGCTCCTGCCCAGCCCTTTATATCCCACCTCTGCACATCCCAGGCTTCCCTGTGCTCCTCCCCTGACCCTCAACCCATGGACTGGGGAAGGACCATAAAAACACAGAAAGCTTTGGATGATACATCCATGGACAGAGCTTTGTGACACAGACCCACAGCAGCCCTGACCACAGCTGTTACCCTGGCACTGCTGGAATTTGGAAGATTTTTCCTTTGTACCCACTTTAAATTAAATGCAGCCTCGTCCCTGTGTCCATGGATGAGGCTGCAGCTCACATGAAGAGACACTGCTGGAACCTCATGGCACCCCGTGGATCCTCACGTGGAAGGAATTCCCTTACAAGCAGCTTTGAATTGTAAAATAATCACTCGGCCCTGTAAAATTATACTGGTCATAAATGAACTTTGTCATGGTTCTGCTGGTTTCTGTGCCCCATAACTGCATCACACACAAACACCACGTGCCTGGCAGCAACAGGAGGGAAAAAAAAGAATCTTCCAGGAGCTTCATTTGACATGACATTGCATTTTCCACTAATTTAATGAGGCAGTCATGGCACATCTGGGAGCAAACACCCCACCCAGGGCTTCTCCAAGCAAGGTGAGGTCTGGCCAGGGACATCCCAGCCCCAGCCCAGCTGCTGCAGAGACTGCTCTGAAGATTTTTGTGGGGTATTTGCCATCCAGAAAGGTTTCCTCAGCCAGAGATTAACTCAGAATCAGAGGAAGCTTTCTCTGCACACAGATATGGCATTAGCAGCCTGTCCTGCTTCCCCCTTCCCAGATCCTGCTGCCCAGGGATGGGAAGTGACAGACAGCACACAACACACTGTTCAGCAGCTTCATAAATACACACCTCTGGGGAAAGCATCTGTTATTAATCGTTTGTTCTGCTCCCATTATTGACTTTATCCTGTCTGCTTCATCACACTCTGCTCCGTGGCTGTCACCTGCTCCATCTGTGTCCTCATTTGGATGTGTCCTCTGCCTTTTCCCCCCTTGTTTTCTTGGTTCTGTCCCCTTTTCCTTCACCCCATCCCTCTCTGGTGGGGTCGTTTCTCAAAGCCTCCTTTTGCCCAGGTTTTCACTTACCTTCTCTGCAGAGCAGCACTGACCCTGCACCATTTACCAAAGGGTTCTTCACACCCCAAGCTCCATCCTTTCAGTCTATGACTCTTAACAATTGGTGCAGAAATCAAGCCCCAAAAAGTCCCACATCAGCTCAGCTGCAGCAGGTCTAGTGCCTCTTTCTCCCACTGGAATGTCCATTCCTCCCTCTGCAGGGCCAATTCTACCTGGACTTGCATCAGCCAGTGAAGCTTTGCACTGCTTCACATTGCCATGAACTTCACAAAGGTTCCACCCTTTTTCCACTGCAGTGCTCTGAGTCACTCAGCTCTGTTAGCTCTTCACAGTCAAGGATCTTCAAAAGCTTTGCAGCCCCTGGAGCACACCCTGCCACCTCCCCCTCGGGCTGCACTGACCCAGGGACTCAGCATCCCCAGCGGATGGGGCTTGGCTTTGGCACTCCCCTCCTAATTGGTTTGCTTAGCACTTGGCTGCTAAACTTAGCAGGGAATGAGGGAGAAACCCTGGGCTAAGGGCAGCATCATTAGGGCATCATTAGGAGGGTGAGGAGATGGGTCTCCCCACCTCCTGCAATTCCTGGCTGATACCTGGGGATTTACAGGAAACACTGGATTCCCTACATGATAAATATCCCCATAAATATCCTCACAGGATAAATTATATATATATATATATATATATATATATATATATATAACATTATAAATATTATACATATATATAATATTATAATTTTATATATATAATCTCCATATATAATATTATAATAATTATATATCTATATAATCTGCACATAAATGGAGATGATCATTGCAAGGGACAGCAGGAGGGACATGCCACCAGCCTGTGTCCCTGTCAGCCTGACCTCTGCCAAACCACCACACACGACCACTGTGGAGCTCACAGAACACGCAGCAGCACCAAGGACTCAGAAGAAATGGTGTTTTTTTAATTATGGTGTACATTAAATTAAATGTCATTCTGAATATTTTTCTCCAAATTCCTGATGAGTTGTTTGCCGTAGGGCAGCTCCTGTCAGTCCCAGCAAGGGTGAGGGTCCCACTGTGCCAGACAACTGAGGCAAAAACCCTTTCTCAGCCCAAAGAGAGCATCCTATTAAAGTGTTCTGCTTTTTACCAGTGGTCATCCATCCATGGGCACCTCTGCTTCTTGTTCTCCTCTCTAAATCCCTCTCAGCAGTTGGAACATGCCACAAAGTTAATAAAAAATCAGCTCATCTGGGGATTTTGGATCCATTTACAGAGGGGAGCAGGGACAGAGGAGCTCGTGTCTCACAGAGGGCAGACGATGCCTTTGGCAGCTTCCATGGCTTTGGGAGGTTGGACTTGGGCACCCAAATTCCTCCAGGGCTCTGGTGTGTGTCCTCAGTGGGTATCTGAGGGGCTGGGATCATTCACAGGCTGGAGATCTTTCTGCAGAGCTTTCCATGAGGCAGCTGGAGCATTCACACCCCAGCCCATATTCCATCCATCCATCCATCCATCCATCCATCCATCCATCCATCCAGGGCACCACGAGGACAGGAGCAGCCTGGGCACTGCTAAAGGTGGAGCCAACAAGGTTCATCATCACCTGTTGAAGGTGGAAAGGAGCCACCTGTACTGGCCATTTATTGGGCAGGAGATGAGGCAGTAACTGGGCACCCAAACCTTTCTGTGCCTTGAGATCCCACCAGAGTTCAGTGTGGCCTCGTTCACTCTGTAGCAGCAAATGCTCCAGGCTCACCTGGAGGCTGCTGACACTTCCCAGCAGCTGGATGTGCTGCCAGGTCCTTCCCCACCCCACCAGAGCCCATCTCAGAGCCCCCAAAAGCAGGGAAGCCCATTGAGATTCATTCTTAGTCCCCACATGGATGATCCAGGTCCTGCCAGGGCTCTGCTCACTCGCCCCGTGTCCTTCCTTCACGTGGGATGTCACCGAGCAGGGGACACGTGTCTGCCTGTCCTCCTGCCCTGCAGAGCCCAGTGCTGCCTCACCAGGGTCCTCGCCAGCCCCAGGACTGGAATTAACTCATTTAAAGGAAAAAGAGAAATACAAAACCAAAACCATCCTCAGCTCTGACCTTTACCATAAAAAAAAAAAGGAGGGGAAAAAGAAGATATTCAGGACCAATATATACAGACAGGGGAATTGCACTTAATTACAGTAGTTTACATCCATTGGACAAAATTCACTTCTTTTTTATATAAATCTCTATGTATAGGAGTGGGGAGGGAGGGGAGGATGGAGCAGACTGTACCTCTATTTACAATTTAATTGGCTCAGTTCAACAACACATGCAAATCCTCCCTCCAAAACGCCAAGTAACAGACCCCGGCCCCTCTCAGTCCGCCGAGTGGAGGAGTATAACTTAAAAACATGATCCATCTTCCCTTTCTGCCAGTTCCCAGCACAGCTCCTGCCTTGATCCTCGGGCATAAACACTTCTCAGAAAAAAAAAAAAAAAAAAATCCCCGAGACACACACACTTTGGAAATGCTGCTTGGAGGGAAGGAGAGGCAGGTCCTGGGTGGGCACAGCAGCTCTCCAGGCTGGTCCCCAGTGGGCTCAGGAGGGCATCAGGGATGCTTCAAGCCCCAGCTCCTTGTCGGGCTCCTCGCTGCTGGGCTGTGCTCTCTGGCAGGCGACTTTCCCGGGCTGTGAGCGCAGCTCGCCGGCGGGATGATGTTGTTGTTGTTGTGGAAAAAATAAGATCCCGTTGCTATGTGCAAAAGCAGCGAGGTGTGGAGCATCACCAGGCTTGCAGGGGACACTGGGGAGGGAGAGAGAGCAGTGCAGTGAGTGGCAAGAAAGAGGCAGGAGGAGGAGGAGGCAGCACCACAAAGTATTTGGAGGCATCACCTCCTGCACTGCTCTGTGACCTTGGTGTTGCCCCTGAGCCCTCCCTGGCACCCCTGTGGAGGAGGGCAGTGGGAAAATACTTTCTTAACCAGCTATTGCCACCCCCTCCCAAAAATAATAATGCTAAAAAAGGTCCTGTTTGTGCCCAGGCTGTGCCACGCAGCCCAGCAGGAGCAGCCAGGCGTGAGGCTGAGCTCGGCTGGGGTGGGAGCAGTGCTGGGAGCTCATCAGAACCAAACAGCTCTGCCACATCCATCCCACTGCAGAGGCCCCTTCTCCATCCCTGGGGTCCCCCCGGTGGGTGGGGGGCCAGGGGTGGGGGTGACCTTGTGGGCTGGAGCACACAGCAAACAGGTCAGGAGGAGATAAGGAGACGCCAGGAGCCTCCCGTGACATGTCATTAGGGGCTGGCCGTGGCTATCAGGTGTTTGCCAACGTAATAAACGTGGTGGCTCGGCCTCAAGCGTTGTCAGAGGAACAGGGAGGTATTTGCCCCTTTCCAGATCTAATAACAACATCTGATAAGAGAGCCACGGCAAGAGAGGGGACAGCTGGGGGGTGACCAGGGACCTCCCTCCAGCTCCAGCCCCACTGCACGACCTGAAGCAAAGTGTGGAGGGGCCAGGGCACAGCCCCCTGGTAGCCCCAGTCAGTGACAGAAACCCAAATCACCAAAACTGCTCAGGTATTTGAGCTATTTGGGTGGTGAGCAGCATTTATGGGGCCCCCATGCTGCGTTTGTCACACTTCACTCACCCCTGGCTAATGAAACTGCTGACCAGCAAGAAAGAAATCCGTGTCCAAAGATAAATTTTTCCTGCTGTAGCTTGGGCATGGAATGGTTGGTAGGAAAAGAGACCCTGGGGGGGCTGGGAGGGTTTGGGTCAGATCCTGCCCTGGTGTTTGCAGGGTGTTTATCATGTATTGGGGGTAATGGGGGGGTGGACGCCTCGTTCTCTACAACAGGTGAAGGGTCCTGAGCTGTGACACCTCCTCCTGCTTTAATTAAAAGTGCAAAAAAATGTGATGGAGGCAGAAAGCCGCGGGCAGGGTGATGGAGGGGCCCAGAGGCAGCGGGGATGGCCGGGCTCTATCTCCCTGCCAGGGACATTTCCTGTGTCCCTGGGCCAGCCCGGCATCAAAGGCAGGAGAGCTCGATTAATCAGGGGCAGTTCGGGCTGAGCGCGCAGCAGATGGGCCGATAAAGCTGCACGGAGGAAATGGAGCTCGGAGGGGAGGCCGTGCCTGAATGGTCACCCTGGGACCTGCACACAGTGGGGTCCCCGAGGGGGTGGCGTTCCTGACCCCTTCCCAAACACCCCAAACCCTCCCCATGCCTCCCCTTTGCAGCCCCAGCCCCTTCCTTCACCCTGGCCAAGGATGCTGGGGAGGGGGGGTCTCAGCAATCCCACAGTGTATTTACTCTGTGGTCATTGCAGACATTTTTTTCCTGTCCCCTGTCAAACCTCGGGAAGAAAGTTTATCTGAATGCAAGTTCAAGGCTCTCTCTTATTTATCTAGCGATCAATAAGGGCCACATATTTCCCACAGTCCCCAGAACTGGCTCTCAGAAAGGGACTATTGTCTAAGGAAAACCTCACACACCTGATTTGAACCAGGATAAGTCCAGCCTTACACCTGCAGTGGGCAGATGATAAAGGTTTATGGGCTGGGGGAATCTGGGGAGCCTTGGACTCCACTTGACTCCAACCAGGGTCGATCCCCCTGGGCAGGGGCAGCAGAGCCTGCTTGGTTCTACCTTCTCAGCCCCAGCAGGATGCTCCCACTCTCATGGAGTTGTCTCATTGGCTGGTACCACCAAGTGTTAGACAAAATCATCCAAATTCCCACCACACCACCTGCAAGCAGGTTTTCAAGGGGTTCCATCCTCAGCTTCCTACATGAGCAGAGCACATCAAGATGGGCTCTCTGCTTCTCCCACCTCCAGCCCCGTATCCAGAGAGGGGAAAACTCCTCTCCAGCTCCACATCCCCACCCCGTGCCCCCCCAGCCACCTCTGTGGGGCCATTACCTGTTTACTGGAAGACATGTTGGTGAGTGTGCTGATGCTGCTGGTGTCCGTCACCACCATGGCCGAGGGGAAGCGGGAGGTGTGGGAATACTGGGGAGGCTCCTGTTTGTGTGTGTACACTGTGGACAGGAGGGCACAGGTCAGGGAAAAGCCACCCCAGGCTGGCAGCTCCAGGGATGGGAATGGGCAGCAGGGAGACAGGGATGAGATAAAACAAGGCAAGGGAGGAACCCCCCACTCCCCTCCAAGGCACTGCATTCTCAGGCAGCAGAAAATTGTGGGGATTGAGGGGCTGTGGCTGGACCAGAGGGATGGAGTGGGGGAAGGAGGGGATGAGGCAGGATGTGACCACCCTGCACCACTGAGCATCCCATGGGCTGGAACCACGAGAGAGGAGCAGCGGCCAAGGGGGGCAGCTTTGGCAGGGGAGATCAGGGAGGAGAGCACAAACTGATTTCCCATCTGAATCCATTCCCGGGGCCCTCTGCATCTCCCCATGGGTCTTACTGTGTGAGTTCTGCAGCTGGGTGACGGTGGCCATGAAGGGCTGCTGTGCCATGTGCCCAGGGGATTGCTGCATCAGGGGCTGCTGGTGTGGGCTGTGCAGCTGCTGGGAGAACTGCACCGGCTGCAGGGCTGCCAGGCTGCCAGCCACGCTGTTGATGACGGGGACACTCTGAGCCTGAGAGGTGTTCAGACCTGGGAGCAGGGAGAGAGCAGAGCAGGGGTGTCAGAGGCAGGCAGTGTCACCTCCCTGTGCCAGGGCAGGGGACAGGGGTGACACAGGGGACACTCACTCTGGGCGATGGCCATGACTCCCGAGAGCGGCGTCATGATGAGGTTCTGGGACTGCTGTGGGTTGTGGTGGGACAGGCTGTGGATGTTGGTCAGGGTGCTCACCGGGGGCAGCCCACCCCCTGACACCGAGATCTGCCGGGATATCACAACAAGCACTGTCAGAGCACAGCCCCCAGCCCCCTCCTCCACCTCATGGGGACACCAGGGGCATCAGCAGAGCCCCCTCCTCAGAGGGGACCAGGCTGCTGTCCCGCTGGGGCTTCACCCCATAGAGCTCCCACACCCCCAGGGTGCAGATCCTGACTGCAGCACCTCAGCTTCATGTTAATATACAGCAAAACAGCATTGGGAAAGACTTTGCTGGCACTGGCTCCCAGCTCCACTGGAGCATGGCACCGGAACACGGCACATCCCAAGCCTTGGCTGTTTTGTACCCCAAGTCCAAGCTCCAGCCCACGGGGACAGCTGAGGGCTTTTTGACACTCATTAACTTCTAACCATCGTGTTTGTAGGGGAAAGTGGGACCTATAAACTCAGGAGAGTGAAGAAAAATGACAGAAAGCAGGTTAAAAGGGCCTCGTGGTGATGATGTTAGTCACCAACCTGGCAGGATACTGGTGAGACAGGGCGGATGTGCACAGCCAGTGCCCGGGGTTTTGGGACAAAGTTTAGGGATCAGACAATGGTACTTGGCATGTGCTGCAAGACTGGAGCTGGTCCCCAGGACATGTAAATGCCTTATTTCTTTAATTGCTGCACCTTCTCCCAGTCCCTGTCTTTAGTCCTGTTGCACTGAGTGACCTCAATCCCAGCTCAGAGCCATCCCCGCAGCCCTTCAGGTGACATTTCTGGACACCAGTCCCGAGCACCTTGTTTATTTTGCACATGTGAGCTGGAGATAGCAATTGAAACAAATCCATCAATAAATTCCAAAGCCCGGGAGTGACTCACATTTCCTGATCCGGTATTTTCCACTTTCAAAGTCCCTTCAAGGCCGGGTTACACCACACTCGGCTGCACAAGTCAAACAGCTCCCGGCAAGCACACGCCGCTCGCCTGCAGCCCTGGACTCCTCTCACAGGCTGTTTAGCCCCAGAGCACTGCACCTGCATTGTGCATGACTGGAAAAGCCCCTCCAGGCACTGCACCCTCAGGACAGACCCTCTGGCACTAACACAGCTGAGGCAAACACCCGGAGCATGAAAAGAGTGAGCCACAAGAGATTTCTGGAGCCTTCAGTAAGGCTCTTTTCCTGAAAGATGCAGCAACTTCCTTGGCAGCTCCTTGTTTCATGTGGGGCATTAAAGGCACATGTTTACTTACTAGAAACCACAGCCTACAGCATATTTCTATTAAATCACTTGCAAGCACCAGCTAGCCCTGCCTGGAGATCAGAGATAAGCTGGCAGAGCCGCCATCCCCACGGCGCTGGGCACTTGGGGAGAACTCAGCAAGGCTTTTCTGCTGCACTTTATCAAGGGGCTTTCAGCAGTTTAATCTGCTCCTTTCCCCTCTCCTGTGCTGCCCAGCCCTTTCCAGGGGGTGTCTGGTGCCAGGAGCTGGCAGGGGGTGCTGGCATTGCCTGGCCCTTGGGGACCCCCACCCTGGGCATGCAGTGCTGCTGCTGCCACCACCTTTATCCCTGACTCATTTTATGGCTTCAGGCTCAGGGTTATGAGGCTCAACACACCCCTGGAGCGATCTGGGCGTGCTGGGGCAGAGGGAGTGGGCTGGGGGAGCTGGGGTGTCACTCTGCAATGTCCCCCTGGCTTGGCAGGGGAGGTTTGGCTTTGCAGGGTGAGTGCCAGAGCCCGAGGGGCTGCACAGGGACCCCCTCCAGCCACAAGAAAGGCACAATGGAACGGTGCCATAGCTGAGGGAGGGGACAGTGAGCCCCTCCATGGCCACCCAGCCTCGCCAGGAGACCGACAGGGTGACCCAGGAGGGACAACCCTTTGAAAATGGAAGTGAAAACCGGGGCAGAACCGGCTTGGCCTTGTCACCCAGTGCCATGTTTGACTTTCGATTTCAGCAGGAAAAAAAACTCCCGGAAAAGCAGCAGCTGCAGGCAAACCTCTGCCAGGCTGCTCCAGGGACGGGCTGTGCTCTGCTATCACATCCCATCCCATCCTGGCCTGAGCCCCTGAACCTCCTCCTCGCCCTGCTCCTTCACCCTCCCCTCCAGGGCTTTGCACCAGGAAGGGGCACCTCAAATGCTCAGGCCTTGCAGCACCAGCATGGGGACATGTCCAGCAGCACAGGGATGCTGATGTCCCATCCCCACTCCTGCCAGGCTGATGTTGGCAGCTCTGCCCAGCAAAGCCCCAAGGACATGGCAAAGGGGAGGGGGACAGGCAGGAGAGGCTGTGTGAGGCCAGAGCCAGAACAAGCAGCTTCAATCCCCTGGGTGATACCCAGGACAAGAAGGTCTCTGCTCTTCCCAAACTTGGGAGGGCTTCGGGGAAAAATAAAAAGTAATGAATGAGTATTTTATCGATACCATGTCATGGGCAGGGGAAAGCAAACAGAGATCCACCCAGTGGATCAATGAACCCCTGGGCTCTGCCAGATCCATCTGGGAAAACACTCGGTGTCCCACCGGGGGCGGTGGGGACAGTGGCACCCCGGTCCCCCCACAATGCCCCATTGTTCAGCCCAGGCCGCGTGTGAAACCCGGGGAAAGCGTGTTTGCTCTGCCCGCTGGGCCCTCTTATCTTATCAGCGCCGCCGCCGCCACAATGGGCCAGGTGTACTCACCATTTTACCTTCGGGAGAGAGCAAACCGTGGCCCGGGTCCAGGCCGGCCGGGGAGACCTGCTGCAGGACAGCCTGGCTGGTGGTGACCATGGCACCGCTGCCGTGGTGGCTGATGGCCCCCGAGGATGTCACCTCGCCGCTGGCCTGGCTGTACCTCACCCCTGCAAGAGACCACCGGTGTTGGCATCACTCAGAGCCATCACAGAGAGCTCCCAGGGCTGTGCTGACCCTCCTCAGGACCCCCCAGCCCTCCAGCAGTGAGTGGCACAAGGATGCAGATGTGCACGAGCTCCTAAATGATGCCCGTGAATGACAGTGACAAAGAGGATCGGGAACACTGGAAAGTGTGTCCCCCATCCCTGCCCAGCTCGTCCCTGGTCACATCTCCTGGAATTACAGTGAGGAGTTTATGGCTGGAGCTGCAATCCCACATTGCCCAATGTCATGGGGGGCAAAGGGAGCCCCAAACCCAGGTCAGCAGCCCCAAACCCACCTGCACCCCTCGTGTTTCCATTTGCACAGTTCACAAATTCCTGCAAATTCCTGCCCTGGCTCTTGGACACTGGCCTGGGGATCCTGCACCATCAGGAGTGACCCTGCACCATCCATCTCACCCCTGTGAGGCTCTCCCTGCTCTCCACAGCCCCCAGGCATCCCGAGCAGCCCAACTCCAGGGCTCCCACTGTTTTCTCAAGCCCTTCTGCATCCGATTTTCCCTCTCAACACCCTCTCCACAAGTGTATGATTAACAGCAGCAAGGCAGAGGGAGCAGACACACACCAACCCCCCAAGGCAGACCCCAACCTTCCACTGCCCTGGAGGGAAATCTGGCCCCAGCACCAGGTCTTCTATATAAATATATTTAATTTGGCTAGAGCACCCCACACTGATAACCATATGATCAGCCATGTGTCATGGAAAGGCATCTAGAGATCACAAATAATTAACTGAGGAAAACCCATGGGAAACAAAAGTGTCTTTTATGGGGCTGCCTTGACAGCTACGGCGAAAAACCATTTATTAGGAGGAGTCCAGCCCTGAGCTCCCAGCCAGAGTTACTGAACTGCTCTGGGATCCAAGAGGTGCAGGATGGACTGACAAACCATGGAAAAACCCCATGGTGGCAAAGCCCACCCTGGCAGCCACCATGAGCACCATGAGTGACCCCTGGGCACTCACAGGGACGAATGGCCAGCACAGGGCACATTCTGGCTGGTTCCATGAAGGATGCTCTAAAGGCAACTCTAAAATCAATCTCTGCACCAAGGAAAAGCAGATAAATAACAACTGCCATCCAGGAGCTTTCCAAAACCATCTCCCCAAGCACAGCCCTACCCACACCCCCTCCACCAAAACCACAACACTAAAAACTCTGAGTTTTCCCCATCAGCTGGTCAAACACCACCCGCAGATAGGAATCTCCTCGCCATGTCTGGGTCCTGATGATTTCCCAGCAAAACCCCTTTATCCCCTGATAATAAAAGAATGTCCTCTGGCAGGTGGATATTTGGTGGCCCGAGTGAACAGGTAAACATTACTCAACCCGGGCACTGTCACACACATTCCTCACTCAGCCCCTGCCCTGAGCAGAGGGTGCTTCACTCCAGGCTGGGATCCCAGAGCTGCTGAAACAATGGGACAGGAGATAAAACAAAGCCTTTTCTTCTGGGCGTGATCTGAGAGATAGACCAGTCTGCGCTCTGGCTCCTCTCGCAAAAGGAAATCAGGGTTTCTGCTGTCTTCCAGCTCTTCTGGGCTCAGTAAGAACAACAACAAAAAAAAAAAGTCAATTTTAAATGCAAAATCGTGCCCTATCCAGCTGAGGGGGTGGTGGCTCCTGAGCCGAGCCACTCAAAGCTGTGAAGTCGGCTTTAAAACACACAAGAGGTTAAAATGCTGATTTTCCAAGCTCTTCCTTGCAACCCCAAGGACAAGACTTTGATTGTTTGAGGAACAATAAGCAGCGCCGAGATTCCCAGATAGGCTGGGGACTGACATTTTGGGTCTCCAGATAAAAACCACTGAAGACTCCGTGTCTTGATGAAGAGTCTGGATGAGGATTAACTCTCCCCAGGAGAGCCAGGCTGGGCTGTGACACCAGTGCCACTCTCCAGCCCCACCAAGGACCCTGCTCTGAATCCTCTTGCTGGGCAGGGAGAATCCTTCTGCCTTTAGGAACCATCTCTCCTCCCTGGGCTTTCCCCATTCCCACAATGGGAGGGCTGTTATTATTTATGTGTCCCCAGGGCTGGGTTGGATTTGGGCAGATCGGATCATTAATATCAGGAAGCCACTCCAGGGCATTGTTGCTGTTGTCACTGCTGTAACACAGGGAGCTCCTCTGAGCTCCCCAGGCCTCCCTCAATCCCTGAACCCTGGGATCCAGCCTTCCCCTGGCAGCACAAGCTCTGAGACCCCCCCAGAGCCCCTACAGCTGGGGTGAATCCATGGGCACAGCTGTTTGCACCAGGAGAGAAGGATTCCTCCTGGAGTGAGCTGGGGGCTCTGGCAATGCAGGGTTTATGAGCTGGGCTCAGACAGCCATCAGAGCCCAACACAACGGTTCTCCTGCTGCTCTCCTGTGCCTCCACAGCTGGAGGCAGCCCTTGTGCAAAGGGATTTATTCCCCCTCAGTCTCATCCTAAGGAGAGGAGCCTGGATGGGGATCACTGGGAATGGGTCTGGCCGTGGAGCCTTCCCTCCTCAAGGCTTTTTTTTTTTTTTTTTTTTTTTTTTTTTTTTTTTTTTTTAACTGGAGCTACAGCCATAATATAAAAGTCTGTTTATGGGATGGGCCATTGTGTGGCCCCTGAGCTGCACAGCCTGTGAAATGTTTTACTGCTTTCCCCTGCCCCAGACGAGCCGCGGGGTCGGGCTCCCATAGCCTTAACCCTGTTCCAGCCAATGGATGGGGACAGCAGGGTGACAGCCCCCAGGGCAAGGGCTCCTGTGCACCCACAGACAGCCCCAGCACCTCCTGACTTCTCTAGGGTAGCACACACATCCTCCTGACTCAGCTTTTGGGGGTAGTGGAGGGAGTTCAGAGCAAGGATCTGTCTCTTTATCACTTTCATCACAGCCTGGTGCCATTTTCTCAGAACACATCAGTCCCCTGCCTTTGGCAGGCACCAGCAGTTTGGTTCTGCTTTGCTTTAAGTCACGATTGATATTAATAAATTGTATTTTAAAAGAACCCTCATTGTACTTTTAACTGTCTTTCCCATGCAGTGGGAGCTCTGCTGTCACCATGCCCCAACCTCCAGTGTCTGCCTTTCCCCAGACCTTCCCCAATGTCCTGCACATCACCAGCAATGCCAAACCCCAAAGGAGACCCCAAAAATTCACTGATGAGCTGGTGGTGGCGGGGATTCAGCTCTGGCTCTGTCTGACCCCCCAGGATGCAGCCACTGGCGTGGACCAGGGTGTGAAAGTGGGGTGAGGAAAGCAAAGTGTAATTTTTGGGGTCATGCTGGACTCAGTGATGCTTCACCCATTGACACTATGGAGAGCCAGGTCATTGATGGGACAACTTCACCCTCCCAAAATTCAGGCCCAGGCAGCACCGAGGGCAGCTCTGATTTTTTTGGGCTGCCACTCAAATTGTCCCTAAAGTGTTAATCCTGCTCAGTTACAGAGGTGCATAGTTTATATCCATTATAAACCCGTTTATGGGGACTAGACCCTCCCATTTCGCTGCTGTCATAAAGTTCTAATTACCCCCATAAAAACAGGGAAAAGCTCCTAACAGAGCACTGTACCCACCGAGCCCCACAATGCGCCCGACAGTAAAATATTACAACTCCTGGCACCGGGTCCCAGCCAGAACCAGCACCCCAAGGAACACCAGGAAGGATCCAGGGATAAACCAGGGTATCCCCAGAGCGAGGGTTTGCTGATGGGATCTCCTTTTAAAGGAAAGTTAAAGCACTTCGACTGCCCTTTGGGTTTTAGGAAGAATCTCCTCAGGGGTGGCACTGGGTTATTTTTGTGTTTATCTTCATCTGTAGAGACATCTAAAATATATATATATATATATATTATATTATATATATATATATAAAAGTATTATATATACAAATATATATAAGTGTATATCTATAAGCATTATATATACTTATATATGTGTGTGTGTATATATATATAATATATAATATATAATATATAATATATAATATATAATATATAATATATAATATATAATATATAATATATAATATATAATATATAATATATAATATATATTATACTTATATATATAAGTGTATATATAAGTATATATATTAATATACATATAAGTATATATATTTTATATATAAATATTAAAGTAATGCCTTTTAATATATATATACATACACCTATATATGCATGTAAATGTGGTTGCTCTGATACTGGTCTGCTACTCTGATGTTTCCAGAGCAGGGATGGAAGAATGGGTGGATGGAGGGATGGATGGATGGAGGGATGGATGGAGGGAGGGATGGATGGATGGATGGATGGATGGATGGAGGGGATGGATGGATGGATGGATGGATGGATGGATGGATGGATGGATGGATGGAGGGATGGATGGAGGGATGGATGGATGGATGGATGGATGGATGGATGGATGGAGGGATGGATGGATGGATGGATGGATGGATGGATGGATGGATGGATGGAGGGATGGATGGAGGGATGGATGGAGGGATGAAGGGATGGATGACACCCTGACCCCACAGGTGAGGAGTCCCCAGGACAGGCTGGAGGTGATCCCTTGGGGCCGGGGCTCTGCAGGGCGGGCAGCCCTTTGTATGCAGGGCGGGCTCAGGGGGGCGGGTGGTTCCTCCCCTAATCTCATCAATGCCCCGATTGTCTTCGGGGCTCTTGAAGATAAAAATGGCATAAGCCAGAGTCTACGGCATGGCACCGAGATAAAGGCAGAGTGAGTGACCTTCAAATCAAACAGGGAACCAAGATTGCTGATAAAACCCAGAGTAAGGGAAAAGTCCAGCCTCGGAGAGGAGCCTCCGAGATAGAAAGGCTTTACGTATTTACCTCCAAATAGTTAAAAACTACAGCTCCAGGCCTGACAGATGGGTCCCCGAGAAGAGGCAGGAGGATGTTTGACTTTTACAGCTCTCCCTGCCCCGCTGTCATCCCGCCCTTTTGCAAGACCCCATTGATGTCCCAAGGAGAGGCGACCCCTCTTTGTCCACGGGCAGGGGAGAGGTTTTGCAGCTGCCCCACAGCTCCAGCCCCATCGTTTCCTGCTGGGGACGTCACGGGGGCCGGGCAGGACAGGGACAGGCAGTGTCCCTCCCAGGGCTGTCATTAAGCTGTTAAAGGCATTGAGCGGCCCAGACGCCGCCAAATCAGGGCAAGGACAGTTCAAATCCCAGCATGGACAGCCACGATGGGGTCAGCCAGGCAGCGGGGCCGGCGCTGAATGTGCCCCACCAGGAGGAGAAGCCCCAAATATCTCCTGGAGGAGGCTCCAGCATCCATGGATCCAGTGGTGTTTTGGGAGCTGGAAGCATCTCAGACCCAGCTTGGTCCAAGCAACCACAGCTGAGCTCCATCACTGCCTGCTACCCCCAAATCAGCCCTAAAACCCCACAGTGTCCCTTGCCATGCCCATCTCCTCCTCCTGATGATGGACACAAACACTGACCACCAAGAAATCCCCGCAGCCAAACCCTCAACCATCACTCCTGCCCTGCTCCAAACCCCCTGGGAATGGGGGGAATGGGCTGTCACCATCCCTATAGCCTCGGCCAGCCCCTGCTGGCACTGCTCCGACAGGGAAAATAAAGGTTGGGGCTTAAGGGCCCTCCAGCCCCAAGATAAATGCCGCGGTTACAGTAATTGCTGTCCCCTAATAGAAGAAAACAAAAGCTCTCGGGGGGTGCCCCATGCGAGCTGGGCAGGCCGGGGGCACATCAAAGGCAGCGGGGTCCGTTCAAAGCCCCGGCTTTAATTGTCAATTAAGCATGGACAGGGGGGACAGCGCCGTGACAATGCGGGGCCGCATGCTGGTGGGGCATTGTAAAACCCGCCGCGACACCGAAAACAGCTGATTCTGCTGACAATGTGCTTGTAGGGCACCTTGTAAGCAATCAGCCGGTGACAGGAGGGCAAACGTCCTCCCTTGTCCTCGCCATTGTGCGGGGCATTCCTGGGGCAGGGTCACATTGTGGTCACCGCTGGCTGGTCCTTGGGATGCTGCTGGTGCTTCCCCAGGGGGATGGGATGGGATGTGGGATTGTCCCTGCACATCCCTGGGTACCCCTTGGGGGGTTCCCACCGCCTGCCAACACCCCGGCACTGCTGTCCAGCCACCCCCGGGCACCTTTGCCCTTCTCTGCCGCTCGGGTTCCTTTTGATTTGCCTTTGGAAGGAGCTGGGTGTGGGTTACTGAGCCAGGCAGGGTCATTTCCAGGAGGTGGCGGGTTCTAAGGGGACACATCCCCCCCACCACTGACCTCCCTGTCCTGCCCACCGGGGGCTGCAGAGGGCAGGTAAGGGACAATGGGGATTGTTCTCCCAACAATGCCTCTCTGATGGGCTCCCCCCAGTGTGCAGCCCCCTCCCCACGGCGTTATCTCCCACTTCAATCCCCCAGGAGTGCTCTGCAGGTCTGCTCTGCTCTCTGTCCTCCCCTCCACACGGGAGGTGTGGAGAGGAGGAGGTGGGGATGAGCCTGCACCCCACAGCAGTTTTCTTCATCCACCTCCCTCCACTCTGTCATGAGGATGGTGCAGAGCCCTGCACCCAGCCCGGGGTATCTCCAGCCTTGCAGCGAGGCCAGGACATGCTGCCACACCTTCCCTGGGGCACTGCACCCCCAGAACCAGTGCTGAACCAGTGGGCTACACCCCACGGATTGGCATTGCCAGCTCCTCCTGCCCTGCTGGGCACAGCCTCTCCCTGCTCAGAGCCAAACCAACCAAGCAAACCCTGATTTGTCCTCAGCACGACCGAAATCCAGCCCTCCCCATGTGGCCACAACGCTGCAGGACCAGCACATCCTGCTCCTCTCCATCACCACCTCTCTCTGAGACCAGGCTGAGCATCCTCTCCCTGCACACACACACACAGAGTTCCGCGGGCTCAGCACCCCCAAAAACGAGGTCTCACCTGTCATTTTGCTGGGTGGGGAGGCGCTGGGCTGGTTGTGGTGTGGGGAGCCGTGGGACAGCAGCAGGTTCATGCTGTGTGGGGGCTGGCCCGAGCTGTAGGCGTCCATGGCCAGTTTCTGGCGGAACGCCTCCTCCTTGCGCCGGTTGGCGAACCAGTTGTACACACGCACCTCTGTCACCAGGTTGGAGCCCAGCCCGTGGGCCTTGGAGGGGGACACTCCTCGCTGCAGACACTCAGCCCTGACAGTGCAAAGGGGACACGTTGGAGCAAGGCTGTTGCTGGGGGGAGGGGGGTAAGCAGGGGGTTTTGGGATGCAACAAATTTGGGGGAGTTTTGGACCTTCCTGCAAGCCCACCTGCTCTCTTTGAGTACAGCCAGGCTGTAAAGACCATCCCTGCTCCCCCTGATATTGCTGGAATGCTGCAGCATCCCTGTGGTACTCCTGTTGCATCCCTGTTGCATCCCTTTAATCATCCCTGTATCATCCCTGTATCATCCCTGTTGCTTCCCTGTATCAGCCCTGTAATCATCCCTGGATCGTCCCTGTATCGTCCCTGTAAGTACCTCTATTGTATCCCTGTATCAGCCTGGATCATCCCTGTAGTACCCCTGTTGCATCTCTGCATCATCCCTGTATAATCCCTGTTGCATTCCTGTTGCATCCCTGGATTATCCCTGTATCATCCCTCTATCACCTCTGTATCATCCCTGTGGTACCCCTGTAATCATCCCTGTATCATCCCTGTATCATCCCTGCATCATCCCCATCACAACCCTGCCCAAGCACGGAGCTCACTCTGCCCCAAACATCTCCCAGAGGGGGAAATCATGGCAAGGAGGGGCCTGGCAGCTCAGCAAAGCTGTGCCATGAGCCTGGAGCCAGGATGCTGAACCTGGAGCCGGGATGCTGAACCTGGAGCCGGGATGCTGATCCTAGAACCCGGCATCTCCCGTGGCTTTGGGAAGGCAGGCTGAGGCTGTGGGGCAAGAGAGGCAGCACAGGCCGTGTGGGGCAGGTGTTACCTGTTGCACTCCTCCACCAGACTCTCCCTCTCCTCCTTGCTGGGGTTCTTCTGGCGCTCGTAGGCTTGGTACAAGATTTGCTGGGAGGCCGGCCCCCACTTGAACCGATTGCGCCGCATCTTCTTGCTGGGCGTTTCAGAGCAGGCGTCGTCGAGCTGGGCAGCCCCCTGGTTCTGCTGATTGAACTCTGGAAAGAGAAACAGCAGCTGATCCTGACTGCCTTTGTCTGTCATATTTCCACAACCCTGGACTGTCTGGTTGAACTCTGAAAGAGAAAGGAGCAGACGTGAGCTGGCCTGTAGCCGCCGCTCGGAGTCACCGTCCCGCGCAGAGCTGTCCCCAAAACCCAACCCAACCCAACCCAACCCAACCGTGTCCCCTCCCGCAGCACCCCAAGCCCAGGGCAGGCTTTGGAACCAGCCAGGAGCTCCGTGCCACCCATCTCGAGAAGGAACCAGCCTTTTGCCATCCCTTTTTAATGAGGAGGCATGTGTAGGGCAAGCCTATGACCATACATATTCATGGGCAGGGTCCCTGCCAGACTGCGCTCGTTTTGGGAGGATTTTTCCAAGCCAGGAGCTGGGCAGGATGATTGCAAAGCCCCCCCAAGAGGGTGCCCCTCTGTGCTCACCCAGAGCTCCCCTCCCACTGCCCTCCCAGCCCGGTGGGACGCCAGGCTGTGCCCGGGGCAGGCAGCACCAGAGGTGACCTTCGACGGCCGCCCCAGCCCAGGCTCTTGTCAGCACGGCAGTAAAGGGAGATTAATGGGAGGGTTTTATTATTCCCAGTTTTGCAGGGGAATTCTCCCTCTTTTTATAATGGCTTTTCCCCCACCCTGTGACGGGGCGGGGGGGGGGGGGGGGAAACACAGGGCAAGGCTGGAGCAGGCTCTGTTTGCTCTAACGTCTCAAGGTGTGTTTTCAGAGCAATGGTATTTGGTGCTAAAGCCTTTTCTGCACTTCCCGCCTTGCTGGATATTGCATCCTTTTGGAGGAGGGAGGCAGAGCCCTTTCCTGGGGAGGGTCAGTGCCACTCGAGGCTGCTTTGAGAGGTATGGGAGAGATCCCAGGGCAGGGAAGAGTGGGAGAGGGGCACAAAGGAATAGTCTGAGTGCAGACTATTATTAAAATTATTATTATTAAAATACATCTGTATTTTAAACAGCACAGACTGCCCCAAACCCTGCTACAGACAGCAGCAATTCAGGAGCTTTTTTTTTTAATTTTTTCTCTCTATGTTTTTTTAGCTTAGTTAAAAAAAAATGAGCAGCCTGAAAAATAACAAGGAAAGGTGGGAAAGGCACCTAATTGTGAGCCATCATTAATTGCCCTCCCAGCTCTAACAAATACAAATACCCAGAAATTCAGCCGTGTGGATGAGCCAAGAGGGGCTCTCACCCACTTTTCCTGCACCTTAAACTCATTTTACTTGGAAAACTGTTTTGGGGTGGGGAGATGCTACCCAGCTGGATCTGGGGGCTGTGCTGGTCCCCAGGGGCAGGACAGGGACACGGGGACCCCCCTCTCCCCCTCCATTCCCACAGGTACTTACGGCGGAGGATCTCCCGCTGCTTGCGGACGTACCACGTGTACAGGGCAGCTCTTTTCTGGGTCTTCATGGGGGTGCCCTTGTTGAGGTGCTGGGAGAGGTGGGACTGGTTGAGGCCTGTGACATCCACCACCTCCCTCTGTGGGATGTTGTGCTGCTGCATGTAGCCCTTGATCATCTTCGCTGCCCGCCATGGGTCCTCGCTGTGGGCAGGGAAACCAAGGGTTAATGAGGGCTGCCAGGGAAAAGTTCCCAACGTTTGCTTCTTCCCATAATGACAAACCTTCATTATTATTATTATTATTATTATTATTATTAGTGTTTCAGAAGGACACAAGCTCCTCAGAGCCCCCAAAACAGCCCTGTCCCACCCTAAAGCTGGTGGGATGGAGACTCACATCCACCCTGGCCAGGCTGTTCCCCCAGGCAGGGAGAAGCAGAGAGGATCCCACTGTCCTGATGGGACACACCAAGGTCCCATTAAGGCCAGCAAAGCTCCTCCAGATCCTCCATGGAGCAGCACAGCCCGTCCATGAGCCGCTGCCGTGACGTTCGGCGCGATCTCTCCCGTGGAAGATTCACACACACCTGGATGGGCACGGAAAACCCATCCTGGTCTCTCAATGAAGAAAGAGAAGTGCACGGGATGCTCTTCCTGCCCCTGGTCACAGGTGCAGCACCTGCACTGTGCCCCGTGTCCCCAGGATTGCCACTGACTGGCAGGGACCCCTGCACGGCCACCAAACCCCACGCGCCGCGCTCGCTGTGCAGCTTCTTCCTTCCATCCCCACAGGGATAATGATCCAAAAATCTCAATATCCCCTTAAAAGGGACCCTATTCCTCGCCTCCACAGCTGTGCACTGACCACAGGTGAGAGGCTGAGAAACCAAGGTCAAACCAGGCACACAAACTCTGCCGAGTCCCCAAACGCAAAACCGAAACCAAATCCCCCCCAAAATTTTGAGTCATTCCTGATTAATATTAAACACTTGAATTTGGCTCCTGTAGGATCCAGGTATAATTCTCTAAATCACACTACTTTACCATCCTTGGGGTAGCTGACACTGATTTAGGGTCTGCTGATTAGGGTTTTTGTATTATAGAACAAATAAAATTACAGCTGAAAATCCAAATTGCTGCCCGTGGTCTTTTAGCTCTATCGAATGCCCACTGTCACAGCAGAGGAACAGGCCAACACACCTGTGTTATATCCAAGACCTCAGGATTTATTCTGGGCTAAAAGGGAGCACTTTCAGCACTGAAAAACCCGTGTGAGCCCAGACCTGGTCACAGTCCTGCACTCAAATAATGCGATCCCCCAACGCCGCGCCTGCAACCACCCTCCCACTGCTTTCCCAATTCATTACTTATTTTGGATCCTTCAACTTGTCAAGTGGAAGGAAAAAAAAAAAAAAAAAAAAAAAGCCCAACAAGTAAATTTCTTACTTTTTTTTTTTTTTTCCTGAATGCAGCTTGAAAACAAAACTGGTTGATCCACGGTAAAAGTACCGGAGCAGAGCCAAGCAAGGCTTTGTCACACCCCGGGAAGGAGCCACGGAGCTTTCCTGGAGTCTCTGAGTTTGTGCCCAACCCTTCATCCTCCAGACAGGGCAACCCCACTATTTTTTGGGGGGATCCTTCCCATGGGATGGTTCCCAGGGAAGCAAAGGGAAGGATGTGGAAGGAAGGATTTGTCCTTCCCAGCGGCTCCGGGCAAAGCTGCCGCCGCGAGGGGCTCGGGCAGACCTTTGGCACGGGCAGCTCATGTCACCCAACTGATCCCACTAATTACTGATTAATAACGAGTTAATGAAACTGAGCTCATTATCATTTCTCAGAGAGGTTTGGTTCAGGACCGAGCCCACTCTGAGCGTTTTCTCAGAGTGAAACCCTGAGCCAGAACACACTTGGGAAATGTCAGATGAGTGACTCGGGGGTTACAGATGAGATTTTGGAATTCAAATAAAATTTTGGCTGGAAAAATATCTGAGAATTAGCAAAAAAAAGTCACAAAATTTCCCTTAATTTAATTATTTTTAAAAAGACTTCACCTTGACATTTCCAACGTGTTTCACACTTACACTTTCAAAACAATTATTCAGCTCTTAATTTCTGAGCAGTGATTTTTCCTTTACAAATCAACTTGACCGTAGTCAAAAGGGTTAAACAACCTGAAACCAAACCCAAACATTTTGTTTCATGTTAAACAAAATGTTTGGACTTGACCCAAAATGAAACGTTCGAGTGTTTGTTTGGCCTCTTTTTTTTTTTTTTTCCTTTCTTTTTTGGTAACCTAAAAAGCCAGAGAGGAAAACCTTTTGAGTCAACACCAGCCCTTTTTCTTTGATTCTGTCACCAAAATGAAATAAAACAAACATTAATTGTCCAATCTTCAACAGGACTTTACTTACAAACAAAACCAAAACCTCGACCCAACCCAGGAGTGCTTTCTAATACTGGAAAATCAGTTTATAGCCCTGGCTGCACGATCCTTCTCCACCAAAATCATGGAAAGGTGTTTTTCTTGCACAAAATTAGCCCCACAAATCCTGGCTGCCAATGCTGCCCAAAAAAAGAGCCATTTCCCCCATTCAGCCTGTTCCTCTTCCCAGGGGATCCCCAGCCCAGCTCACCCATTTTATCAGCCTCAAAAACCAGGTAAATACACTCCACATCCTCGGAGAAATATGCCAAGAATTTATAGAGATGGATTATAAACCCAGGTCCCTGCAGAAATGACATCCTGCTCAGCATCTCCCTCCACACCAGGGAACCAGCTGTGACACACGTTTTGGGGTGGCTTTGCTGGGTCCCCAAGGGCTGGTGGCTTTCCTGAAGTCCCCAAACCACGGATGGGATCTGGGTGCTGCTCCTGGGATTTATTCCTGCCCTAAATGAGGTGTGGGTGAGCCCTGGCAGGTGGGATGGGGCAGGGAGGGAGCCATGGGGGGTCTGTCCCAGAGCTGGGCTCTCCGTGCCCAGGGTGAACCCACAGCACCCATGGGTGGGCAGCAAAGCCTGGACCACGGCCCTGGAGAGCTGCAGGGCTGGGCAACCCCAGGGATGTGGGAATAGCCTGAGAGGGACACCAGGGATATGGGAATAACCCAAAAGTGACACCAGGGAATGTGGGAATAGCCCGACAACCAGGGATTTGGGAATAGCCAGAGAAGGACACCAGAAAATGCAGGAATGGCCCTAAAGCGACACCAGGGATTTGGGAATAGCCCCGGGTGGAGACACCAGAAAATGCGGGAATAGCCCCGGGTCGGGACACCAGGGAATGCAGGAATAGCCCGACAGGGACACCAGGGAATGTGGGAATAACCCAAAAGTGACACCAGGGATATAGGAATAGCCTGACCAGGGAATGAGAAAATAGCCCGACAACCAGGGATGTGGGAATAGCCAGAGAAGGACACCAGAAAATGCGGGAATGGCCCTAAAGCGACACCAGGGAATGCGGGAATAGCCCGACAGGGACACCAGGGATGTGGGAAAATAACCTAAGAGGGACACCAGAAAATGCGGAATAACCCGACAGAGACACCAGGAATTTGGGAATAGCCCGAAAGGGACACCAGGGAATGAGAGGGACACCAGGGAATGTGGGAATAACCCAAAGTGACACCAGAAAATGCGGGAATAGCCCGACAGGGACACCAGGGATTTGGGGATAGCCCCGGTGGGGACACCAGGGATTTGGGGATAGCCCCGGTGGGGACACCAGGGATGTGGGAATAGCCCGACAGGGACACCAGCCCAGGGGAGAAGAAGAAGGGGCTCAGCCCGCAGGCTGCAGTCGCTGTCTCCGCTCCCTGCCCGCTCCCTCTCCAAGTACAAAGGCCTCTCTGAGAGCAAACACGAGCTCTTTGCAGAGGCTCCTCGGGGACATGTGCCCGCTCTTGTTTGCACCCAAGGCAAACTTTGCACAGAAACACCTGCGGGCGCACAGCGAGCCCTGGGCCCGCGGGGGAGCCCAAATAAAGGTCCCAACCTGAGCAGACAAGGGTGACACCTCCGTGTCCCCAAAAGGGAACTGACCCCACTCCCCTGCTGGAGCCGGGGCAGGACGGCAGCGCTGCTGAGATCCCGGGGGGAATAACCGGGGCTGCCCCGGGCTGTGCAGGGAGCACCGGGACACACACACAGCCCGCCCCGAGGTGTCCCCACCGCCCCCGGGGATGTCCCCGCAGGGCTCCCACCTGCTCGCACCGGCCACCGCTTTCCTGGGGCTGCAGAGCGGGCTCGGTGCCGTCGGGGCTTCCCTCCTCCTCCTCCTCTTTGCCTGCTTTACAACCCCGGCAATGAGTAACCCTCCGGCCGCATCGGCCCGATGGCGGCCCTTTTGTGTATCTTTCTGTTGATGATTTATAGGAATAAATTAATAACGCCGCGGGCTCCACGTGGGGCGGTTTGTGATGGATGGAGCCGGCGGTGCCAATGGACGGAGCGGGCTGTGGGTACCCCCGAGATGGGACAGCCCCGACGGCGCGGGGGGATTTGATTCAAGGCTCTGTTTCCCCCATCAGCGCTGGGAGAGGGGAAACCCGGGTGGGACACAGCGGGGACACCCCGGGAATGACCCACCCATCAGGTACCTGATCATCCTCTCCACCTCCGCCCGCTGCTCCACGGCCTCCTCCGTGTTGAGCGACTGCAGCTCGCGGAGGATCTGCGGCGTGTCAAAGTCGTCCCCGTCCTCGGAGCCCTCGTCCCCCGAGAGTTTGCCCTTGCCGTGCCCGTTGGCCAGCGCGGCTCTGCCGTCGGGGGCCCCGCCGGGAGACAGGGGGAGGCTCTCCAGCTTGACGCCGAAGCCGGCGGCGGGCACCATGTCCTCCAGGGCTCGGATCAGCCCTTCCTTGGTGGCCCCGGAGCTGAGCAGGGCGCCCAGCAGTTCCCGTTGCAGGGCGCTCAGCTGGGACACCATCCTCGCCCGCCGCCCTCCGCCCGCTCCGCGCTCTAGCGAGCCATCACCGCCGCCAGAAGGCATTATAGCTTATGCAAATCAGCGCCGAGGCCTCTCCTCTCCTCTCCCCCGGCCCCCGCCCCGGCCCGGCACGGCCCGGCCCGGCCCTTTAGCGCCCGCCGGGGCGGACTTTGCCTGGCGGACGGCGGGAGGCCCCGGGAGCGGCGGGGGCAGCGCGGGCGGGACGGGGCGGACGGGACGGCGGCACCGGGAGACACAGAACGGGCTGATGGCGGGGGGCTCAGTGCCGGGAAAAGAGCCCCAGAACAGGCTGATATCAGGGGGCTCAGTGCTGGGAAAAGAGCCCCAGGACAGGCTGCCCTCGGGGGTCTCAGTGCCGGAAAAAGAGCCCCAGGACAGGCTGCCCTCGGGGGTCTCAGCGCCAGTGTACCCCAGGAAAAGAGCCCCAGAACAGGCTGATGTCGGGGGTCTCAGTGCCGGGAAAAGAGCCCCAGAACAGGCTGCCCTCGGGGGTCTCAGTGCTGGGAAAAGAGCCCCAGGACAGGCTGATGTCGGGGGTCTCAGTGCTGGGAAAAGAGCCCCAGGACAGGCTGATGTCGGGGGTCCCAGTGCCGGGAAAAGAGCCCCAGGACAGGCTGATGTCGGGGGTCCCAGTGCCGGGGTACCCCAGGAAAAGAGCCCCAGAACAGGCTGATGTTGGGGGTCTCAGTGCTGGGATACCCCGGGAAAGGGACGCCTCTCCCTGCCCAAACCCCCCGGGGACAAGCCAAGACCCCTCGGTGGGTTTGGATCCCCCGGGCGCTGGAAGGGAGCCAGGCTGAGAATCCCTCTGAGTTTCACTGGGGAGATTTCTCCCCTTCCATGTGTCCTCTAATGTGGGGGGTCCTGGTGCTCCAGCCCTGGCACAGAGCAGGAATAGGGTGTGGGGGGCCAGGGGAGCATCCCCAAGACAGGGGACAGCGATGGGGGGGTCAGCAATGGGGGGGTCAGCAATGGGGGGGTCAGCAGTGGGGAGGGTCAGTAGGGGGGGTCAGCAGTGAGGGTCCAGGGTCAGCGGGGGGGGGGGGGCAGCAATGGGGGTCCAGGGTCAGCAGGGGGGGTCAGTGGGGGGTCAGCAGTGGGGTCAGCAGTGGGGGGGTCAGCAATGGGGGGGATCAGCAGTCGGGGGGGTCAGCAGTGGAATCAGCAGTGGGGGTCAGTAGGGGGGGTCAGTAGGGGGGGGTCACCAGTGGGGTCACCAGTGGGGTCACCAGGAGGGGTTTTGGCCCCGCTGTGGGGCAGCTCTGGGGACAGGCTCACTGCTCTTGGCCCTGCAGGACATGAAGGACACCCAGTCAGCAAAGGGGACACTGCAGGGACAGGGGTGGCAGGGGACACGCAGCCCCCGTTGACCCTTGGCAGCAGTCAGGGAACAGGTTTGGGAATGGGCAGAGGAAGAGATCCAAGCTGTGCCCTGGAATCTGAACAGAACTTATTGCTGTGAATGCACCAAGTCCCAAAGATCAACAAATTCACTTAAAGCAGGGACAGGACAAGAGGCAGCGCCACACCCAGAGCATGGCACAGACAGGCCTGGGACCCTTCAGGGCAATCTTCACTCATGACTGTCCAGTTGCCCAAAGCTCTCCCAGTCCCTGCTGCTCCTGGCTGGCACTGAATGGCAGCCCTGGCAAAGGCCAACAGCTTTAAACCCAGAGTTCCCAGCCCAGATTCAGACTTTTCCAGGGTGCCCAGAGTTACCTGCCCATCTCAAAACACACAGAAAATCCTGCCAGCCACCAGCACTCATGGCAGACCCCAAATGCAGCCCCAGAGCCCCTCAGGAGCTCAGCTGCTGGTCCCTGACACTGCTGGCCCTGGGTCCCCTCTCCCCTGGGGAGCTGGTGGCAGTTTGGGCTCCTGCAGAGCCAGGCAGAGGGAAAAGGGAAGGGAAAAGGCCCAGGCTGGGCAGGGAACAGCCTGTGCCCACCAGCAGGAGCAGGTGTTGGGAGCTGCAGGGGCTGAACAGGCTGAACTGTCCATAAAACCTGGAGCAGGAGCAGCTCAGTGCCAGGATGGCAGCACAGCCCCCTCAGAGCCCCCCTGCCCTTTGGGGGACGGGGCAGGGGCAAAGGCAGGGGTGGGATGCTGAGGATCAGGCACCCAAAAGGAGCAGGAAACCTCTCTGTGTGCTGGGAGCAGGGCTGTGCATGGGCACACAGGGTTTGTCCTGGGCACAACAGCAGCCTGAGCACAGCCTGGAGAAGAGAGGACTGAAAAATCCCAAAGAGACCCTTCCTGGCTCCGAGCTGGGAGCCCTCAGTCCAGCCAAGCAAATTCCCAGCTCTGGTCCCAGGGCTGAGGCTGCACAGGGAGGGGACAGCAGGTCCCTCACACCAGCACTGTGTGAATCCTCTGGGTGAGGGTGAGGGGCTCCCCAGCCCTGCTGTGCCCTGCACCCAAAGGTCTGTAGGATGCAGGGAGCAGGTTACTGGTGAGTGTCCCTGCTGTGCCCTGCACCCAAAGGTCTGTAGGGTGCAGGGAGCAGGTTATTGGTGAGTGTTCCCCTGTCCCCACCTCTCCCATCTCTGGGGGTGACTGGTACCCACAGCTTCCTTCATCCTTCACACCACAGCAGCCCAAAATTCTCAGCATCCCAAGTGATGGCAGAGACACCAAACCCCCACCCGTGGGGACTGTGCAGGGTCTCTGCCACCCCAAACAGCCACTCAGTGCCACCAGGACGTGTGTGACACCCCCCTGTCACCGCTGCCCCTCCACAGGCTCAGCCCAGGGCGGTTTGTGGGAGGCTCTGCAGGTGCCAGGGGAGAGCAGGAGCCGGGCTGAGAGCCCAGACCCCCAGCACAGGCTGTGACACCCCCAGCCTGCCCTGCCTGGGAACAGCCTGCCTCCTGTTCCCAGCAGATCCCCTTTCCCTTTCAAGTGGGCTGGTGAGCTTTGACTTGGTCTTTGCACAGCCTTCATGGCATCGCATGATAATCATGTTCTGTCACAGTGGGTGCCCTGGACCTTGTCCTGTTTCCACACATTTGGAACCACCTGGCTAATGAAGTGGATATCGTTTTCTGGTCCATCTCTCTCACCCCATTGCTCTTCCCCCTTGCTCCACGCCCCGCTCCTCCGAGCGATGTCAGGAGCCTTCGGTGCCTTTTTCCCATCGTTGTCCGGCACAGCTCATTAACTCCTCAGCAGAAGATCGTGGTCATTACAGCTCGGGGGGCCTCTGGGTGCCCTGCAGGGTTGGGAGCACATATTTTCCCAGCCCCAGCCCGGCGGGAGCATCAGCCCTGGGAATGCACAGGGCGGCTGCACCGGGGAGAAAATTTTTTTTATTATTTTTTTTTATCCGAGCATGCTCTGCTCTGCTCCTCAACCCTCCAAAGCCACCTGGTTCTCAACCAGGCCGCATTGGCCGGCAGCTCCTGGGGCTGGAAAGGCCTCACCTGCAGCTCCCCATCACCTCAGAAACTCCGGGGACCAAACCAGCCATCCCTTCACAAGGGATTGCTCTGGGCAATCCCTTCCCCACATCCTCCTCCATCAGCACAGAGGGGCCGCCAGTGTTTGCCCCAAGCAACTGCAGCTCCCGCTTTGCCAAAGGTGCCAAGAGTGGGGTCAGCCCCGGGCACAGCTCCCGGCAGGGGGACTTTGCTCCTGGCGCTGCCTCTGGCACAGAAACCAGTGCCAAAACACCCCCTGTCCCTGCTGGGGCAGCCTGTGCCCACCCCACACCGGAGTGGGGCTACAGGAGATGTGTTTTGCTGGTGGGACGAGGCACCACCAGGGCAGGGGGATTTCTGCCCGTGCTTGGCACATTTTCCTCTCTGCCTCTCATTTTTTCCCCTCGCAGTTTCATTTAACGCCTGAGCGCGTGCAGACACCGCCTCTGACCTGGGCAAGAGAGTTCCCACCAAAACCAGGCCCATTAAACCCCCTCACGGAGATTTTTTTTTAATTTTTTTTTTTTTTTTTTTTTTGTCTTTCTCCTCTGCCCCCACTTGCGCTGAGATTTTCGCATTCCCTGCCTGCCTCCGCCTCCCCCACGCCGAGGGTGATGTAATGTTTTGAAGGCTTCTCCCATCCCCACCTTTATTAAATATGACCCGCGGTTGATCCCCGCGCGGGGAGAAGGGAAGCTGCGGTTTCGGGAGGGATCAGACATGAAAGGAAGAGCTGGCTGGGCAGGGCCCTCTCACCCACCGCCCCGATATCCACAGCCCCAACACCACAGAGGTGCCACTTCCACCCTCTGGGGAAGCCAGATCTGTTGGTAATTTTGTTTAGGATGCAAATTGCCTTTATTTTGCTTGTCTTTTCCCTCCCAGATCGAGGACAGAGCTTTGGCTCTTCCTCTGCAGAGCTTCTGGGAGAAAGGCTCAGTTGTAGGACAGGCCTGCTGTCCCTGTCCCCTGCAGTCCCCAGCACAGACACCCCACTGACACCCTACAGATGTCCCATCATGGGCTGTGCTGCACAACCCTCTCAGCTCCCAGGGAAGGGACGTGTCCAAGTTGTCACCAAGGTACAGAGCAAGGCTTTGGTGTGAAATGACTCCTCTTCCATCTGTGTGCCCCCTGCTCCGAGCATGGACATGAACTTGGGCATCATCCAGGAAGAGATGGGGCTCGGGAATGGATTGGAGGGTGTGGATTTATCCCCATCTGGTGCCCCCGGGCAGGGCTGGCAGCAGTGTCAGCACCAGGGACAATGGTCATGTTGCCCCTCCAGCCATGTGTGTGCTCCCATCCATCACCCTGGGGACATCCATCACCCCAGAGCCCTGCAGGCCCACCTGGCACAGGTGGAGGAGAGGACACAGAGCTGGGACTGGCACATGGAGGGGACAGGAGCCACCCAGGACCTGCAGGGACAGGAGGACACCCAGAGCAGTGTTTGTCTGTCATGCTGATAATTAATGTTTCTCCCCTACACTTTGCAAATAACTCGCGACTCTCTTTGTCTGGTGATAAATGGCCCCTTTGAAGTTCTCCTTTCTCAAAAGCAAAGCAAAGAAACACTTTCATAATCCGTCTTCACCTCCCGTCCTGTGCTGCTGCTCTGGGGGGCACAGGGGGCCTGGTGGCCCCTCACCCGCACCTGGGACCCCTCTGGGGTTGCTTGGTGTCCCTTTTCTCTGCCAGGGGGACGGAAATGAGGGTCAGGACCTTCTCAACTCGTCCCCTGCCCATGGCCATGGCAATGTGTCCTTCTGCACTGGTGGCTTTGCCATCACATCCCCTCCACAGCATTAATGGTACCCCCAAAACCTCAAATCCCTCATTTTCAGAGCCCTGGAGGTTCCCCCCAACCTCCCCAGGTGTTGATCTGGAGGGGAGGGCAGGATCTGGGGAGTTTGGGGCCGCAGGGGTGCGGACGTGACCCAGCACCCTCCGTGAGCCCCACACACACGTCCCCCCTTCAGCTCCAGCCTCACACTCAGGTTCTGCTTGGCTGCCACAGCAAAACAAGTTCTGCTGGGCTATAAAAAGGCGCTGGAAGCGGGGCAGGCCGGGAGAGCAGTCGGAATCCATGCCAGAGCTCTTGCAGGTTGTCACTGGCTTACGTGTCAGGGCAAACAATGCTATCTGCCCGTGGGATCGCGGCACAAGGAACACCACAACAGCGGCCCAAACCCCAAACACGGGCTCACGGGGCAGGCAGTGGGTCCCTGAGCTGAGCTGGGCCGCCCCGTGCCCATGGGGACTGTCCCACACCTGGCTGTGCCTGGTGGCCCAGGTGGGACTGGCCCTGTGGCTCCTCCCGTTGTCCCCAGTGCTGGGCAGGGTGGCCACGGTGTCCCCACAGGGGCAGGCATTGCACAGATGCCATTCCTGCCTTGCCGAGCGTCCTCTGACTCTTTATTAATTTTGAGACAAAGCGGAGGGAAGCGAGCTGGAACCAGCGTGGAGGTGGGGTTGTTTTCTGGGAAAACAAAAGCAGCGTGGCCAGTGCCAAAGCCCAGGGGATGCTCAGGGCTGGAGGAGCTCTCTGAGGACGGGGGTCCCAAATTTGGGGTGGCTTCAGTGTTGTACTACAGAGAGGTCCCAGCCCAAAATCTGGCCAGCCCCACCATCCCCATGGCCGTGGGTGTCTGTGTCACTTGGCCCTTTGGTGTGACACTGGTGGCACCAGTTGTGCTCTGTGGGTCCCCACTGGTGGCTCCAGCAAGAGCTACCACAACAGAACCAGAGAAATCCAAAAGAAAAGTAAAATCCAGCTCTCCACAAGGAAACACTGTTGGGAGCTGGAAACAACTTCCCACCTGTGGCAGGAAGGGCACAGCCCAGCTCACCCCAGCCCCTGTTTCAGGTGAGACCCCCCACTCCAGGCACATCTCCCTGCCCTCCCTGGGGTCCCCACCGGGCCGTGGGGGGAACCAGGAGGGCAAAAATCAAAAGCAAATTGCGGGAGTCAATGGTGCGGAGCCGCGGGCGGCCCCAGCGGCCGCCGTGTGACTTTGATTCCCCTATCATAACCCCGAATTAAAAATTCAAGCAATTACTTGCATGGCTTCCCCCCGATTAGGCTGGGCCTCGCGTTCATTAATGCGGGCGCACAGAGAAAAGCCATTAGGACGGTTTCGCTGAGAACAGTTCCGCTCCAGGAAGGAGCTGGGCTAAAGCCCAATTTCACACATCTCCCCAAGCACGGCCTTCAGGGGAGCCCTGAAAGCCGCCTTTGTGTCCCCACGGATGTGTCCCCAAGGGATGGGTGGCACTCAAAGGGGCATTGCCTGGAAAAAGCATCAGCCCAAGGTGGATGGGACTGTCCTGAGTGGCACCAAGCTGGTGTCCCCCTAAAAAAAATATTCCCCCAGTTCAACCTGCAGAGCACAGGGGCACAGGGACAGGGGTGGATGTGGGATCACCCAGCCCATACAGAGCTCTGCAGGTGGGACAGGGCTGGAGCAAGATGTGGCAAGTCTCCCAACACGGCAAGGCCGGGGTTTATGAGCAAATTTCAAGTTTCACATAGTTTTCCCTCCCATTTCAGCGTAAATGTTGTGGGGTTTGGGGTTTTTTGGGGTTTTTTTCGTGGTTTTGTTTTTTTTGTTTTTTTTTTTTTTTTGGGGGGGGGGTTAGGGTTTTGTTTGTTTGGGGTTTTTTGGGTTTTTTTGGTTGTTTTTTCGGGGCGTTTTTTGGGGTTTTGTTTGTTTGTTTGTGGGGGGGGGTTGTTGGGTTTTTTGGGTTTTTTTTGTTTTGTGGGTTTTTTTGTTTGGTTTGGTTTGGTTTGGTTTGGTTGTTTGGGGTTTTTTGGGGTTTGTTTTTGGTTTTGGGTTTTTTTTGTGGGTTTTTTGTTTGTTTTTTTTTTGTTTGTTTGGTTGTGGGGGTTTTTTTTTTTGTTTTTTTGGGGTTTTTTGGGTTTTTTTTTGTTTGTTTTTTGTTGGTTGTTTGTTTGTTTGTTTGGGGTTTTTTTCTGTGTGTGTGTGGGGGGGGGGTTTTTTGGTTGTTTTGTGTTTTTTGTGTTTTTTTTCCCTGCTGCTCCAGGTGGGGCACTGTGGCCGTGGCCTGGCCATGCTGTGCCCCCCGGGCACCCCCCGCCCACTGTGCCAGGCGTGCCCTGCCCCACCGCTGGGCCATCAAGGAAACCTGCTGGACTGAAAAAATACCAGCACGTCTAGACTGAAATACCAGTCTGGGCTCCAGGAGAGCCGAAGGACCCCCCCGGAGCAGCGTGGGCTCCCTTTTCCCGGGGCTGGCACAGCAGGGAACGAGCCCAGGGACAATCCTGGGGCTCTCCAAGCCCCTTTAGCATCTCCCTGTCCCCAGCCTGGCCCTGCGGTGCCCACGGTTTTCTCCTTCCCTCCTCGCCCAAACTTTTCCTGGGAGGCTGCGGAGGGGAGAAAAGGAAAACAGACAGGATAAAAATCACCGAATTAGCGGGTCCCGGGGAGGGGCGGCCTGTGAGATAATCCAGGGCTATTTTTTATGGGAGAGACAGCAGGAATTGAACTGAGTGAGCATCAGGCTGTTCCCTTTGAGCCGCCACTGGAGTCAGCCCTGCCCTGGGCAGCCCGTGGGGTCACTGAGCACCCGCAGCCCCGGGGCAAAGACACCGGCCCCACCCGGGGCTGAGCACAGGGAGGGGAAATATTCAATTTATCCCGCGGGGAAGGCGGGATCTGCTTGGATCCCGGGGATGCGGTGGGTGCCCGGGCTGAGGGCACCTGTGTCAATCAGGGGACAGCCAGGACCCCACCATGGGGACAGCCAGGACCCCACTGAGAGGACAAGCTGGACCCCACCGAGGGGACAACCCTGACCCCACTGAAGGGACAGCCAGGACCCCACTAAGGGGACAACCAGGACCGCACTGAGAGGACAAGGACCGCACCATGGGGACAATCAGGACCCCATTGAAGGGACGACCCTGACCCCACCATGGGGACAGCCAGGACCCCATTGAGGAGACAACCTGGACCCCACCATGGGGACAACCAGGACTGCACCGAGGGGACAACCAGGACCCCATTGAAGGGACAGCCAGGACCCTATATAGGGGACAAGCCAGATCCCACCGTGGGGACAATCAGGACCCCATCAAGGGGACAACCAGGACCCACCGAGGGGACACGAGCAATCAGAGTCCCCGCTGTTGTCGCTGTCCCCGCCGTGCCCGGGGACGTGGTGCCACCTCGTGGGGACCGGGGCCGCTCCCTTTTGGGCCGCCCTGGGGATGCTCGGGGAGCGACCCATAAATCACTGTCTGTGCTCCCCGCTCGTAGAGATGGTTGTTGGAGGGAAGGGACAAATTACTTTAAAAATAAAACTAATAATTAAAACAGCTCGGTGAGGGCAAGAGAGGGGTGTGTAACAGCCCCAGGGAGGATGTCAGTGACCCGCTGTTGTTGCTCCTGGGAGGGAGGAGCCCGCAGGTGGGAGAGGAGCCCAGGGAATCGCTCCCTGCAGGAGAATCCCCGGCCTGGGCTCTAAAGCCCTTTTGTTTTCCCCACCCAGTGACCCCGCGGAAGAACAGGAGGATTGTCTTTCAAACGGAGCCGATGTGGAGCTTGAATGTCCCTTTGCCACCTTGGCTATAAATCACCCCGCGTGTGATAAGGTAATTACCTTCTCCTTGGAACTATTCATAGGAAAACCTATAAAGGGCCTGCCTTGTAAACACAACAATAAAGAGGCAGGACAATAAAACCTTGGCCGGGGTGGGGAAGGTGCTGCCTTTCCCCGGCCCCAAACACCTCACAGTGAGCCCTGTGGCACAGGGCACACACCCCTTTGTCCCCAGAGAATATTGGGAATAACAGCAGCAGCTCCCACCTGCTTCCTTGGGGTGCATAAACCCAGAGATTTCTCTGCTCAGAGAACAGGATGGGGCTGAGTGTGCTCAGGGTGTACCTGCACCCACAGCGTTCCAGCTGGAGGCAGCTCTAGAGTGTTTTTTCTTACTGATTTTTCTTACTTTCAAGTGTTTGAATCTTCGCAGCAGGATTCTCACACTGTTTTATATAAACTATATGTATTTTTTTTTAAATTATCTATGTGTTTTGTATAGTTCTTCTCTGAGAGGAGAACTTGATTAATAGTGACGAATGGGGTCATGAAGTTGTAACATTCTTTGGCCAATCCTGGCCTTCTGTAAAAAGTGTATTTAAGTTGATGAAGTCAAAAAATAAGGAAGCTTTCCATGTCTGACCTGCTGCTGCCTGCTGTCCTCTGTGTGGGTCTGCACCCACCCCACAATTCGTGGCCTCAGCAACTCTGGGAAAGAAATCCAGGTGAGGTTGTGGTTTCAGTGGCTGTGGGACAGGGCCCAGCAGGGATGCTCAGCTCTGCCTCCACCCCAGGGGTTCCCTGCCTGATCACACACAGGGGGCTGGGACAGCAGGAGAAGTCACCCCTGGCAGAGAACTGGCCTCATCCACCCCCTGGAAAAGGCTCCATCACTCCAGGAAGTTTTGGATACTCTCAGCACTCAAGGCCTGCTGAAAGCAGCAGAGAGGGTGAAAGAACAAAGCAGATGAATTTTGTATCCCCCAGAGGTTTTATGACGGGCAGGGCTTGCCCTGAGCCCTGTTCAAACATCCAGCCCGGGGTTAGGACAGCAGGCACTTAACTCTGAGAGCCCCAGAGCCCTGCTCATTCCTGGAGGTGCTGAGTTGTCCCCAGCAACATCAGAGAGCTCAGCACTCCCCCAGCTATCAGCAGAGCAAACACAGAACAAGTTACACCAGCAGGAAGGGGGACAGAACTCCATAACCAGAAATGAATCCATGTGCTGGTAGGACATCACTGCACCTCCCACAGAGGTGCCTGGAGAGCCAAAATTTCAGCCTTGGAGAACCTACTTTGAATTTTCTGTTTAGGCAGCACGGAACCATCCAGGTGGAAATGAGGAATTTTGATTTTTTTTTTGGATGAGTGGAGGCAGCAGGGAGGCACAGGCCAGGTGTAGGACACTGGGAACACAGACAGGTAAAGGCAAAGGGTGTTTGCTCTGAGTTATTCTTCAAATATTGGTGTATTTGGGTTTATTGCAGGAACACAAGAGTGACAACATTTGCAGTGCTCTGAAAAACAAAATTCTTCCAGCCCCCCTGCTTTACAAACATGATTCTGGATCCTGCAGCAATAGGAACGAAATGCTTTGAGATAAGCTGAGGGAACAGGCAGCTTTATAAAACACACAGAGGAGGAAAAGGAGTTTGTTTTCCAAGTGGCGACGCTGTGACAGCAAAGTGCACAAACCAGCCCCAGGAAGGGCAGTGACAGAGTTCACCAAACACAACAATAAAAAACAGTAATAATATAAAAATGAAGTCCTAGAGGCATTATTAATAAATTCTGAAATACAATATTTAATATCGACAGCAGGAAATTTCTTGTCCTGTGCAAGAAAACACAGTTCAGTACTCCCTGTGGAAGTTTTGGTCACTGAAATGGAGATTCCCTTCAAGCTTCTGTCAGCTCCGTGGTGTTGATGTGGTCTGTCAGCACATCCTCCAGGTACAGGGACACTCTCACCCTCACCTTGCCCTGCAGCTCTCTCTCTATCCCACTGAGATGGTTGATGGCTCTCTGCAATCCTCTCTCCCTCTCCCCCAGGTCTGTGAGCATCCCTGCCTCGTTCTCCTCCCCTGAGCACCTCAGGTACTGCAGGACCAAGGGTTTGATGGCCTCCCCATGGTCCCTGAGGGTGGCCCCGATGAGGGGCAGGTCTGTGCTCCTCGCCAGCCTCAGCAGGTGCAGCAGGGCCCGGCAGATCTGGGTCCTCAGGCTGGAGCTGTACTTGAACTCCAGGAAGTCCTCGGTGTCCTCACTCCTCTGCAGGGCCACCACCAAGGCACTCCAGATTTGGCAGAACTGCTCTGTGGAGCCGTAGCATTCCCTCCTGCTGGGGATGGACAGGGCCATGGCTGACTTGATTCGCACTTTGAAGTTCTTGCAGGACTTGACTACAGAGGAAAGGGCACTGAAAGCTTGAGTGGCCCAAGGAGCCTCTCCTGAAAAAAAAAATCACCAAAAAAACCCTTATTAAATCAGCCAAAATATGCAACGCCATAAATGTCTCCTGAATATTTAACGGGCTGACATTAATTGAATTTATTGTGGTTTAAATGAGAGAATCAGAGGTTATGAAATTAAATATTAGTTAAAACAGTTAATCTCCCGAAGTTGTACAAGAGGACATTAGGCATTTATTCACACCTATAATCCCACCCTCACACTCTTTCCCGGCTTGACAGATCCAGCTGAACACAACTGGATCTGTTGTAGTGTTACACCTGCACTGGAATGAGCTGAGTCTGTTCCACTGGGAAGAGCCCTGGGAAAGCTGTGACAGCAAGACCCCTCTCCGTTGGCTTCTCCCCTTTTTCCCCACCCCAGTGGCAGCAGAGATGATGTGCTCAGCCCCAGAGGAGCTGAGGCAGGCCCGAGGCAGGGGCACAGGCTCTCACCAAGAGGCAGGGCGGGGTTCTTGAACACGTTCCCCAGCGCGTAGCACGCGTTCCAGCGCACCTTCATGGTGGCCTCGCTGCCCACCGTGGCAATCAGGGCCTGCAGGGACTCCTCCATGGCCTCCCTGAACCTGGGGTTGGCCACGTGGCAGGGCTGCAGGAAGTGGAGCACGTTCCCAAGGGCACGGACAGCGTTGCTCTTCACCTGGAAGGCACGAAAACATCTCTGGTTTTTGGGATGTCGGGAGGTTTGAGCTCAAGCGCGCTGTGAAATCATCTCAGAGGCAGTGAGGAGCACAGCTGGAATCCCACTGTGTCTTCCTAAATGCCACCAGAAAGATTGTTCTCTAAAAATGGCCACAAACCAAAAGAAAAATCCCTGCCCTGTGGAAAAGCCCAGTCAAATTCCCTGCAATTCACACACAGGCAACATCTGATGACCAGCCCTCAGGGGAGGATCTGAGCTGCAGCTCCCCTCAAATGTTGGGACAAGGAGACTTTAAGTAACTGGTGCCTTTTTCCTTTTCTTTTCTTTTTTTTTTAATGCAGGAGTTAACTACACCAACCCCACCCTCCTTTTCCTCAGCCTTACCTTGTCTCTGTCCTTGGATGCTTCAGTTGCAGACCGCAGCAATTTCAGCAGCAGCAGATCAGAAAGTTCCTCCTGGAAGCTTTGCCCCATGGTTTCCCTGGCAGGAAAATCACCCTGTGAACACCCAGCTCGGCTGCTCCATCCCCAAAGATGTGATACCACCCTTTATAAAGGCCCATGAACAACCAACCTTCACTCTTTAGAAGGCTAATATATAAAGCAGACCTTTCTGCATGTGACCACTATGTTTATTAATTTAAAACCAAACTATCAATGCAAGAAAGCTGGTTAGCAATGGTTAAGTCTAATAAAAAACAGAGGGCAATGAATTGCTCAGGGGTAATTCTGTAGCAGGAATATATGATAACTATTTTCCTGTTAAAAATGTAACAGTAGGTTGGGCTTCCCTCAGTCTCTGGCTTGGGGAAGGGTTAAATATTTATTAATTTTACTTCTGTGTTATGTTGAAAGTAAAGGAACCATGTAATTACACCAAGGAACACATAAGAAATGGAAAACTAAAAAGTGAAAAGTTTTAAAGAGTCTCTCCTTAGAGTGACAGGACAAAGGGGAATGGCTTCAAACTGAGTAGGTTTAGATCAGATATTTAAAAAAACCTGATCCCTGTGAGAAGCTGTGGCTGCCCCACCCCTGGAAGTGTCCAAGGCCAGGCTGGACAGGGCTTGGAGCAGACTGGGACAGTGGGAGGTGTTCCCAGATGGACACAGGATGCTTAAACAGTGTCACACCCTGGCACACACACACACAGGCAGAGGGTGGTTAAAAAGAAGAATCCAAGCCAAATTTCAGCTTTTTTTTGATGTCAAGTATCACAGAATCATTTTGGCTGGAAAAGCCTTTCCAGAGCATCGAGTCCAAGCTGTGCCTGACCAGCCTTTCCATGGAGAAATTCCAGCTGATATCCAAACTGGAGCTCTCCTGGCACAGCCTGAGGCCATGAGCCTGCTCTGTGTGACACCTGGGGACAGGGCAGGGCAGGGTGTGGCACCTACATGTTGATGATGAGGGTGTCTGTGAGGTTGCCCAGGGACCAGGCTGCCTTGGCACGGACGTTGGGAGACTTGTCGTGGAGGGAGTTCAGGATGGCGTTTGCTGTGTCTGCCACAAACATCACGTCCTGTCAAAGCAAACACTGCTGCAAAGTCACAAAGTTCTCAAAACACAGGTGATTTCCTTACTAACACACGCTGGTTTTTCCAGGGAAAATGGGAGAGAGACCAGCTCTGTTCACTTACTTTTCTTTTCTAGGTGACACCTTTTAATGAGCTCATGGTGCTCTCTGCAGCTTTGCCTGACCTTTAATTAACAGTCCAAGCCTGAATTCTGACCAAGTCCACCACTCTTGGGTAGCTGTTGCTGAAAAGCTTCAATGGATTATTTAATTCCATTGGTGATTTAGTTACTTTGGATTTTAACATAATTACATGAACTGCCAACTTTACACTCATCAAATCCCACCCTTAAAGTAATTGCTTCTCCAAGCTCCCTGTTGAGCTGCCTGTCTAATCTTCTCTTCTATGGCACTTTACATGTGCCTACGGTAAAGGATTTTCTTTCAAAATATTTTGGAATTAAACTCCAAAGTCAGCTTCTGCATATTTTTTAATATTAAAATCATTCACTTAAAGGTTACGTTGTAAAAACTAATCTTCCAGCTCAGCCATGCTAAGATGATATTTTGTAGAAAAAAAACCAGGGTTTTTTTTCCCCTCCAAATAAGCTTTATTTCTTAGTTTTAAGCGAAACTGAAGGCTTCACATTAAAAACTTGTTACAATCAGAGAATCCTGAAGGTTGGAAGAGACCTCAAAGATCGAGTCCAACATTAAACTCAGAGCACTGTACAGCTGTTCCCTTCATCCCAGCTCCTCTGTGCCAACCTCACCACTCCAGCTTCCATCCCTGAGAGCCTGGCAAGATCCTGACCTCTCTCCTCTCTCCTTTTCCTCTCACTTCTGCTTCACCTCCCTGAAAGCTGCATTGATTCTGCTCTCAAAGGCAAGAGCAGGGCTGGAGCCAGCAAGGAAAACTATATAAATACACTACAGGCTAAAAGTAAAGTGAATTGATTTCAAACAAATCCATGTCCACATCTCATAAAAGGCTCAGAGGAAGGGAATGGGCTGGCTCTGACCTGCCTGAGGCACGGGAAGAGGATGTAGACTCCCAGGGCACGGGCAGCAGCAGCTTTCACCAGAGGGTTCTCGCTGTGGTTCAGGCCAAGCAGCAAAGTGACACACAGGATCTGCTGGTCACCCTGCAAAGAGGAGCAGCAGTGACACCAACAGGGGGGCTGAGGAGAGCTCTGCCCCACAGGGACACACCAATCCTCTCAAAGACCCTGGATCTGAAGGAGCTTCCACTCAGAGCATGCTCTAGATAAAGGGGATTGAGGAGTGTTCCAGGAGCCCACCCAGGAAACAGGAATGTCTCCAGCACACAGATCTCACTGCTGTTAAGACCACAAAGGAAATCAAAGCATTAACTCTCCTCCAAAGCAGAAGGAAAGGCCCATCAGAGCTAACACAGAGAGGATGGGCTGCTCCTGCCTTCCTTCCCTCTCTGCCCCTCATTAACCAGGACAGGCAGGCAGGGTGAGCTCAGCCTGGGCAGGTTGTCAGTTCACCAGCCCATGACAAAAGGTCACAGTGGGCACTGACTTGACCCCACTTGGCCACAGGGACAGGAGAAGGGATGGGATCAAAGTACAGGAGGATGAAGTACACGCTGTACTTGGAGAATTCCAGAGATACTGCTGGACCAGCAATTCCTGGGCAAATGAGATCTGGCAGAGCACTCCCCAGGCAAGGGCACAGTGACACAGAAGGAGCTGCACAATGCAGGGGGGATCCACTGCCAAGGCTTTTATGTTTAAAAGCATATTTCACATTGCAAAGGGGAAAAAAAAAACAAATGGGTGCACAACATCATGCCCACATTTGCCCACATGTTGTGCAAATGGGGGCACAACATCAGGCCCTGGCTGTTGGCTCAGCTGTCTCTTCAAAGAATTAACCAGCAGAATAACAATCCCTCAGCCCTCTCTCATGCCATTAAATTCTTGTCCTCCATCTCCTGTGCATCATTGCCAAGCTGGGTGTTCATGGCAGGCCCAAACAGCTGCTGTGACCCACAGTTTAATTGTTCTGACTGGCTAATTACTCCTGACATTGCCCTTCCCAGCCTTCAACAGTCACAATGCTCAGAATGAGGAGAAAAAAAAATTGGGAAAGTTTCTTTACTTTGTCCTGGTAAGTTTTAAAAGGATTTACACTACTGTAATCTGGTGGGCAAAGACAGCCTCAAAGGTAAAACCACCATATTTAAAGTGTGTTTTCCTACCTGCAGGAGGCTGAAAGCCTCTGGTAAAATAGAGGACAGGGCATCACAGGCACTTGTCTGGAGAGTGGGGTGGGGGGAGCTCTGCAGAGTGCCAGGTAAAGGGCCATTTAACATCATGGTCCAGAAGGTCACAACCTGCAGGAGAAGCAGCCAGGTTTATCTTTTAAACTCAGAAATTAAGCCTAAGTTCTTGTCTTAAAGATGATTATTATACCCTGAAATTTAAACTGCATTAAATAGAGTTGCAATCCCACTCCTGAATCCACACAGCTGAGTGTTTTCATTTTCCTGACAATTTACATTCACAGCAAATAACAGGAACCTGATGCTACTGAACACATTTCCTGTCCTGTAGGCTCAAAACTTAACATGAGCCAAAGAAATTTTTAAGCTTGTCTTCTGTTCACAGAAGGAAGACTTAAACAGACCCATATTACTCAGCTTCTGCAAACTTAGCCAACAATTTTTTCTAAATTCACATATATTGTGGTTCTGGCCACTCTTTCTGTACTTGAGACCAGCCAGAAAATGTAGGTTGGCTCTTTAACAATGCAAATTCACCAAAATTCTAAAAGTTTTATGCAGCAGTAATGACACACAGAAAATCAGTGCTGTTCTTCCAGCTCTCTGAGCTACACCAGGCTGCAAGAGTTGGGAAGAGGCAAAGACACAGGGTTAACATCATGTAAAAGAAATAAAACCCAACACATCTGTCTCCAGACAAGAACAACTGCCAAATGACTGCAGGAAGTCTCCAGAAATTGTCCATACTGGCATCCAGAAAGCTGCAGTCTGAGTCCCTTCCTGCTCCCCTGCAATTATTTATCTGTGTCTGTGCCAGTGACTTTGCAGAGTGCAGGGAAGGAGCTCAGTGAGGTGGAATCTCACACTTACCACACTGACAGGCACCCTCTGCTCAGGGGCAGTGGGGGAGTCGGGTTTGTGCTGCTGCAGGACACCCGTGCCCAGCTCCTCCAGAAGCTACAAAGAACAAAAAGCAAAGAGGTTTTCATCAGGGGTGACTCAAGGACCATGGAACTACAGAACCTTCACCTAGGATTGTATCCACTCACCCAGGGAAAAAAAATAAAAGGTTCAGGACTGGTTTGGACTGTTGAAATGAAATTAGAGGAAAAGCTTTTCCTACATAAAGTCTCCTGCAGGCACAGCATAACAAACCACTGCACAGAGAGAAAATCTTTGGGTCCAGCCCCTGCACCAGCTGATGCTCAGTGTTGTAGTCTTTGCACATCCCAAGCTTCCTGGTGACTCAGCAGAGCAACAAAATTCTGCTGAGGCTTCAAGACTGGCAGCAGAAGGTGCATTTCTCAAAGTGTCAGGGCACTGCATTTCTACATCACACACACAGAGATGCTTTGAATATTCATCAGTGCTCATCTGCATTTGCAAAGCAAACAGACAGATAAAACTGACTTGGTAAAACAATGCTGATGTGTCCTCCTGCTCTTACTTTGGCTCCATGAAGCTGAATGGATGGATCCATTTCTTCCATGCATCTGCAAGCCACTTCTCCAAGTTCTAGGAAATAGCTCTGAGCCATGGGGAAATAACCTTTCACAAGGAGAGCCAACACCTAAACACAGACAAAGGAAATTCCATTCAGCATTTCCTCCTTCTGTTTACCCAAAATACCCCAAGTACACACTGAAATGATGTTAATGGGCTAACCAACCCTAGCACCACATACTGAACTCTGATGTAACAGATACACCTTGCAGCACAACTTCTGGAATACTGGAGCTGATTAAAAGCCTCCCTGTTCCATTATCTTGTTCAAAGAGCCACAGAAGCACTATCATGTAGCAAGACCATGAATTATTTACTGTAAGTGAGGGCTCCTGTAGCCAAAAAAACCTAAGAGCAAGACATTCTGCACCTCCAGTAACACTGCTGCTGCCTCCTGTGAACTGCATTTAACAAATATTTACTGTTCCAGAAAAAGAGTGAGAATTCTTGGGATGCATGTTACAAAATCTTACCCTTTGCTGTGGCTACATGAATTAAAACAAAGCCAAACCTCAGCATCCACAGGGATTCCTTGAGTCACTCCATAGCTCCTTGCAGACAGTTCTCTGACTGCATGGCTCTTTCCCACTGTTTTCCAACAAAACTTTAACTTGGATTATGTGTGGAGTTTGCATGGGGAAGACTCACAGTCTGCCAGCACACACCCCCAAATAATATTGAAAAAAATACTGGAGATTAAAAAAAATGACAGGCAGATGAATTTGCTGCAGCAGGTTTGCAGTGGGATAGTCGTGCTGTGGCCATGGAATCAAAATGTTTGAGTCACAGCAGCTCATGCTCTGCAGGCAGCAGAGGAGCACTGTGAAGCTGTTGACAGACAGCAACTGGGAAGAGAATGATAAATCCAGTTCCATTCCACTAATAGCTTTGTATCAAGACATTAGGTGGGTGGTTCAAAAAAGTGAATGTTTTTCTCTTCATAAATACAGTGTTTGAAGCAAAGCTCAGTATTTAGTGGATAAGTCACTGCTCTCACATAAGACCTTCCCCTACCCAAGCTGCACTCACACATCTATCCCTGCTCCTTTAAAAGTGCTTTTTGCTTCAATATCTGTGACTGTTCCTGAGAAGGACATGGGGGGTGTCACAGCAGCTCAGCCTCAGCCTAAATCTCCCTGAGAAAGCAGGGAGCAGAGGGAATGTCCAGCTGAGGGGGGCAGCTCCCACCTGCAGGGCCTCCAGGCGCAGGGGACACGGCTCGTAGACACTGGACAGGGACGGGAAGGTGGCGTCGCTGTCGGAGCAGGAATCCTCCCGGGGCAGGATGATGATGGAGACACACAGGCGGAGCAGCCAGCAGGGCTCTGGAGGGCCACACCCTGCTGGATTGTCCAGAGGGTTTTCCCCTGCCCAGGGCAGGGCTTTCCTCCACTGCTCACAGGAGCTGAAGCGCCCGGGGGTCGCGCTGCCGCTGCTGTTCAGCCCCGAGGAGCTGGGCTGCTGCAGGAGCAGCTGCACCTCTGGCAAAGGAGCCTGCACTGAAACTATTGCCCCCAACAAGGTGAGGCTGGAAACTCGAACGTTGACATCTGCAAGAGACAGTGAGGGGAGAAGAAAAAGCAAAAAAAACTCCATTAGGGCAAAAAAACTCACTGATGGCCCAACATCCTCCCTCAGCAGTTTTCAGACAAGATAGATTATAACATAAACATCCACTGCTATTAAATTATGGATTCATGGAGCACAGAGGAGGGGAGGAATAGAGCAGAGAGAGAATGCAAACCTTTGTGAGAGATGTAGGGCTTGATCTGGTTCCACACCCTGGTGAGCAGCCCAGGTTTCAATCGGCTGTAGGGCGCGTTGGAAACCAAGTTTGCAAGGCACTGAAACACAGAGAGAGGTGCTGGTTACAATGTCAGCCTGGCCTGCAACAGGTTTGTTTCTACATTGGTCATTTAGGTCACTCATTATCTGAGGGCACCTGAAAAAAAACACCCCAATTATCTGCTGCCTGAACACTGGATACAAACTTGGCTCCTAAGAACAAGGATTTAACTACTGGGACTGTGGCATAAAGACCAAGGGATTTTGATAGCCCATGGAAGGATTTCTCCATTTGGATTCCAGTTTTAAAGTCAATGTGAGTCTTCAGAATCATTTTATAAGTTCATTCAGCTACAAAAAGACTAAAAAAAGTGCAGAAAAAAGAGAACTGTGCTGAAGAGAAAAGAAACCCCGAGACTCTGGATGGAACTCTGAGGAACCTGGTCTAGTGGAAGGTGTCCCTGTCCAGAGCAGGGCACTGAAACAAGGTGATCTTTAAGGTCCTTTCCAACCCAAACCATTCTGTGATTCCATAATTCTGCAGTATGACTCAACAGGATGACTCAATGAAGTCTTGTGAGATGACAAAAACCTCTGTTTCTCAACACCACCACCTCACTCCTCAACAGCAATTCTGTGTAATCTTTCCTCAGGACTCAATCTAGAGGGCAGAGTCACCCCTTGGGAGCAGGTGGCACATTTGCAGGTACCTTGACAATCTGTGTCAGTGTCTGGGAGGAGGACTCTGCCACCAGGGCCAGCAGCAGGCAGCGGTGCAGCTCCCGGATGCTGGAAGCAATGGTGACAGAGAAGGGAGTAAAAGCTCTCTTGTGGTCATTGGCATCTTCAGCCACGGAGAGGAACTGCTTAGAACCTTCCAGGAAGGCTGAGAGGACTTGAAGAGCACAGGCACGTGTCTGAAATGATAAAAAAAAAATTGTGATACCTTTTAAGACCTCTTTGAGCAGGTGGAGAATTTTTAAATATATGAAATTCTCTCTAGAAAATGAAAATTCAATTCCAACTGTCTTTTTTTTTCGTAACTTTAGGCAATACATAATCAATCCTTTGTTTCCTTAGCCAAACCTTCCTATTTATTTCTTGGGCAGTAGCCAAACACTTACTGAAGACAAGAGAAGACAACTCCTAAGATTAATGGGGAAAACAGAACGATTTTTGTCCTCAGAAGTGCCTCACCTTTGGAGAAGGGTCCTTTAGAGCAATAGTCATCAGGGACACAGACTGGGGGCTGCCAATGCCAGGGGCATCAGGAACAAATGCTGACCAGTAGCCATAAAGAACCCTCTTTTCTATTGACTTTATAGTGGAGAGGAAACAGGCCAGAGCCCCTTGGCGAACATTGGCTTGGTAAGACCTTAAACACAAACAAAAAGATTAATGAAAACAGATTAATGAAAACAGCAGGGATAAGGGATGGACTCCACCTTTTTCATGTGTGTTTGTGGCTGGCTGTGAGAGGAAATCTTTTAGACCAAGAACAGGAAGGACAAATTTACTTCCAAACCAATACAAATTACCACCTTCCAATTTTCTCATAAATTAAAAGGGAAAGAGATTCCCTCAGCAGTTTTGATTCAGAATAAAGGATGGTGTGGAAGTGTTTAATTTTACGTTTATGTGCACAACAATCACCTCACTTTGCTCTGTATTCCACCTTCAGTGTCAGAATACTCCGACTCGCTGCTGCTGATGCGTTTCCAGCCCGTGGGCTGTGAGCACAGGGGATCCTTCCCAGCACACACGTCTGATGCACGGGGCTGCACATCCTCCAAGTGCAATTTCAGCATGTCTGCTCCCAGCACTGACTCATTTCCTGCATCCCCTGAGTCTTCTCTTCCTTCTTCCCCAAACTCTCCCTTCTTTTGTTTCCCTTTGCACTTTTTTCTTCGGCTCTAAGAGAAAAAAAAATTGATTTTTCTTAGTCAATGCTTAACAAATACATAAATGCAGTTACATGTCTCTGCAATACTCTTTAAACAGTCACTTTTTAGTAATCTGAGATTTTAAATTCTACTTATTAGTAGCAACAGTCACAAAATTTCAGTAATATCTAAGTAAACCGAAAAGCCTCAAAAACTAAGCTTTGGCTTCTTCATCAGTACAGCAAAATATATCCAAGGAAACTTTTAGCTAAAAATCATATTTCACACAAAAGTGATTAAAGAACAACACTAAATACTTCTGTAGCTTTTTTAGATTTACAGTAGGTAACACTAACTAACCTTTCTTTTCAGGACCTAAAAAGAAACAGGTCAACATGACTAGACAATTTTATTTTTTCTCATGTTTTTCAGATAATCAGTAATCCAAAGTATTTACAGGTTAAAAAACAACCCGCAGGAGGATTAAGCAGAACAGATGAGGCAAGAAATCAGTCTCAAATGAACTTGACTTCCCTAAGAAAGAGTCAAACAATTGTGCAAGTGTTAGGAGAGAAAACGTGACTTATAAAATCAAAAGCTTTGGCGAGTTTGCACGCAGCAATCCCCTGCCTGAAGGCCAGGAATTCTTGGCTATGGATGAATAATTGTTGCACAGAGCTTAACTGAAGGAAGCCAAGCCCTGCAGAGCCATTTGTTCGTGTCACCTGAGTTCCCAAAGCAATGCAGAATTTATAACCAACACCTTTGAAGCAAAGAATTAAATGTACCACATGCTCAGGACATGAAGAGCCACCAATATCACAACAGGTAAGACACAAACACAACAAACAGGCTGGAGAATCAGGAGCAGCCCAGCTTACCCCTGGCTGCTTAGAGGAGGCTGGTTCTGACTGCTCCTGCTTGACAGGTGACCTTTTATCATACTGAGGGAGAGGAGCAGGGTACAGGGCTGTGGGCACCTCGATGCTCAGCCCTGGCAGCCCATGGAACATGCATTTCTGCAACAGAACACAAATTGTTAGCATTCTGTCCCTTCCTCATGCACACAGTTATTGTTATTCACTCGAGTGAATTCACCAATTTTCAGCTGTGTTCCTTCTCCCAGGTCTTGTCTCTCCCATATAGAAGACTACACAACTGAAATCCATCTGTGTCTAGAAGGATTTCAAAAAACCCCAAGCCTCCCATCTTCCTCTCACATCCTGCAGTGGGAAGTGCAGTGAAGATGCTGTGAGAGAAACTGAATATATTTTTCTTTGTATCTCACACTCCATTTCCCCCCCACACTCAGGCTCCTCTGCTCCCTCTTGCTCATCTCTTACTGTTTGTTTCCCACTTTACAGCACCTGGAAGCTCCCAGTGTCTGCCTCTTTCCCCAGGTGGATTTAAGGATTTACCTTTAACACTGCCAGAAGAGCTCCAATTTGGTCAGTTTGCATCAGTTTCATCTTCCCACCGTTGAGAAGAGACTGGACACCTTTCAGTGCACTTTGCAGTAACTGAAAACAAAGAATTTCTTACTTTTCCTTCCCAAAATGCTGCAGGTTCACAACTTTCAAGCAACTTTCTAGGCAGTTTTGCTCAACTGGGACAGTAGTATGATAAATTATAGACTATTGAAGTAAAATCTTAATTGACAACATTCCAAATTCCATATAATCCAGCAGCACAATCTCCTAATTAGAGTATTTTAGACAATTAGACTCACGCTTACCATGCAAAAAGTGATGTCATCCACATCAGAGGTTTTTGAAGACTGCAGAACACTTAGGAAAGTCTGAAAACAGACACTTCTGTAGGACTCATCCAGGTATGGCTGCGCAGGGACACTAAAATTAGAGCAGGAGGAGACACGAGGTGGGTTTACAGTCTGTCCACAGGTTCATAAAGTTACACAAAGTCCCACCCAAGCCCTCTGTTAGCCTGCACAGCCCCAGCTGGATGGATGGCTGATTGAAAGGGGCCAGCTCTACCATACAGGGGAGAAAAGAAAACATTCTACATGAATAACCAAACAGCACAAGAGCTTTTCTGACCTAAACACTATTTCAGGAAGACCAAGAGTTTACAGTTTTATGCACAGATATCTTGGAACACTAAAGCTCTGCATTTCAAATCCACTCACCTACACCTTGCTGGCCCTGGTGCTGGTAGATTTACACTTTCCAACCCACCTGGAAAGGAGCTGGAAACACCTTTTGTACACACCTGAGGCACAGGTTTGCCATGCTGCGCACGGCCGCCCTCCGGAGCTCCACGTCGGGCTGGGCAGGGTCACTGAACTGCAGCAGGAGCCCAGCCTTGCCCAGTAAGTCTGGGAGATACTGAAAATAAAACACCAAAAGTCATCAGGGGTCAGTGCTCCTCCCTCAGCCTCCTGGGTCTTGCTGTTTTTTGGGGGGTTAAAGATCATGGGAGGTGGTTGGAGGATGGCTGCCCACCAAAACTGCTCCTCAGATGGGCAGGGGAGAGAAAAATATAAGGAAAGTTGAGACAAGGACAAGGAGAGGTCACTCACTGATGACCACCATGGGCAGGGCACACCTGACTTAGTGAAATTAGCTAAATTCGTTACCAATCAAAAATCAAAGCAGGATAACAAGAAGTAAAACAAACCCTAAAAATTCTCAGCTGCAATTTCACATTCCAGAGACGGATTTATGTTTATAAAAAGCAGCACAAAAACCTCAACTCCTTTTATTTTGTATTAAGAAAGGACAGAGCTGAGAGCAGTTCAGCTGAGTCCCAGTTTATGCTCTCTCCCCAGACATGAAGCTAAACCAGGAACAACTGCTGCACCAAACTGCTGCCACTACATGGGCTACAAGCCCACACGAGCTGGCAGCTCCCAAACTGTGAGCATCACCAGCCTGTGCTCAGCCCAACAGCAGAGACTGCTCTGCAAGCTGCCAATCCTGGTGACAGCAGGAGGATTCAGCATCTCCAACACTGTCAGCTGCAGCAACGAGGAGCTTCACACAGGATTGACACCTGAGAATGAAATGGCAGCGAGCTAAAGCCCTGATCTGGTTACAGGATGGATTTCAGCATCCTCACTGGAGCCTGTGGAGTTTTGTGCAATTTGAAACTCCCCATGGTTTTCCTGCCTGAGGCACAGGGTGGTTGGTCTGCAGGCTAAGCCTGTGCCTTTATTTAATGGTGATCCCTACAGCTGCAGCCTGCAGGTACAGAGCATTCCACATGGGAATGATAATTATTAATAAATACAACTGAAGTTCAACATTCCCATAAATATCAGCCACTATTTAAATGGGACCTAATCTTAGCATGAAGGTAACACAATTTGAGAATTTTTTATTTCTTCTCTCAGAAAAAAAAAAAAAAAAAAAAAAAAAATCCCCATAGAAACAGCAGCGGTGCAAATATTTTTGTTGTTATTTTCTCTCTGTAAACTCACCTTCTGACACTTAGGCCCATTATTGTAAACAAGAGCTGCTAAAGCTTGCAGAATTTCCACATGTGTCCAGGAGCTGCACTGCCTCAGAGCAGAGATGCAGTAGGAGAGAAGGAAATTCAAGCTCTGCTCATCGACCATCACCTGTCGCAACAGAAAAGGTCAAGATAAGCATCATCTTCTACTGCTGCAGTCAGTAAACCCAGAGAAATTGGTCAAGATTTCACAGATTCAGGTGATCTGGCTGTTAAAATCACACACCAGCAGAGAACACACCTGAAAAGAAAAGGATAAATCTGTACAAGTGTCCTAAAACCAAGACTATTTCCCATAGTGAATCACTTCTGACTGAGAGGTGGTTTTATACCATATAGAACCAGATCACAGTCTCAGCTACCCAAAAATAAGTAATACAGTGAAAATCCAATTAACTCTAAAGGTTGGCTCCACAGCCCTGGAAAAAGACAGAGTTCCACTGGCTTGTTGAGGAACAGGATCAAACTCTCCCTACCTGATATCTGTTGAGTAAGTGATGGATGAGCTGACAGACTTTGCTGACAAGATGTTCCTGATCAAGGGGAACCAACTGACAGGCTTGGACAAGCACAGCACAAACATCCTAGAAGAGAAAGCCTCAGTTTATTATTTGGGGACTACAAAGTCAATAACAATGGCTCAAGGAAAATACCAAGTTAGATCAAGGAACGGAAGAGCATTGTCCAAAAATCAATTAATTCCAAAGGACTGTGTGTTGCCAATGGAGGAGCATCCATGCTGCTCATCTAGAATGCTCAGCTTTGAAGAGCTTGCTTTAAGGCTTAAAAAATTACTCTTTTTCCAACATCAGGCTATGAGAATCGCCGAGGCCCAGAGTCCCAGCTGTTGGTGTCACCCATCGTGGCAAACCTCCGCCACGCTGTGCCCACAACGGCACCGCCACAAAGCGCTCCGAGCCGGGCACAGCCGCGGCCGGGGCCGCCTCCTCCTCCTTCTCCTCCCCAGGCTGACACATCCCCGGAGCCGCCAGGCTCCCTGCACCCATCCCCCGGTACCTGCGGGCAGGGCGCGGCCGCGGGCTCGGGCCCGCAGCTCTCCGAGATGAGCTGATCGAAGAGCAGGTGCAGCTCCGTGCGGCGGGGGCCGCCGTCGGGCCGGGCTTTCAGCGCCGGGAGCCGCGCCAGGCAGCGCCGCACAGACCCGGCCGGGCCCGGCTCCGCCATGGCCCGCGCTCCGCCCGCCCCGCCGCTATGGCAACCGGAGCGCTTCCGGGGCGGGCCCTACGGCGGCCGGCGGGACCGGCTGCGCTCGGGGCCGGCCTGAGGAGCCGGGGCCGAAGGCGGGCTGAGGGATGAGGCTAAGGGCTGAGAGCCGGGGCTGAGAGCCGGGGCTGATGGCAGAGGGCTGAGGGGCCAGGGCTCAGGGTTGGGGCTGAAGGCCGGGGCTGAGGGCCGGGATGAGGGCTGAGGGATGAGGAGCCGGGGCTGAGGACAGGATGAGGGCTGAGGGCCGGGATTGAGGGCTGAGAACCGGGCTGAGAGCCGGGGCTGAGGGCCGGGATTAGGGGCTGAGAGCCGGGCCGAGGGCCAGGATGAGATCAAGCAGGACCCGCGGCAGGTGGCGGTGCCCGCCCGCCTGTGGGACAGCCCGGGGACAACAGCGGGTGTCCAGCGCTGAGTCACCCCGGAAAGGCCCTGGAGACCAACGCGGCGCTGCCGAGGCCATCTCTGAGCCCTGTCCCCAGTGCCGCATCCGCGCGGCTGTAAAATCAATCCTTCCACCCCTGCCAGGGCTGCACAGCCTGTTCTTTGAAGAGATTTTTGCGGTGTCTAATGTGAACTTCTCCTGGCGTGGAGCCCCCAAAATCAGGGCTGCTGTGCTGTAATAGGCTGCTCCTGTCCCAGGTTCAGGCCAGACACAGCACTGGGGACACTGGGACTGTGAACAGTAACCTGCTCCCCTTAAATTCATTAATCCAGATGGGATCTGCAATCTCACCAGCATTAACATCTCGCTGAGGGGTAACATCAAAACACCAGCTGAGCTCCTGCCATTCCCTGTGAAGGGAATTCAGGGAGAGCAGCCAAGGCCAGAAAAGCCCTGGTTGATGGGGACATTCACTGGAGCAGGGCTCAGCCTTGCTGCCAACATTGGATCCACACACCTGGGGAGGAACAGGAGGGCTCCAGCACCTGCAGACGGTGCCTTTTCCTTCCATGTCACATCCAGGCAAAGCCTCACCTCTCTGGTTTACCCTCCTTCCATTTCCTTATCACACTGACCACCCTGAGTAAAGGAAAGCACCTTCTGTGCCACCAGTGGCCTTGGCATCCTTCTGTGCCCTGGGCTGGCTGCTAATGGGTAATTGCTCCGCTCCTTCCTTTTATCATTCCATTTATCTTGTGCTGTTTGTTCCTCAAAAGTCCCTAAAGGCCCCTGAAGCAGGCACAGGGAAACAGCGCAGAGACAGCCCCAGGCGTGTTACTGCTGTGCAGGGATGATTTTCATAGAATGACAGAATATCCTGAGCTGAAAGGGACCCACAAGGATCATCAGAGCCCTGAGAGATTTTAGAGAGCTCAGTGCTAGCCCAGCCCAGACATTGCTCCAGGGGGAGCAGCTGTTTGAGATCCTGTGAGTGCTCTGGGAATGTGGAAAAGTGATGTGGCCACCTTCACTAATGATTTGAGATTTCAAACCCAGGAATGTCAGTGTTGCCTCCCCAACTTCTCTACTCTGCAGAAATTCCTACCAAACCCACGCTCAGGGACCTTTTTCAGTTTTGTTTCTTTTGTCACCATTTTATTTTGTGATTTATTATTTTTAAAACTTCTTAATACATATTTAAAGCTGTTTGTTTCTTCTTTTCCTCCTTTTTTTTAATGGTGTTGAAATGTGCATTCTGACAGCAGCCCCCACATTGTGAGGCCCAAATAAATCCATGACTGACAGTGTCCCATGGGTTGTTGTAAAGCAACAAAACTGGGTAAGAACATTGAGGGTTTGGGGAATAACTCCACTGAAGGCAGTGATGATACACCAAGACACATTTTGCCAGTGCCTGGCAATATTCCGGGTTTACTCACCCCTCCAGATCCCCCAACTGCAGCATTCAGCGGTGGCCAGCAGGGAAAACAGCACAAGCCCTCCACTGTTAAACGTGGGCTGCTACTATCATGCAAATCCATCTGGTTCAGCAGCTCTAAGCAGACTTCAAAGGACAGAGAAGTCATTAGAATCACAGTTCAAAGAAAAAAGTGAGCAGCTGGTCTAGGCCATCTGGTAGGGGACACAAAATGGTCTCTTTCTTCTCCAGTCAGTCTATGAAATTTTCATTAATTGTAGGAACATCTTCCAACATTAACCAACATCATATTGTTAAAAATGTAGGTCTTAATAAATCATCAAAACTGATGTTTTAGGGAAGCAAGGAAGCTGCAGTCTGCTGGGGTCTTCCCTCGGCAGTAAGACACCAGGCTGTAATTACAATTTTAACTTGGTGTTTTCAAAGCAAATTAGTGGGAATTAGATTCCTCAGCTCCTTTGAAGGCCTCGGGGAAGAATGTGGACAGGGTGGTTCCCTAGGCTGCAGAGGAATCTCCTTTTCTATTGATTTCAGGAGCCACTTCTGGCTTAAAAATATGGAGAAAATGTCCTCCCTGGGCTGCATGCTTGGGCTGGCTCCCAGTAGCTGGGATGGGGGCCCACCCCAGGACACCCGAGCCCCAGAAAGACCAGGGGAAGTTTAAACAACCTCCCTGCACCCCCAGCAGACACCCCATTGAAGAGGAATTCCAGTTCTGGTGGGGTGAGCACAGCTCAGCAGAATCCCTGCATTAGCTGCTGTGATCTCAGGGTCCCCCCAGAGCTCCTGGAAATTGATATTCCGGTTGAATATATGGATGACTTCCGTGACATTCAGGCAGTGGTTTGAAAATGCAGGGATAGTGACAAGCTGCCATGGGAATGCCAAACTGAACAGGAGCCACAGGAGGGCTCCAGGACCTGAAAACACGGTGCCCTGGAGCTGCTGCAGCTCTCCTGCCTCCTCCTTGCCTCTCTCCCTTGCCAGCTGTGTCCTTCCTCCAAAAGGCAAACTGGAGATTCCTCTTAACCTCATCACTCTGGGAGCACAACTGGCTCAAAACTCAGCAGGCAGTTGCAGGGGTTTCAAGCCCAGACTTCCTAAGATGCCTGTTTCCATTAATTCTGCCTTTGCTCCTCTTTTCTGTGACTGTCCAAATTTACTGACTTTTCACTTCCTACCAGCAGCACCTCAAAGCAGATGGGAAACACCTGAATGTAGAAAAATCCCAATTCTCTGAGGTATCTCAGGGAGCCCCAGAGGTACCCACAAATGTGCACACACAGATACCCCATCCCTGGCAAGGGGATTCAGCCTGCACCAGCTCCACATTTCCCACTCTCCAAAGATTTGTGCAAATTCAGCCCCTGGTGCTTCGCTGGGTGTCTCCCACTGCCTTCCCTGGCTGTTTTCCCAAGCTTTGGGCCAGCTGACAGGACAAACAGCGCTGGCTCCAGCCTTGTTTGCCACTGAACAACAGACACAAATACTTGAAATACTTTCCTAATCTCATTTTCTCAGGCAAACAACTGCTGGGATGTCAGGGATGTTAATCCGAGGCAGCAGCAGAGGTGGGACATGGTGGTTTGGTGAGGGCAGAACCCAGGCAGGGAACATTCCCAGCCCCTCAAACCTCCTCACAACCATCAGAGAGAGGTGTCCTGTGCTCACACCCACCCCAGCCTGGACCTGGGGTGCAGGTGCCCTGCAGACTTGGGCAGTGAGGAGAATTCCTGCAATGAGGGCCATTAAAATTCCTTACACATGGAAACATCCATGGCCTGGGGCCACCAGCCCTCCAGGGAAGGGGGCTGAGGATTGCAAAGCAGTTTTTCCTGGAAGGATTGCTGGCTTGACTTGACTGTGTGCTGGGATTGCATCTGGTGAGATTTTGGAAGTCCTGCTACTGCCTTCCCCTTGCACTTCTCTCCTGGGCTTATCTCCCCGGAGCTGGCAGAGGCCAAGATGTTTCCATGTGCCTTCCCCCGGAGATGCTGGGGACCTGGGGGACGCCGCTGAATCCTGGCTGCTGGCAGCAAATCCTCCAAACACCTCCCCCTCTTCACAAAATAGCGCAGACCTGCTTTTTTCGTTTACACCCAGATCTGTTGTCATCCGTGGTGTGTTTACAGAAGAGAGAGGCATTGAATTAACACAGAAAAACGACTTGCCCAGCCCGTGAGGGGTGTAGGAGCAGGGCCTGCCATCATTCCTGGGGGGCTGCATCCCCAGGAAGATCCGTGAGCCCTCGGGAAGCAGCTGCCAGTGGAGCAGGGAGCACAGGAGCCAGAGCTGCAGTGACCTGCTGGGAGCTGGAGCACACTCTGCTAGCACCCTGCCAGGGATGCACACCAAACATGAGCTAATCCGGACAAAAATAGGAGTGAAATCATAATTCAGATGCATAATTCATGTGCATAATTTTTTTCTTGCTGTATATTCTCCTGGGATGTATTCTAGAAACTGCTTTCCTTTCCCTCCCCTCCCTGCTCCCGCCCTTCCAAAAAGTGCCGTAGATGCAAATCATTGGAGGCAGGGAGAGGTAGTAGCTTTGCTGGGTTACTAAATAAATGCTAAATTTGTCTGAGTTTCTAGCCTACATCTTGGCAAATGATGCAGATTGAAGCTGGTGTAGAGAGAGACGCGCAGCCTTGTGATAATCACAGGATTTTAATTGCTTTCATTGTGAGCCCTGGCTACTGATTGTATCTGCACGGGAAACTGTAACAGTTTGCACTTGCAAATGCTAAAAATGTTAAACAATAATGGCAATTAAGAGATAATTATAGTTATTTTGAAGCAAGGATTGTAGTTAAGACTCCAAAAAGACATCCCAAACGAGCAGGAAGCGTTGCCCTGTTTACTGCACAAGCTTCAAGCTGCTTTTCCTACTATGTGAGATCCACCGGATTTAATTACCTAATGATTTTCTATAAAATATTTAAGTACCACAGTATCTTTAGCCAGCCCGGGCTCTGCCTGAACTGTACATGTCAGTCTTGCTGAGGACAGAGGCAGTGTCCAAACCTTGGTCTGGCACCCACTTGCTGAGTCACCCAAAGCTTTTCCTCTGCAAATGACAGCACAGGAAAGATCCAGGGGCTCCTCACCAGCACCCCAGGGTGGGCACTGGATACCATCCCTCGGTCCTCCTGCAAATTGTGGTTTCAGAGGGAGCTCTTGCAAGGTAAGTCAGAATTTCCCACAGAGGAGCAGATGCTTCTGGCCAGGTCACTTTGAACCCTCTGAGAAAAGCAGGGCTTTAGTAGGAAGAGGTTGTGTCCTTGTCGGAGCGTTCTGGGCTTTCCTCAACAACAACAAAGGCGTTTATTTTTTTCCAGAGCCGTGTGTCCGGGCCGGGCGCCAGGGGCTGTGTGCGGCTGCGGCGGGGCCCGGCCTGGCTCGGTGTCAGCCCGGCCGGAGCGGCCCCGGCAGCAGCGGGAACCCGCACAGATCACAGCCCCAGCCTGTCATCAAACCCCGCGGCGAGGGGGAGCCCTGGAAGGAGGATTTCCGTCCCTCTGACTCAGCTCAGGCTGGGGTCACACACGGTGGCTCCACCTGCCAGCAAAGCCCAGGGAAGCGTTTCTCCAGTGCCCTGCTCACCCCGGGCAGGGCAAGACGTGGGAAAAGCTCTTCCCCAGGTCTGAGCGCAGCGTGGCAGGCGGTGGGAGCACACACAGAGTCCAGCTCTGCAGATTCCAGCCCGGAGGAGGGCGTGTGGGACCGGGCCGCAGGAACAAAGGGTGTCTTTCACTGGCTCACCCCGCACAGGCGAATTCCTGGGATGCTTTTATGGGCTGCTACCAATGCACAAGGCAGAGCTGGGCTCCCAACAATCTCCTCCCCCTGAAAGCACTTCATTCACACCCAGGCTGGAAGGAGGTGAAAGAAAAGGCCACGCACATGGTTAAATGCAAAGGGGCCCGGCCCAAATGCAGGAGGGGTCAGAGCAGCCCCCAAGAACTGCCTGCCCCAGGCTGGGAGTGAGGACACAGAGCCCAGGGGTCGGGACGAGCAGCCGAGCTGCAGCCAGGCTGCTCCGCAAGGGCCATAAATCATGGCAGAGGGAACAAAGGACATGGAGAGATGCCACGGCATCTGGCAGGGAAGGACCGCGGTGGCTGCACCAGAGGATGGCGTTCTGAGGAAAGCCTCTGAGCCAGCCCAAAAGGGTGCTGCCCCCAGAGCCGGCCCTGCTCTGCCTCTCCCCAGCCCAGCCCTGTCAGCATGGGGCATGTGGGGACAGGGGACATGGGGGATCATGACCTCCCACCTCACCCCTGTGGCCCCACAGCACTCCTGGGATGCTTCTCCAGCACTGCCCTGCCCCACTGCTGGTTACTCCATCAGCCCACAAGGAGCTCTGGCACTTTGGTTCTGAGTCTGCAGCACCAGGATGGAACAACCGTCAAAGGATGGCCAAAGGCCACTACAGCAGCCACATTTCACAGGCAATAGGGAACATGCTGCACCAGGGCTGGACAAAGCTGTTCCTCAAGCTTAACCCCTGCTCAGGCTGCCCCAGGGGAAGGGACAGGGACAGGAGTGGGGTCTTCTCACCCCCCATTGTGGGTGCTGAGCCCACCAGTGCTCAGAGCACCTGCCACCCTTACCAAAGGGCTGGTGAAGGCACTGACCTGATGATAAACAGTTATTTGTCTCGTTGGTAATGAGTTATTACTCAGCCTCAGTTAGACACTGCCTTAAGGAAGGAAACATCTGATCATCTTTTAATAAACACAGTTGGCTCCTGCGAGGCTCCTGCAGCTCCTGTATCTGTAAAGGGCTCCGAGCACATGGCTTCTGCACAGACAGAGCTGCTGTGAGTCACTGTCTGGGAAAGGGTGTCAGGATCCTTGCTCAATAAATAGAACAAAAGGAGGGAAACCTCGGGTGGGCAGGGATGGCACAGCCCTGCTTCCTTCACCGTGTGCCACCGTCCTCCTCAGGATTTACCAGCAGAGGCTGAAAGTGAGATAAAAATGATTTCCATGTTCTCTCTCTCGTCATGACTAATCGCCTGCAAAAGCTCTGGGAGAAGGAACAGGTCTGTTGGGTACTGGGTTTTCCAGCCACAGGCTCTGCTTTCCACGTGGCTGGAGCTCAACACTGCAATGGCAATGCTGCAGGATTGTTGGGAGAGAAGCACAGCCCTGACCTGCAGCCTGGGTGTTCCCACATAACCAACTCCCTGTGCTGCCACTTGTCCCTTTCCAGAGTGCCAGAGGGTCACAGAGAAAGGGAAAAACATTGTGCCAGGCAGGCAGAGAGCAATGCTGTCTGCTGCTGGACTGACACCTTCTCCCATGGCTTTACACAATGTTCACTCTGCAGAAGAGTGTGAATCCCAGGCAGTGTCTAGCAGTGATACCCCCAAGCCCAGCCTCTCTGCTCCCCAGTGCCACACAGCTCTGCTTTTGTAAGGCATTTCCACATCTGGAAGAAATACTCAGCATGAGGAATTGAATGACTTGGCTGGTAAGAGAGGAAACAATGTGACACTCTCACCAGCCACAAACCACACCATTCCCTGCAGCAAATGCACATCTGCAGGCACATCTGCACCAGAGCTCACCCACAGCAGCAGCAGCCTCAGACTCCCCTGCACCCAGGCACTTCCTGAGCACTTGGGAGGCAGGACAGCATAAACTGAGTTTACATTTCATCAGCATTTCTGCCCAAACACATCTGGAAGCAGTTTCTTTCTCCAGATGCAGATACATACCTTCCACTCCGTGTCCCAGATCCAGATGTTTCCAAAGAGCTTGAACTGAGCAGCAGTCCTGGGAATGCCGTTGGTTTCTCCAGCATGGAAACAGTTAATGCTCCAAGGCATCATCCAGGACACCTGTGCCTGGTGGAAACTGGAGACAAAGTGGAGCCCAGCAATGGAAAAAGTCAAAGCCAAGAGCCTTGTCAGCTGCTGGGGAGCAGGAGGGGAGGGAAATGAGACACAGCTCCATTCAAACCTCCCCCTGTTCTCAGCTGTGTAGAGAAAAGAACTGTTCAAATTCAGGCAGTTTGTGTTTTCCAGGGCCCCAGTGCTACAGGGAACATGGTTTAGGGGAAGGACTGCTCTGTTTCTCTGCCTGAAGCTCCTGAAGATGTGAGCAACAGCTCCTCTTCCTCAGCCTGAAACAGGACTCCTGCTGCAGTGACACGTCCAAGGACACACCAAGCCCACTCCGTACTTGTGTGTGCCAGCTCCAGGGCACACCATCCCTCCAGCCCTAGCAGGGCCTCCCCATCCCACCAGAGACTGATTTCCAGCAGTACCACAGCCCCTGGATACATGGCTGGAATGGGGCTTTCCCAAATAAAACTCAGGCTGGAGAAGCATTTCACCTGAGGTTTGGACCAGCAGCCTCCTGTACTGCTGGAGGGGTTCAGATCCAGTTTCTCTGCCTCTTGCTTTGTCTGAGGGCCCTCTGCACAGAGGGGGCTTGACTATCCCAGCCCCACATGGCTGCACATTTCTTTGGAGCCACAGCATTAACCCAGCCTGAGCCAGGCCTGGAATGCAGAGCCCCAGCACAGCCCAGCTGGTGCTCAAGCACTTCCAGCTAAAAGGCTGGGCCTGCCGAGAAAAGAGCATCAGTGGCAGCTCCCCTAAAGCAGAAAGCAGCCCGGGTGTGGGGCAGGGGCAGCGCAGGGTGGAGCAGATGGCCCGTGTGTAACAGCCTGTGAGCGCCTGGGCTGAGTCACGCTGCTCACGCTGCTGTTACTGTGCCACACTAACAGAGCTGTTACACTGCTGTGCTTGGGAAGAGCCCACAGCTTTTCCAAAATATCACCAAGGCCACCAACCCCAAATTTAGGTTGCATCGGGAGCAGGATAACAAGCTGAGGGGGTTGTTTAAGGGTAAGCCCACAGCCCCCGCACTGGGAGAGGCATGAAACGCACCAGATTCAGCTCACAGCTTTCTCTCCAGCACGGGGAGGAGGCCTGAAGGGAAAACCTGCTTTCCTGGGAAGCAGGGAAACACCTCTCTGTGCTCTACACCCTCCTGCTTTCCTGGGAAGCTGCTGTACCAGCCCCTGGCTGCCTCAGGCCATTAAAAGGTCAGCTCCAAGGCATTCAGATCCAGGTTAGTTGGCACAAAACATCCATCAGGGTGCAGCAGGACACAATTCCCTCAATCCCTCCCCTCTGGCTCAGCCTTTGAGCTGAGCTGGAGGTCAGCACCAGCACAGAGAGGCCACCTAAGCTCCTCCAGTCATTTTTCTCTCCCTGACCTGCCTTCTTTGGGTCATCAGCATCTTCCAGGGCAGAGAAATTGCTGCTCACTCTCTCTGGACAAGGACAGGCTTTGCTCAGGATAGCTGGTAAGGAAGAAGAAACCAGAGGCTGTTTAAATGTGTCAATTCACCTTTAATGTTTGAAAAAAAAAATAAATGGTATTTGAGCAATTGCAGTTATGAAGGGAACAGATCTTGCTCCACGAGAGACCGTGAACAGATTCACATTAGACTCATGCTTGGAAAAAAACAAACCCAAAACATTCTCCTTTCAGACCCAGAGTGGAGTTCTGAAGAGACAAGACCAGACAAGTGCCCCAGACAGTCCAAGGCACATTTTCCCAGTGCAGACATTTCCATCGACATGAACTTATGACAGCTACATTCTTTCTAGTTACAACATTGTTCTATCCATAATACAAAATTAGGCATACTTTGGATTTTGCACAGAGACAAGAAGGACTTTTACTTCAGGAAGTCATCAACCTGGGTCACCAAATCATTTCACAAAGAGCTCCCTTCACTCTGCCCTTTGCCCCCAGCAATGATTTATTCCCAACACCAAATTAATCTCAGAGACACAAGCTGGGCTCACCAGCCCAGTGGTATTGCCAATGCATTAGTCAGCAAACCAATAATTAACAAGCACCAGGGATTTACTTGCCATCACACAGCATTTCTGCACACCCAGATCAGAACTTCCTGCAGTGTAATCCCGAGTCAGTACGTACTAAGACAACATCACTGCTGAACCTATTGGAGACCAAGACATTTGTCTGCCTTTGAAGCAGATGTCACATGAGTTTTCCTTCACACAAACATCACATGTAAATTTAACTTCTTGGTACTGTGCTTTAAGAACAAAAGCAGATATCAGAACATGGAGGACGATCCTCCGGAAATAGCTTATTAGCTACGGAAAATAAAAATAAAAGAAAAAAAGAAAATAACAAAACAAAAAAGAGACAGTGGCCACTTACAAGTCTTCCACACGACTAGCTTGCTTTAAGGAGAGCATCAAGTTAAGGCAGTGTTGAGACAACTGGCTACAAACATGCCGAATAGAGCTGTTGTCAGTAGTCACCAATTTGATATCCTACTCCATTGCGGGGCCGGGCCACGTGGCTTCAGACTCAGCAGGGAGGTCTGAAGACTTCAGCCACAGGATTGCTGCTTTCTGCAACAAGCAGGAACTCAGGGGCTGGTTTTGAAGCCTTCTAGACCTGAGGCTGAGTTGCTTACTCAAGTCTAGGTCAATGTTTCAGCAGAGCCAAAAAAAAAATACAGCGAAGGGCACTGAGCAAGAACACCGAGGGGTGCCAGCTGCAAGCCTGGATCACAGTCAAAGGTGGAGATCACCTTGGGTGTGGAAGCCACGTCACCCAGAGCCACCCCACCAGCTTTCAGGGAAGGTCTAGGACCTGCCCCGAGGGTACTGGGAGAGCCAGCTCTCTACAGTCTGCAGGGTGGGACAGAGGCTCACACTGGCTTTGCTCCTCTTTGCAAGATTAACAGTCTAACAGGACTCAGTAAGGAAGTCTGGGGCTTTTGGCCTGCCCAAAAAAAAAAAGTTTTCCCAGCCTCAAAGAAGGAGTTACCAGTGAGGGAGCTGTTGTGGAATAGTTTTATTTCTTCCCACGTAAAGGCCATTGTTTTAAGCATTTACAGGTTTCCTAGTGCAATACAACCAAAAAAAGCAGTAACAAAAAAATGCCGCCTTCTTCCCAGGCAACTAAACAGAAGTAGATTTTTTTTTTTACTGCAACATATACACATTAAATATAGTATACAGTCCATGCAGCGGCATAGCCATGTTAGAGGGAGTCGTGGCTTCAGCCATCAGTGCATTACAGTCCAAATCTCAATCGCTCCTACTTCCTATCCAGACTTGAAGAGAAGAATTGCAACCTGACCCAAGTAAAAATAGATGAAGTGCTTTGTCTCGTGTGTTACATAGCTGCCAAAGTTTCTGCCAACAATGCAGTGCCAAGTTGGGTTGTATTTCTTGTCAAATTCCTGAAGAAAGAGAAGAGAGGCATTAAGGCCAAGAAAGCCCACATGGAAATAGTTCTGAGCACAAATTCTGAGCTGGGTCTGTTCACACACTATCGCCTCTCCTCCCACCTACAGCATCTTGAGATACCCCACTGCAAGACACTATTAAATCAACCAACCAAACCTCTGCACTGGATTGTTTCAAGGACTCAACACAAGCAAAACATCCTCTGAGCCTTGGAGCACCATCAGGCCTGGGCAGGAAGAGCAGACTCAAGAGCTCTCCTTGGTACAGCCCTGTGTGTAGGCTAATCAGGGGAATAATTCTCCTCTCCCATTCCAAACCCACTCACAAAAAAATAAAAAAGTTTTGGCATGTCTACTCCAGCAAGGCATCTGAGCTTAAAGGTCACCTAAAAAAAAGGAAGGAGGAAAAGCCTGGCTTCTGCTGTTTGGGACTCTTGTACACAAAGCAAAGAAAACCCACGTTGACAATAAGCAGGCACATTCACAGGCCAGAGAGCACAGAGACCCGAGAGGTCAGAGGTGAGCAAGCTGAGTGCTGGTTCAATAGTCTTCTCCTCCTTAGCAGGCAGGATAGGGTTAAAGACCATTTTCCTCCCTCTAATTAACACACGAGTCCCAAGAACACCCTTCCCTCCCCTGAGACAGAGCCAGAACAGACTCAACACCCAAGATTAAAGCCAGTTCTAGTTCTCAGACACCAGAAGAGTTTGAGCTCTTTGCAGGTAACCTTTGAAGCAAGGAAAAGGCTTTCTTGCCAGGGCACGAAGGTGCATCAAATTGCTTCCCTCCTCCCAACACACTCTCATGAAATAAAGGCCAAGTTCTTTTTGGATGCCTTCTGTTGCACTCCCTCACTTTACAGGCTGCATTGCCCCGAGCACTTAGAGCTAAGTCATGCCTCAAAGTGATCTGAGAAGTCAGGAGACACCTTTGAATCCTCTGCCTTCAAGCTTGGATTACAAGCAAGGCCCAAACACCAGCCCAGGTGCCAGGACTTCACTGCCTCTGAAGTAAAACCTCTCTCCTCCAAGAGCACTTTGCCTGACCCTTCTGAGAAGCTGCTACAGGGGGAACCAACTGCTCCCCAGGTGAATCAAGCATGAGACTCAATAACAGGCTTCTGAAAATGGGGAGAAAACCTCTTCACAGGCAGGACAGCTGCTTGCAGTGTTTCTAACAGAGCAGCACAAGGCCCATCCCAGAAGCACACCTGCACTGCTGCCCACCAAGTGAAACACTGGGCTGATCCCACCTGCACTGGTGCTGCAGGTCTGTGGAACAAGCCCTAAGCAGAGGCAGCCACCAGCCCTTTCCAGGCTGGCAAATCCTGAGGGACAGCACTTGCAGTTTGCTCAGGGCCTGCCAGAGCTCTGCCACAGCCCTCCCCTGACCTTGGAGAAGTCACTCCATCCTCTTGAAAACAGCAGTAAAGCAGCCAAGAAGCCAAGTCTCCTCTCCCTCCCAGCACGCAAACATGAAGCCTCAGCCACTCAGCTCCTGACAGACTCAGGAGAGCTTTGGGAAGTCTCAGCCAGCACAGCACCCTCATCCCGGAGTTACCTTCTTGATATATGCTGCAATGTCCTTTTCTATGTTGTACTTCTCCATGGCCTGTGTGGCACAGTCTACAGCATCCTGCTGCATGTCCTCGGACATGTCCGCATTCTTGATCACAGCCTTCCTGTCAGACATGGTGAACCTAAGGCAGAACATAGATTCCTTTAATCCCTTCCCCACCAGGAGACGCTTCCTGTGCATCAGAGGGTGTCCTTTCCTTGCAGGCTGCGTCACCAGGCGACACCACAAACCCCTGGAATGGCCACAGGGAGTTTTACTGGGGTTGCCTCCAGCAGCCCCAGGCCGAGGTGCCCCTCACAGCCAGAGCACCAGCACTGGCTGGAGGTTAGATCAGAGGGAGCCCAGCATCACCACCTGCATTAAAAGCTCATGTGTGGGAGGAGACGGGATCTGCAGAGAGCCACAGCCCTCCTGTACATCAATAGGCTACAGCCAAGTTTGCCTTCCAGGTGTAGCAGTGTTTTGGAACATCCTCTGCAAAGAGCCTTGCGAGCAACAGATCCCAGACTGTCTGTCAGGAGCACATTCAGAGCAGCAGTGCTTTTATTCTACCCCATCCCAGGTGTCACAGTTCCTGCTGCTGGTTTAGCCTGGAAGGAGCATTGCTCCACATTCAGCCACCATCACACCCTCACTCCCCTGCTGCTCTGCCATGAAAGGCAGCCTTCAGCTGCTCCCACGGGACAGAGCCAGAAGCAGGTTAACACCACACTGCAGCCTGGAAACAGGGCAGGGGAAGCAGGTCCCACCACAGAAACAGAGCCTGGCAAAGCTCTCCTTTTCCTGCCCCCTCCTCACCTGGGAACCACAACACAGATGCCAAAACCAGCATGTCACTGCAGGCCAGGACTTGTTCTGGAGTGAGGTGTGCAGCCCCCTTTGCTCTAAAATTAAACCACTTTCTACCAGCCACTGCAGCCATTAGACCTGACACAGCCCTTCCAGGGAGGTGTTCAGCCCTGGGAACTTTCCAGCACAGTTGTTATTATCCCAGAAAACTGAGATTTCATGATCCCAGCAGTGCAGTTTTCCTTCAAGCCCTGGAGAAGGAGCACCATGCAGGCCTGCTCTGGGCAGCACAGCCCTGGTTCCCATTCCCTGCTCGAGGCCTGGGGAGGCACAGGTTACCTGGGGATCCAGGTGATTGCCCCAAGGACCACAGGTGCCCACCTTGCAGCAGCTCTTACCCCAGAACATTCAAACTTTGTGAGAATAAGCTTCTTAATGGCAAGGAGTGCCTCCAATTAAACCTGCAGAGCACCATTAATTTTCCTAAATCCTTTTACAGCACTGTAAGTCTTGAGTGATACTACCAAGTGTGTTTTGAAACAGTGAAACTACACATTTTTAGCTCTGCTGTGGAGTGAAAAAAAAAAAAATCTGCTGCAATGATCACTTCCTGGAAGAGCCCCAGAAAACTGAAGGAGTAGCTTTGTTACAGCAATTAAAGGAGCTTGCTACCCAGAGAGAAAGAGAATCCGGTTACATAATTGCAGCCTTCTGATTACAATACTTCAATTCTTCCCTCTGCCTGCACTTGAAGACTTCTATTGCCACCTTAATTTATACAGTTTAGATATAGTGTTTAATAGAGAAGTGCTATTACCACAGGCTAACAGCACGGGGAGGAATGACAGGAACTGAGCTGCACTGCCAACAGAGAGCACATGCCCCTATCACAGCCCTGGAAAAGGCACTTCCTGGCTGTTTGTTTCTTTTCCAGGCTGTGGTTGCAGCCAGAGGGGGTTTGCCTGCAGCCCAGAAGCCGAGGGAAGAGAAGACACAGCTCAGAACAGCCCAAACTGCCTGTGGATTTGGATTCACCACCCAGGAATGTGACAATCCTTTAGAAAAGTCTTCTAGGTGTCCAGTCCACAGGAAGAAGGAAGCAGCAGAAATCCACTTGTGGGATCCTTCCAGAAAACCTTCTTTAGGGATAGAAGAGCAAGCAAGGCCTCACACACACCAGGCCTTCACACACCTGCACTGCTGACAGAGTTCAGAGGGCACCTGCCATTGCGTAACCAGCCACAGAATGACCTGCAAAAGGCACCTTCCCTCCTCATTGTTCAGGCCAGGAGCATCCCAGTGCAGGGAAAAAATGATTAATCCTTCAGAAGGGCTGTACGAGCCGGGCAGGAGGCCTCCCCCAGCACTGCACTGCCTCAGGGCACAGCATCCCCCGTGGCCAAGCTGCTGCACCTGCCACAGGAGTGTCACCACACCCTGCACTCCCCTCTCAACACCACAGAGCAGGGCCCCAGTCTCTGCTCATCCCCCGGGGGAGTTACAGGCCCACCCTCCCCACGAGGCAGCCCAGCAGCATCACAGACACATCATAACCCTGAACCACAAGATCACAGGTGGCTCTCGGGGTCTTGCCGCCCAATCTAGACCTCTTTAAGGAAAACCACAAAGCCCCAGCGCCCGTGTCGGGGTAAGATGGGCCTAGGAAGGGGTAACATTATAGCTCCAGCAGCCACCCCTTTCCCCCAAGGGCAGGATGTGGTCTGTGAGGAGGAAGACCACAGCCCCAGCTGCTGCTCCAGGGTAGTATGAGGCCTTGGGAGGGAAATTAGGCCCAAGGCAGCACCCAACCCTTTTCTTACCAGTGTAGGGTAAGGTCTTAAAACGAGCATGAGTCCCAAGCTCAGTACTCCAGCAGGACAAGCAGGGGCTTTGGGAAGAGCATGAGACACAAACCCCCTGGTAACCACTCTTTCCTTCTCCGGGCAGAACAGAACCCTAGAAATGGGATGGGGCTCAAGCCCAGCATCCATCCCCTGCCCCATGAGGACAGCACGGACCGCGAGGGTGGGAACACCCATCACTTCCCCACCAGGCCAGCACAGACCCCACGGCTCGGAACGGGCCCCAAGCCCAGCGCCCACCGCTCCACCACCAGGACAGCGTGGATTCCGCGACTGGGGTCGGGGCCCCAGCCCTGCACAAACCGCATCCACCAGCCTGCCCGAAAAGGGCCCTGGGAGGGGGTGCGGCACAGCCCCTTCCCCCGCGGGGCCCCCGGGAGCCGGAGCCCTGCGTGACCTTCACGGGGGGAGCTCCGGGGGCGCCCGAGGCCGCGATGACCTTGCCTGGAGCGGCACCGGCTCCGCAGCGGCGCGGACCCCTAAGGAGGAAGGACTCGGATCGCTCCCCAAGGGCCGGTCGCACCCGGCCACCGCAGCGACCTCCGCCCTCGGGGCGGCCCCGCCGCCATCCCGCACACGGAGCGACCGGTATCGGGCGAGGCTTGGAGAGCCCCGGCCCAGCGGAGACATCGCTCACCTTCACAGTGACAGGGCCACCCCGGGAGGGCGAGGCACGGCACCGAGGAGGAGAAGGAGGTGTGAGGAGGCCCGGCCGCGCTGCCTCAGCCCGCTCCGCTCCGCTCGGCGCCCCGCGCGCTCTGCGCCCCGGCGCCGCGCCGCGCTCAAATACCGCCCCGCCCGCTGCGGCGCGCGGGCCGCCGCCACCCCATTGGCCGCGCCGCCCCGCGCGCCGCGCGTCCATTGGCTGCGGCGCGGCGCGGCCCGCCGCGACCGGCCCGTCCGCCCGCGCTGTTCTGCCTACATCCTGTTTCATCCCACAATGCCGCGGGGCGGCGCGCGGCGGGGAGGGGCGGGCCCGGGGGGGCGGGGGCCGTGAGGGGCCGTGAGGGGCCCGGACAGGACTGAGGGGTCGGTGCTGCCTCGGGCGATTCTCGCCTTCGGCCCCATCCCCGGGGGAACAGCCTGATTCCCTGGAGGGCCTGATCCCTAGAGGGACCTTTATTGCCCTAGGGGGTCATGATTCCTCTGCGGGGGTCCCTTCTGCCTTGGGGATCCCGATCTCTGGCAGGAGCCTGAACCCCTCTAAGAAGATCTCACTGGGTTGGGTCACACACCGGAGTGTTCTCGGTCAGAGGGCTCAACCTGAGTCAAACCCAGTCCTGTCTTGGCAATGAGTTGCAGCTTTGCCTTTCACCTGAGATCTCCAACCTCTTGATGGTCATGGATGTCCCGAGCTTTGAGATGTCACACAGTGGCACATATTTACAGCTGAAAAACATTAAACAGGGACTTGTGTAAGGTCCCTGTGGCTGTGAGCACCCCATTTGGGACAGGTCCATGGTGCTCAGTGTCCCACACAGGGCTCAGCATCTCCCCTGACACATTTCCCCAGCTGAACACACCAAAAGTGTTCCAGCGTTTCTTGGGGTTTTCTTACAGAGAGCAAAGCATGGGGAGATGCCTGATGAAATCTGGGGAACTTTCACTAAACTGTGCCAGCCCCACATCCTGTGGGAGTCACCGCTTTTCCCCCAGGATGTCTCAGGTCCTTTTTCCTGCCAGCCTTGTTTTGTGTGGGAAAGCTGATAAAACCCCAAACCTGGGTACCGCGCTGGTGAGAATTGTCCCTGATGCTCAGAGGCTGGAGGCCACATGTGGCTGAGCTGCTTCATCTGTGATGTTCCACATAAACACATAAACCAAGAGGGCAGGAAAAACCCTCTCTGTTCACACTCATGAGCTCTGAGGATCCTGTGCCAGGGCCAGCAGTGAGGGATCACTCAGCCAGCAGGACCCTGGCACACAGCTGTGACCTCGGTGCTCACACACTTGGCTTTCCTGCACGGGGGTCCTCAAACACAGGAGTGACCCTGACACTTCAGACTGTCCCACCCGGGAATCCTGCCCTCGATAGTTGTGCTCCAGGCACACACACAGCCCCCCTGGCTGCCCCCACACGCCCGTCTGCCGGGCTGGCCGCCAGCCAGCTCCCGTTTGGGTTGCTCCATTTCACTCCAGCAGCAGTGCCAAGAAGCCCTTTGCAGAAGCTACCTGAAGAAAAGCCCAGCAAAACAAAAAAAAAACTGATTGCTGTGCTGTCCCCGTTCCCACGCTGCAGTGCCTTTACACTAGTGAGAGGGAGACAGCACTGTCCGGGCTCAGCTGCCTCTGAACAAGACCGGTTTTAATTGCCTGCATAGCCTTGAGAACCAAGAAAACCACTCCAGCTCCTGAAACCTCCCTGATTTGATTGCTGAATGAAGAGAAGCTTACAGCTGGTAACAGCACCCAGGAGACAGGCTGGGTTCACTCCACCAGCCAGCAGCCCCAGAATAGGCCCATCCCGTTTGCTAATGAAATGAATATTTCCTAGTGTGACCTCTGTGGCCTCTGAGACACTGGTCAAAACTCCAACAACCAATAAAATATTTACTGCTCCTTAATGGGTCCAGACCTGAGCTCTTGCTTTAAGAGAGAAGTCAGCAGCAGAAAACCAAGTGAGGATGAATGAACACTGCAGTGCCGGGCACTGAGGTTGCAGGAGCACAGTGGGGTGGGGAGGACAAAGCTGTGACACAGGTGACACAGCCTTGGGGAGGGGGGACAAGGCCATGACACAGGTGACACAGCCTTGGGCTGCCTGGCCAGGGCTGCAGGGCTGGCCGTGCCCACAGGGCTCCCAGAGCTCCTGCCCACGAGGGCAGCCGGCTCCGTTCAGGTTCGCTGCACCACGCTTGGCTGGGCTATTTATAGCTCTGCCGAGTCTCTGTTGAGGCAGCAGATCTGAGCCGTGTGGAGCTGTTTTATGAGCTTTCCAGACCGGGCGGCGCAGAGCCTTGGAACGGAGCCGCCGTTCGCACCGGGGAGGTTTGTGCTCCGCTCTCGGCGCTGAGCTCAGCCGGGGCAGCTGATGGCAAGTTTTAGGGCCAGAGGCCGCTGCTGGGAGATGTTTATCCTGTCTGTCCCACCCAGTGGGAGCCCCCTCCCATCCCAGAATACTCTGAGTTGGAAGAGACCCACGAGGATTATTGAATCCAACTTTTAACCCTGCACAGGACATCCCCAAGAGTCACACCATGTGGACCTCCTGGTATTTTCCCAGTGCAGAAGGAGCACTTGTCCCCCTCCTGTCCTGGAGAAGCCTGTGGGCACATTCAGCCCAGGGCAGGGGGCAGCTGCCCTGGGGAGAAAAGGGACAAGGTATCAAAGAGTGGCCCTGAACCCAAATGGTGACAGTCTGCAGTCCCCAGGGCTGGCTCTAGAGCTGGCGGCTGCTTCTATAATCCCACTGTAACCCTATCCCAGTTACATCCTGCCTCCTCCCGAAGCATCTGCAGCAAGAGGAAGCAGACAAGCCCTTCTCCTGCCTGGCTCAGTCCTGCTCCTTGCACTGGAAGGAGCGTGGCCTTGACAAGAAAGTGCTTGGAGGATTGATGGAGGGAGATGCATTCCTGAAGAGTGACAAAAGGCATTTGTTTATAAATTCCTCTGAGTGGACTATATAAAGCACTTCACAGAGATTCACAGGAAAAGGGCCTGGCGTGAGAAGCAGTTTGCCATCTAAGGCTGTGCTCCTCTTGCCCCGTGGCCACATGCTTCCCCTGGGATGTGTTTCCAATCCCAGGCGATTACAAGTAAAAAGCCACAGACTTTGTGCCCATCTGCCACAAGACATGCAGAGGTCTGAGGTTGAAATGCAAGGCTGACAGTGTGAATGGGGCTGCAGCATTCCTTCCACCAGCTCTACTTCCATGCTGTACCTCTGCAGAAACATCCCCCCACAGGAAATTTTTCTTCTTTAACCTAAACTCACTTTGATATGACTCAGCCCATTATTTCTGCTCTGCCCCGCCATGGACATGGCACACTGACTTATTTTTATAGCACAGATCCACAGCAGACAACGGCTGAAATGTCACCTTCATCTCCTGTCCCTGCAGGAATTCCTTCCCTCTCTCCTCCTCCCACGTCTCCTGCACCTCTGCTCCCCTCCTTTCTCTAGACTCCACCATCAGTCACTCTCTTTGCCAATAATCAATAAAAAACAACAGCAGCAGTAAAGCACCTTCTATTAATTCCCCTCTGGAGTGGAATGGAGGCTGTGGACACCCTGGAGCAGAGCTGCTGCTCCATCCCAAGGGGGCTTTGGCCATTTTATCATATCCACAAAAGCCCTTGCTCATGGCCGCAGCCCCCCACCAGCATTTTGGCTGCTGGAGCCGGGTCCCTCCCTGGCACAGCCCCCCAGGGCTGCCCAATGTGTTATTTTTTTACCAGGAGTCAATTGTTTCGGCAAGTGTTTTGCAAAGCACATTCCGGAGGGTTTGCTCTGCATCCTGGGCTGCTTTGATCAATCTTGTTTGCAAAGCAGTTTCCAGTGCCCTGGTTAATGTACGTTATTATCTCCCCGAATCCCTGCTATTGAACCTGGATAAATCCCGTGGAAAAAAAAAAAAAAAAAAAAAAAAAAAAAAAAAAAAAAGCCCTACTAAAGGAAAGGCTCTAAAACCTCCCGCGGGAGCTGCCACCGCTGATGGGCAGGGTTTGGACACCGTGAGTGGTCCTTTAACAGCAAGAGCAGCCCCAAGTCCTCTGGTTTATTGCCTGATCTGCAAAGGCTTTCATCCCAACGTGAGACCAGAGTGCAGGAATATCAGAGCAGGGACTGTCCCCCAGGTTTCCCATCTGGGAAGAGTGTAAGTGCTGTGGAGGCAGCTGGGCAGTGGGTGCAGAGGTTGAGGTGTCCCTGCCCAAGGAGAAATGCTCCTCTGTAGGACTAGATCCTTCATTTCCCAGCAGCATCACACCCCAGGGCTCTGAAACCCCAATCTTTCCCTGGACAGGGAAAGCCCTCACTCCCCGTTTCCATCTCCCCTCATCTGTCCCAGAGCAGAGGCAGCTGCAGCGTGGCACCACAGCAGGGCAGCCTGGGCTTATCTCCAAGGCAAACGGGCTCAAAAATGTGCCGGGCTATAGACGGCTTTTTGTGTAAACCCTGCGTGCCACAAGGCAGCGCGTTCCTGCCATCCCACAGGCATGAGAGAAAACACTCCACGACTTGTGAGCCTCATTAATATGGATTCAGGTCAGCTGCTCCCTGCAAGTTTTTTGCGAGTGACTCGCGGTGTGCAGTTCATGCAGGATCCAGAAATAAGGATGTCTCTATCTGGAACCTCGGCAGGGTCGGATGAGCACAGGGATGTAAGAACTGCCTCAGTGCAGGCAGGGGGATGAGGGGTGAGAAGCCACCCAGCTCTCTGCTCCTAAAAGCAGCTTCTCTTTTTGGCAGCTCCCACCACCCCAGCCCAGCCTCCTGGACCGGCTGGATGCACTGAGGGCTGGCAACTCCCTTTAATCTGATCTCTCCTGAACAGAAAAACGGGTTTGGAGACAACATAAACACTGAAGGAAAGGTCACATCAAAGCCAACCTGCTCTGTGATGGTGTCTTGTGGCTTCACTCCCACAGTGGGCTCTGAATCGACCATGGTGCAGGGGCTGGGGACACAGACTCGGTGCTTGCAGGGCCAGGATGATGGATAATTTTAAGTTTCTCCATTTATTATTTTTTTTCTGTGCTCCCTCTCCTTGGGCTGGTGCTCCAGCACAAGGCCTACACCACACACGGTTTATCTGCCTGCACATCAAAGGCTTCCTACATTTTTAAGGCTGGAAGGGCTGTTGTGATCATTTACTCCACCCTCCTGCGAGCCACAGCACTTGCCGGAGCTGGGTTCCTGTGGTCACACAGAGCACGGTGCTGCTGTCAGAGGAGCTGGGGGGTGCCAAGACACACCAGTGGCTTTGGGCTGGCTGCAGGCTGGGGGTTCCTCTGCTCCACATCCATGTCAGCCACGTCCACTCTGCTCTGCCACACTCCTTGCTCCTTCTTCCAGGGGAGTCCCTGCTCTGGGAACGCACTGGGTGCTCACCAGTGAACCCACTGGCAAACCGTGTGTAAAGCACTTAGTGCTCATGCATGAAATCATTGAGCAGTCATGCACAGGCTGATGGGGCATTTGTGTGCCGAATAACGGGCTCTCATGCGTGAACCACCCGGGTGCTCATGCACACCCTGACTGGGGCTCATGGGCACGGCAATGAGCCACCCTGGGATGTGCTGACCCGCCTTCCCTGCAGGAACAGCCCTGCACTAAGTGTGAACCTCTGCGTGCTCATTGCAGGGTCAGTCTGGATGCTGATGCATCACCTCACCTCGGGTGCTCAAATGCAAATTATCTGGGCACTTGTGCATTCCCTGATTAGACAGACGTGCATGACTGAATGAGGCACTGGACTGAGTGGAACAAGTGGAGCCCGGCACAGTGACAGCCCCACACAGGGCAGGGAAACCTGCCAACAACCAAGCATGGGATGGTGTGGCACCAAAAACCCCCTGCTGGCTCCCCCAGCGTGTGTGAGCTGGTGGCTTTGCCTCCCCAGCAGCCTTGCTGGCAAACGCCAGGCGATCTCACACCTTCCCCCGAGCTCCCCAGGGCGTAGGAAGGAGCTACTGCTGTACAGACAACTTAAACCCTGTTCTGGCACAGCTTAAATACAAGAATCTCCAAAAGCAGGAGACAAGGTCTCCACTGTGTAGAATAATTTAGGTCAGTTCTCACTTCTGCAACGATTTATTTAAGCTTTAGCAGTTCCTGGCCCAAGTGAGGGAAAAAATGAGGGGAAAAAAAATAGAATCCCCCATATTTACACTATTTTTCTGTAATGTTTATCTTGTGGAAGGTAGAGCCTCATCTGCCAGCGCCGCTTTAATCCAGGGCTGCAGACATTTCCACCACACATTCACATTTCTTAGGATTGTGGTTCAAACTGGAGCAACTTTCTGAGCACAAAATCTCAGCCTGCAAAAGCTTTCGAGTGGTTGCTTCTCCCTGGAAAGTATGTCCCGTCCTTCGAGCACTCTGAGGCTTTACCAGAAATGCTTTTGCCTTCCTGCAATCGAAAAAACACCCATTTGAGTGGGCTCAGGAGCAAAGCAGCCAAAACCAACCCCCTGTGATACAACTCTACAAACCAGGGACACAAACCAGCCTGGGAAAGCAGGACCCAGATGGGTGTGGAGGTGATGCTTAGCTGGGCAGTGTGTATTTCAGTGTGTATAAATGTGTACAAATGTGTATAAATGTATCTAGAGCAGGCCAGGACTCACTGTGGGCTGGCATCACTGGAAGCTCAGGCCAAACTCCCTCCTGCCCTCCTCACCAGCCTGGTCATGTTGATGCTCTCACTGAACTCTACAGAAGGAGCTGCAACAGTTGATCTGATCAATAAATACACATTTTATCCAACCCTTAAGTCTGTAATATCTCTCTGTATATAAGAGGCCATGAGGGATTTTGTTTTAATTAGAGGAATGCTTAAGGCTACTCTGCCTCCTGCTTAATCAGCCTTGGAAATGGAGAGGGAAGGGCTGTCCTTGTGCAGGGCACTGCTCCGAGGTGTCAGGAATGCACTTCATGGCCAGCAAAGAGCAGAGGCTTCCAGCCAAACATTGCCAAAGTTTGCAAAGGTGGTGGTTTTCTTACGGGAACGTTACAACTGCTCAGGTCCCACGGGCTGGAAATATCCGTGGGAGGAGAGCACAGCCCTGCACACACACGTGGCCTTGGGAACAGCCCTGGGTGCCCTGGGATGGCTCTGCCTCCCTGCTGGGATCCAGGTGAGCTTCTGCTGGGATCCAGGTGAGCCTCTGTCCTGGAATCCAGGTGAGCCTCTGCGCTGGGATCTAGGTGAGCCTCCCTGCTGGGATCCAGGTGAGCCTCTGTCCTGGGATCCAGGTGAGTCTCTGTGCTGGGATCCAGGTGAGCCTGTGCTGGGATCCAGGTGAGTCTCTGTGCTGGGATCCAGGTGAGCCTCTGTCCTGGGATCCAGGTGAGTCTCTGTGCTGGGATCCAGGTGAGCCTGTGCTGGGATCCAGGTGAGTCTCTGTGCTGGGATCCAGGTGAGTCTCTGTGCTGGGATCCAGGTGAGTCTCTGTGCTGGGATCCAGGTGAGCCTCTTGTGCTGGGATCCAGGTGAGCCTCCCTGCTGGGATCCAGGTGAGTCTCTGTGCTGGGATCCAGGTGAGCCTCCCTGCTGGGATCCAGGTGAGTCTCTGTGCTGGGATCCAGGCCAGCCTGTGGTCAGCCACCAGCACACACTCCTGGCTTTGCTGTGGAGCACCCAGAAGTCAGCAGACATCAGTGACACCCAAATCTGTGCCCTCAGTGCAAACCACCAATGTAGGGGTCTGGAAGATGTATTTCCAGCTCATTCCAGTGCCCAGGGGCACTTCAGCCCCAGTCCATCACAGTGCTCAGCTCGTGTTTAACTCCAAGCAGGCATGCAATCAGTTTGGGAGGATAAGGAGGAATGAAAAGTGGAATAACAAACAAAAAATGAGCCCTAGAGGAGAAAAACTGCTCAGTGCCAGCACTGATGCTCTCAGAGCAAACAGAAGGAGAGGCGCTGCTTTGTGCTCAGCAGCACAGGTATTGTCTGCTGCTAACAACAAAAAAAGCCTCACGGGGATGCCACACGTGTGTGTGTGTGTGGTGAAACCCTCTGGAAAGGGAAGACAAATGAAGAAGCAGTAAAGTCCCTGATATACCAGGACATTATCCAAAGCCCTGGATTTATGGTTAACTGGTTCCCATGGAGGAAGTGCAGCCTTTACTGGTGTTGCAGCTCCCTGCCCTTGCCAGCCCAGCTGTCCCAGGCTCCTCATCCCAGGCAGCTTCTGCTCCTTGGATCCTTTCTTTCTCACCTGTATTTCAGAGGATAAAAATATTTATATGCTTCTTGGGAAATTATCAAATTGGTATCCATCATTCACGCTCTAAATGACACAGCTGACAAAGACCTGATATTCCTATTTACTGCCCTCAAGAAACTGCACCTAAAAGGTCTATTAGGAAAAGGAAAAATATGGGTTATATTTCATGTTTTAGTTGGGTTACTCTGGTACAGCAAGCCCAGTATTATACATAAATCAAATTGTCTTGTTTTTTCTTTGCAGTGCAGAGCAAAATATGGAACAGCTGCTGCTGGGACTCCACTCCTAATTTCTTACACATCTTTTAACCTGCTCATTTAAAAGCACTTACTTGGCATCCTTCTCCTTAAGAATTAATGGGATATGAACCATGAGGTTTCCTAGACTAGGAATGTGTGGATAATAAAATGCTGTGGGACAGGATTTCCAGTGGGAGAAGAATCCTTTCAGCAGTACCTGGGCACTGGGATCAGCAAACTGCCCTGGACTTTGGCAGCTGCTCCCATGCTGGTCCTTTTGTAAACGTTGAGTTTATTTTTCCTCGTTTATTTGCCTTTCATTGAGCTCTGACAGGAAAAATATATGGCTCAGTGTCCCTCCCGCCCTGGTCTCTGCGAGTTTTTGTTTCACATGGTTATCGCAATCCCTCGCCTCTTCCAGTGTTTACACAGAGCTACAGCGCCCACGAAACAGCTCCAAAAAACTTTATTTGCGTTTAAAAATATTCTGCTCGAAACCAATCTTAATGCATTTCCCTCTGGTCGTTGTTAAATAAAACCAACAAAGCCAGTGTGATGCCACAGGGGCCGCACGGTGCTGAAAGCCCCGAGTCGGGGAGGGAGCAGCGACAGTGGCAGCGCTGCCAGAGGCTCTCCACGGAAAGCTAATGGAAAACCTCCCTTTAAAACCCACTCAGGCCTGGCAAATTTGGGTTATTTCTGGAGAACAAAGAGATCCAGCTCTGTGCACACACCCAAAGCTTGGCTGGGTGGTGTGGCCACCACAGAGACATCCCCAGGATGTGTAAGTGCAGAGCTCCCACTGCCCCTGCAGTGTCCTGGAGAGGGTGGGGACATGTTGGGAAAGATGGGACAGGAAGGGCTTGAGGATATGATTGCCTGGGGATGTAAAACCTGTGAGTGAAATAAAATGAAACCCAGCTATGAGATGTGATCATGGCAGGCAGGAAGACAATGAATAGCTGGAGTCAGGTTGAAGGACAGAAAACAAAAGGACCCAAGGATGCTTCTCCACCCTGCCAAGGCATCAGGGAAAATGTAGATAAGAAAAGTAGTTTTTGGAGTTTAGAATACAGGATGATATGGTGATAGAGCAGTTATCATGGGCTGTGTGCAAAGTCTGTAGGTTTTGTATCTCGGGCCAGTTGGTCACTGTAAATTAGAATATTCAACACAAATAGAATGGATTGGAACAAGGTCCTCGCTCTCTCTCTTACCTCTCTTACCTCTCTCTTACTCCTCTCACCGCTCTGACTCCTGCCCTCTTACCTGCCCCAGCTCTCTTACCTCCCTTACCCCTGCCATCTCCCTCACCTCACACCCCCTCTCTCTCTCCCTCTCTCTTTGGGGTTCCCTCCAGCCCAGGCTGGTGGCTGAAGGCAAAGCCCTTTTTACCCACGACCCTTGCAATGAAACCCCATGTTCTAGAATATCTCAGCTCTGCAGAGTTCCTTCTCCCTGCCCTCCACAGATGATCCTACAGGGACAGATGCCCCACACCAGATGAGAATCTGTCAATACCTCTAAGGGACAAACACCGTCTCAGTTCCCTGTATCAGGACAGCACAGCTCACTCCGATTTGGAGCACAAGGGGTGGGAAGGGAAGTGCCAGGAGGGGCTGGTGAACTCACTGGATCCCAGTGTGGATTGCTCAGCCTCTCAGCCTGATTCCTCCAGGCCACACGCCTGGAGTGTGGAAATGCATCGAGGGGAAAGGAGGAAAATGCACAGGGAAAAAAAACAAACAGCAAAAGGAAAAGCAGCAGCTGCAGGAAAACCCTCCCTGCCCAATCCCCGCCAAACCGCGAGGTTCCCTCTGAAATGAGCGACCTAAATGGATTCGCTCCTTTCCACTTATTTATTCCCTAGCAGGAATAAATGTTAGCAGGTTTATTTACATTGACAGTTTGCATTCATTTTCCTCCCTCTCCACGTCAGGCCTTGGAGCATCCCACCAGGCAGGGAGAGGGAAGAGCAATGCAAGCAGCTGCCACGATATTCGGTGACAGCAGGAGGCAGGGAGCAATGGCACAGCTCTGCGTGAACAGGAATGTATTCCCAGGGAAATAAATCCATGAAAATGGATTGGAGGGGGTCACTGAAACTTTCTGGTCCATGCTAAGTGCTGCCCCTTTTCCCTCCCAGCCCCAGCCATGGTGTGCTGGCATGTGGGAATAGATGCAAATCCAAGTAATGTGAAAACAAGACAGAAATCACAGCAATCCTATGATTTTTATTATTTTTAATTTTTTTAAATTAACCTTTTTATTGTCATTCTGCTTCAGGGATCTTGGATCTGAGCACATTATGGGCCCAGCTGTATGGTGTGAAGAACAGCAAGGTTTTGGAAATTTAAAATAAAAATGAGCATTCCCAATCCACGTGGGACGATTTGAATTCCGGTGGTGTTACCTCTGCTCGTCTGACTTTTCTCCTTTAAGTCTCCACCCCTGTGTGTCCTTTTGGGCTGGCTTCCAGGAAACATTCCCACTGGCAGCATGCTGTGTTTTCCGTTTGCATTCAGACATGCCCCAGCATGTGCAGAGGAAATCTCCTTGCTTACAGATAAATCTGCATAAACAAAACGAGCTCTGTCACCATCCACCGCTGTGGGAATTATTTTCAGGCTCACACACACTTTCCTTGTCTTATCTTAAGCTCAGAGTTTCTCTGAAAAAAAGTCAGATTGATATTTTTGCATCTTTTTCTTACATGCAGAACAGTGAGTTTGATAACTTCGAAGCACCATTTAAAATGGACACACATATACCCCCAAAATATTTGTATTTCACCTCCTGTGTGGTATCAAGTTACTGGTGACATGCCAAGGAAACCCCTCCAGCAGCAGATTCCAAAGGACTGTTACAGGAGGGAAATGGCAAGTTTGGACAATTCATTGCTCAGTTCTCAAAAAAAACCACGTTATAACTTCAGATGCCTGTTAGAAAAACGACCCTTTTCTCCCAAACAATCTGAGCTTTGATTGAACTGTTATTTTGCAACACAGTAAGATTAGTCAGGACTAATCCCAGCTGGATTGCTCTGCAGCAAGGCTCAGGACAAACAGGTTCTGTGTGACAGAGCTGGGTGATGACAGGCCCTGGGCCACAGCCCCAGCCCTGCAGCTCTGCCTGGGAAACCTCCTGCCTCCCAAGTTTCATCAGGAATAACAATAAGCAATGATGTTATGTGGGTAATACTTGCATTATTCTCCCTTGGAGAGCCCTGGTTTCCATTGCTCCCACTTTGAGAACAAAAACTTGTCATTTTACAGTAGTTGTCTTCTTTTTTTTTTTTTAGCAAGAATATTTGCCTTTCCCTTCCCAGTAATTTATTTTCTACATAACTTATTAATTCCCCACATATGTGTTTTGCTAGAAAGACAAAAATTACTCTGAGAAATTTAAGTATTGTGCAGCATATCCAACTAAACACTCCACTGATAACACAGACCTAAAGAAGGTAATGAGGAAGAAAACATCTAATACTTCCATAAAGAGACACTTCATTAAGGTAATTAAGAGAATCATTTAAAGCAGTTATGAGGACTATTAAGGCACAAAAGAAATTATGCAACAAGGCTTTCACCAAGCAGGGAGACTTGCCATTGGTTTATGATGCCTTGAAGAACAACTTTCAGTGGTTTTAATAAGTTTTTTGAAAATAGAGACTCATTTCTTGGCAAAGGATGGAATTTCCCTGCACTTGGGAAAAGCATAATCAGGATCTTTGTGGCTTTTTGGTTTTGTTTTTGTGGGGAGGGGATTTCTCGGCGGGTTTTTTTAATATCGCAGAAAGGTTTGGGTTGGGAGAGGCTTTAAAGCTCACTCAGTTCCACCACCTGCCATGGGCAGGGACACCTTCCACTCTCTCAGGTTGCTCCAAACCTCATCTAACCTGGCCTGGACATTTCCAGGGATCACAAAAATCCCTGAATCCCAGGTTGGAAAAGACCTGCAAGATCACCTTGACCCATCACCCCCGCTGTCACCCAGACCACACCACCCAGTGCCACATCCTGACATTCCTTGGACACTTCCAGGGATGGGAACTCCAGAAAGCGTTTCTGCTGAGCTGCCAAAATATCTGAACAGCTGGTTAAATTGTGAGTAGCTTGTTAAATAATCTTAAAACTCTCTTGTTTCTCCCAAATCACACACTGTGACAAATGTGTGACAAATGAGGGCAGCAGGATGGGCTCCAAGGAAGAGGCAGGAGGCATTTTTCACAATCCTTTAATTAACTCATGAGCCTAAAAGGGTTTTCTCCACACTCCCAACACTGTTTTAACCCCTCGTGGTGATTTTAGTGACAACCTGGTACCACAATTTCTCCTTTGCCAATACAAACAGGGATCAATCAATGACAGACACCTAGATTGCACAATACCGTTTATTTCAATAATTTTTACCACTTTCTCATCCGCATTTTTGTGTTATCTCATGGATAGGGGCATGCTGAAGTTGTTTTTTACTCTAAAAATGCTTTAACACATCAGTGAGGGCTTTGTGACAATGCAGAGTACTCCACTGGAATTTTAAAGTGTCTTTATTCAAATTACAGTTTTATAAGAATATTTGGATATTATTGTCCTGCTTCTTCCCGAGGATATCCTTTTTTGCCTTCTTTTGAGTGTTTTTCATTACATTAAACCTTCATAAATGCACTATATAGAAGATTCTTCTGCAGGAGCATGCAGCCCTCAGCAGTGTTCTCAAATGGATCCACTCGGGATACAACTTTGCATCAATTTTTAATTTTTGCTCCTTCACTTTTATTAACTTAGACACCAAGTCAAGCCCATCCTTTTGTTTTGCCCAAGCTCATCACGCTCAGCTGCAGATATTGGATGCAAGAACCCCCAAGAAGCATCTTATGGGTTCAGCAATGAGAAAACACCCTGAAAGCGGGGGGAAAACCCCAAACCCAAGCGATTTAAGGCCGGATTTCATCCGCTGAAGGAGATGTGTGAGCTCAGCGCCCGCCTCGCCTCATGAGGGCCTGGGGCGGCCATTTTGGGTCCTGCCCCGGGGGGAGCGGGCACAGCGCTTCTCTCCATCATCTCCAGGGCACGGAACAGCGGGACAGAGTGCTGAACGCGGCCCTTTATCCCTTCAGCCCACAGCGGGGCCACCCGGGGGACACAGCGGGGACAGAGAGGGGACACGGTGAGGACACGGTGAGGACACAGAGGGGACCGGAGCCATCCCCGCCCGCGCGCGGTGCATTGTGGGACGCGCCCCGCGCTTGGCGCCAAGCGCGCCCGCCGTCCCGCGCGGTGCATTATGGGCCGCGCCCTCCCCGGCCGGGCCTAAAGGCGCGGGGCGCCGCACCGGACGTGACGTCACGCAGCCTCCGCTAGTTTAAGCCGCTACCGGGGAGGCACGCCTTTCACCTCCCGCGCCGACCGGAGGCTTCCCCACGGTATAACGGAGCTCCCGCAGCCTCGCACGCTACACCTGCGAAACCCGCTCGGGTTCGGCTTCTCCGAAGCGGCGAGGACCGAGGGACTACTTTACGGTGGCACCGCGCATGCGCGGGGCGGAAGAGTGAGGGCGCGGCGGAAGACGCGTTCGCCGCTGGTCGCCCACCGTGAGCGCGGGCGGTGCTGCGGCCGGTGCTGCGTCCCGGGGTGAGATCGGTGCGCGCAGAGGCAGCGCGAGCGGAGCCGCGGGCGCCATTTTGGAGCGGCCGCCGGGGGAGGTGAGGAGCGCTCCCAGAGCCCGGCCCGGCCCCGCCACCGCCGCCCCGCGCCGCCCGCACCGCCCCGCGCCGCCGCAAACATTGCCGACCTCGCCATGTCCGGCGGCGGCGTCATCCGCGGCCCGGCCGGCAACAACGACTGCCGCATCTACGTGGGGAACCTGCCCCCCGACATCCGCACCAAGGACATCGAGGACGTGTTCTACAAGTACGGCGCCATCCGCGACATCGACTTGAAGAACCGCCGCGGGGGCCCGCCCTTCGCTTTCGTCGAGTTCGAGGACCCCAGGTGAGAGCCCTGTGGCGCTGCCCCGGGTCCCCTCAGCCCCGGTGGAGCTCCGGGCCGCGCTAACGGGGCCTGGCCGGGCGGCGGGCGGGAGAGGCGGGCGGGCAGCGGGAACAAAGGCGGGCGGTGCGGCGGCCGCGCTCACCGCCCGCCCCGCGCCGCCCGCAGGGACGCGGAGGACGCCGTCTACGGGCGGGACGGCTACGACTACGATGGGTATCGCCTCCGCGTGGAGTTCCCTCGGAGCGGCCGCGGCACCGGCAGAGGCGGCGGCGGCGGCGGAGGGGGAGGAGCCCCCCGGGGCAGGTACGGCCCCCCGTCCCGGCGCTCGGAGTACAGAGTGATCGTCTCGGGTGAGTCATTGCTCTTTTCTCAGCTTAAACGCTCCCTCGGGGGTCTTGCGAGCTGCTCCTTAAAAAGCATCACCCCGCGTGCTTTGGGAGGGGAGGAGCGGTGTGGCCGCGCATGCTGAGCTCTCTCCTCTGGTTCCGTAATACCGGAGGTGAGGCTCTAATCCTCTTTTTAAACTCACATTTTTGATTTTTTTTTCCTCCACAGGGCTGCCTCCAAGTGGAAGTTGGCAGGATTTAAAGGATCACATGCGTGAGGCAGGTGATGTATGTTATGCTGATGTTTTCCGAGATGGCACTGGTGTCGTGGAGTTTGTGCGGAAGGAAGACATGACCTACGCTGTGCGAAAGCTGGATAACACTAAATTTAGATCTCACGAGGTAGGTAGCACCCTTACTTGTCTTTGGCCAGAATTGGATATCAAAGGGCTTAACAAATAGGATTTCAAAGGTAAGGAATGCGTGTGGAAAACGTTCGTTGTTTGGTTACAAAGCAGCTAAATGAGTGTTGTGGTCAGTCAGGCTGGACATAGACGTGTAAGCCGTGCTGTAGTAACGCTGTCTGCAGTCTGTCAGCATGCCTGAAACATGGCCCCGAAGCCCTCGACGTGTCAAATCGAAAGTTCTGTCTATCCAATAGGGAGAAACTGCCTACATCCGTGTTAAAGTTGATGGCCCAAGAAGCCCAAGCTATGGAAGATCTCGGTCCCGCAGCCGTAGTCGTAGCAGGAGCCGTAGTCGAAGCAACAGCAGAAGCCGCAGTTATTCCCCAAGAAGAAGCAGAGGATCTCCACGCTACTCTCCCCGCCACAGCAGATCCCGATCTCGTACATAAACATCACTCTAGCTCTGATCTTTTTTTGTAGAACCCCATGTTGTACACAGTTTTCCTTTACTTAGTACAGTCTTTTCGTTTATATAAATTTTTTTTTTTTTTTTTTTAAATTTCCGACTGTTTTACTCGAATTGGCTGAAAGTGTTGAAATGCATTCTTGTGTAAAAATCCCTAGTGAGTATTTGCTCCTCCACACCGACATTCCCCCGTTCCTGTCTTTGGTAAATTGTATTTTAATTGCTGTCAGTCAGGATTGTTCCGGTTTAGTTCTAGTTCAATACCAACATTTCTTGGAGCCGTGGTATTGCTGTGTAAATGTCTCAGTGTTCCGCTGTGGTCGAGACGAGCTGGGGATGTTGGGATGTTTTGTGGCTAACTTGTCTCTTCTGGGGGATCTTACATTTTATCTTGCCTTTTCGTGTGTCTTTCTGTAGACATATCTGAAGAGATGGATTAAGAATGCTTTGGATTAAAGGATTGTGGAGCACATGTCAATCATTTTAGGATTGTCAAAAGGAGGATTGAGGAGGATCAGATCAATAATGGAGGCAATGGTATGACTCCAAGTGCTATTGTCACAGATGAACTTGGCAGTATTGACCTTATACTGAGAGACAGGGGAATTGAGGCCCAGCACCTACGTGTCCCCACGTGTCGCTTCAGGCATGTTCTCGTGACCGCAGGCTGCGATTGCTCCTCTCTTTTAAACCTCCCTTCTTCTGGGGGGGCAACTGTGGCCAGATCCCTGCTTTTGTAATTCTCTATTCCATTCTAGTTTTTTATTAAAGGAATAACCGGGGCCGGGGGGGGAGTTATTTGGTTTATTTGTCCCGCAGTGTTTGGTTACAAGTGTCCATGTCCGTAGTATCCGTACACTTGTAGTAGAACTTGCAATCAGAGTATAATATCAATACTGCTAAAATCTGCATGTCCTCTGTGTGACTGATACAGCGTGGCTGTTGCATTTTTATAAGTACCAGAATGAAAGCAAAAATAAAAATAGCGAACCTAGTGGGGAATAATTTTAAGTCTCAGCCCTGCCCCCTCAGACTAATTCACGATTGACTCACACAATCCGTGTGAAAACACCGATTGTTAACGTTCCCTCCAGCTGGGAGTGCAGCTGTAGTCCAGCCATTCCATAGTAGGTGGATAGACCGAGCAGTTAAAGCTTTTCCAGTTTAGTAAAACCATTTTTTACAACCACAAAACCTCGAACCCACCAATGCGCTGAGTATGTTGGCATTTCCAGTTGACATATTGTAAATATTTACAATGTTTCCTCCACATAGTAATTAACATTTCTAAAGAAATTATCTTGAGCATCACCATTGGAAAGTTTGTTTTGGGGAATTGATAGTTATTACTGTACATCTGAATTAATTGATGGCAAACATAACTGATCATTCCCCAGAATCCTATTTTTTCATTACAGTATCTAACTTTTTGCCTCCTCTTTTTTGGTTTTGCTGGTTATAAAGGTTTGGATTGGAGAGGGCTCACTGGATCCCAATCCTTGGAGCTGGATCATTGGATTCAAATCATAATGTGGATAGGATAGGGAGGCTGAATTACAAGGATTCATGGAGCGGGATCAAATTACCAGGAACATAGGAGTGGATTCCTGCCCCAACCAAACCGCATTCGTGTGGAGTTTTTTTTTTTTTGTTTTTTTTATTCAACTCAATTGGCTATTCCAAAGATACATTTTTTTCCTATTTTTGACGATTGGAGCCCTTAAGATGCACGATGGAGTTTTGCATTTTTTTGGTAAAAGGAGCAAAGCGAGGACCTGGAGAGGTACGCTGGAGCAATCTCCTTGGAAGGATTCAGCACGAGTAGATGGTAAACCTTTAAAGGGGAAAAAAGGGGGGTTTGTTTTTAAAAAAAAAAATTAAAAAAAAAAATAAGTCATTTGCTCTAAATTTAAAGATCAAAATTGGAGTTAAAGATGACGTAGGTTTCAATTGGCCGTTGGTTTTTTTTTTCTTTGACAAATAAAATTTTTACAAAAACACTCCTGGTGTCATCGTTGGTCGCGGAGTCTCGTCCTCGCCTCGGGGATCTGGACAAAAGCCTTTTGTGTGGAACAGAGCCTGGAGTGTTCCACAGGAAACATCCATGTTTGAGCTTCTCCTCAATAAAAGGATCAGTTCCCTGGGAAATGGGTGGAATTCAGTAGATGGGGAGGGGAAAAGAATGAATTCTTCGTGCTTAAAGGAGGGAGTGTTAGTGAGTGTTGATAGGAGACCACATGGGATAAAAGGGGGCAGAACTGGTCTGTATCACCATTTCTGTGTGGGTGGATGAAGAGGGGGCAGCAGTTGGGATCCTGTGTGATCCTTGAGCTGTGGGCAGGGGGAATTGCAGCCCTGTGGCAGCCCTGGCCAGGCTGGACACAGCAGTTTCCCCCCTGGCTGGGGGCTGGATGCCCAAGGGAGGCTCTGGCCGTGGTCAGGATGGGCTGGCTCTTGCCAGAGGAGTTTGTAAGTGAGGGCTCCATGGCACACGGGTGTGAACTGCGGCAACGAAGGTGAAGTTTGACACAAAAACACCAGAATGTGCTGGGCATTGATCTGTCCTGTCACTGCTGGTGAAGGAAGGGATTTCAAAGGGTACAGGTGCTCAGGGTGTTTCACAAAGCAAAACCTCAAGAGTTTGGTGAGCCAGGACTGCAGTGGAGTTTGGAGAGGATCCCTCCAAAGCACCCACAGGGAGGAGGAGTGAAGGACCCTGGCACCCCCAAGGGATCACTGTGTCCACTTTGAAATACAGTGTTAGTTCTGAGCCGGGGGTAGAGGCAGAGCTGATGCCTCTAAGCAGGTTCACCAGGACTTCGTCCACATGTGGAGCACAAATTTCAGGGGTGATTCAGCCAACCAGGACATGAAATTCCTTGGACAAGGAGTGTGCTGGAGGTGCAGGAAGGCTGTAACCTGGAATTCCCTGTACAAGGAGCCTGCTGGAGGTGCAGGAAAGCTGCAATTTGTCAATCCTTCTTCTGGCACCAGGGAGTCAGTGCAGGATGTGCTCCAAGTCTCACCTGTGTGTGGATCAACTACGTGAGGATTGTTTGCTCCTGAGATTATCTCAGCGGTTTGGATCAGCCTGTGGATGCTCCGGAAGAGGAGGTGGGAACACAGTGTTCTCTACTTTGAGATTTGTGGACTGTCACCTTCCTGGAAAGCTTCTCCCATGGAGCCTCACAGAGCCTGTGGGGCCACACCTCTGCCAGAAGGCTGTGAATCCTCCCCGCGGTGTGAGGCTGCCTCTCCATTCCATCTGGAGAGTGGGAGGGAACAGAGCACTCCTGGCTTCTCTCCTTTTGCCTTTCCCCCTTCAAGGGCAGAGCTCGGGTCACTCCAGCAGGAGCTGCTGGTCTGTTCCTGCCCCAGCATCACCCACTCACTTTGTTCTCCATGTCCCAGCTGTGGTGTTTGTGAAGCCCTTTGAGATCCTGGAATAAACCTGTTCCCAGTGTGGAGCTCTCGTGTATTCCCTTTTTTCCTGTAAAATTGTTTCTGTCACCGTGCTGTGAACAGCCAGGCAGGCAGGGAAAGCACAGGGTGAAGCAAGGCTTTCCCCAGGTGCCCTGTGTTTTAATTTCAGATTCTGATCCAGCGTGTTCCACCGTCCTCGGGGGGGGAACATCATGTTCTCTGATTGACATCAAATAGAGGAATTAAATTAATATCTCAGAAATGTGCTACGAACCAGGTTTGACAGCGTTAGGAGAAGTTAACTGGAGGAGGCTGTGCCTCCTGACACACTCTCAGGTTTTAATTATACCACGTTATGAGTTCATTAACATTGTGACAGAGATGGTGAGGAGTCTGTGAGTTTGGGGAGCAACACTCGTGCCTGGCACAGCCCAGGGGGGCCTGGTGCCTTTTCCTTTGCCCTTCAGCTTCTCCAAGGGTGAGAGTGGATCTGGGTAAGTGCCTGTCTGACTTCCCCAGTGGGGAATCTGCTCCCTGGGAGCCATCCACTCTCCCGGCTGGGGCTGGGGGGTAAAGCTGGTATTGATTTTAATATCCTGGTGCCTTAGTGGGGATGGGCTGGCTGCAGGCAGGCGGCCCACGGTGCCTGTTCCACCTGCACCTCTTCCGGAAAGGTGTTTGCCAGGATTTCAACAGGTGCCAGCCCAGGCACCAGGTGTCTTCTTTCATCAACGCGTTCTTCCTGAAACTAAATGTTTTGAGAGTCTGTTCTCTCTGAAGAAGGTGGAAAGGGGTGTGGGAAGGGAACTGCCTTCGTTAAAGCAGAGGGGAGATCCAAATCCCTCTCCTGACCCATTTCCCCACCCAGAAGCCGGTGGGGGTTCCTGCCGTAGCGCTCCCTCCTTCCCCGGTGCTCCTGCCCTGGGTGAGCTGCACCATTCCTGCAGGGAACCCGCCTGTTCCGATGCTCCTGAGCTTCCGATAGTGCCGCTTTGTTGGTACAACTGAGGGCGATTGTGCGGCCGGGGCCGGGTGGCCCCTCCGTGCCCGGCCCGATAGTGCCTTCTTTGTGAGAACACTCCGGGGAATCTCTCCTCCTTCACTGCACATCGTCCTGAGAGCCCCGGACTTCATCAACACAACCCTGGCTCCGAAATAGAAACGGTTAGAAAACTTGTGGTTTCTAGGAGAAAACCACAGTTTGGAGGTTTTTTTTATTCTGTTGTGTTTTTTTTTTCTAAGAGAAACTTCTGCTTTAGAACAGGGGATTCTTTCATTGATCTGTGTGCGTTGGTTGTGCCGTGAGGTTTCTTGCTCCTGATAACAGCAGAGGGTTTTTAGCTGCGCAGCAAAATCAGAGTTATTTCTAGATTGGCTTAAAGCAGCCCCAGCTTTGGTGAGAGCCCCCCATGCCGAGTGCAGAATGATCCTGCTGCACCTGCACGGGAAGAGCAGTTGATCTGGAATTGCACTTGGAGCTGTTTCAAACAGAAAAGCTGAATTATGAGGGAAAATGAAGACTCCAGGCAGGGCAGGGATGTGCCCACCCGCAGGGCTTTGTCCTGCCCCGGGAGCTGCGGGATGGGATGGGATGGGTACAAAGCCTGGCAGAGCTGCGAGATGAGATGAGATGGGCACAGAGCCTGACAGAGTTGCAGGATGGGATGAAATGGGCACAGAGCCTGGCAGAGCTGCAGGATGGGATGGAATGGGATGGGATGGGCATGGAGCCCAGCAGAGCTGCAGGATAGGATGGGCATGGAGCAGGGCAGAACTGCAGGGTTAGATGAAATGGGATGGGCACAGAGCCCAGCAGAGCTGCAGGATGGTCCTGGAGCCCGGCAGAGCCACAGGATGGGATGGGCATGGAGCAGGGCAGAGCTGCAGGATGGGATGGGCATGGAGCAGGGCAGAACTGCAGGATGGGATGAAATGGGATGGGCACAGAGCCCGGCAGAGCTGCAGGATGGCCCTGGAGCCCGGCAGAGCCGCAGGGCAGGCACGGAGCCCAGCAGCGCCGTGGGATGGCCACAAAACCTGGCAGAGCCCTGGGACGGGCACGGAGCCTGGCAGAACTGCGGGGCAGGACAGGACGGGCACAGAGCCCGGCAGAACTGCGGGGCAGGACAGGACGGGCACAGAGCCCGGCAGAGCCGCAGGATGGTCTTGGAGCCCGGCAGAGCCGCAGGATGGGCTGCAGCCTCTGCTCCTCTCCCTCCCCTCTCCCCTGGGCGCTGGGGGCACCTGCCTCACCTCTGCCCCCCCTCCTCCCTGGGGCTTGGGCGGATGTGCCTCTCTCAGAGCCATTAACATAATTTTATACACTAATTTGTGTAATCATTAAAAAGTCGAGCAGGGCATTGTTCACATGAGTAATTACCTCTATATTCTAATAGCTCTAATTCATCCCTTTAGTGAGTTTCGTGTTTCAGTGACTCAGCCACGATTCACGCTCCGGGTCGTGTATTTTTATTTTTATTTTTTTTAAGAGATGCCCGTTTCTCGCATGAGTTGCTTGCCCTCTGCGCAGCTGATGACGTGACAGATCCTGGGGAGATTTGCCAGATTTGAGATCCGGGGCTCTGGGCTGGCCACATCCCCCGAGGTGTTTCACTGCCCAGGATGCTGCCAGAGGAAATTTAAACACCAACAACTTGGCACTTTGCTCAACTCTGGGTATTTTCCTTTTTCTTGTTATTTTTGTAGTGATTTTTGACACAAAATGAAAAAAAAAATTTCCTCTGTGCAGGCTCTGGATCCATTGATTCTCCATCCTCACACATTCGTGTGCAGGCAGGAGGGAGAGCATGGGGAGCATCATTTTCTGCCTGATTTACAGGATGACACAGGATATTTTCCCCACGGCACCGAAATTAATTTGAGGCAGCACCAAAGGTTTTGTTTCCCCCTTGGAAACAACGGGGCAAAGTTGGTTCCTTGGCCAGGGATGCTCTGCCCCAGGCTCCTGCCAGTGCTGGATGCTCATCCCTGTGGGATCAGCTGAGCCATGCAGATGAATGCACAAACATTGATTATTTTGGAGACAATCCATAACTGCCAAATGAGATTAAACACCACCCAGGTCCCAGGAAAAAAAAATATAAAAAATAAAAAGTAAATAGCAAAGAATAAAGAAAATGGGGCACGGCGTTGGCAAACGGTCCTGGGGGACCATCCAGGCGAGTATTAATCCCTGCCATCCCCATCCCTGAAGGATTTTGGAGCTCTCTGCTGCTATTAATCGCAGCAGCCCTGCAGGGAAGGTAATGCAGCATTATCCCTGTTTTCCAGCTGTGGCTGGGGAGGAGGGGAGCCGGGCTCTGCCGTGTGTCAGTGAAAGATCAGGGATTAGAGGGAGGATTTCCTCGCTGCCTCGGCCGCTCTAATTCATGTTTTTCCCCTAAATGCACTGACCTTACGTGCCTGGTGCTGGGAGAGGCCGGGCCAGATGGTGGCAAGGGGACAAGGCAGGAGAGGATGTTTCCCTCCCTGCAGCCCTCGGCCCCGCAGGAATCATTACTAAAAATGGTCACTGGTGATTAACCGCAGCACTGAGCTGCCGCTGTAAGTAATTGGTGCGGGCTCTGCAGGGGAAGTTTTTAAATCAAACTGGGAAAGGGTTTTCCTGGAGAGCAGCAGAGTTCAGCAGGGTCAAAGGTAGAGAGGGGCAGGGGGTGAGCAGGGCCTGCCAGGAGGGCTCTGAAATGTCCCAGTGAGACAGAAAAAGCTGTGATCTTGTGTGTGTGCACAGCCTGGGAATTGTAAGGACACACAGGAGCTGGAATTCCACCCCTGGAATTGCTCAAGGAAGGGGCTTGGAGCAGCCTGGCCTAGTGGGAGGTGGCCCTAGGAAGGTGGAGCTGGATCATCTTCAATATCCCCTTCCAGCCCAGACCATGCCACGATTTTAAATTTGATATTAAGTGTGGGTGATCATAAGGACACACAGGAGTTGTCACTGCCCCATCCATCCCTGGAATTGCTCAAGGAAGGGGCTTGGAGCAGCTTGGCCTAGTGGGAGGTGTCCTTAGGAAGGTGGAGCTGGATCATCTTCAATATCCCCTTCCAGCCCCATGCCACGATTTTAAATTTGATATTCAGTGTGAGTGATCCCCACCAGTGCCCGGAGTGGGGGTGTCCCCAGAGTGGTCAGAGGCAGAGATGAGCAGGGACAGTGACCCTGCAGCATCCCCTGGGCTGGAGTGGACACTGAGGGACATCTCTCCAGCCCTTGGGGACCAGACGACAGCAGCCGTTTTATGAAAAAAAAAAAAAGAAAGTTGTGACGGAGATCACTAAAATAACAACAAAACCCGCTGGGTGCCGGCGGCTCTCAAGGTGCCAAGCAGAGATTAGCCCAGGCACGGCTCAGGACAAGGAGGTGGCCAGAGATAAAGGCATTTCCCGGCGTGTGGCTGCAGGGCTAAACATAACCCGGGGCTCTGGCCCTGCCCGGGGAAAGGCACAGCCAAGGGAAAAGCCCAGCTCGGGCTGGAGGAAAGGAGAGGAGATGGGGATGGATTCACTGGGGTGGCACAGATCAGGGAGGATGAGGAAATAAAGGCAGGAGGGCTCCCAGGGCAGGTGCCGAGGCAGCACAGGGGATGCAGGAGGAGCAGCAGGGAGGAAAAGAGCCCGGGAGAGCTGCAGGGAAGGGAGTGACCGTGGCAGGGCACTTTGCCATGGGAATGCTTCAAGCATGGAGTAACCGCCAGGCTTTTCCTGCCCGGCCCTCGGGGAGCCTGCGATGGTCACAGTGGGCTGGAGAGGACACCCAGCTCCGTGAGGACCCGGGGATCTGATCTCCCCTGGCCCTGGGCATCCCTCCAGCCTCCCTCCCTCCCTCAGCCGAGCCGGCTGTAATTTCCTGCCTCCCATTTCCCTCTTTTGGGAAGTGCAGCGATGTTTCAGCAGCGCTAATCGCGGGGAGGATCCGGCGCTCCGGCAGGGACAGCGCTGTCACCGCCCCGCAGGGCTGGGGGGACCGGGCACGGGCAGGGCACCAGTGCACCCCGGGGGGGAGGGGTTTGACCGTGGGCACTGTCTGCAGGAGCTTTTCCTTTTCCTTTTCCTTTCCCTTTCCCCATTTCCTTTTCCTTTCCCCATTCCTTTATCCTTTCCTTTCCCCCTTCCCTTTCCCTTTCCATATTCCCCTTCCCTTTCCCCATTCCTTTCCTTTTCCTTTTCCCTCTCCCCATTCCCTTTCCCTTTCCCCTTCCCTTTTCCTATTCCTTTTCCCCTTCTATTCCCACTCCCCTCTGCCCAGTAACTGTTCTCTGTCCCTGCAGCACCTCCCACCCTCCCTTTGCTGTGCTCAGGGTCCAGCAGGTGGGAGCAGCCAGAGACTTTGGGATCCTTTTCTGAGGATGTGGATTATCCCACGGCCCCTCCCAGCATCACCCTCTGCTCCCACAGCTGTAATTCCCTGTCTCTGTTCAGTGTCCCCGATCACTGCAAAGAGAGAAACCAGAGAAGGCAGAACTCGGCTGAAGCAGCTGAAGGGAAATGCCTGCGGGGAGCACATTCTCAGCACCACCAGCACAACTTATTTACACCCTCGAGGGCTCTCCAGCCCCACAGAGCTGCCAAATTCAAAGCTGCGGCACTGAGCGTGAACAGAAAAGGGTTCCTCTAAAGCTGAAATATTTGACCACAGTTTCTGCTGTGAGCGATGCAAGCCCTGCTGGCCCTGCAGAGTCAGAGCAGGGGGACAAGCGGCGCTGCCACCGGGCACAGCAGGGCTGGGACACTCCTGTCCCTCGGCACTGCAGGCAGGAAACACCCAGCAGCGTCCCCTCCCTTCCTGACAACGTGGGAAAGAAGGAGGGAAGGTTTGAGTTTGAAAAGGCAGAAAAGCGCAGCTTCGGGACGGTGGTAAATGGGCCACACGGTGCCCTAGAAATCCCCTGTGTGCTGCTGATGCTATCGCTGTCCCCGCTCCATGACTAAGGCAGCTGGGAGGTATAAATTAAATAACACAACACTTGGAGCCGCCTGTTATGTGGGTTTGTCCTAAGCAGCGCCCGCTTTAATTAAGATGGAGAGTTTACAAATCTAAGCTTTGTTTATTCTGCTTTGGGGCATATATATAATGTAAATAGGTGTTTTCAAACACTGCGGCTTTTTCAGACTTCCAGTTATAATTCTGGGTAAAGGAAAGTCGGGCAGGTTTGGCACAGACTTGCCCTTTCTAAATAGAGCTCCTGGAGTCCTTTCCCCGGGGGCTCTCCCAGCTCTGTCCGGGATGTGCTGGGCTAAAACAGGGGCTGGGAGGGCCCAGCCGGGAGGGAAGTGGCTTCCAGCTTCTGACTCAGCTGTGAAGTCTCTCAGGTTTTGTTCCCGTGTCCCCTCTCGGTGCTTTAGCCGTGGAAACAAGAGTTGAGGCGGCTACGTGCTGCTCGGGATTTCTGCGATGAGTCAGTGATACGCTTGGGTAGTTTTCTTAGCCTTTAATTGAAGTGAGTGCGAGCCCTTAACAAAGAGCTCTCCCAAGTCTTCCTTAATAAGCGTTAACAAAAATAACCCGAGCCACCGGCAGGGAAATAACCGGGGTGTCCCCTCTGCCCCAGCGCGGGGATCCTGCGGGTTCTCCTGGGGCAGAGCAGGCTCAGAGCACAGGGCAGGGACAGGGTTAAAAACATCTGGGATGAGCAGAGCCCATCTGCAGGAGAGCCGGGCTGGGGCAGCGCTGCACTGGCAAACCCCTTCGGCTCCTTTTTTTTTTTTTTTTTTTTTTTTTTTTTTTTTTTTTTTTTTTTTTTGTCTGCTTTTCTCAATCAGGAGCTTCTGCAGAGCAAGGAGCGATATTTTGCATCAGCACAGAGCTCTAATGTGATGCAGGCAGGGGGCTCAAAACTCGCAGAGGCAGAGCTCTGGAGCTGCAGGTGCTCCCAGGCAGGCTGGGCCACTCCCGGCAGCCAAACCCCGGGCACAGAGTCACAAACTTCCCTCTGGGGTCACAAGGCTGAGAATTTATTTTTTTTTTCTTTTTGTTTCAAATGCAAACAGATTTTGACATAACCACTTGACTCTGGCACCGGAGATTCAAGGAAAAAAAAGCCTGAGAGGCGTGAAAGAACCGCAGGCATCTCTCGGAACAGAACAAGGACTGTTTTGCAACGCTCTGGGAAAGGTGAAGAACCGCCTGGGGAGGGCTGGGGAGGAGCACTGCAGGAGCCCGGGGCTGCACAAAGCCACAGCTGAGCCAGAGGGCTGGGACCCCACTGCTGAGTGTCCCCTGGGGACTGGGACCCCTCTGCTGAGTGTCCCCTGGGGACTGGGACCCCACTGCTGAGTGTCCCCTGGGGACTGGGACCCCTCTGCTGAGTGTCCCCTGGGGACTGGGACCCCTCTGCTGAGTGTCCCCTGGGGACTGGGACCCCACTGCTGAGTGTCCCCTGGGGCTGGGACCCCACTGCTGAGTGTCCCCTGAGGGCCGGGACCCCTCTGCTGAGTGTCCCCTGCTGAGTCCCCACTGCTGAGTGTCCCCTGGGGCTGGGACCCCTCTGCTGAGTGTCCCCTCTCTGTCCCCACTGCTGAGTGTCCCCTGCTCTGTCCCCACTGCTGAGTGTCCCCTGCTGTGTTCCCACTGCTGGGTGTCCCTGCTCTGTCCCCACTGCTGAGTGTCCTCTGCTGTCCCCATTGCTGGGTGTCCCCTGCTCTGTCCCCTCTGCTGAGTGTCCCCTGTTCTGTCCCCATTGCTGGGTGTCCCCTGCTCTGTCCTCACTGCTGAGTGTCCCCTGTTCTGTCCCCACTGCTGAGTGTCCCCTGGGGGCTGGAACCCCACTGCTGAGTGTCCCTGCTGTCCTCACCGCTCAGTGTCCCCTGCTCTGTCCCCACTCCTGAGTGTCCCTGTTCTGTCCCCACTGCTGAGTGTCCCCTGGGGCTGGCACCCCACTGCTGGGTGTCCCTGCTCTGTCCCCACTGCTGAGTGTCCCCTGGGGCTTGGACCCCTCTACTGAGTGTCCCTGCTCTGTCCCCACTGCTGAGTGTCCCTGCTCTGTCCCCACTGTCCCTCCTTGGCAGAGCTGCAGCTCCAGGACCGGCCTTTGCATTATCTGCAAGAGGAGACAAGAAAAACCACCCGGCTGTCCCACACTGAGGAGGAGGAGGAAGTCACAGGGGCCAAATTTAGCCCTGCCCGCTGCACCCAGGGCACCTCATCCCACTCCTGGTGCTGCCCAGGCCAAGGAAAATAAATAATAAAGTGCTGTATAAGCCCATTCTCATCTCCCCAGCGCCAGGGAAGGCGAGGAGAGGTCAGGATTAACCCCCCCCCCCTCCTGTGACCGTGTTAAACCTGCCACACTCAGGTGTCAAAGAAATGCTGGGTGTCCCTCAGATGCCTCAAATGTCCCCAGCATCCTCCCCTGCCCTGGGAGCACCAGGGAGCTGCAAGGAGCCTTCCCGAGCCCCATCCTGCCGCCTGTCAGGGCCGTGCTTGATGTATGTAAACACGTAATTAACGGTACACACGCATTTAATTGCTGGTGGCTAGGATTTGCATGCATGTGCTGCAGCGAGGACGCCTCAGGTACGGGCCGGGGCTCTGCGGGGACACGGCCCGGCCCGGGGGAGCCCCGGGGCTCCGGGACAGCGGCGGGCCCGGCCCTCCTGGAGCCTGGCCAGGCGGGGAGCGGGGCCGGGGAGGCGGCAGAGGCAGCCCCGGAGGGCTGAGGGAGAGCCCGGGTGGGCTGAGGACGAGCCCGGCCGTGCTGAGGCGGCGGCGGCGGTGCCGGAGACCCCCGGGGCGGCCCCGAGTTCACAGATCCCCCTCAGCGCCCTCAGCCCCTCACAGCCCCTCAGAGCCCCCGGCGCCGCCGCCCGCCCGCACCCGCGGGCGAAGCCGCCCCCCGCCGCCCCCGCGGTTCCCTCCCTCGCTGCCGGCGCGCCGGGCGGGGGCGGCGGGCGGGCGGGGAGGGGAGAAGGGGCGGGCGGGCGGCTCGGCGGCCCCGGGGCCCGGCCGGGGCTGGCGGCGGCGGCGGCGGCCCGGACACCTCGGCCGCTCCTCCATCTTCTCTCGCCACAGCTCGGCTTCCCCAGCCCGGGACCGGCCCATTGCCAGCCCCGCGGGGGGGGGCGGCCGGCCCTCCGCGCCGCCCCGGCCCCGCCGCCCTCGCCGCCGCCCCGCCGCGCCCTCCCGGTGCCGCCGCCCGCCCCGCGGCGAGAGGAGCGGCGGGGGCGGCGCCGCGGCCGCCCGGGCCATCGCCGCCCCGCCGGGGCTCCGCGCCGCCGCCTCCCCCCTCTGGGCCGCAGTGGTGCAGCCCGAGGTTAGCGGAAGCGGCCGCTCGGCGCTGCCATGTTGAGCCGCCGCCGCCGCCGCCGCTTTGTTGTCGGCTCCATGTAGCTGCGGCCCGGGGGAGGGAGCGACGGGGGGACCGCCCGCCGCAGCCGCCGCCGCCGCCGCCCGGGGCCGCGCCGCCCCCGCCATGGAGGCCAACTGGACCGCGTTCCTCTTTCAGGTGAGGCCCCGCGGCGGCGGCGGCGGCGCTGCCCGCGCCCCCCCTTCCCTCTCTCTCCCTCCCTCTCTCCCTCCCTCACGGCCGCGGCCCCGCCGGTCCCCGCCGGGCCGGGCTGTCACTCAGCGCGCCCGCCCGGCCCCCGCCCGCCCCCGGCCCGGCCCGGCCCGGCCCGACCCGGCCCGCGGGCAGCGCCTCCGCGGCCCCCGGCTCCGCTTCTCGCTCCTTCTTCCCTTCTCCTGCTGCTGCTCCTGCACTTTCTCTCTCCCTCCGCCGCCGCCCCGCAGCGCGCTCCCTCCTTCTTCCCGCTTTCATTGCTAAACCAGCGATATTCCTATTCCTATTTTAGATTTATTTTTTTTTACCCTCCGCAAAACATGATATCTCGCTTTATTTATCTATTTATTATTTATTTTTTGGTGTTTACTTGTTTTTGTCTCTCTCCCCCCCCCCCCCCCGCCCAAAAAAAGAAAAACAACAACAGAAAAAAAAAAAAAAAAAAAAAAAAGGCAGCACGGACAAAAAAAAAAAAAAAAAAAAAAAGAAAAAGAAAAAGCAAGCCCAAGCTTCCACCGGGCTCCAACAAAACCCCGATGGAACAAACGCCGTGTCTGGGAGAATAAATTAATCCCTCTTTAAACAGCCTGACTCAGGGCCGGCTGACGAGGGAGCTTGTTTTCTTTTAAAATAGGACGCGAGCGGGCCGGATTTCTGTAAAAACTGGCGAAATCCTAACGGGAATGGGGAGGAATAGGGACGGTGCAGCGGGCAACCCCTCCCTTGGCCAACTGAGTCACAATTTTCCCCCTTTCTGTCCGTGAAAGGCTGACTTAAAAACACCGCTGTTTATGTAATTCCGAAGAAAATCCAGTGTACCAGAAAAAAAAAAAAAAAAAAAAAAAAAAAAAGAAAAAAGATTTTTGCTTGGCTTTTGTGAGCCTTACGAGCCTTTTCGCACTGGATTGTTTTCTCGTTTTTTTTATTATTATTATTTTTTGAGCTGGAAAACATAAACCGTGTGTGATTGCAGCAGCAGCGGCTGCGATTTAAAAAAAAAAAAAAAAAAAAGGCAAAAAAAAAAAAAAAGCGGCCAAGCACATCACCTTTCTCAAGGTAAAATAATCCTCTTTGCACGTTCCCGGTGGCGGCCGCTCGTTTTTTCTTCCCTCCGTGTCCTCCTCGGAATTAAACCCGAGCCATGACACGAGAGTTTGAAAAAAAAAAACCTGAGTTGAATGAATAAATCCGCCCAGAGAGCCGAGCAACCATTCCTTCCTTTAGGGAGGAAAAAAAAAAATTCCAGTCCCCTTTCTGCAAGTAGCGAGGGGATGAGTCACTGGCTCGGGTTCTGTGCCTCCCAAAACACGCCGGGAATGTTCCGGGGAGCCGGTACCGGGAGCTGGGCTTTCCTTTCCTCTCCTTTCCCCGGATGGATGCGGGTGATGCCATCGAGTTTGGCCCAGGGCTGCTGGATTATTCCTCACTCTAGTGGGCAGTTGTGATTCGCACGTAGGAAACTTCACGCTAAGAAGTTAATCTCCTTAGTTTTAGGGCCATCTCCCTCCCGAGGCCGGCCTTGCTTTTAGTGCTTTTTTTTTCCCAGCTGAGCTGTTTTCCAGGGGGGAATTTTATTTTTATTTTTATTTTTTTTTCTGGGGTTGTATTGCAGCAAGCTGAGAAATGCCAAGTAATGCTTTCAAATACGTGTCCAGCTCCTCGCTTGCTCGGTGGGGTTTTTTTTTCGGTTTTTTTTTGAAGGTGTTGAGTTTTGAAGTAGTGATGTCACACTCTGATTTAGGAGTCAGCTTTGCTGCTTTTAATTAAGGAGTCAGCAGTTCACTTTCCGAACGTGCAGCTCCGGAGCATCTTCATAAAACTGACGTGGAAATTTTCCTCTTTTTTTTTTTTCTCCCTCTCTCTAAATAATAAAGCTTTCAGAGCTCGTTATAAATGCTGGATATTGTTTCTTGAGTGGTTTTGTTAAAATCGATGATTGGGGGTGCCGATGCATCAGGAAGGTAGTCCTGATGTGACTTTCATTTTTCTTCTTCCCCTTCAGTCAGCTCTGATCCAGCTGATTAGTTAAAACTAGTTTAAAAATCGTGGATTTAAAAGCCTCTCCCCAGCGTCAGTTAAATAACAAATGGAAGTGACTGAATATTCACACTCATCCTTCCTGGAGGGAGTGTTAACCCAAGTGTGTGTTCCAGCTGGGACAGGATTCCTAAGGGACAGCTTAATACATGGAATATAAGGTCGTATTTTTTTTTTAGCCAGATGTTTTTAGAGGAGGTTTTGAGGTCTTAATTTTAGTCCTGTAGCACTGAGCTGTGTGACTGTAAATCGCTCCTTCCGAATAAAGTTGTTTTGATTGTTTTTAGGTGGCATTTTGATGAATTGTATCCCTCTCTAAAGAAACAATCGTGCTACTGAATAAGCAGTTCTTGTTTGGGTCTTCTCAGTCCCCAAAACGCATAGTTTGGAAACCACTTTTGGGATGTGCTCGGGAGGAGAAAGTTGTATCTGTTAATGTGAGGAGGACTCATCCATCAGATGGAGTGTTCAAGATATGACTCATGCTAATTTGTTGCTCTCACATTAAGGCTGGAGCACAAAAATATTTTAGCCTCTGGCATTGGAAGTTCACAATGCCACATCCTACACTCCCGGGTCAGGAATTGCAGGGTTTTTTTTTTTGTTTACTGCTCCCCCAGGAGAGAAGGAATTAGTGACAGAACAAGGGGATTTTTGCACGAGAGCCTGTCCCAGGCCATCAAAATATCTCTAAAATGTTGGCTGGGTCAGATCAAACCGTGGTGGGAGCCTGCATGGCTGTGCCTGCCAGGGCCATGCAGCAGGTGCTGGCTTCCCTTCTCCAACGGGGAGTTAAAAAAAAATGCTGCCTGATCCTTTTTTAAAAGGCTTTAACAACCCTTGGAAACTGAGGGCCAGGGCTGGTGGCAGAGGGGCTCCCTGGGAACCAAGATAAACAGACTTATATAAGCAGCAGCTCCACAGCCTGTGGCTTGATGAATATACTTTGTTTTATGTCCCCTGTCTCCGTCAGATCTGTAGGAATAAGTGCATCATTACCTTGAAGTGCTGACGATTCTTTGAGGCTTAAAAATATCCATAAACTGCCCGAGTTTGAACCTTGTCCAAAGGATTTGGGCTCTCCATTATCCGATCTGCTAGCTCTGCCTTTGAAATTGTATCTCTGGAGCTATCATTAGGTGCTCTGCAGCGTCTTCTGGTGCAGTTTAACAACATTGTTTCAGGCTGATTTGAAGTTGTAAAACATTTCAGAATTTAAGTTAAAATTGTGTTGAAGCGCACAGTTTGCTCAGTGTTGTGCTGTCGGTGTGTATCGTGCAAACTCTTATTTTCCTGTAATGTAGAAGTGTCAAAACCTTTTTAAAAACGTGGAAAATAAATGGTTGAAAATCCACAGTTGCCACTGAAGTCAGGGAAAAGTTTTTAATGGAGCTGCTGGAGCTTGTGCCGTGCCCTGATTTCGCAGCGTCGCCTCCAGGAGAGTTCTGGATCCAGCTCTTCAGCAATCCCTCCCTGAAATAAATCAGCCCCTTGGGCTGTTGTTTGAGGTGGCTGCTGTGGGCAGGCAGGTGTGGTAACATCCAGCCTACCTGTTGCATCCCGAGCTTCAGCACAGGCAGATCTAAAAGGAGATACAGATGGACAGCCTGGCCTGGCTCCTAATGATCCCCACAAGTTTTGTCTCCTGTTAACATCCACACTCCAGGTTTTCTCCTGTGAGCTGTTTTCCTGTCAGAGAGGCTTGGAGCTTGTATTCCTTCCCACGTGGGTTAGTGCTGCTATCCACCCATGGCTTTTATCCAAAGATCACCAGCATCACCCTCCCTAAAAGTGAGGCTGGAGTGATGCAGGAGCTGTGCCACAGCCAGGGAGAGATGAAGTCCCTGCTGGGATCCAGCCAGGCAAAGCACCCAGGATACAACTAGGAAGAAGGCCCAAAGTGAGCTTCTAGAAGTATTGGCTTGTCCAAAGGACGTGTTGAAATGGATTCCCATGGGAGGAGCATTAGCCTGAGTGTGTTTCCTAGTACTGCCCACCCCAAGAGATGTAAAAGTTACAGGTTGGGGTCGTGCACTGGCACAGTGTTTTATTCAGCTCTCACAGCTTTGACTCACGTTATTTTGTGAGGAAAACCGTAGGAGAGGAGTCCTGGAAGGCTGCAGTACTGATCTAATGGGAATACAAGTTTCCCCAAAGTCAGCTTCAGGCCTGGCACGCTGTGTTAATAACGAGCCTGATTTAAAACTGCTCTGATGAGACCGAGGCACATCTTGAATACAGATGCACTTAAACTGGCTTAAGGTGCTGGAGTGATTTATTTTAATGCTCCATTAGGTTGAATTGGTCTGTGTGGTTTCTAAACCACATTAAAATTGTATCTGCCAGGGTTTTGTCCCAGTCTGACTTGGATGAGTTTTAATAACAGCGTTTCTGCCTTAGAATAACCACGCGTGGTGCAGCACAGCCCGTGGCAGGCAGGCTGCAGCTCAGCTGAGCCCTGCTGGCCCCCCTTTCCTTTCCCTTCCCTTCCCTTCCCTGCCACAGATTCTCTAGTTCAAAGTTAGTTGGTATTGGCTGCTTTCAAACAGCTTTCAGGGTTTATTCCCAACGCCCCCAAACCAGCATCTGTAGCTGTCTCCCAGCGTGTATCGATCAGCTTCTCTTCCCAGCACAAAGTAGCTGCTGACGAGGAGAAAAAAAGCCGTGCCGCTATTCTTGTTAGTTCCAGACGCAGAGAGAGCGCAGTGGTCAGTGGATAAATGCATCAGGAACCTGCTAAATATAGAGATGTGGCTTTAGACAGCTCCCGATTCCAGTTGCTTTGGTTTCAGTGCTGGCACGGGGATATGAACACGCTGTTTAAATAAGACGCCTTATCGCGTCCCGGCTCTCTGTGGCTGCAGTTCAATTCTCAGTGTGCACTAAGCTCGGCTTAAAGGTGGGGCCTTATTTTGCAACTCCTGTCAGTACCTTCATCCTCTGCAGAGAGATAGTCCCGAGGTGCCATCTGATATGATCATTAGCAAGTGAGTTATCTGTTATGTAAAGATGAAATGCTGTTGCTAAAAGATCTGACAAGCAATTCGTTGTCTTTTGTAAAAAGTTGCCCTCCAGAAACTTAATAATTCCTTGACTGTTGTGCTGTATCTACTCTTACCACAGGACCTGCCCAGCCAGGGCATTTCCAGCGTGAGCAGTTTATCTTGTCCAAAACCAGCATTATGTAACCTTCCCCTGTTGTTCCTTCCATGGCTTTTGGTCTAGAATGCGCTTCCCTGTCGTTTGTAAATGTTCTCAGCGTGCCAGGGCGAGCACCCATCCAGAGAATTTAAGTGTGACTGTTTGGTTCTAGGCACACGAAGCCTCCCATCACCAACAGCAGGCAGCACAGAACAGTTTGTTGCCTCTCCTGAGCTCTGCTGTTGAGCCGCCCGATCAGAAGCCGATTCTGCCCTTACCAATAACGCAGAAACCTCAGCCCGCGCCGGAAACGTTAAAGGATGCTATTGTCGGGATTAAAAAGGAAAAACCCAAAACCTCCTTTGTGTGCACTTACTGCAGCAAAGCTTTCAGGGACAGCTACCATTTGAGGCGTCACGAGTCCTGCCACACAGGGATAAAGTTAGTGTCACGGCCAAAGAAAACTCCCACCACAATGGTGCCCCTTATCTCGACCATCGCCGGCGACAACAGCCGGAGCTCGCTGGTGTCGACCATCGCCGGCATCCTGTCCACGGTCACCACGTCTTCCTCGGCCACCAACCCCAGCAGCAGCGCCGGCGCCACGGCCATGGCGGTGACGCAGACGGTGAAGAAGCCCAGCAAGCCCGTGAAGAAGAACCACGCCTGCGAGATGTGCGGCAAGGCCTTCAGGGACGTCTACCACCTCAACAGGCACAAGCTGTCCCACTCGGACGAGAAACCCTTCGAGTGTCCCATTTGCAATCAGCGCTTCAAGAGGAAGGACCGCATGACCTACCACGTGAGGTCCCACGAAGGCGGCATCACGAAACCCTACACCTGCGGGGTTTGTGGGAAAGGCTTCTCAAGGTAACGTGTAGCAAATCTCCTCTGTTGGCTTTTTGTGAGCAAGAAAGGATTAAGCTGTGGTAGTGAGGAGTTGGGAGAACCAAACTTCTTGAGGAGGTTGGTGAGGAGATAAAGAGCCTTGTCTGCCTTCAGGGTAGGGGAGTCTCTGTCTGAGCAAGGTTAGAAGTGGTCACTTTTTTAGGACAGTGGTTTGAAATGGTTTCTCGAGCTCATCCAGATCCCATAAGATGCGTGTCTGTGTCACTGGGGGTGGGCACAGAGCCCCTTTACCAGCCTTTGCCATGGGCTGTGATCAAATGGGGCAGGGCAGGGGAACTGTCACTCTTAGAGCAGATGGAGGACACTGACAGAGCACTGCCTCTGTTTGTACTTGTGCTTGCAACAGAGAAAACTTCAACCTTTAGAGCTGTTGTGCTCCCACCTTTACACAAAGCTGTGACCAAAGGTGCTGTTTTCAGGTGTGTGAGGAGAACAGAGTGAAGTTTGAAAACAACACAGGTTGGTTTTAAGCTGTGAGGTGTTGCAGGTGAAGCCCCTGATGGGTGAGGGGAAGGGATTTATCCTGGCTGGCAGAGGGATGGGGGCTGCAGGGAGTGACCAGAGCAGTGTCAGCACCTCTGGCCAAGGTGTCCCCACTCTGTGTTTGTAACTGTGCACTTTTCTCCTGTTCCTCTCTTTCTTCCAGGCCTGATCATTTAAGCTGTCACGTTAAACATGTTCACTCAACAGAGAGACCCTTCAAATGCCAAGTAAGGGCTAAAATGGTTTATTAAGAACAATAAAGCCTTATTGTGTCAGTAGTACTCAGGTGAATCTTTCCAGAACTGTATTTGCTGCTGGACTTTTGGAAGGCAAGTTTAGGAGTAAAGCCACATCCTCCACCACACCACAATGCTGGAGTTCTGGTGGAACTTTAAAAAGATGCCATGACTGCTTTTTTAAGGAAGATTAGAGGCTTTTTATTTCTTGGAGAACAGCGTAGTTGCTCTGTTTTACCATATGCTTAACTTAGTAGTAGGATTGTAGCAGCATCCTCAGCTCAGTGCTCATTTCTGGGGTAATGTGTGCAGTGTGTTTCTCAGCATGTTCAAATCAAATGTCTTTCTCAGCACATCTATTTAAAACGGGTGGGAATGGTTGATACTGGATCTGTTATTTTGCTGGAAGGGGAAAGCAAGTTGTCATAAGTTGATGACTGGAGTACAGGAGAAATAATTTGATTGCCCTTGAACAATTAACTGTTTTGCTTGGAATAGCCATGCTTATTCCAACCTGTGTTTTAGTGACTCATCTTATTAAATAAAAGCCTTGGGTAAAAAGAAAAAAATAGTGTTAGGAAAAGGTTTTGTTTCCTTGTTCTGGATGGGAACAGAAGTAATTGAGCAGTGTAAGGTACCAAGTTCATATTTGTACAGTAAAATTACATTAGAAACCAACTTTGCCTGTTGTAGGTGTTTTTTATAAGCTCCCTCTTGCATTGGTGGGTAAGGCTGTTTTAAGAAAGTTCAAACAGTATAAAGTATGATTTTTGTCCTGCTTGTCTCAGAAGTGAATTCCATTCTCAGTCTCTGCCGAGTAGTTTGATTTTTGTTTCTCTATAAATATGGGTAAAACCAAAAATTGTCAATACAGTTAGGATAGTGTTGGGACCTGCAAGGTAACAGGGGCTCCCAGTGGGCCTGTCCTGCTCTTTCTGCACCTCCAAGTGTAACTTTGTCCTCCATCCAGACGTGCACTGCTGCCTTTGCCACCAAAGACAGACTGCGGACACACATGGTGCGCCATGAAGGAAAGGTATCGTGTAATATCTGTGGTAAACTTCTGAGTGCAGCATATATCACCAGCCACTTAAAGACACACGGGCAGAGCCAAAGTATCAACTGTAATACCTGTAAACAAGGCATCAATAAAAGTAGGTGAACGTTTTACAAACATTTCTAATAACGATTGTGTTTGCGAAGGGAATTTTGCCTTTGGTGACGTTAAAACCGAGCTGTCTGTCTGTCAGTCTGGGTGGTCACAGCTCTTAAAAGTAGATCTTTAGTGACAGAAGCTGCTTCAGCTCAAGAATTGGCATGTGTGGAGTTGGTTTGCTGCAAGACTGTGCTGTTATCCCCTGGGAATGCCCTGCAGTTCATGACAGTGACCCGTCTCTTGAAGGAAGGAGTTTCCAAGTTTTCTCGCCTTTTCAGTTCAGTGCTACTTCCTGAACTGTGCAGGCCTAAAAGTCCCACAGATAGCTTGGAGATTTTAGACTATTTGTGAGCTGCCAAGATCTGTCAGGTTTCAGGTCTGAAGCTTCATCTAAAGCTCATCAAAATCAGGAGAAAGTTCTCTCTGCTTTCTCTGAGCTTTGACCCTGGGGCTCAGTGTTTCCTCCCTCAGGCAGTAGCTGACAAGAAAAGGATTTTAAATCCAGCCCTGATATATTTTGGGCATTAATGGCATCTGACTGGTGTTGTGCAGGAGGTCAGATGAGATGTTTGTAATAGCTCCTTCTAGACTTCAGCTCTGTGGAAGTGCTGCAGTCTGGACCTGGGAATGCCCAGCAAGCAAATGAAGACTTGACTTTCAAATTTTCCCTATTAAAATACCTGTAACTTAAGTTAACCCACATGGTTAGTAATATAAAACGGGTTTTCAGAGGAATAAAGAGGCAGAAGTAAGGAATGTCTGTGGAAACTTTGTCCTTAAAGCCTTTTAAACTGGATTAATTTACAACATCTTTGCAGTTCCTGTTACTCCTGGATAATTTGAAGATACTGGGAATGTCTGAAATGCCTGATTGTTGAGCTTAGTAGGAAATTTGGATGTGAAGTATTTTTCAAGGTCTAGGGTTACAACTCTGGCTTCCCAAGCCAGTTTTGGTGGTGCTAAGCCAGTTCACATGAGGCATTTAGAGCAGTTGTTAGAGGTGGAAATGATGAGCTGTACTGTGGCCAGAGAGTGATGACAGGCTGTTCTGTGATGTAAACTGAAATTTTTAAGTCATACTTGCAATAAAAAGTAAAAAGGCTTTTTTTCTTTTTCATTTTTAAGCTGGAGCTAAAGTTTAGAAAAAGTGGAATCAGAGTTCTTGAGATGCAATGGAGTCTTTAGTTTCATTCCTCCTAAATACAAACTAAATAATGACAAAAAAAGTCCATTTTTGGCCTTTGAAGTAGATGTTCTTGACTGGTTTTTAGCTCTTGGAAAGGCAGTTTTATGAAGCAGAGAATTAGTGATACTGTTCTAAACACCTGTGTGAGTTTGTTCTTGTGAGATTCCACGCGCTCTTTGTAGAAGTTGCCTTTGTGATCTCGGCAGAAACCAGAGTAACTTTTCAAGGTGAATTTGTGTTCTTACTTGATTGGCATAGCATGCATGAGTGAAGAGACCAGCAACCAGAAACAGCAACAGCAGCAGCAACAGCAGCAGCAGCAGCAACAACAGCAGCAGCAGCAGCAACAACAACAACAACAGCAGCAACAACAGCAGCAGCAGCAACAGCAGCAGCAGCAGCAACACGTAACAAGTTGGCCTGGAAAGCAGGTAGAGACCCTGAGATTGTGGGAAGAGGCCGTCAAAGCCAGGAAGAAAGGTAAAACAAACTGATATTGACAGCCTGGGGTTTGTGAGACAGGGGAGCTCACAGTCATACAGAGAGTTTGAGGTGTCAGCAAGGATGTTTTAGTTGACAGTTTCGTTCTTAGAAGTCATAGCTAAGAGAGAACAGGAGGAAACAGGCCCCAGATTGGGCTGGGTTAAATAACCTGCTTGTGATTTGCTCCTTTGGTGTCTGTGCCTGCCCGTGTCCTTAGAGCCATCAGTTACAGAGGGCAGCTTGTGTCTGCTCCAGGGCTTTACTTGCATGTGGCTTTTTGCTGTGTTGGTGCTTATTTACCCTGTTCACTTTTGCACACACACACACACCCCTCTGTCCTTGCATCAGCACCAGACTGCACGTGTGTGCTTGCTGTGCCCTGTTCATCCTGTCTCTCCCAGTTTATTCCACTGCTCTATCATCATGTAACTGTCTTTGCATGAAGTTTTCTGCACCTCAGAGAACTTTCTCTCTTTCTCTCTCTGTTGCTTTTTTTTTTTTAATTACAAAATGAGCTAATCAGTGATGCTGCTTCTCATCAGTGCTGGCTCACAGCTTCCCTCTGCCTGTGCTGCTGTAATTGAAGTGGAATTGCTGTTGTTGGTCATTGTGTCAGTTTGTAGAGAACAGAAGGCTTCAGATTAGTGGGTTTAGGATACAGTCGTTTAAATTCTCCCATTACTGCTGCTTATTTGTTTCACAACAGTTTGATTATTAATGTCCATCGTGACTTCATGGATTACATGTTTTAGAAGTTCTTAATAACCACTGCTTACTGTTTTTTTCAATGGCTGCTTTTAGGAATGTTTTTGACTCACCTTATTTGTTTCCTTTTCTCTCAACCTTCCTTTCAGTTCTTCAATCTGTTTCTGTTTTCTAGGTTCTTGTTTGTGTTTTAGGCTGCTTGCTTCCTTTCCCCTTGTTATGCCAGTAATTGAATTCTGTGATCAGACAGTACAGAAACAGCTTATTCATGTTAAAATGTAGTGATAACAGTATCATCAGGCCACTAAGCAGATAAAGCAAATTACGTTGGATTTAGAAAATGACTGAGAATTATTTTCTGCTTGTTCTTTCCTATATCTTGTTTCCTTTTCCTTTCTTACTGAGAATGTTGAATATGCTTTAACAGAACAGTGGTTTGGGGCAGGATGGGAGGTGAGGGAGGTGGCTGGGTGGCAGTGGAGTCACACTGGTGCTTTTAGCTTCAGGTAACTGGGGAAGGGGCATGGGTGGGATGTGCCTTTGGGGGTGACTGTGCTTGGAGGTGAAGTTAGACCAGTCAGTGCCATGCCTGAGCTGCTCTTTCCATGCTGGTTCTCCTGTGCTAGTCCCACTTGTGGTGGCTTTACAACACTAGATTTTTTTATTATTATTTTTTGGTCTAGTACAATTTATTTTCACAATTTTTTTTTTTTTTTTACTCTTTCCCTTCCTCTCCACCCCTCTCCTAGCTATGGACTTTGAAGACCCAGCAATAACCCTTGACTGGGGCTAATGTTGCTTTCAAAGTTACATTTGCATTGCCCCGGAGGCAAAGTGGACTCTTTGCACACGTGGGTGTAACTGAGCTTGGGGTCCTGCCCGCCAAATGTGGAGTCAGACACGGCTTAGTAACGCTGAATGCAGAGTGTATTTCCCCGTTTCTGTAGCAGCCAGCCCTTCCCTGTTCCCTGTTCCTGTTCCCGGTGTGGGTAGCCGGCAGGTGGTGCTGATGGATGTGCAGTGATTCCCATCCCTCCTGGGTCTCCCCTGCTCTGCTCTCCAGTCCTGCTTGCTGAACCCCCCCCTAAACCCCCCAAACCAACATGGTGTGGAGCTGTAGCTCATGGCAAAGCTGAGCAGCTGGTGGGGCTTGAGGGATGTGCTGCTGGGGTAGCCTTGAAGGACAGGGGCTATGAGCAGTGGAGCAGTTTAGTAGCAATAATTAAGGCTGAAATAAAGCAGGTAGATATTGAAATGAGCTTTGCTTATCAGTCCCTAATAATGACTTTTTAAAACCTTCACAGAATGTCAGTTCACCTTTGAGAAGGCTATAGAGTACGTACCATTCGGTATGTACACTCTCTCCTCTATTTCTACTCTTCCTCTGGGGAGGATTATTTTGATTGTACAGTACTGTTTTTATGAACATGGAAACCCTCTTGCTAAGACAATCTCATTTGACTTCTCAGGAAAAAAAATATATACTCAATTAAAATGACCTGCATGAGAGTTTGTATTTCCTGTAGGCTATAGAATGTTAACAGTTTTAACTTACTAATAATACCTAAAGAAAATGATTCCAGAATTTGTACCTGTTCTTGTTTGGTTTTTTGGGTTCTTTGTTTTGTTCTGTTCTGTTTAAATCTTGTCCACGGGGGGATTTTTTTTTTTTTTTTACGTGTTAAAAACTTCTTGTCTTTTTTTTTTATGTCTCATTTTTAGAAGCTGCTAACTTGTGCCAAACCTCCACTGCTGCTACTACGCCTGTGACTCTTACTACTCCATTCAATATAACGTCCTCTGTGGCTTCTGGGACTATCACAAACCCAGTCACAGTGGCAGCCGCAATGAGCATGAGAAGTCCAGTAAATGTCTCAAGTGCAGTTAATATATCCAGTCCGATGAACTTAGGGCATCCTGTCACCATAACCAGTCCTCTGTCCATGACCTCTCCATTAACGCTCACCACCCCGGTGAACCTGCCCACCCCGGTGACGGCTCCGGTGAACATAGCGCACCCCGTCACCATCACGTCCCCCATGAACCTGCCCACCCCCATGACGCTGGCTGGTCCCCTCAACATAGCCATGAGACCAGTGGAGAGCATGCCTTTCCTGCCCCAGGCTTTGCCCACCTCTCCGCCCTGGTAAACAAACTTATAAACAGTATTAAAAAAAAAAAAAAAAAAAAAAAAAAGGATTAAAATGGAAATCCTTTACCAGCAATTCTTTTTTTGGGTTTGTTTTTTTTTTTGTTTGGTTGGGGTTTTTATTCTTTTCTTTTGTTTTGGTTTTGGTTTTGTTTTTGGTTTTGATTTTGTTTTGGTTTTGTTTTGGTTTTGTTTTTGTTTTGTTCTGTTGGGTTTTTTTTTGTTTTGTTTTGTTTTGTTTTTAGTTAATAATAAATTCAGACTTAAAACACTGGGGCAACACCATCAGAGACCACAGTAGCATCTTCCCCTTGATTTGGCTCACATGGTTCAGGCTTGAGTTTCACTGGAGCACTTCATTTAAAGTAAGTTTTACCTTGTAGCTGACTGATGCTGAATTAGAGCAGATACTTATTTGCCAGAGTTTAAATAAAATAATAAAAAAAAAGAAAAAAAAACAACAAAAAAAAAGATAATTAAAAAAACAGTTTTATGTTTTATCCCCCTCAAATTATAACTTAGAAAATTATTTTAATCTAAACACTAGCAAAGACCCCTCTGTATCTGTGACAGGGTGGATGGCTCATTTTAACCTGCCAGGCAAGTCCACTGTTTCTGAGCTAGTGTAGAACCTTTGTCTGTGTTGATGTTTCGTTTTTTTTTTTTTAATGAGTAAATGCATTACAATGTTGTCATTTAAAAAAAAAAAATGCATTTTTGGAGAAAATATGCATTTTACCTTTGGGAATATGGTAATTTCAGGCAGCATTCCCTATGGGAAAGGTGATACCAGCTCTGATATGCAAAGCATATGATAACTTATCATTCTAACTTCAACATATAATAGGGATTGTGACCTGATATTTGGAGATGTAAATATTACCCAACATATTACCCTAAGGGAATAGAGCATTGTAGTCAACATTTTTTTAAAAAAAAACTGTTATTGTTTGGTGAGAAACAGCCATGGCTGACAGAAGAGGAGTCAAAATGTATGTAAACATGGTCTCTGAACAGTCAGACCCCCATGGGACTCTTATCTAGGAGCAAAAGGAGTGCTTGGAAACTTAAGGAAAATTGCTTTAAGCTGGAAGATTCTGGAGGCCCTGGGTGTGATTTTTATGCCCTCTGCTTCCCAATCAGAGCCTGCTGGTGTTTCAGCAGGGGACAGACGTGTTAGTTGTTCACTAGAAGTTTTGTCTTATATTAAATTGTATACAGTTTTTATTCTAACCACTAACTAGGTAGGATGCCCCTCCAGGACAAGCAGAGAGCGTCTTTTAATTTCTCCCCTATTTCTTAATCAAGTGTTGTGCAAATCTGTTCAACTTTGTAAATATTTGCAAACATCATCATTTTTACGTTATTCTTCTATTGTGTTAACACATTTCTATCAATTTGTGGGAGTTCTGGGGTGCTGAGCTGTCCAGCCCAGAACTGCTCATAAATGGTCACACATGTTTAAGCTACATGTGCTTTTTTTTTTTTCTTAACCTGTTTATCTGTACATAAAGTAGAAAGCAAAGTCTAGGGAAACAGATATACTTTTTAGACTATCATGTCACATATTCACATTTTTAAAACTTTGTTTAAAAAAAAAAAAAAAAAACGAAAAACAAACCACCCTAAACCCGACCTCTACATTAAATTAAAAAAAAAAAAAGGAAAAAAAAAAAAGAGAAAAAAAATAATAATAAAAAAAAAGAAATTACAGTTTGAGATGTTTTTATCTTAATGAAGTTGAGAGCTCTGGAGATTAGCGTGTGCATTTTCACAGAGTGCTAGCAGGACTGACCAGTCACACTGGACTGCTTCCGTTCCTCCCTGGCCGTGTCCGTGCGAGCAGTGATTGCCAGGCTGCTGCTGGCTCAGGTGACAGGTATCTGTATCCTTACGTGAAACTGTTCTAGGGGCTTGGACTACATAGTAAAAAAAAACAAACAAAAAACGAAAAAAAAAAAAAAATAATAGAGCTTAGTGTAAAATAATTTTATAAATGATCTTTTGTACTTTAGGACATCAAAATTGTACAACTTTTGTATATATAAAAGCTTAGGAACTTTCTGTTTAGCAGAAAGGAAACACATTCCTACACTTTTAATGTATATGTTTGTTATAATGTCCATGTAAACATATGCCCTATGTTTGTGCCTTTTAATTAGTTTGTCTCAATAAACAAAAATGTAGAGAAGAATATGTAGCTATGACTTTGTTACCACTGTTCTTACTCCAGGTGTGTGTAGAGGTCTTTGTTTTTTGGCCCTGTGCAGGGCCAGCCCGCCAGCATGTCCCCAACCCGCTGCCCCGGCCCCGCTGCCACCTCCACACCGTCCTGCATGTTGGGACCTCTGGTTCCCCCAGCCATCTCTGTCATCCCTGGCCACGACACCACCTTGCACCAGTTTCCCAAAGTAGGTATTTATAGCCTTCTGGGTCTGGGTAACCACAGCGATGACCCTTAGATGAAATTTGGGTATCCCTGAGCTTAAAAAACAAAAAACAAAAAACTAAAACAAAAGCATTAAAAGCCAATATGAAAATGTGTACTAGAAGTGGTTATCTATGAATTACTTACAATAAACAGGTGTGAGACTTAATTGTATGTTGTCAATTACTGCAGTATTGACAGTGGGTCCCGTGTACAGCCAGCTGTTATTTTTATCCCAGCAGTGTAGCAGTAGAATAAACACATTAAACACCGGCAAGGAAATTTTTCACCGTGACAGAGGCTTCCCAAACCACTAACCACGGTGCTCTCAGTGTGGCTTAGGAAAAGGGCTGTTTCCTTTTTATTTTTATGTTGGTTCTGCTCGACTGTACCTGGTTTATGTCCACAAAGCTGCATTAGCTAATTGTCGACCTGTTTCATTTGTACTTGGGTAAACATTTGCTTTGTACCGTGTATTAATGGGTCCGAGGTGTGCTCCTCTGCTGTCTCAGTGCGGGCTCTGTAATGCCATCCTTGCAAATACATTAAGCTGTTTTTCTGACAAACAAAAGCTACCTGGTCCAGTAGTTTCTACAACGTGTGTGCTCTTTGCTAACCCGTGCCAGGACCCGCTGGCACCTCGCGCCGCCGAGCTCTGGCTCTAAGAAAATGGTGGATGTGAAGAACAGATGCTCCTGTTACACCGAGTTAGTTTCTATGCAGCTGATGTGCTTAGCCTAGTTTATTTGATGGAAACTTTTAAGCTGGATGGAATCCAACATCCAGGGAAGCCTATTGCTGCCGCTGCTTCGAGTGGGGTTTATATCCAGCCCATTCAGGTCTCCGATTGCAAGGAGTTCAATAGGGGGGTTATTTTTTTTTTTATTATTCCTTCTGAAGTTTTCCCTAAGCGTTCAGCGTGAGGTGAATGGCTTAGCACCGGCCGAGAGGTTGAGATTTTTGCCTTTGGAAGGATGTGTGCCGTGGAAAGTCAGAGCAGTCAGATGGAGGGCACAGAGAGGCGTCCTCCGGGCAAGGAGAGCCGTGGGGAAGAGGCCACAGGGATGTAAGTATTGCAGCACTGCCAGCCACGCTGCCAGGAATGTGAGCAGCCTAGAGAGGGGCTGCTTTTCTCTTCTTTTGGAACACCCTGACACTTCAGACAGCGTGTGTTGGGATTCAACCTTTTTTTAAAGAATTACACCTGAGTATTGTAAATTGGAAAGATTCTGTTCAACTATGATGGATCAGAGAGAAACACCTTTTAGTCTCAGCATAGAAGTTTAATTCCATTAGCCCTTGATACAAATAAAACATTTTGTTACCCTCTAACAACATTTTTTTTCCTTAGAGAGGCAGAAGAAAGAAGCATTTAACGCGTTTGCATTTGTCCACGAGAGGTTTAAAGAGAACCAGCCAGACCCCAGTAAGCTGCTGAGCTGCAGCAATCCCAGGTTACATAAAGGGGCCGGGGCTGCCGAGGATTAGCCGGGGCATTCCGGGTGCTGAATAACCTCCAAGTTCTGCTCCCTCTTCCCTCACTTTTATTTTAGAAACAGCCACTCTGAGCTGTATCCTGAAAACTGCCTGGGGTTCATTTTCAAGGCTGTCGGGGTTAGATTCCCACCAAAGAGAGAAAATTGGAATTTAAAGGACGCTCAGGTTTTTAAAGCATCGAGCACTGTGGTAGTTTTTATCTCAGGGTCCCTGTACAGGAGCTGAGTTGTTGAGAAATGAATGAGTTTCCCACTGCTGGGCCCTTCCAAAAACTCCTGCCCTGCTTCATTGGTAGCTTAGTTTATCCATCTCAAAAATAGATTGAACAGTATTTTCAAAAGGCAGCTATTAAAAGCACTTTGAGTTTTTAAATGCCGTTGGGGTTTCAGTGCTTAAGTGGACCTTTCAACCAGTGCTTTTTAGGAGAAAAAATGTAAAAATAAATGTCTTTGTCTCCTAACTGTCAGAGAATAAATCAAATTAAACCTGATCCCCTTCTACCTATTTGTATAATTCTGCATGTTTATACTTCTTGCTTATCTTTGGATTGTTCACTCACAGCTCCCAGCGCAGCAGCCGAGGGATGACAAAGGAACTACGTGCTAATTTTTATGTCAAAAATAGCTTTCACCTTTAAAGGCACACGGCTCAGTGGCTGTTTCCTAATTACTAAAAGAATGCCAAAGCTTCTGCCGCGAATCCATTTTACAGCTGTGTTCAGATTGGACTGTCAGCCCCTGGTTAAAATTGAGTGCTGAGGTCCTGACCTAGAAACAAACCTTTTTTGGTATTGCTTTGGAAAGAGTATTTCAGTGCTGGAGGAGCTGAGCCAGCTCCCTCCACACTCCTGGTGACAGCCACAGCCTCTCACAGGACTCTGCATTGCCCTGAAGCCCAAAGCAGGACCCCTGGGCAAGCCAGGCTTATGATGCTTAAAAACAACAGATTTTTTATTGTTGTTCTTCAGGTTTCTGGGCTAGTCTAGAGGAATTTGTCCCTGCTTTTGGTGGGGGCTTAGAATGAGGTGAGCTTTGAATTTCCCTTCCAGCCCAAACTGTTCCATGTTTCTGTGATTTTTAGAAGTTCCAGCTTTTCCTTTAGGGAAGCATCAGTGCTTTCTGAAAACCAGACATTTGGCATCTGCAGTCAGTGGTTGTGTCAGAGCAGACCTGTGCTTCCCTTGTGGAGCATTTACAATCACTGCCTCCCAAACTGACCCATTTAGTAAAAAATAGGGCATTTTCAGGATGTGTGAAACCTCTTGTTTTCCAGAGAAGTCAGAAATATTCCATTCACCTTTTCACCCAGTTGTTCTCACCAGCTGTCAAGATGAAACCATTTCTGTTCTGTGTTTTCTGTGCAAGGTTTGTTTTTCAGGGAATTACCAATTTTGTCAGGATTGGCTGAATTAAATTCACTATTTTAATTCTTCATAGTCGTGTATTTCTATGCCCATTTCTTTTTACTTCCTAGCATCGTTAGCAGCTCAGACCCTTATCAAAGGGATATAAAATTGCCTGTTTTCCCTGAAACAAGCCTGGATTAGGAGGAGATTGCAGCCACCAAAGCTCACTGCAAGGCGCTGTGCCTCGGAGGAGTCTGATCTGTGCTAACTTGGGGAAGAGAGTGATGAGGCACATGTTGGGTAGGCGCTGAAAACCCAAGGTTTGCCTCCAGTGTTTCCTCTTTTACTCTGTATTCCCTGTCAGAGCTTTCCACATCTTTACCCAGGACTGCTCAGCTGCCAGACACAGATGAAACGATGGAGTGGGACAAATCTCAGCATGAAGAGCTGTCCTGTGAGAGCTCTGCACCATCCCACAGATATCCTTGGGCTCCAGCACCCACAGCCGTGCACCCAGCAGTCTGTGGCTGTGGCAGGGTGCTGGGGGAGGCCCAGAGGTGTGGAGTTCTTCCTGCAGCACGTCTGGAAGGTTTGGAGAGCCACGAGGGAAGTGGCAGCTCTGAGCTGCTGCCGTTGGCGGGCTCGCTCGGGTCTCTGTGGAAGGGGAAGTGTTTGCCCGGTGTGAACGGGCTCCTGTCATTTGTAAGAGGAGATCACTTCCCGTCCTGAGCTGTCAGCCAGAGCCTGCCATACAGGGACGGCTGTTTTCTGTCTGCTCCAAGTGATAATTGGTTATAACCAGTGTGGGGTGTTCAGCTGTGGGGCAGCAGTGCTGTCTCCCCTTCCTTACCACGAGATAAAAGCTCCAGGAGCCTGAGATGCTCCAAAAGTGTGGAAAAGGCTGAGAGCCAGCCTGGAAATCTGTGATCCATCCATCCCTGCATGCATCCCTGCATCCATCCATCCATCCCTGCATCCATCCATCCCTGCATCCATCCATCCATCCATCCATCCATCCATCCATCCATCCATCCATCCATCCATCCATCCATTATCTCTCCATCCATCCTCGGGATGCTGCTTCCTCCACACACTGACCCCCCAGTCCACTCAGGGCCAGAGGTATTGACCCCACGGCTGGAGGCGCTGGGCAAGCCGGGGGACAACGGGAGGACCCCGAGATCCCCAGGACCCCATTGGGGCTATCCCACCTTGGGGGGCGGCGGGGCCCGGATCGAGCTCTGCGCTCCCCACGGGGGGACTCCGGCCCTGCGGAGGGTCACAGCAGCCCCAGGGGGGTCACAGCAGTCCTGGGGGTGTCACGGCAGTCCTGGGGGATCACAAACAGTCCCGGGCGGTCACAGCAGCCCCGGTGGCCCCGCACGCCCCCCGCCCCCGCAGTCTCTCTGCCCGGCCCCGCTCCCCGCGCCCCCCCGGCCCGGCCCGGCCCCGGCCCCGGCCCCGCCGCGCCGCCCCCCGCTGCCGGGCACGGCCGCCCCCGCCCGCCCGCCACGTACGTCTCCCGTCCCGGCTCCTTTCCATGGTTCCCGGCGTGACTGGAGCCGCCCGCCGCCGCCCCCGCAGCGCGGCGCCGACCGCCGGTAAGGGGGGGGCGGGCCGGGGCTCTTTGTGCGCCGGGCTGGGCCGGGCCGGGCTGGGCCGGGATGAACCGGGCCGGGATGAGCTCAACCGGGCCGGGGTCGGGCCGGGCTGGGGCGGGCGGTGCCGCTCGGCCTGTGCCGGTCGGGCCCGGAGCTGGGGCCGGGCCGGGCTGAGGGGGAGCGGGGCCGCCGCCGGATCGGCCTTCACCGGGGCCCGGGCGGAGCGGCGGGGCCGGGCCTGGTGCGGCCGCCCCTCCGGAGCCCCGGCACGGCCCCGGCACGGCCCGGCACGGCCCCGGCACGGCCCCGGCCCCGCTCCGGCTGCTCGGGCCCGCCGCGGGGCCTGCGCGGGGCCCGCCGGGCTCGGGAGGGTCCCGGCAGCGGGGACGGGCCGGTGTGAGGGGCCGGTGTGAGGGGCCGGTGTGAGGGGCCGGTGTGAGGGGCCGGGGCCGGTGTGAGGGGCCGGTGTGAGGGGCCGGTGTGAGGGGCCGGTGTGAGGGGCCGGGGCCGGTGTGAGGGGCCGGGGGTCCCATCCCCGCCCGGGGCCGGGGGCAGGAGCCTTGTCCCGCTCAGCCCCGGGTGTGACCCCTCCGTGCGATGCGGGTTTGGAGTTTTGGTGTTTTCCTGGTGCTGGACATCGCCCCCGTGCCCTGTGCTCGCACCCCGCCATCCCCGCCCCGGGGAACGAGGGCTGGGGCAGGAATTGGGGGCTCTGGTGGGGCACAGCAGTGGTGGGGTCACCTCTGGGGTGACCAGGGTTATTTGTGAGCCTCCGGCCGGGTGTCCAGCTCAGGCAGGTCTGTCATCCTCTGTAAGGATGGAGAGCCCGGTCCTGCCGGGGTGATGCTCACCTGGGGCTCCTGTCCGGCTGGAATTGCTGCCAGTGGGTTTTGGGCAGGCAGTGATAGAGGAGTCGAGTGCAAGTCACCTCTCAAAGCAATGCTCTCTCCCTCCTGCACCGTCTGTCTCTCAGGCGGGCTGGAAAGGCTCTTTTTTTTATTATTTTCTTAAAAAGCAGTGGAGTCGCACCTCCTCCTCACACCTCCTCCTGCTGCTGCCACTGACAACAAACATGGGGGCTGGAGCCGTAGGGATTTCCACGGGAGAACCTCCAGCCTGGGCTGACCCCTGAGGCTGCCCCGCGGCTGGGGAAGCTGTGGCTTTCCTCACATCCTCCTCCTCCTCCTCCCTCATCTCCGAGAACGCGGGCTGAGGCGGCATCTGCTCCGCTCAGAAGCTCTTTTGTGGTTTCCACCGAGGTTTTCCTGTGGAAGTGCTCAGCAGGAGTGCAGAGCTGGGGCAATGAGACCCCAGGGGAGCCCTCTGGGAGCGGGGATTGCCTGGTGCTGGTTGATGGGGGCAGAGGGAAGCTTTTGGTGGTCGTTGTGGCAGAGGAGACCCTGCTATCACCTCCTGTATCTGTGCACCTGTGGCCTTTCCCACCCTGTTATCACGCTCTGGTGAGGATGTGTCTGATGCTGCCAGAGCCTTGTGCACCAACAAATGCCTGTCCACAGCTCATTTCTGTCATCAGAGCCTCTGGCAGACAAAATAATTTCTGTCAAAGGTGCCCATCCTCTTCCCAGCCACAAAAAGTCCTGGGAAAGTTTGGACTTTTTATTACAGAAGAGCTTTCAAATGAGGAAAAAAAAATGAACAATACATGGTGACACCTGCGTTGGTGGTGTGGCTGAGCAGCTTTGCTGTGGTGCTGTGGTTCCCCAAGCCCTGGGGAGCAGCAGCAGCACTGACAGGGGATGCTGGTGCTTTTATCTGCCTGCAGCAACACCCTCTGCAGGGGCACAGATAACAGGGCATGCTGTGGATGGTGGTTTACAGAGTGGGATAGCCAGGAGGGGATCTGGAGGGTCAGTCATGGTCAGGGGCTGTGCCATGAGGGTAAAATCCCAAATCTGGGGCTGGGATGTGTGGGAAAAGGGCTCTGCCCTAACTCTGTGATTGGACTCGCCTGTGGGGTGCTCATGGTCAGAGCTGGAAGGCTTTGGGGCAGCACAAGGTGATGGTGATGATAATTGATAGGTATAAAATAAGAAAAAACCTTGAAATAATAGCACAGAGACCTTCACAGGTGTGTGAGGCAGAGACAGGTCCCTCTCTGTCACCATGGCCAGGGGGATGGAGGGACACTGGCTGGAGCCTCACCTCTGCTCAGTGGCGCTGGGTTTGCAGCAGGTTTTCCCAGGTTTTCCCAGGTTTTCCCAGGTTTTCCCAGGTTTTCCCTGTTTTGGCTGTTCTGGATGGGCACAGCAGCGAGCGAGGCTGTCCCTGAATGGAGAGGGAAGCTGGAAGGAGAAAGCAACCCACCCAGCTGGGTGGAAAGCTGGCTGAAAACAACAGGAAATGAGAACAGGGGGAACATCTGGGTCCAGCTCTTGCACCACTTCCGACGGGCGAGGAGCAGCTGCTGCCTCTGGGCGACAGCGATTGTCACTCCGCTCCCTCTGCCAGGCTGGCAAATGTCCCCAGCGCATCACCGGCCACCAGGGATCTTCTCCCCCTGTTCCCCTGTCCCGGGGGTCCCCCGGTGCTGGGGGAGCCGGGGGGTTTGGGCTGCTCTGCCCCGTCCGAGCCGCCTTTGATGCGGGTGAGTGGCAGCTCCATTGTGGCCTCTTTGTGCCTCCCCTCGGTTCTCCAGGTCCGCACAAAACCTGCCATGGAAACCGGAGCCGGGCGCTGCCCCAGGAAACCCGCAGGCGCAATTAGGAAATGCAAATAGGGGAATGCAAATCCCTGCCTCGCCTTCCCAAGGCTCGGGAAGTTGTCCCCTGGGACACCGATGTCCCCATCTGCGGGGATGGGGAAGGTGTCAGAGCAGGGCCGGGCAGGCAGGGAGAGCCGGTTTTGAGCTGTTTTTGAGATGTTTTGGGGGTGTCTCAGGCCCCTTTCCGGCAGGACCGGGGCCACCTCGGCCCGTGCCGAGCGGTGACTCAGAGGTGACAATATGACATTGACATTTTTTCCATCCTCTCTGTTGCCCAGCGACAAAAAAACAAACAAACAAGTGTGTCTTAAAACCCGCAGGCACTGCCTTGCAGGAGCTGTCCCCAGGCTGGTCCCAGTCCCTGGGGTCTGCCTGGATCCCCAGGGATTGTTTTGGGGAGGCAGAACCATCTCACAGCCCTGTCTGGAGGGTGAATCCAGGCATGTTCCAGTCCCTGGGGTCTGCCTGGATCCCCGGGGGTTGTTTTGGGGAGGTAGAACCATCTCACAGCCCTGTCTGGAGCCTGGCAGAGGGAAGGCAGGCTGCCCACCCAGCAGTGAGGACCCTCCTCACCAAAGCACACTGAGAATAGATGGGAAAGGAGATAAAATCCACCCACAAATAACTCCAGGAAGCACAAACTCTTCAGGTCTTCCTTTCTAGGTGGCATTTATGAGCACTGGAGACTCTGGCTCTTCCCTGGGTCCCCAGAGCAGTGTGTGAGTGGGTGGAGTGGGGATAATGGGCCTGAGGAGGATGGAGAGAGGAGCAGTTAAGGGCGGATGCTGATCTGAGCCATTCCCCTCCCTGGAAGGAAGCAGAAAGGTTTTCTTTTTCCTTCCCTTTTCCCTTTTCCCTTTTCCCTTTTCCCTTTTCCCTTTTCCCTTTTCCCTTTTCCCTTTTCCCTTTTCCCTTTTCCCTTTTCCCTTTTCCCTTTTCCCTTTTCCCTTTTCCCTTTTCTTTTCTCTGCTGGAGGAGCCATAACTCAGAGCCAGGAGCTGAGGCTGGCCCATGCAGAGCATCATCCACAGCAATAATCCCTGTGGGGAATGGCAGATCCTTTAGGCCCTGCTCTGAGCCTAATCTACAGCTGTGCTGCTTAAAACCAAGCCTTGCTGATGGCTTTTATTCAAGTTACAGCCCCTGGGTACTTCCCCATGGCTGGAGTGGTGTGGGATGTGCATCCCCATTAGTGGTACTTTTTTCCTCAGCCCCAGCCTGGTTTTATTGCTGGGAAATGAGCTCTGACTCCTGGAAATGGTATTTCTTCCTTCTGCCTCACAGCTGGTCCATCCCTGCCCTGGCTCTCACTTCCCCAGGGAAGGCACAGTCTGATGGGCACACAGACACTGGGATGGAGCCTGGCTGTGCTTGGCACAGGAAAGCAGGGCTGAGCAGGGGGAAACAGGGAGAGCATCTCCAGAAAATGGAGAGACTAAGCTCTGCTGATGGAATTGGGTCACTGGGAGCAGGGGCTGGGGCTGTAGGGCAGCTCTGGGGATGGGGGGACAGTCTTTGGGGAGGATTCCCAGCTCCTGGAGCCTAAACTCTTCCTTCTGAAACCCTTGTGGCTTTTAACCTCCCTGGCTGGTGATTGCCACGATCAGCACAAATCAGCTGATGGGATGGGATGTACCTGGATTAGTCATGCAAAGTTGAAAATAAGGAAAGAGAAGCAAGATGGGATTTTGAAGAAGAAGGTGACCCGTTGTGGTGGCTGTTGGCAAAGGGGGCAGCGAGCAGAGCCCCTGCTGGGGGTCTGGCTCCCTTTGCCACCCAGAACTGGGCTGTGCTGGCACAGCAGTGACTCTGCTGCTGAGGAGACAGAGTTTCTCTGAGCCTTGGCCTGGCTTCAAATGCAGGTTAGTGTCCCGTGTCATTTCTGTGATGTGCAGTGATGGAGCAAACTCAACATTCCTGCTTGCAGGGCATTTCTGTGCCCCACAGTCCGGGCTGTGCCGGGATGGAGCAGCCTGTGCTGGCTGCCAGGAGGGGCCTGACATAGGGCTTTAATGAAATACCTGTCCCTGGTGAGGTGTAGCCTTTCAGGCAGGTTCTCCTCTGCTCAGCAATGTCACCCAGCACGAGGGAGGACAAAAGCCAAATTACAGCGTGAGGCTGTCCCAGGACAATGAGGGTACAGCAGTGCTGGATTGTTGGCTCGGCACTTTCCCGGGACAGCCATATGGCTTAGTGACTCATAAAAACACCCTCCTCTCTCTGTGACTTCATCAGGCCTTTTCTTCCCCAGCCCTTGGCTTGCAGTGCTCTGTGGGATGAGCCGGGCTGTGGCTGGTCCTGCCCCTCCCAGGATCTTCTCTTCTCTTCTCTTCTCTTCTCTTCTCTTCTCTTCTCTTCTCTTCTCTTCTCTTCTCTTCTCTTCTCTTCTCTTCTCTTCTCTTCTCTTCTCTTCTCTTCTCTTCTCTTCTCTTCTCTTCTCTTCTCTTCTCTTCTCTTCTCTTCTCTTCTCTCTCTTCTCTTTTCTCCTCCCTTCTCCCCTCTCTCTTCTCTCCTCTTGTACTGTATATTATTGCTGTGCCATGGTGCAAGGGGCTGGGAGTGGGGGAAGCTGGGGGGAAGCCCCCATCCTCTCCCTGGGGATGTGGCTGTGCTGAGGGAGGTTCAGGACCTTCCCACCACACACACACATGGAAACCCAGGGCCTTTTCATCCTCCCTGGCCGTGCTTTGGTCCCCGAGGGGAGGGGGATCACAGCAGCCGCTCTGTGATCACCTTTAAATCTTCTCAGCAGCCCCTCTGGCCAGGGGCCTGTCCTGGTGAATAATTCACCGTGTGCTTGGCAGGGAGAGTTTTACTCCACTAATTTTGTTTCCATAGAAACTCGTGCGGTCTGTGCTCCAGAGCTCCGGGTGAATCAATACAGGGATTTTTCCTTTGCACAGGGAGCCACGGCCCTTAAGCCCTGGTGGCAGGAGAGCAGCCACTGGAGATGCTGGAGCCTGTCCCTGCCTGTCCCTGCCTGTCCCTGCCTGTGTGGGATGCCCAGGGCCAAATCCTGCAGACCCGTCCCAGCCCGGGGCAGGGTCAGCCCAGTCCAATCCCAGTCCATTCCAGTGTGTTCCTGCTCTGCAGAGGGGAAGGGACTGCCTCTACTCAGGCTCTTTCTCCCTTTTTTCCTCCCTTCCTTTAATTTCTGTGACCCTTGACCAGCGATTGGAATCAGCCACACTAATTATCCAGGGAGAGGGGTCGGCCCTGCCCCAGCCGGGTTCATGTTCCCCCAGTGCCCAAACCTGACCCAAAAATTGCCTGGCAGTGACTGCTCCACACGCCCTGCCCTGAGCCCAGTCCCCAGGGAATGCCACACACCTTTGTGTCCGCAGGAATTTTTATTTTCTTTCACTCCCAGCGCTTTTGTACCAAGCTGGGAGCACAGAGGGACAGGAGGGATGAGCAGTTAAAGATGGGTTTGTGTCACTCGAGGGCTGCCTGGGCTTCCCTCCTGCCAGCTTTGGGATGGGTAAACTGAGGCAGGGAGCTGGGGATGGGCTGTCCCATGGCCCGAGCCCTGAGCCGATGGTTCAGCAGAGCCCTGAGTGTTTGGTGTCGGCGGTGAAAGCCAGGGGAGGAAAGGTCACCGACACCAGCCACCTCCTGCAATAATCTTATATCAGCCTGGCTGCTTTGGGCAACCTCTTGGAGCTAATTTATTACACCTCGATGTGAGATAGAGTCGAGCAGAGCCGCAGTTAAACCGTACAAAGGGATGCCGGGTCACTTTAATCGCTCACACTTGCTTGACCTATTTATTTTTTTTTTTAATCCCTTCCTGGAAACCTTATTTCATGTTTGAATTCCCTCAACTATTTTAGGAATGTCGTCCTACCAAGATCAAATTACCTTCAATGAAACCAGTGCAAAGGCGGCTTGGCTGGCAAGGCAGGCGACTTTTGGATGAGGATCTGGCTCTGCCTCATTAATGTGGACTTACTGTGGTCCTGCCTTGGGAAACGTGTGAAAGCCGGGGATTAGAGCTGCACAATGCCGAGGAACAGGGGGTGACTCTGCCGGGCTTGGCACAGAGGGCTGGGGACAGCAGGACCCCCCTGGCAGCCCTGCAGGTCCTGGCAGGGGAAGGTGGGTTCTCCCCAGGACAGCCCTGGGTGTGTTCCCCCAGGTTTTCTCGGGGTGTTGTTGTTGGTTTAGGAGCCAGCTGGGTGCTGTGCAGGGCTGACATCTGGTCTGCTCACAAAGGGCTGCCATAAATCTGTCCTGGGGCCGTGGTGGGAGAGCAGAGCGTGTCCCCAGGCCACTGCATCCCTTAAACGTGGATATTGAGTGTTCAGAGAGGTGTCCATGGGCTCCCCAGTAAAGCACTCGGGTGAGACCGTGTTGGGGTTGGGATCATCACTCCACAGCTCTCCTGGTTCCTCTGCTCCTGCCCCCGGAGCCAAGAGGGGAAATTCCTGTTGGTGCTGCACAGGTTCCCAAGCAGGGCTTCCTTGTGCTCGCCCTCCCCTGATTGCTTTTGCTTTTGAAAAGGGCTTAAACCCAGCCATTTTAATACCGGGTAGAACAAGTATTAAAGGAGATCCTCAGGTGCTTATTTGTTTCCATGAAAAAAGGATTTGCTCGGAGCAGTTTTCCCAGGCTGTGGGCCCAGGAGGGGTGCACAGCATCCCCTCAGGCACAGGGGAAGGTGACAAGGGGATTTAGGGGAGACTGGTAGGGGCCCGTCCTGCACATCCTTGGCATGTTTGGTGGTAGAAAAGAGCATAATTTCTGTTCCTGATAATTTATTTTCATCCCAGTTTCAGTCCTGTTATAGTCCCACCTGCAGCTGCTGAGCACCACGTTCCCAGACTTCCCATTCCCACATTGAGCAATCCCTTTGCAGGGGCCTGGCTGCAGCAGAACCCAGCACATCTGCTCTGGACAGAGCCATTATTTCTGCTTTAACATCCTTGACTTTCGAGACTTCTTCCAAGAGTCTTCCCTCCAGGAACTGGGGGAGCTGTCAGCCTTTTTCTCCAAATAATCCTGAGCATGGAAATGCTTCTGCACGTCTGTTCTGCATCCCCAGCTGAGGCACCACAGGCTTGGGCTTGCAGCCACCGTGGGATGAGTGCCCTGAGGGCTGGGGGGACACTCAGTGGTGTCACCCCCATCCTGCCTGCACAGAGGGGTGTTTTTATGGGAGATCCACGAGCACAGCACAGCAATAGCAGGGGAGAAGGGCCTGGGCAGCGTTTGAGCAATCCCATCTGCTGTCTGAGCCACAGCAGACACTGGGGAAGGGAATATTCTGGTTTGCACTCGGTGCCAAGGCTGTTCCCTGAGCGGAGAGGGCTGTGAGCGATCAGATCAGTCCCAGGGCTGTTCCAGCTCCTCCGGCAGGGCTGTGTGTTCCCGGCAGAGCCACAGGAGACACTGCTGCTTCCAGCTCCACATTCCCGCTGTGGCCGACCCCCGGGATTATCCAGCTGCAGCCTCCACTCCACACCGTGCCTGCCCCAGAGCCTCCCCTTGGGCCGTCCCTCCATGGCAAGAGCCCGATTTTGGGAGGTCCCGAGTGCCCAGGCAGGATGCCCGGGCTCAGGAGGATGCTCCTCCCAGGCTGTGAGCATTATCCCTCCCCAGGAGCCTGACTGAGGCGTTCTCCTGGCTCTGCTCTCATCCTTGGCTCTGAATTGGGCAAGTCACTGGCAGCTTGGGTGGGAGAAGAGCAGGGTGAACCCCAAGACCAGCTTGTGTTTGGTTGTATTTTATGGTTTTGAGTGATGAGCCAAAGGTGTGCCCGTGCCTGAGCACAGTGTGCAGTGAGACAACAGTCCTGGAGGTGTGTGGGAAAGTGTCCTGGGCTGTCCTGGCTGTGCAGTGACACCAAAACACTGCATTTCCAGTGCCAGCCCCCTCCCAGCACTTGGTGTGGATGTGGCATCGTGGCAGCCCCTTCCTAATCCAGTGCTGGCTCTGTGTGTGTCCCCAGCCTGGCACGGGGATGTCACTGGGCACTGGGATGTCACTGGGCACTGAGATGTCACCAGGCACTGGGATGTCACCTGGGCACTGGGATGTCACCTGGCACTGGGATGTCACTGGGCACTGGGATGTCACTGGGCACTGAGATGTCACCAGGCACTGGGATGTCACCTGGGCACTGGGATGTCACTGGGCACTGAGATGTCACTGGGCACTGGGATGTCACCTGGGCACTGGGATGTCACTGGGCACTGGGATGTCACCTGGCACTGGGATGTCACCGGGCACTGGGATGTCACCTGGCACAGGTGGCACAGGTCAGCTGGGGTGAGGCAGGACCAGGCAGTGCCAGGACAGGAGGGTTTATCCTGTGCTGTCAGGGGGCTCAGAGGGCAGAGCCAGCCCCTGTCCCTGCTCTCTGCGACCTGCAGGACAGGGACACACAGACCAAGAGCTCACAAAGCCTTTAAGCTCCTCCTGTGATGGGCGCAGCAGAAGGGAGAAGGATTATGGCTGTGCCTGGGTTTGGCAGATGAATAACAGCATTCAGGGTCCTGCTGCGGGATAAACAGGGCGGGAGCTGTTGTCAGGCAGGGAGAAAGTCGATCAGGCAGCAGCCAAAGGAGTCAGCACAGGGGGTTCTGGGGCAGGAGGGGAAGAGGAGCCCAGTGCCCCAGTGCCCCTGCCTGGGCTGCAGTCACACACCAGCTTCTTCTTTCCTTTTTTGGGAAATCCCCAGGATTTTGCTTTTCTTGGCATCTCCCCAGCCCCTCACTGACATGGCAGAAATAAGGGTCAGGAACATGCTGAGCCCTTTCCCCAGCTGCCCTCCCCACTGCTCACCTGAGCACTGCTGACAGCAGGAACTGGGGAGGATCCTCGGAATGCAGCTCCCTGATGGATCTTTTACACCAACTCCTGCCCACGGGGCCACTCTGCTTTTCCTTGGATTTTAACTCATGCTGATGCAACGATTTGCATTTCTTTGGATCAGCAGCAGGACTTTGAAAAGTAGATTTAAAAGCCTTCGGGGCATGTGAACTGCCCTGGTCTGTGTCTTGCCAGCCCCCAATTCCTGGGGTGTATCTCAGGACAGGAAGGTCCCAACACATGTCTGAAGCCAGATATGCAGCAGAGCCTTTCTGGTGTAAAATATCTTGTCCCCATCCCTAATTTTGCTCATCTTCTGACCAGATTCCCCTGGCTCAGCACGTTGCTGTGCTCAGTCAGTATCCAGCACTTGCAGGGAGCTGTCCCAGACTTTTGTGCAGTGTTGTCTAACACCTCCCCAGAGCTGGTGTTGGCAGGGGGATTCCAGTGCCTGCCACAGCCATGATTTCCTCCTGGTTACAGGGAAACCTTTAAATCCACACTCTAAGGTGAAATCCTGGGAGACAGATTCCCCAGCCACAGGTACTTCGGTTACTTTATGGAGATCTGGGGATTTCCAGCCTGGTTTTGGGGGGGTTATTTTGCTATTTGAGGTTAATGAGCTTGCACAGCATTGCTGAGCCAGTGGTTCTCCAAAGGAACTCTCATCTCCATAGGTGGATTTAGTGTGTGTGTGTATCCAGTATAAGCTGTGCTCCCATGGGTGTCCAGGCTCAGTTCCCCATCCTGGAGCAGCCAAATCTTGTAAGGGGAGGTGTGTACCCTGTGCATGTGTTACAACTCAATTTAATACGTGACTAAACCAGCCATGCAATATTGCAATTAAAGTATAATTCCAGAGGTGTGAACAATGCCGGGCTCTTTGCTGGGAATGAGTCAGGGGAGTGGAGGAGGAATGAGCAGCAGTGTTTCATTAATTGACTCCAGTGGATTTATTTGTCCTCAGTGAATAGAGCCGGGCAGAGCTGTCGGAATTGTTCCTGCTCCATGCCTGGCTCCTGGCAGCCTGATCCTGGGCACTGGGAATTACTGGGATTGGAGGCAGATCCTGGCTGAGCGACCAGTTAAATGGATATTATTAGTGAGCAGGAGCCAGCTGGGGGCTCCTGGTGCTGTTTGGAAATGGCCCCTTGTGCCTGACAATAATTCTGCTGCTGCTTTTCCCTGGGTCCCGTCCTGCCTGGGAGCAAATGCCACGGGAAGGTGGCACTGGATGGCCCCTGGTGTGGTGACTGGTTGGGTCCTGGTGTTTTTACAGAGCTGCTGTTGTGGTGCACCCAAATGCAAATGCTGCCAGGATTACAAAGAGGCCTGGGGAGGAGAGCAGATCCTGCCTGGAGCAGAAATCGTCCCCTGATTCCTCTGGTACCAAGCCAGAGCAGTGCTCTCCCTGGGAATGAAGATGGGGGCTAAGCAGAGTGACAAAAAATTAACTTCTCCCCAAGTTCCCACTGAGTTCCCCATGTATTGCCAGTGTGTTTTATTCTCAGCAGCCTCAGGAAGCCCCTGGAAAGCCCCTGGAGCAGCTCAGGGCTGTGGGGTGGCACAGGGGCAAGCACTGGGGACATGGCTGTGACACACAGCCTGAGAGCCCAGGTGACCTTCAGAGGTGACTGCTCCTCTTAATGGCTTGGAATCTGATTATACCATTTTGCTAAGAAATGTGCTTGGCACGTTCTTCTGCATTAAATACCATTTAGGGACAGTTATCCTGAACTCTCTGCCTGCCGCTCAGGAAAAAGCCTTTGAAAATGATATTATGGATCAAAAGTGTTCCTGGGGTAATTCTGTTTCAAACGGTGGAGTTAATCCAGAACTGAATTTGGCCCTGCATTTTCAAACGAGAAGCAGTAGCTGTATAATCTGTTTATGGTTTTAAAGTGAATGTTAATCTTGGATTTGGTGGCTTTTCCAAAGGGTCCATTTGCCGTGCTGCTGCAGAACATTTTAGCCCCCTGCTCTGACACTCTCTGAGTTTTATTTTAAAGAGTGATTTTACAGTGTTTATAAATACATGTCAGACCTGGAAACGTTAAATCTGGGCAGTGGAAGCAATGCCATTTCTCTTGCCTTGCATTCTGGTGGAAAAGATCCCAGGTCCACTGCAGGGATGGCCCAGTCCCACCAGGACACTGTGGGGTGGGTGGAACAGAACCAAATGTCCCCTGCCAGGACAGGGGGAGCCTTGTCACTGTAAAGAAAGACTCCAAGTATTTCAGAGGGCAAAGAGCATAGAAAAAATAAGGCTTTATTTTTAAATTCTTACTACCTTTTATAAGGTGTTCTGATACAGACTTAACATGATTGGTGAATAGGAACGACGGTTTTTAAATCCTACTGGTTAACTAGAGAAACAGCAAAACACCAGCTGGAGAAAGATTGTTTTGAGAAAGAATAAGTTGTTTGCCAAGGTTGTTTTGAGAAGAAACTTTCTTGAGACATTTTTCCTTGAGGGAAAAAGTTAGCAGCTGCTAGAAAACTAAAAAAAAAATTTAGACTTAGAAACATTAGACCTACAGAGCCTCTGGGTGCCATCCCATGGGTGACTTTGTCCTGTGGGTGACTTTTTCCTGTGGGTGACTTTATCCTATGGGCGACTTTATCCTGTGGGCAACTTTATCCCCTCAGTGACTTTGTCCTGAAAAGTTAGCAGCTGCTAGCAGGCTAAAAAATGTTCTAGACTTAGAAACCTTAGGCCTACAGAGCCTCTGGGTGCCATCCCATGGGTGACCTTGTCCCATGGGTGACCTTGTCCCATGGGTGACTCTGTCCCCTTGCTGACTCTGTCCGTGTCCCCTCCGCAGGTGGGAGAATGCAGCCCTGCTCTGGGGGCTGAGGCGCGGAGCCACGGGGATCGAGACCCCCGGCGCCCACCCATCACCCACCACCCACCCACCCATGGTGCGGGCTGGCAGCCGGGGCAGCCCCCCGTGAGCAGGGCCAGGGGCACAGCCGGGACCCACCATGACGAGCCTCTTCCGCCGGAGCAGCAGCAACGGCGGCTCCCGCGGCGGCTCCTCGGCGCAGGAGCTCAACAACAGCCGCCCCGCCAGGCAGGTGAGGCGCCTGGAGTTCAACCAGGCCATGGAGGACTTCAAGACCATGTTCCCCAACATGGACTACGACATCATCGAGTGCGTCCTGAGGGCCAACAATGGTGCTGTGGATGCCACCATCGACCAGCTCCTGCAGATGAACCTGGACGGCAGCGGCTGTGAAGACAGCTCGGACTCTGAGGACAGCATCCCCCCCGAGGTAACCTGCCTGGGCTCCTCTCTGGGGGCTCTGCCTTCCACAGACGAGTGGGTACCTCAGTCTCGTCCTCTCTCCTCCTGCCTGGGCACTGTGTGACTCAACTGCTGCGGGCAGGGAGAGGTTTGAGTGCCCGGAGCAGCTGGGCTGTTGCTTCAAAGGTTGTCTTGGGCAGTGCTTCAGGCTCAAGATAAGTGCTCTTCCTGCTCTTCCTCAGTCCAGAACCCAACAGAGACCCTTCTGCTGCTGTCAGAGACTCCCCAGGGCTGTGTGCACCCAAGGATAGGCTCACCCACACTCTTTCCTCAAAAGCAGTACCTCCAAACTCCATCAAAGTCTGGAGGAGTTTTCCCCCATCCTCTCTGCACCAGCATTCAGCCCATGCCATCCCTGTTTTGCTGCTGCACTTGGAGCTCTGGCCCTCAAGGGAGCATTTCCCTGTCCTGCCCTCACCCCATCCTCTCACCCTGCAGATCCTGGAGCGCACCCTGGAGCCGGACAGCTCTGACGAGGAGCCGCCTCCCGTGTATTCCCCTCCCGCCTACGAGAGCCAAGTGCTGGGCAGCCGCTACCCCCGCGCCCCGCCCACGCCCCCGCCCAGGTGAGCCCAGCCCCGCACGGCTCCTGCTCCTGGGCCACCCCCTGGGGCTCCTGGGCCACCCCCTGGGGCTCCTGGGCCACCTCCTGTGGCTCTTGGGCACCCTGTTCCACCCAGCACATGGGGGTCTGAGCAATATATTGGGGTCTGTCCCAGCACACGGGGGTTTGTGCAGCACACAGGGGTCTGAGCAAGACATGGGGGTCTGTCCCAGCACACAGGGGTCTGTCCCAGCACACAGGGGTCTGTGCAGCACATGGGGGTCTGTGCAGCGCACAGGGGTCTATACCAGCACACGGGTGTCTCTGCCAGCACACGGGGTCAGGCTGCAGGCAGCTGGCCCTGGCATGCCTGGCTGGCCCCGTTCCTTATAGGGTCGAGTGAGACAAAGCCAAGGGAGATGAATGAAGTTCACAGCTGGCTCAAAAATCCCTGTGAGGGTCTAAACATGAACAGCTGAGGGGCCGGAAAGCCACTCCAGCAGCGCTGTGGAATGGCAAAAATCAGCTCCTGGGGGCGGGGAGTGCTGGACTCTGCTGGAAAACACCAGGTGCTGGGTAGGCAGGCCCTGTGCTGGCTCCTCAGCACACACCTCAGCTGGCTCACACTTGTCCTCTGGCTGCAGGTGTGGGGCTGTGGGACAGCAGGTGTGAGCCCTGGGCACCTCTGTGCCAGCCCCTGCCCTCTGTGCCAGGCCCTGCCCCTCTGTGCCAGCCCCTGCCCCTCTGTGCAGCCTGGCTGTGACACCTGGTGAGAGGTGTTTGTCAGCTTTATGGGCAAATCCCTGCAGTGCTGGGGCTCCACCAGGCTGGTTTTTGGGAGTCTGAAGGAAATAAAGGGAGAAGGAAAACCCAGCGTGCAGAGTTGCAGGGCAAGGCTTGAAATGCAGCCCCCAAAGATTGCAAACACTCTAGGAAAAGCTTTCACTCTGCAGGGCTGATGCTATAACGCTGCATGTTCAGGGATGTGCTGAGGTTTTGTGGTTTTCAGGACTGCTGGTGGGGCTGGGCAGGCTCTGCTGTGCCAGGCCTGTGCCACGCTGCCATGGCAGGTGTTGGTGGGTTTTCTCCTCACCAGAGGTGCTGCCTGTGCTTGCCCTGCAGGACAGATGTGCCCAGCACCACACACTACAGGAACTGGAACCCTCCACTCCTGGGCAACCTCCCCGAGGACTTCCTGCGCATCCTGCCCCAGCAGACACAGGCTGGCACACAGGTGAGCCTTGGCCACCCCTTCCAGCCTGCACTCCCAGCTCCTGGGGTGGGATCCCACCATCCCAGCCCTCAGCCACCCTGAGCTTGCAGCACCAGCACGCTGGAGGCATCTGGGTACAAGTTGAGGACTGAACAAAAAGTTTTGGAGCGTGTCCTGTTGCCGAGACAAGATGTGAAAGAGCTCTCAGCAAAGCTTTGGTGTTTTTCCTGCCATTATCCCAGTGATTAGTGCCAGAAATGCCACTTGCCATAAGCACCATATATTTTTGATTATTTGAAAATCTTGCCCAGTGCTCTGGTGAGGAGCAGCAGGACCAGGAATGGTAAAGGAGAGCAGCACTGCCAGGGCAACTTGAGGGCTGCTGCAGTGGAATTTGGGTGGGAAACCCAGTGCAAGCCAGAGGATTTGCCCCTGGGAAATCAGAGTCCACCTGTGCTCCATGGTTGTTTTAAGCCACAAGGTTTGGGTGCCTGCAGCAGGGCAGGCAATGGGCAGCATCTCATGGGGAACAAGCAGCCCCAGCACATGGTGGGCACCCAGCTCAGCTCCAGCCACATTTCAGGGCATCCCTCAGCCCTTTGCTAACACAGGAACCCCTAAATGGATCCAGCACCCTCCTGGCATGGTGAGGGCTGTGGGGGCTGCAGGCACCCTGCTCCTCCCTCCTGTTTCACCTCCAAAGGCAGCCTGCCACGTTTTCATGAATGATTGCCCTCAAGTTGAGCTCCACGGGCTCTATTACCTTTCTGGGAATAGGAGCATGCCAATTCATTGGGGCTCAGGGGGGAGGAGAGGAGCAGCTGCCCTTTTCTTTCCCCAGTAATTGTGTGCTTTTGCTTTTTATGGCTCTCTGGGAGCAGCTACAAATCAGATAAATATTGTAGGCAGGGATGAGGCCGTGCTGCTCCCCAGGTGTGAGGCGTGCAGGGATGTTTGTCAGCAGGACACTGCAGGCTCTGCTCTTCAGAGATGGCAGATAAAGCACCTTCTCCTGCCTCCACACCAGGTTCTGGTATTGGCACAACCCCACGGTTTAAAGTTAAAAAATCTGTGCTGGCCTTGCTCTGCAAAAGGAGCTGCAGAAGGTTCCCATGTGGGATGTCTGTCCCCTCTGCCCTTCCAAGGGGCAGAGGCAGGGATTCCCTGTCCCCTGTTGCAAGAGGACATGAAAAGAATCATACTCACCCGTTAGTGAGATGAGGAAAAAAAGGGAAGTTTATTTGGGGATCTTGACTTATATAGTTTTTGGGATTTGGTCAAAGATTGAGGGACAACAGGAACACCCCTCTGACCCCAGTGGTCAACTCAGAAGTCCATTAATTTGTCCTTTCTGGAAAGGAATACATTATTTACCAAACACCAGTCTTTGTTCTTGTTACAAGCATGAGAAAACTCTAGAGAAACATTCAGAGGGCTGAAAAATCAGTCCCCCCTTTGTCCCTTTAGCCCTGGGCAGAGGGGGAGCAGCACTTGGGGCTGGGGGAGCTACAGAGGGGCCAAAGGCTGAGCTCAGCCCGAGGTCCTGCTGTAGTGACCCCTCTGAGCCCCCCAGCCCAGCTGAGCCGTGTTTTCCCCCCCAGGGCTCGCAGGGGAGCCGGCAGGCCGAGCCTCGGGGGCTCCTCCCGCGGGGCCAGGGCTCCCTGGAGCAGGAGCGCCGCTGGAAGCAGTACCTGGAGGACGAGAGGATCGCCCTCTTCCTGCAGAACGAGGAGTTCATGAAGGAGCTCCAGAGGAACCGCGATTTCCTCCTCGCCCTGGAGAGAGGTGAAAAGGCCCCTTCAGAAATTTCTGCTGCTGCTGGCAGCATTGCCCTGCCCATGGGATCAGAGTTTATCCCAAAGCACTGGGGGCTGGTGGTCTGAGCTGCCTGCACTGCTGGGCTCTCCCTGCACTCCTGCTCTCCTCCCCCTGCCCACCCCTCTGCAGCATCTCTGGCAGAGCCCAGCAGAACCCATAACAAACCCTCTGAGCCCTCCCCAGCCATGTCAGGGGTGCTTTGCAGGGTCCTGGCAGCCCTGTCACTGCAGGTGGCAGGAAAACCTCGGGTGGCCTCGTCGTGTGTTGTGGTGGGTGGGCAGTTCCTGTGTGCTGGGTGCCTGTGGTGGCTGTGCTGAAGTTCCCTCCCTTGCCACCAGCCTGTCCCTGGGCAGCCACGGGAGGGGAGAGGGGAGCAGAGCCATGTGCTCTGCCCCCAGGCCCTGATCGAGCGGGCCCTGTGCTTTTTGTGTTTCAGATCGATTGAAATACGAGTCAAAAAAATCCAAGTCGAGCAGTGTTGCTGTCAGCAACGACTTTGGTTTCTCCTCAGTATTATCAGGTAACTTCCAAGACACATGTGAGTGTTGTCTCTCCACAGCAGGATCCCCCACAGCCCCTGCACTCCCATCCCTCTGCCCAGCTGAGTGTCTGTGGAGGGAGGAAACTGGCTGATCCCTCCCTGCTGCCCTCCCAGCACGGGAGAGGAGCTGGTGGGTCCTGGGGATGGTTTCTCCTGCCCTCCTCACATGGAGATGCTCCTCCATCCATCCCTGCCCTCCCGTGCCTGGGCTGGAGCAGAGGATTGTGCCTGGAGGCATAATGACTGTTCCCTGGTAATCCTGATTAACCTCAGAGCAGAGCAGCTGCCCAAGAGTCAGAATTAGAGCTGGTGTCTGTCGATGGCCCCGCACGGGGCTGGGCAGCCTGGGCAGCCTGGCAGGGCTCCAGCTGGGCTCACAGACCTGGGGAACAGGGACTCTGGGGGTCCCTAGTTCCCTGACTGAGCTGGGTCCTGACCCACTGGGTAGCACAATCCAATACCCAGAGCACAGTCAGAACCTGGGGAGAATTTGGTGCTGGTGCTGGGGCTGAGCACCCACAGCTCTGCACACCCTGTCCCTGACATTGTGTCCCCAGAGGGTCCCATCCAGAGCCAGCCCCACATGCCAGCACCCTCATTCCCCCTGCTCTTGTCCTTTTGCTGGAATTGGGTCATGGAGGTGATTTGTCCAAGCCCCCCCTGAGCAGGCAGACACTCCTGGTGAGCAGCTCTTTGCCTTGCAGGTGATGCAGCTCCCTCTGCGACCAGCGAGGCCGGCGGTGCCGTGTCCGACGATGCCTTATTCCGAGACAAGCTCAAACACATGGGAAAATGTGAGTCTGTGCAGGCCCCATCAGGGCTGGCAGGGCTGGAGGAGTGGGCAGGGGGAGATGACAGCAGTACCTGCACTCTCCCAAACTCATCCTCACTCTGGGAAGTCACAGTTTGCTTTTCCCACCATGAACCAGACCAAGGTGCTTGGGCAGCCTCAGCTGGGCTGCAGGCACTGGGGACACTGGGAGGGCTGGGTAAGGGAGATCATGGAAATCTCAGCAAAAGGATAAAACATGAGCATCTCCCACCAGGATCAATGTCTCCCACCTGTCTCTCTCTCTGAGTCTGGCAAACCCAGGGCATCACCACAGGGTGTTGGGGTGGCTCTCACACCCCTGGCCCTGCCCCTCTCCTTCCCACTGCCCGTGGCAGCTTTGGGAAGGGTTTTTGGGTGAGACCCTCACCCTGCTCCTTCCCTCCAGCCACACGTAAGAAGCTGTTTGAACTCGCCAGAGCCTTCTCCGAGAAGACGAAGATGAGGAAATCAAAAAGAAAACACTTGTTGAAGCACCAGGTGTATCCTGAAAGGGGCTGTTGGGCATGGGAGGCCTCACTCAGGTGCTCCCCAAGGGCACCTCTGTGGCTGGAGCGAGGGCTGGGCAGGGGGACTGTGGTGCCATGGCCACATCTGGCCCCACAGCTGGTTTTCCTTAGCAGAGGGTGCAGGATGGGGACAGCAGCTTCCACAGCAAATCTCCTCGATGACGTGGAGGGACATGCATATGGTAAGGAATGCTGTGCCAGGCTGTGCCAGGCTGTGCTGTGTGTGCTGTGCGTGGCCCCACATCACCCCAGGGCTGGCTCAGGTGTGAACGCCTGGCAGAAATACCCTTGTGGGCCGAAAACCTCCATCTGGTGTTCTCAGGCGTGTTCTGGTGGAAACTCCCCGAGTCCCACTGGGAATTCTCTCTCTGAGGAGGAAACCCTGCCCTGGGCAAAGCTGGGCTGCCTCCCCTGGGCTCTCCCCAGAGCTGGGGCTGTGGTGTGGCAGTGCCCTGGTGTGGAGGTGGCTGCAGCCCCCGCCTGCCTCTGCCTTTCAGATGAAGATTTCCAAGCACGGCGGCAGCAGCTCCGGGAGGAGGAGGAGACGCCGAAGGAAGGGCAGTAAACGGTGAGAGGCACCTGGGGATGGTGTGGGTGGCCCAGCCTGGCTGGAAGAGGGTCAACATGCTGGCCCAGGGTGTGTCTGGGTGGGGACAAACCCCATCAGTGGCTGGAGGAGCATCCGTGGAGGGCAGGGAAAAGGAACTCTGCAGAGCTGAGATATTCTAGAAACACGGGATTTTATTCCAAGGGTCATGGGTGAAAAGGGCTTTGCCTTCAGCCACCAGCCTGGGCTGGAGGGAACCCCAAAGAGAGAGAGAGAGAGAGAGAGGGTGTGAGGTGAGGGAGGTAAAAAAGCTGAGAGGGGTAAGAGAGAGGTAGGAGCAAGAGAGAGAGGTAAGAAAGAGCGAGGACCTTGTTCCAATCCATTCTATCTCCTTTTGTGTTGAAAATTCCAATTTACAGTGACTAACTGGCACGAGATACAAAACCCACAGACTTTGCCTGCAGCCCATGAGAACTGCTCTATCACCACATCATCCTGTATTCTAAACTCTAAAGAGACTTTTCTTATCCACCTTTTCCCTGATGCCTTGGCAGGGTGGAGAGGGGCTGCACCCTTGGGGCCTTTTGTTTTCTGTCCTTCCACCCATCTCCAGCTCATCCCCGTCTTCCTGCCTGCCATGATCACATCTCAAAGCTGCCCTTCATTTCTATTTCACTCACAGGTTTTACACCTCCAGTATTTCTTACCAGGCAATCATATCCTCAAGCCCTTCCTGTCCCACCTTTCCCGTCAGTGCCCATGGCTGGGACAGCCCTGGGTGCTGTCACTGTGTGGCTGAGCCTGACTATGTGCTGTTCTCTTTCCCCACCCTGCAGGTCCCAGCACTGGAGTTTCTTGCTGGCACAGGACGTGCTCGAGGCTTCACCAGGAGATGGCTGACAAAACCCCACCCAACAAATCACCCAGATTTTGGCTGTTCCCCCTCTGAAGCTGTACTCCTCCTCCGAAGTGTCGAAGTGAGGCACAACGTTTTCTTACCGGTGGTTCGAAAACAACTTTTCCTACCGAGCAAATCAGCCAAGAAGGAGGAAAATACAAAAGGAGAATAAAACAAACAAATGAAAAAAAAGCAGGGCAGGAGGAGGCAGCGAGCTCAGGCTGGGGAGGAGGAGCAGGAGGAGTGAAATCAGCCGTACCAAGGAGGATCCATTCACACTGGGGTCTGCCTGGCCGGAGCACTCTGAACATATCCCCAGTGGTCTGATGGAACCTCACTCTGCGCACACAGGAACAAAAACCACGGGAGAAAGAAAGGGAAGCTAACACAGCCGTTGTCTATTATTGCTAGGAGTAATGAGCAGAGATTCAGATCAGGTAATAGTCGAATAATATAAATTGTTTATAAAGGAAAGGCCTTCTTTTCCTAGGCGTTTCACTTTGAATTAAACCTTTGCCTTCGGCATTGCTACAACTGCCTTGAAGTTGGGGAGCTTTGTCCCACCAAGGGCTGGATTTCACACCAGTTTAACCCTCACTGATGGAGCAGGACATGTTCCCCCAGGTCTGGGGGCTGCTCCTGGATTCTGGGAGCTCCAGGGATGCCCCCAGTGTAGGTAAGAGGCAAAGCCCCAGCCAGGGCTTGGCAGGGCTGCTGGAGGAGGTGTTTTCAGCATGGAGTTTATAGCTGGGGCAGGAGCAGAGCCTTTTCCTCGTGCCCACAGCACGAGAATCCTGCAGCTCTCAGAGATGCTGTCACGCTCAGAATAATTACACAAACAAATTCCTTCGCTGTGTCAGTAACGAGCGACGAGCGCGAAGTCAGAATTCGCTCCCGCCAGCACATTTTCTCCTCCTCTATCAGCACAACGTTCCCTGCCAAATGCAGGAGGTGGCTCTAGACGTGCCTGTTTCACTCTCGGGCTCCCGCCAAGCAGCACAAATGTTGCAGGATGGGAGCTGTGAAGGCGGCAGACGCAGGAGCCCCAGCCATCAAACACTCACGCAAACTGTTTTCCCTGCCTCTCTCTGCAGGGTTTGGTAACAAAAGTCCCCCTTGCAGGCGCTGGCTCCCGGCAGGCTCCTCTTCAATCCCAACAGAGCCCGTGTGCCTTTGAAGTGGACGCCAAGATTTCCTCCCCCGCCGGTGCCGCAGCTGCTGCACCTGTTGGAGCTGCTGCTGTCGTTCCCTGCAGCCTCGCTGGGGATCTGGGCATCCCCTCAGCTCCACTTTCCCCCGGCTCCTGGCCACGGGCACGGCTGTTTCCAGGTGTCTGGGGCTGTTTCCAGGTGTCTGGCTGGGGCTGCAGGCTCTGGGTGAGGTCTCCAGACACAAAACTCAGACACAAAACTCATCCAGGGCAGGATGAGCTGGGCTGGGAGCAGCTTGGGATGCCAGAGAGCTTTGGGTTCCTGCAATCAAAGCTGCAGAATCCCCACCCCACCCAGCCCATAGTGGCTTTGGTGTCCTCTCCTTGGCTTTTGGAGGGTTGAAGAGCATGTCCTGAGCTGTGACAGTGACACAGTGATGGGTTAGGGCCACCCCAAGCCACCCTGGGCTGTCCCTGGTGCTGTGCAGGACATTCAGGAGGTGCTGCAAGGGCTCAGGATGGCCCAGCCTGCTCTGTCCAGGGGAGGATTTGGGTCTGCAGGAGCACCTGGCTCAGGGTGAATCAAGAAAAAGAAAATCCTTTAGTCCCTGGCTGGGATTTCCATTCTGAGAGTGCTGAAGAGAAGAAGGGGCACCTTCCCTACCCTGTGCTGGCCCTGGGGGCCGCAGGAAGCTGCTGTTACTCCCTCCCGGCCCAAAGCAGCTCTGCATATTTGGAAGCAAGTCAAACTTGGAAGAGGATCAGCCTGTCACCGTTCCAGCCCCTCTCAGCCACCGAGGGCTGCGGTCCCAGAGTTTCCATGAGCACAGGAAGCACCGAGGGCCAGGAGGGGAATTCTGCCCTCCCAGAGCAGGCAAGGAGGGCTGGGCAGGGCTTGGGGATGGGCTGAGCTTTCCTGGGGAGGCTGGCACAGGGACACAGCTCAGCAGCATCAGCCAGGAAAAGGAGGGGGATTCTGTCCCTCCTCTCAGGCTGTGACACGTCCTGGATCACCTCTGTAACCCAGCCAAGGCTTGCTGCTGGAGCAGTCCTGGGCCAGCAGCTGCTTCTGCTTTTTCTGCCTGAGCTCTGAGGTGCTCCCACTGAGAAAGGGACAGCAGGAAGGAGGGGACAGGTGGGTGGCAGTGCCCAGCCCTGCTGGCTCTGACCCTGCTGGGGCTCCTGCACCAAAACCACCATGGCCATTCAGAGCCCTTGGCCACCACCACCTCCCCACAAGTTGCCCTCAAACACCCCAGGCCAGGCACAGCCTCTGGTTGTGTCACTCTGTAGCTGTGTCAAAATATCCTGGGAGGCACAAAGCATCATTTTAATAGAGATGGGGAGGGGTTGTTTCTGTGTCCTGGGAAAAACAAAAAGTCAGGTCTAAGAAGTGGAGACCTGGCTTGGGAGCCAAAATGCATTTCTGACATAAAAAATGTACAATTCTCAGTGATGTTTGTATCATTTCTCTACAAAAAAGCTTTCGAAAGAACAAACCAGACTGATCTGTGACTTTTGTGAGTGTGGCTATTTTAGAATTTATTTCCATAAGTGATTTTTTTTTTCTTAAAGATGTTTAATAGTAATTCCTATAATAAAGTCCTGTTGTACTCTTAAGACTATATATATATATTTTTTAAAGTATATGTATTTTTATATATAAAAATACACTGTATTTTTCTACTCTTTACAGGAGGAAGAAGAAAGAAGGGGGGCTGGGGAGGGAAGGGGCAGCTCCAGCTGTGCCCTTCAGATGCAAACACCCCAAATCTGCCCTGGTTTGCTCCTCCCTGCTCCTGATGGGGCTGAATCAGTGTCCAGTGATTTCCTCAGGAATCCAATGTCCCATTCCTGGGGCAGTGACAGGAGCAGGGGGGCACAGGGAGCATCCCCCAGACCTGCAGGGATGGCACAAACCCACCTGGCCTGGGCCAGCTCTCGGTTCCTGGCAGGATTGGAGCTTCCCAGCCCCATTTGTGTGGCTCACAAACCTCCCCTGCCAAAGAAAAGCCTGGAAAAAGCCAAGGCATTCTTGCCTTAAATGTCAAAAGCATGGAAACGCTGGAGAAATCCTGGGAGTGCAGAGCCCAGGGCCTGCCCAGCCCTTGGAGCAGCTCCAGCACCTCCCTTTGGAATTCCTCTCCTCCACAGGGACAGGGGTTTTATTCTCCACCGGCGTTTTAAGGAAAGCAGCAGCTGAGACCAGCCCGGGGCTGGAGATTTCCCGGGATCGCTGCTGGCTGCTGTGGGAATGTACTGCCCCCTTCCTTCGCCAGGCTGCAGGATGGGAGCAGAGATGTGCTTTCCTTCCTTCCCCTGGGCTCATTCCCGGGCTGAGGGCTGCACTGAGTGACCGGGCTGGACACAGTGACCAGGCTGTACTGAGTGACCAGGCTGCTCCTATAGTGACCAGGCTGCACCTACAGTGACAGGCTGTACAGAGTGACCAGGCTGCACCTACAGTGACCAGGCTGCACCTACAGTGACCAGGCTGTACCTACAGTGACCAGGCTGCACCTACAGTGACCAGACTGTGCCTGTAGTGACCAGACTGGACATAGTGACCAGGCTGCACCTATAGTGACCAGGCTGTACCTATAGTGACCAGACTGGACATAGTGACCAGGCTGCACCTATAGTGACCAGGCTGTACCTATAGTGACCAGACTGGACATAGTGACCAGGCTGCACCTATAGTGACCAGGAGCTGCTCCCAGCCAGGAAAGGGCTGCCTGGCCACCTTCTCGGCACTCGGCTGGCTCTGCCTGGCCGCTTTCTCCCGCCGCCGCTCGGCACTCGGCTGGCGCTGCCTGGCCAGTTTCTCCCGCCGCCGCTCGGCGCTCGCTCCGGTTCCGGTTCCGTGCCGCTCCCATTTCCGGTTCCGGGTGTGGCGGCTCCGGGGCCCGCCATGGCCGCCGTGGCCGGGAGCCGCACGCACAAGATCGGCAGCGTCTTCAACCGGTGCGGCGGGGCAGGGCCTCACCTGGAGGGAGCTCCCGGTTCTCCCGTGAGCGCGGCCCCTGAGCTCTCACCGTTTTTCCCCCGCAGGGCGCGGAACCTGGTGCGCATCGGGCTGCTGGAGAAGCCGGTGTGGCTGGACGTGTACGCCGCGTTCCCGCCGCTACGGGAGCCCGTGTACCGGGTGGCGCGGCCGCGCTACGGGCGGGCCCGGGACCCCATCGCGCCCATCTTTTACCGGGAGGACACCGTGAGGGCGTGAGTGCGGCCCGGGGCACACCGGGGGCCTTTAGGGCGTTATTTGTCCTTCCCGGGCTGCTCTAAAGCTTTACCGCTTTAATTTAGGGGTTTACTGCTTTAATTTGGGGTTTTACCGCTTTATTTTTTGGGTTTTTGCCGCTTTATTTTGGGGTTTTTATAGTTTTAATTTTTGGGGTTTTACCGCTTTATTTTGGGGTTTTTACCGCTTTGTTTTTGGGTTTTTATCGTTTTATTTTTTTGGGTTTTTACCGCTTTATTTTGTGGGTTTTTTTGGGAGATAAATTGGGTGGGGTTTATGATCTTTCCCGGGGTTTTAAAGGCAGATCCCTGCCCGGCACAGAAGGAGCTCCAGATCTGTGGTTGGTTAAATTAACTCGAATTTATTAATGAAATTTAAAAATTGGAATTAATTTCTGTAGAATCCCGGGCTGGTTTGGGTTGGAAAAGACCCCAAAGCCCATCCAGAGTCACCTCCCCCATCCTGGGGCTCCAGGGACACTCCAGGCTCATATAAAAAACACAAATAATTAACTGAATGTTGTTATTGCTCCCTGAATTAACAGTTTCCTCCTGATTTAACTGTCAAATCTAAATCTGTTTTCCCCTCCTGAGCAGGAAGTTTTACAGAGTTTATGGCAACGGCCCCAGACCTTTCAACCTGAGCCAGTTAAACTTCAAATCCACCTGCCAGAGGTGAGGGGACAGTGAAATCAGGAATATTCCTGAGCCTCCCCTTTTCTCCTCTTCCTTGGTCTCAAACAGGACATTCTGAGGGTAAAAAATGCAATTTTGCACCCCAGGTTTGTAGAGAAATACCAGGAGCTGGAGGAGGAAGGGAAGATTGAAGAGGAAAAGTTGTTTGAGGAAACAGGAAAAGCCCTTTTGGCCAGTGGGATCCTCCTGCAGAGGAGAGGAGTGGAAAAAGTGAGTATTGAATGTTCCCTGAGCTGTGGATTGAGGAAACTCCACTCCCAGCCCTGAAAACTGAGTGAGGTCTGAATTAAACCCTCCTGAGGGTCTGAAAATGTATTTTCTGTGCAGAGAAACTTCCCCTCTTGGCCCTGGTTGAGGGATTTGTGGGGCAGAAAAGGGTTTTTTGTGCTGATAAAAATGAATAATTGTCCCAACAATGCAGAGTGTCTGTTTAAAGCATTTGGGATTTTGTGTTTTTGTTGTTGTGTGTTGAATTTTTGTATTTTTTGAGCTGGAGGACAGGGAATGTCCTGCCCTGGGGACACTTTGTTTTGACTCCACAACAATCTCAGCACGAATTAAAATAATTAAACTTTCTTTGGGCACACAGAGGGCTGTGCCTCTCCTCAGCCTTTGTTATAAATGCACGTTGTATGTGGGTAATTGTATTAGACTGGAAAAAATTGTGTATAAACTGTGTTATGTTTTATTAATAGAGGTTAGAAAGGCAATGAAGGTATATTTCCTGATTATTTAATATTTATATCTATTTTATTATATATAATATATAAAATACAGCATAAATATATTATAATTATAAATAGATAATAATTATATAATATATATAATACATTATATATAAAATAAATAATAATATATAAATAATATTATAATTATAAGTAGATAACAATTATATTAAAATTATATATAGAATATATAATACATCATGTATAATATATATAAATAATGAATATATATTATATATAATATATAGAAAAATAATATTATACAAATACTATGTATTATAATAATTATGTATAGATAATAAAATTAAAATTATACAACATATTATTTTTATATGAATAAATAATAATTGTGAATACATATAATATAGATTATATATTACAATTATATATTTATACTATATTTATATTATATTTATATTTATATTCAGATTATAATAGGTTAACAGTAGAAGACTTGAGGTTTTTTCTCTCTTCTCTGTAACATCTAAACTAAACCAAAAGTTATGAGAGAGAGAATCACCTTGTGGCCCTTCATAAAAAAACCTGTTCACTTTCTGTTTTCTTATCCAAATGAAAATAAAAAAAAAATTTATACCCATGTTACCAAACAAAGTGGAGCCACCCACAAATAAATCTGTAAAATAAAGTGATAGGAAATACTTAAAACAGATTAAAAAAAAAAGAATATTTGATTAAGATCTATTGACTATTCAACACAACAATCCTTAAATATCCAAATGTAAAAACGTGAAAGGTGTGCTAAGCACCCTCGGCCAAAAAAACCTTTTGCTTTTTATCTCCTAATTGTCTATTTTAATTTTATTTTTATTAAACTTACAGATTAAAAAAAAAGAAACTGTTTTTTTACAGTCACAGAAGGTTTTCCCCCTGTTTAATGTGACTTTCCCTGTCGTTTCCCCGCAGGAGGAGCCGCAGGGGGCTGGGGCCAGAGGTCCTGCCCTGCAGCAGCAGCTCCAGGCTGTGCTGGGGGAGCTGCAGGACAAGGACAGGGACAGGCAGGAGCAGCCCCCAGGGCTGGCAGGGCCACAGCAGGACAGTGCCAGCCCCTCCTGAGAGCCTGAGCTGTGTCCTGCCAGCCCTGCCCTCCTGGGGACATTGCCCTGAGGGGACACGTCCCTGCTGCCCCCCAGCCTTGTCCACACCACACACATTCCCCTCTGGCCGCCTCCACGCTGATAAAATCACAAATAACCTTATTTTTATTGTTATTTTTTTGTTGTTTTCTGAAATCCAGTTGGAAAACGCCTTGTATAAAAAAAGTATTAAATTAAAATATTTTCTTCAAAACCTGGAGGTTCTGCTTGTTCAGGTGTGTGGTTTTTGCAGCAGTGAGGATGTTTCCTGCTGGGGGAAAGGCAGATCCTCTTTATTCCCCTCTGACAACCTCCACACTGATAAAATCACAAATCATCTTATTTTTATTATTATTATTATTATTTGTTGTTTTCTGAAATCCAGTTGGAAAACGCCTTGTATAAAAAAATATTAAATTAAAATATTTTCTTCAAAACCTGGAAGTTCTGCCTGTTCAGGTGTGTGGTTTTTGCAGCAGTGAGGATGTTTCCTGCTGGGGGAAAGGCAGATCCTGTTTGATGTGTTCCAGCAGCTGGTTGAAGTGTCATCTTTTTATAGCTGATTGAGGAGAGGAGCCGTTTATAGAAATGTGCTCTTCCCGTTCCATATTTGCCTAAATTCAGACTGAGGTGTGGCACTGCCAGATAATTTAGAGTTATCTGGCAGTTTTTTAAAAACTTTGCAGTTTTTTAGTGACTCCTGCTGGAATTATTCACCTTTGAGGTGTGAGAATGGGATGTTCCAGCTGTTTTCCTGAGAGAAGGGTGATGCTGCTGAGGGAGAATTGCTGGAATTTTGGTATTAAAAAAAAAAAATAAAAATACCAACAACAATTCCTGAGATTAGGAGGGAGTTCTTCCCCAGCCTGCAAATCCAGTGGCTTGGCTGATCTTCCATTAAACATTTTGGCTTGGGTTGTATGAAAAAGTTTGTTTTGTCTCTTTTTTTTTTTTTTTTTTTTTTTTTTTTTTTTTTTTTTTTTCATTTGTTCTTTTAAAATCCCAAACTGCCACCAACAGGTGTAAATGATGTCTGGGCTCTCCCTCCCTGCCCAGTTCAGTGCTCCTGCTGCTGTTTGTGGTGCAGGAAGCTCAGGGGCAGGGAAAACAGGGTGTAAAAATGCCCCTGGTTGGAATTTCTGTGCCTTGATTCCCTCCTGGCTGTGCTGTGACTGCAGCAGAGTTACTCCCTTACCCCTGGAAGGTCAAACTTTATTCCCACTCCAGAGGAGCACAGAGTTCTGTTACAAAGAGCAAAAATCCCTCTGTTTTAACCCTGATCCAACAATAAATACCGAATTTAGAGCCCTCCCAGAGCCTTGGGATGTGCCCTGAACCAGCTGCTGTGCAGAGCAGGGGGGAGAAAATTAAAACTGATTTTATTTTGTGTTGAAGGAGGTCGGGATTGGTTTTATTTTGTGTTGAAGGAGGTCAGAATTGGTTTTATTTTGTGTTGAAGAAGATCACAGAGGGCTCTGGGGGCAGATCCCTCCCTGCTGGACCAACCTGGAGCCTTTGGATTTTCCCTGGGGCTCAGCTGTGACCTGGGGATGGATCTGAGACACCCCTGGGGGGATTTTCCTCCCCTCCAACACCTGGAACGTTAACGGTGATCAGCTCCAGCTCGATAATTATGGGATATTGATGATCATCAGCTGTAGGTCGATAATTATGGGGCATTGATGATGATCAGCTCCAGGCAGGTAACTGTGGGACGTTGATGGTGATCAGCTGTAGGTCGTTTGTTAATTATGGGCCGTTGAGGATAATCAGCTGTAGGTCGTTAATTACCTTGGCCACAGGTGAAGGTGGGTATGGGCTGATTGTTCCGTGCCCAGAGAGCTGAAACACGGCTTGGGAAGGGCAGAAATCCTTGGATTTGTGAGGAGCAAACTCACATTCTGCCCGTCCCCTGCAGGAGCAGTTTGTGCCTCGGTGCCCTGCGTTATTCCCAGGCAGGTAAGTGGCCAAAAATGTGCGGAATCGCCTGGAAATGTGTGCAGGATTGCCTGGAAATCTGTTCTGGTGGAGGGGAGGGAGAACAGGACTCCTCCCGCGGTGTAAATGTGGGAATTCTCTGCTGGAGCCGCCCCCGGTTGATGCAGAAACGCTCAGGACCCTCCGAGCCCTGAGTTTGTTGTGTCTGGTGGGTGATGGAGAACCCACAGGGGGAGGAATGTGAGAATTGTGTGCAATTAACACAAAACCACATAACAAACCGGATAATTCGGTGTAAATAAGTTACACTGATGAGTTTGAACTGCGTTTGCCGGGCCGGGAGGGCGATACTGACTGTCGGGATTTGCTGTAACGGAGGGGATTTAATTCAGGATTTCTGGGGTGGTTTATCACCGATGGGGGAACAGGAGGAGCTCAGTGGGGCCGGTGTTCCCCGCTAGGTGGGAGCCGCGCTCCGCTCCCGGCACCGAGCGCTTCTTCCCGAGCATCCCCGGCTCCTCCCGAGCATCCCCGGCTCCTCCCGAGCATCCCCGGCTCCTCCCGAGCATCCCCGGCTCCTCCTGCAGCCCTGGGCTGATTTTTCTTGCGCCAGAAAATATTTTAAAAAGCGTCGCTGCTTCCCCTGGGTGTGACCCGGCGGAGTTGCTGCCCCAGGGATGCTCCAAGGATTCCCAGGGCTGGATTTCCTTCCCTTTCCTTCCTCCTGCCCCGCCATCCATCCCCCAGCCCCTGTGACCTTTCCTGGCTGAATTCCCGACTTTCCTCCCGCGGTGCTGCTCTTCGAACACTCCTCTCTCCTCTTGCTGGGCTGTTTTAGAGGATAATAAATACCCCAAATTATACAGAACCTTCATTCCTGAGCCTTCAGAGAGGAGATGAGCAGGGCAGTGGTGCCTCCCAGAGCTCTGCCAGCCGGGCTAGAGGGTTTCCAAGGACAGTTAATAAAAATGGGGATTCACCTGGAAGTTTTGGGGTGCAAAACTTTCACCCCAAAAGGGGAGCCCCCTGCCCTGCAGCAGAGTGTGGGTACACTGGTGACTGCAGGACTCTCCCAGGGGTGCTGCAGCATTCCCTGGGTGTTCTCCCAAGCTGGAATTGTCCTGCTGGAACAAACACCTCCAGTCCCACAAGTCAGGGCTGCAGGACTGTTTTAACCCTGAAGCAGCTGCTCCCAGAGCTCTGCTCAGCCCCTCCATGTGTTCTGGGCTGTGGATTATCTGCTGGTATGTGTTGAGGGCAGGGGAGTTAAGGGTTTAATAGGATCAGGAGCAGCCAAAATAATTCATCAGCTTTGCTGGAAAACAGGTGATGTGACCTTGTCAGTGCCAAGCCTCACCGAGGCACAAAATAAAGGGTTTAATGTTTAAGGGACGCAGCTCCAAATAAGATAGAAAATTGTTGGCATTGCCACTCTGTGGAATCCTCTGGGATTTGCTTCAGCCCAGGCCTGGTCCTCAAACCTGCCCTGCTCTGAGCTTTGGAATATTCCAGAAATCTGTATTTTTTTAGAAATATGGATGTGGAATCAGAGCAGGGTGCTGGCCCTGATGTGTTCCCACACTGCAGAGGGGATGGCACAGGGGTGGCTCCTGCTTTGCAAAGCCTGGGCAGTGTCACTTTTGCTTCCTGCCTGCTCCTGCTTCTAAATTAGGGCTTTTTTAATGAGTTGGATTTGGTGCTCTTTGCAGTGTTTTGGGTCTGTGGCACAGTAATTCCTGGCCTGGGAGTTCTGGGATGTGCAGGATGCAGGACAAAACCCCTGGGCAGGGCAGGAGCAGGAGGAGGGTCAGAGCAACCCAGTGAGAGCAGCAGGCTGAGCTCAGCAGTGCCTGAAGAAGCTGCTGCTGTTTCAAATGTGAAGGTCAGGCAGGACTGACCCCCTTGTTGGTCAGTTGTGACCCAGGGATGGTACCCAGGGCCAGTTTGGCTGGGTCAGCCAGCAGGGCTGAGTCCCTGAGGGATCCCAGCTGTGGGCTGAGCTCACTCCTGGCCACACCAGTGTGTTTAATGAACGTTTTGATCATCATTCCAGGAAGGGCAGGCTCTGTGGTGTCCCACAGCTCAGTCTGGCAGGGAGGGAAGTGCCACCCCAGGAACTCCTGTGGCCCCATTCCAATCAGCTCTGGCTCCCCTGGGGGTTGGGGTCACTCTCCCTGGGGCTGGGGTCACTCCCACAGCTGCAGCCCCAAGACAGGGATGTGAAATCTCCCCAGACTCAGCCATATTTTGGGATTTTTGGGATGTCCTCCACTGCTTTGAGCCCGGAGCAGCAGCCCTGCTGGGGGGGTCCCTGCAGGAGCCTCAGCTGCCCTTGGCCCTGTCTGTCCCTGTGCTGCTGCTGCCTCTCTGCATATTGCAAGCTCATTCTGATGTGCACTAATGCTATTATCCTGCAGAAATTGAAATCAAGTCTGAACCTATAATGTTTCACTGGGAGGGAATTGGGGTTATATATTCCTGTGTACAGCAGCATTCTATTTCAGTCATAGCATTTAATTATGATTGGTGTGTTAGTGCCCACCAGAGCATAACAAATTGTCATTATGTTATTCTGCTGAGTCTAATTTAATTGGCAAGTTGTCACAAAAGCAATTATCCATCATTTATTTTGTTGCCATAACCACATCTTGGAGAGCACCTGCTGTCTGAAGTGGAAAGGCTCTGCAGTCTCTTGGTCCTGGATTTCTTCCACTTGCCTGACACAAAGACACCATTTCCTCCTCTTATTTAAAAATATATTCCTGGTTTGTGAGCGGGGCTGGGAATGCTGCAGGAAATGCTCTGCTGGGACATCCTGGGGCTGCTGTCACCTGTTGTCCCCTCTGGAGACCTTGGGGACAGCCCAGGGCAGTGTCTGGGGCTGGTGCTCAGCTGTGGGAGTCTCTCCTCCCTTCTGGAGAGCTGGGATGAACTAAAGAGAGAAAGGAAAGCTTGAAATGAGATATTTCCCTGCCTGGAGTAAATAAAACTCTTGGCTTCTTGCAAATAATTTTGAGGAAAAACAGGGAGGGAAAAAAAAAAAAAAAAAAAAAAGCCCTTGAACTGCTGGTGATGGTCAATTTTGGTGTCTAAACACACAGAGATGGGCTGAGTGTGCCCTGAGGTGTTTGGGGGAGCAGAAAGGCTGCAGGGGCTCAGCCCTGGCACTCAGAGCCTGGCTCCTTCTGGAGCTGCTCAGTTGAGGAACAAACAGCCCAAATTTGACATTGGTGCTGCCCTTCCCCACTCTGCTCCCAGCCTGGCTCCTGGGGCACCCCTGGGCACCCCTGGCTGCCCTTCCCTGCCCCAGAGCCCTGGGGATCCACCCCAGAGCCCTGGAATCCACCCCAGAGCCCTGAAATCCACCCCAGTGCCAGGCAACCCAGGCTGCTCTCCACTGAGCCAGTCTCAGATAAGGTATCAGGGCTCCTGGGGAGATTAGGAGGCTGGTGAGGGAAGATTAGTGGTTTCTTATAATCCAACAGGCAAAGCAGTATCAGACCAACCCCAAAGTGCTGATTTTTCTCCTTCCTGAGATGGCACATACCTGTGACCTGTTCACTTTGGAGATTTTTGGAGATTGCATCCCCAAAATCCTGCGAGGCTGATGCAGGCTCATGGGCTGGAAGCTCGTGGCTCGGTGTGATGAATGAGTAAATAAATGAAAATCTGTTCTGATGTCTGTATTTCTGTGAGTTACTCCCCTCTCCGCCCTGTCTGTAATCTCTTCCCCTCTGGTAGTTCTGATTAGCTGCTAATGAGGAAAGATGATTTTGTAGTTAAAGCACATAGAGAGGGTTTTATTCCTATTTCTGCCTTTTTTTTTTTGTAATATTTTTCCCTTCCATGCCTTGATTTCCCAACCTGGATAATGTTGATTTAAAATGGATGGTGTGAAGTTAAATTGATCCATATTTGCAAACCAGTTTGTTTCAAAGGAAGGATCATAAATCCTCCCTCTCCTTGTTCCTGCTGGGACTGGAGAGGAGCATTTTCCTTGTCTCATTTCCCAGCAGTGACAACCTGGAGCTGGACAAACTCTTTGCTCAGAGTCACCAGGAGAAGGGCTGGAGCTCTCCCTTTTTCCCTTTTTCCCTTTTTCCCTTTTTCCCTTTTTCCCTTTTTCCCTTTTTCCCTTTTTCCCTTTTTCCCTTTTTCCCTTTTTCCCTTTTTCCCTTTTTCCCTTTTTCCCTTTTTCCCTTTTTCCCTTTTTCCCTTTTTCCCTTTTTCCCTTTTTCCCTTTTTCCCTTTTTCCCTGGTTCTCCTTTATCCCAGCAGAGCCTGGAGGCTGCTGGGGCAGGGGGAAGGTGCTGGGTGCAGGGTTAAACCATATCTGTGTGTCTGATTTATGGGTGAAATTCCCCCGGCACGGAGGAGACGTTGTGAGGCTGCTGAGTGTGATAAATAACTCACTGTAATGTATTATTTAGCAAATTATAATGAAAAGCAGAAAATACACAGAGGGGAGCAGACAAATGCATTCCCCAGCTGGCAACTTGCTGATGGTTTAGAGCCAGGAAAAGGATATTTTAAGAGGGTTTGGGAATTTCCATGGCTTTCCCCTGCAGATAAATCACCTTCCTGCAGATGGATTGATGGGGTGCCCTGCTGGGTTTGGTCCTGGGGCTGGAAATCACCCCAAGAGCTGGGGAGAGGAGTGGACCTGAGCTCTGTGTCTTGCTGTAACAGCCACTTGTGGAATCCCCTGGATTCCCTCGATCCTGGAGCTCCTGGATGCTGCCAGGAGGGATGGGGAGGCTCCCAGAGCAGAGTTTGTGCTGGGAGTGAGGCAGGAGGGCTCTGCTGCTCCCCCAGACACCCTTTAGTGCCTCTCCGGAGCATCCACCCGGGGTGGGGGGGTGAGAAAAATCAGTCTGGGGGTGGAATCTCACCTTTCCCGGGCAGAGGTTTCCTGGCTAATTCTCCACCTTTCCCAGGCAGGGGTTTCCCAGTTCTCTGGTTCTCCACCTTTCCTGGGCAGAGGTTTCCCAGTTCTCTGTTCCTCCACTTTTCCCAGGCAGAAGTTTCCTGGCTATTTCTCCAGCTTTCCTGGGCAAAGGTTTCCCAATTCTCTGTTTCTCCTTTCCTGGGCACAGGTTTCCTGGCTATTTCTCCACCTTTCCCAGGCAGAAGTTTCCCAGTTTTCTGGTTCTCCAGCTTCCCCAGGCAGAAGTTTCCTGGCTATTTCTCCAGCTTTCCTGGGCAGAGGTTTCCCAGTTCTCTGGTTCCTCACCTTTCCCAGGCAGAGCATTCCCGGTTATTTCCCCACCTTTCCCGGTTATTTCCCCCTTTCCCTGGCACAGTTTTCCCGGTTATTTCCCCCCCTTTTCCCGGTTATTTCCCCCTTTCCCGGGCACAGATTCCCTGTTTCCCGGCGCGGTGGCACCAGGTGGTGCTGCCTGCTCGCTCTCAGCTCTGTCAGCGCCACAGCACCAGAAGGTCACTGGGCTTTACCTCTTTGCTGTGGTTTATTTCCATTATTATTTCAGTTTATTGGCTCCCATCCCCTCCCCAGCTCTGCTGGGGCAGCGTGAGATGCTCTCTCTGCTCCTCATTGTGGAGATATTTAAAAATCTGTGTTTTAAATGGGGAGAAAACACATCCCAGTGTTGATGAGCTTTGGGAACAATCCCCTCCACTGGGATTTTCCTTGTCCCCACTGTCCTTTTGGTCTGGCAGGAACCTCCAGCAGCTTTTCCAGCCAACCTGGAGGGGTTTGAACACTGAATTTCCACCTGCTGGGGCTTCCAAGGTCTCAGTGAGATCCGTGTCTGGTTTTATCAGAGCTGATAGTGATGGGCCTTCAGCTGCAGGGAGAGGAGGAGATAAGAGACTCAGAGCAGAACTTGACTGGGTGACTAAGATAAATTTACTGTACTACAGGAAATCGAATTGTGAAATAAAGATCTCAAACAAGTGAAATATTTAAAAAGATCCAGGGGGCTGTGGGGGTGTGCAGGAGAGCCATTCCCAGCTCTGGCCCTTATCAATCCATCACCTGAATTTTATAAAAGATAGAAATAGAAACTATCCATTACCAGTGCCTGAATGAATGAATGGCAGCTCCTCTGTGCAAAGGAAGATCATAATTAACAGAGGAGAGACACAAAAGTTTTCTGCTGCTGTTTGTTTTCCATCCCAGGTGCGCACAGGGAGGAGTTTCTGTGGTGCCACAAACTCTTCTCCAGGTATTTTCCTTGTGTCTTTATCGAGGGACTCTCCAAAAAAGCAGCTTAAAAAAAAATACGCTCGATTTTGCAATTCTTTGGGTTAAAAAGGTCACTTGAGCCCCACTTTTTGCTGCTGGTGGCTCTTTATTTTCTCCAGACCCTCCAAAAAATACAGCCCTTCTCTGTGGGAGGGTTGGAAAAGTCAATTTTTGCAATTCTTTGGGTTAAAAAAGTCACTTGAGCCCCACTTTTTGCTGCTGGTGGCTCTTTATTTTCTCCAGACACCCCAAAAATACAGCTGAGGTGACCAGCCCTGCTCTATGGGATGGTTGGAAAAGTCAATCCCATCTTCTTTACTCTGCTCCAACCCCCTGTTTTGCAATTTCTGTTGATTAAACCCTCACGAGCATCCTCAGGAGCCAGGTTTTGTTCCCTGCCTTTAAAACGTCCTTCAAACCACGAAAACGCCTCGGAATATTTTTTTTTTTTTTTTTTTTTTTTTTTTTTTTTTTTTTTTTTCCTCCTGGCTCATTTAATTTGGAGGCAGCGGCAGGAGCTGCTGCCATTTACACCCAATGTTTGGGAAACGTGAAATTGCAACGCGAGGAGGGGAATTAAAGGAACACTTGGAGTTGCAATAAAAGGTGGATTGGAATAGGAGTGTGAACATGGGAAACATGACAGGGAAATCATCTCGGAAGGCCTGAGAGAAAGGGAATAGCAAACGTGATGCTGGGAAGGAAAATCATCCTAATTTGCTCGTGGTTAGTAGCCCGAGACATAATTAATGGCGTTGGGAGAAATGTGGCTTGTGGCTGTTTTGCAAAGGGTCCATCTCTGCCTGTGCTGGGCTCAGTGTTGTCCTGCAGCTGGAGGCTTGTTCAGCACCCAGAGCAAAGAAAATCCCCATTTTCCTGAGGTTCTGGAGTCACAGGGGTCAGAGGGTGTCAGGCAGATCAGGGAGAGAAAGCTGGGCCAGTCTCTGACCTTTGTTCTTCCCTTCCAAGGGGAATCCAGGCAGTTCCTGGATGATTTTTAATGTGCTTTTCAACCCAAAGCATTCTGTGATTCCGTGACCTTGGAATGGAGCAGTGGAGGAGTCCCAGCCCTGCCTGGGATGTGTGAACACAACCCCACCATCTGCCCGTGCCTGGCAGGGCCCAACAGGTTATTGTGTAAAAAACCCCTGGAATTGGCTCATTTCTGAGATGAGACAGCTTAAAAACGCCCCAGGTAGAGGAAATGGATCCATCATTATTGTTCTCCTCATCTCTGCCATCACCAGTGGGCTCCAGGAGGGAGGGATCAGCAGGGCAGATGTGCAGGGGGAGATTTGGGATGAGGCAAAGGGAGCTGCTGCTGCTCCTGCAGGTTCATGGGGCTCTGACCTTTGTGTAGCCTTTAGAAAACCTCTGTGAATCCACAGACTGGGGCACAGATCCTTAAAAAATCTTTGTGAATTCATAGCCCGGGGTATGGATCCTTAGAAAACCTTTGTGAATTCACAACCAGGGCACAGATCCTTAAAAAACTTGTGTGAATCCACAGCTCAGGGTATGGATCCTTAAAAACCTTTGTTAATCCACAGCTCAGGGTATGGATCCTTAAAAACCTGTGTGAATTCATAGCCCAGGACACAGATCCTTAAAAAACCTGTGTGAATCCACAGACTGGGACATGGATCCTTAAAAACCTTTGTTAATCCACAGCTCAGGGTATGGATCTTTAGAAAACCTGTGTGAATCCACAGCCCCAATCCTTAGAAATCCTGTGTGGATCCACAGCCTGGGGCACAGATCCTTAAAAAAACTTGTGTGAATCCATAGCCTGGGGTATGGATCCTTAAAAAACTTGTGTGAATCCACAGTTGGGGGCACAAATCCTTAGAAAACCCGTGTGAATCCCCAGACTGGGACATGGATCCTTAAAAAAATCTGTGTGAATCCACAGCCTGGAGCAAGAATCCTTAAAAAACCTGTGTGAATCCACAGCCCTGGGCAGGATCCTTAAAAAACCTGTGTGAATCCACAGACTGGGACACAAATCCTTATAAAACCCGTGTGAATCCCCAGGGTTTTTAACCCGTGTGAAATCCAGGGCACTCTCTGTCCTCCCAGGGTGCACAGAGCATCACTCAGGCTCAAACTCCTCAGACTCAGGGAGATGCAGGAGCCCATCCCACCCAAAAAACCCCCCTAAATTTCTCTTCCCAAATCACTCTGTTTCACTCCTGCCGGGCAGGGAGATCCCAGTTCCCCCCAGGGCTGAGTTTTGTGCCTTGTGGGGGGCAGGAGGAGCCCTGTGTTCCCTCCCTGGCTGAGGATGCTCCACTCCTGCATCCCAGGGGTGCAGCCCCCGCTCTTGGAATCAATCCTGGCTCTGCCAGATTGCCTTGTCCGTTCCAATGATCTTTAACTCCGTTTTTTTTTCCCTCCCTCGAGCAATCAGAAGCGTTTTCTCTTGGTCCAGGTGGTCTTTTCCCATTTTGCTCTGTGTGTTCCCAGCACTCGGGGCAGTCACATCTCATCACAGCCTTTTTCTCCAGCCATTTGTACCTCTGGCTTTTTCTGTTGGCATCAATTTAGTGTGGCTGCCTCTCCTTCTGAGGCTTCTGAGGGATGGAATTCAACCTTCAGAGCCAAATGCAAATCCCCTGCAGCCCCTGCTTGTTGTGCAGAGGGTGGGTGAACCCCCAGGTGCTTTGGGGAGAGAATCAGTCCCTTAAAATAAAAAATTCTTCCTAGAGAGAATGTTAGAAAACAGAAGGAAATGTGGATTTTTAGGAGGGGCTGAGTGGGGCTGCTGAGGAGGTAAAGGCTGAAAATATGAAGTGGTAAATACTGTTTTCCCAAAGGCTGAATAATAATAGTAATAGTTTCCCAAAAATGAATAATAATAGTAATAAATGGATATTAGGAAGGGATTCTCTCTATGAGGGTGAGGCCCTGGCTGAATAATAATTGTAATAAATGGATATTAGGAAAGGATTCTGCCTGTGAGGGTGGGGAGGCCCTGGCACAGGGTGTCCAGAGAAGCTGTGGCTGCTCCTGGATCCCTGGCAGTGCCCAAGGTCAGGGATCAGGGACAGTGGAAGGTGTCCCTGCCCATGGCAGGGGTGGCACTGGATGGGCTTTAAGGTTCTTTTCAACCCAAACCATTCCATGACTCTGTGATAACAATAATGATAATATATCAGATATCAGACAGCATTCCTTGGCCACTTTTCCAGCCCCTCATGTTCTCCCTCCTGCTCACCTCTAAGCAAAGTGTCTCTGCTCATCCCTGTGTGCTGCAGGTGGTTTCTGCCCCTTCCCCATCCCAGGGGAAAATATCCCAGAGCCCTTTCTGCTCCCAGCCCATCCTGAGGTCCTTGTTCATTAAAACAGCTTTATTTTGATCCTCATCTTGCCCAGGCTTCACCCTGGACTAGAAATCATCCAGCAGCAGATCACAAACCACAGCATTGTCTGTGCTGTGCATCAACAAAAAGGAAAAAACACAAGGATATGGGAATAAAAACTCACTTAACTGGGAGTTCATCCTGTCTCGACTCAGCAAAACCCTTTAAGTGTGTGATTAAATATAAACTCCCTGCTCAGCCCCTTGCTGTTCAGTGGAGCAGTTTGGAGAGTGCTGAGCTATTTGCTGAGCAGGGCTTTGCTGTCTCCCCGTTTTTCCTTGGGCAGAAGAATTAAACCCCACGTCGCTCTCCCCTATTAATAAAGCAGCAATAGCCACAGCAGCCCTTGTGCAGCACAATCCAGCTCATCATTTTTCTATATAGGAGCAATTAAGCTGCACCAGGAGGCCTCGTGTCTTTATATCATCACCTAATGGCAGTGCAAAAGTATCCCAGGGAAAGGAGAGGGGAAAAAAAATCACATCCATATTTAATTGGTAAAGTTATCACCTTCGCTTCAGAGCCCGGACTTGCAGCCCTTCTGGCTGAATTCCAAACCAGATCTATTTCCCCTGGATGAGGAAAGTGTCCTTACGTTTTGCTTCTGCAACAAAACAGCCTTGGAGGGCTCGTGGATGTGCAGGAAATAACTGATGGTCCCTGCTCTTCACAGCAAATGAAGATATTTTCGAGCTGTTGGGTTCCTTTCGGGTTTTTTTAAGGAAATTATTTGTCTTATTATTATTCTCCAGCCCCACGTTTGGCTGTCAGATTGAATTTTTTATTGCGCTAAGCGTGGAGCCATCTGGAGCCCCCTCACATCCCCTTCCCTGTTCAGGGTTTGGATCCTCCTGAGCTCTTGATTTGCCTGGTAAATTGTCCAGTCCCTGTTTTCCATCCAGGTGTCCCTTTGGGGCCCATCCCTGGGGCTCTGCTTTGTCCCACCCCACGTTAGGCAGGTGGGGAGATCCATTGTCCTTCCAGGGGCTGACTCTGCTCGGCCAAATCCCTCATTTCCCGGGAAAAACCTTCATTTCCTCGGCAAATCCCTAATTTTCTTCACTCTGCCAACCCCCAGGGCTCCTGTTGGGTTTGCAGGGCTTTGCTGGGGCACCAAGGCTGAGCTGAGAGCATTTATCCCTTCCTGCCCTCCTCTCCTCCCTCTCCAGTGGAGCTGGTGATGCTGGGGATGCTCAGGTGGTTTCTGTCCCCTCCCCATCCCAGGAGAAGAATCCCAGAGCTCCTTCTGCTCATTCTGAGGTCCATGTTCATTAAAACAGTTTTATTTTATTTTATTTTTTTTGGTCCTCATTTTGCCCAGGCTTCACTCTGGGCTAGAAATGACTGAGCAGCAGATTTCAGAGCACAGGATTGTCTGCCCTGAGGCTCCTGAGGCACCTGTGAGTGCCACCAGTGTCTGCCAGGGGCTGTCCCCGAGCCTGGGTGACAGGGACAGACTCAGAGCTGTGGTGGCAGAGTGTCAGAGTCCAGGGCACCCCTCTGGGTGCTCTGGATGGTCACAGAGCTCAGCAGAGGGGTCTGAGACCCCCAAAAAGAGGGTCTGGGGTCTGTGCAGGGGGGTTTCCCTGGCACAGAGCCCAGCAGGACACAGGCTTTGATTTTGGTCCATGAGAAAAAACTTCTAACACAGAGAAGAATTGCAAGTCACAAATGTGTGACAGACAGTGGTGTGGTTTATCATCAGGTGGAAAGTTTTATAGTTTTGGGTTTTTAGAATGGAGCTGAATGGGGGACAAGGTGGAGGATTTAGGGTGTTACCCTGAGTCCTTTTCCTTCCCCCTTGACATCCATTGTCTGCAGTGACGTGGGCACAAGGTGGTTTGATAGGATTGGGTCAGAGTAGAAATGACTCTGTTAGTACAGGTGATAGACATTGGTATGAAATGGTAAATAATAGATTTGTAATTATCTGTATAAAGGCAGAGTGACCTCCCATCATGGGGGCAGTCACATCGTGTCCTGCTGTGAACACCTTGGCCAAACACAGAGAATTGTGAGATAAAAATTAATAAACACATGAAAAACCAAGAGAAAACCAAGACTTTGAGACTCGTGCCAAGCACAGCCTCAAAACCTTCAGAGGGCAAGAAAAGACCCACCAGAACCTCCTGAATCTCAGGTCAGGGAGAACCCAAAACCCCAGGGCAGAGCAGCTCTGGCCCTCCTTGGCTGATGTTGGGAGCAATTGGTGTGAAAATGTCACCAGGGAAGGGTGGCCCCTCGACCACCCAGCCCTGCAGAGCCCTGGGGCAGGGGGTGGTGTCTCACTGTGCTCTGGAGAGTCAGAGAAAGAGGAAAAGGGAAAAAAGAAGAGGAGAAATATCGATGGTTTCCATCTCCTCAAGCCCAGTAACTAGTTTTTTGACACTTCTCTGCCACTCCAGCTCCACAAAGCCCCAGCTCTCTGAAGATTAATTGATGTAGGCCACTCAACCTATTTTCAAATCCCTTTCAGTTACCATTTAAAACCTTCTGATTTATTTTTTTTTGATAAAGTCACCGAGGCTTTTTATGGATTCTCAAATGATGGTCCAGCTTGACAAATTGGATTCTTAAAGCTGGTCCTTTCAAGAAAAGGATGTGGTTTGACAAGACAAGAAACAGCTCATCTTTGAGACAGGGGGATAAATAAAAAAAAGTAAAATAAAATCCCATTCTTCCAGGCAGGTGTTGCTCAATGGGTGTCTTGCTCGTCACTGATAATCTTATCTGGCTCTGATGGGAAGGGACCCACACAAAGGGGCCTGGAGGGCTGATACCAAACTGATTAATAGGTCTGTCCAGGCTGCAGAGCCTCGGGAAAGGTGATTAATGCCCTGGGAGACCAACTCTGAGCCCTCCCCTGCCCAGCACCGCTCTGGGGGCTCCTCCTGAGGCTGGGATGGATCAGTCCCTGCTCCCTGCACAGGCCAGGGGCAGCTGGGGGGTCACCCCGCCTTGGCCTGGGGTTTGTAGGGTCCTGTCCCTGCCCTGCTGGTGTTTCTGATGGACTTTTTGGTGTCAGGATCCTCCTGGGTGTCCCAGGACTTGTGGTGTCACAGGAGGCTCTGGGAAGAGCAGGATGTGTTGACATTTCTCCAGGGATGGGGAGAGCAGCTTTGGGGTGAGCAGGGGGTTCCTGGGGGCTCTAAACCCAACCAGGGATGGGTTGTGGGGTGAGCAGGGGGTTCCTGGGGGCTGTGAACACAGACAGGGATGGGTTTTGGGGTGAGCAAGGTGTTCCTAGGGCTCTGAACCCAACCAGGGATGGGCAGAGCAGCTCTTTGGGGTGAGCAGGATGTTCCTGGGGCTGTGAACACAGACAGGGATGGATTCTGGGGTGAGCAGGGTGTTACTGGGGGTCTGAACCCAACCAGGGATGGGCTGTGGGGTGAGCAGGGGATTTTGGGCTCTGTGAGCCCAACCAGGGCTGGGGCTTGTCCCTGTCCCTGGCAGGGCTGTTGGAGCAAGATGAGCTTTATTGTCCCTCCCAGCCCACCCCATTCCCAGGTTCTGTGCCTGCCACCCCTGCTGGCAGTCACTGAGTGTCCCCTGGAGCTCAGGGCCACTGTGGGCTGTGGTGGCGCCGTGACACTCCTGCCCTAATTAATTAAAAAAATTATTATCTTCTCCTCTGCTCTTTTTACAGCACCAAAAGTGAGCCAGGCAGGAGGAGGAGGAGGAGGAAGGGGAAAATTGCATGTGGGCACATTATTGGGGAAGATGATCCCTGGTTTGTGCACCAGGACAATGCTGGGCTGGTGGATTTGTTGGGAAAATCAGCTGCCCTGGGCTGCAGGAACCAGAGCCCACGGCCGTGGCAGGCAGGACGAGATCCAGTCCCTCTCTGTTTAACTGATGCTTTTCATTTTTTTAATTGACTGCCTTCACTTTGAACGTTTCCCCACCTGGCAGTTGCTGTGAATAATGGAAATGCATCCCAACTCCTCCCCGCTCTCTGCATTGAACGGCTCTGGGTGATGCTTTATATCTTATTACGGTTATTTATTATGATGTCCGGTTTGGTTCTGTAGCAGAGGGAGATCATTAACCTCTCCCGCAGTAAAGAGAACTCTCCGTGTTGTTTTTCAAAGCCATTAAAGCTTTGAAAACGCCTCTTTTTTTCCTAGTTTTTATTTTTAAACTAAAGAAGCCACAGGGCTGCCTAACAAAGTGCTGACAGGGGCTGGTGAGTGCAGGGGGAGCACAGACCCTCCTGATGGGGCCCAGGCAGAGCTGGGGGTCAGGAAGGACTTTTTGGCTTGTCAGAAAACAGGGGTGAGATGCTGGGAGAGCTCCTGGTGGTGCTGGAGAGGAGGAGCAGGAGGTCTCAGCAGGGTGGGAGATCCCACCTGGGCTCTCCAAGGATAAATGTCCCAGCAGCTCTTTGGGCTGGTCCAAATGCCCCACAGCAAATTCCCTGTTCCTCCACCCTAAAACCCCCCAGGGTCTGTTGGCACCTCGGGGTGCTGCTGTTCCCTGATTTATTTTTGGGGTCTCCTTTCCCCCTCCATGCCTTGGTGAGAGGCAGGAGCCTCCTGTGCAGGTTGCTGCTCTCAGAGGCTGAACATGGTGTCTCAATATCTATTTTTGGTCACCTAACATCTATTTATGGGCACCGAATGCCATGGCCAGATGTTGCTGCTGGTGGGGCTGGGGAGAAGGACTCTGATTTCCATGGCTGAGGTCTCAGCTGGACCTGGCTGATGTCCCTGGGAGTTCTGGTCACTCCTGTTGGAGAATTCACCTGCTGGGAGAGAAAAGCAGATGCTGTGGCTCCCACCTGGGCAGGCAGCACATCCCTCTCCCTGTGCCTCCCCTCTGGGGATGTGTTTGTTCTCAGGGAGATCCTGATCGCAATCCTGCCTGCAGCAGGGAGGGACTCTGACGTCCCACAAAGTCACCTTGTCCCCTCCATCAACCCCAGCAGATCCTGAAATAAGATGTTCCCCATCTCCACGTCAGCACGGGCCACTCCAGCGTGATGGCTGCTGGTGACAAAGCCTTTGTAGATGTCCCAGATTTTGGAAGCACACGGTGCTTGGCCATATGGCTGGGGAACACGGGGGCTGCAGACATGATGGGATGCTAATGAATCACTGGTGTGATCTGGCCTGCCTCTGCCTCTCACAACCAAGAAGATGCTGTTCATTAAAGCTCTTCTTGAAGTGCCATCAAATAGAGAGAAAAGCATCTCTGGATTAAAAAAAAAAAAAAAGGAAAAAAAAGAAAAAGAAAAAAAGGCAGCAGCAATTCCTGGTTGTTGTTCCCGGTTGTTATTCCTTGTCATTATTCCTGGTTGTTGTTCTTGGTTGTTATTCCTGGTTGTTCCTGGTTGTTGTTGTTCCTGGTTGTTATTCCTGGTTGTTGTTCCTGGTTGTTCCTGGTTGTTGTTATTCCTGGTTGTTGTTGTTCCTGGTTGTTGTTCCTGGTTTTTGGCCCCCCGGGTGTCCCAGGTGGGATTTGCCTTGTTGGAAAGGCAGGAGATGGTTTCCCCAATGGCTTTAGGGCACTGCTCATGCTCTGCCTGCACAGAGTTGCTCCTGTAGCTGTGATGCACCTCGGAAGGAGGTGAATATTTTGCTTTCCCACCCCACACACCCTGACCTGAGCTGATATTGAGGATTTAGGTGCCGTTTTCAGCTGTAACTCCAGGTAGAGGCTGGTAGCACCTCCATCCCCACATCCCAGGAGCTCTGAGCTGTGCCAGGTGCTGCCTGAGAGTGAGACTGAAACATTTCCATCCCACCACGGGCATCCTTGGCTGCAGGAATGTCTTTGGCTGATGCACCCAGGCTTTGCAGGCTGGAAGATGTGGAAGCACCTTTTCTCCCCAGGAGTTTTCAGCCTCAGGAGCTGGGGCAGGTTGAGATGATGATGCTACAGGGGGAAAGAACAGGAGCTGGAGCTCAGGGATAAAACTAGGCCAGAAAAAACCGCAGCAGATAGTTTTGCAAAAGGATGATCCAAGCAGCTTTGATATGGATATGTTCCTGCAAAGGCAGGGCGCTGGAGAAGCTCTTTATCAGTGTCAGGACATGACAAACGATGGGGGAGAGGCTCAGGGCCGGCTGCAGCTGCAGCACCTCGGGGATGCTGCAGGTCCCGGTGCCCTGGGCTGCTCCAGCCCTAATTCATCACCGGGAAAAGGATTGTCTTCTCCTCTGCTCTTTTTATAGCACCGAAAGTGAGCCGGGTGGGAGGAGGAGGAAGGGGAAAATGTGCAGGTGGGCACATTTTTGGGGAAGATGATCCCTGGTTTGTGCATCAGGATAATGCTGGGCTGGTGGATTTTGTTGGGAAAAGCAGGACCTGCCCTTGGGTGGGGTGAGGAAGGGCAGGGGAGGCAGCAGCAGCCAGACAAGCACTGGGAGCTGGAATTGTCCCTGCAGGACAATGGGGGACAACACCCCCAAGGGTGGCACAAACCAACAGGGCAAGTTAAAAAGGAAATTTTAAAAAAAGAGGAAAAATCAAACCAAAGTGGTTTTTGGGGTTTTTTTTTGTTTGTTTGTTTGTTTTTGTTTGTTTGTTGTTTTTTTTTTTTTTTTTTTTGGTGGGTTGTTTATTATTATTATTATTTGGGGGTTTTTTGGGTTTTTTTTTTTTTGGTGTTTTTTTTTTACCGTTACCTCGTCCTCTTTTTTTTTATTTTTTATTTTGAATAGTTCCCTTGAAGCCTTGTCTATATAAACGTTGAATTATATGGTTCTTTGACTCTTTACTAGAAATTGCTCTGAATTACTTTTTTTATATATATATATATATATAATCTGTTCCATTTCCAGCACTCTGCCATATCTTGCAGGGGAATATCTGGAGCTGTCGACTGGCTCATCCTCCTGCTGCCAGGCAGCCTCTAATAAAGTTGCCCTCTGGTTCCACTGCAGGGCAGCAATCTGTAATGAAAATTTTATACGAGTGGTTGGGAAATGGAGTTGGAATCTGGGTTTCAAGTATGATTTCATAATACTCCAGGCACATACATATATATATATATACACATGCACAATGTTTGAGGATTTGGGAATGGAAGGGATCATTTCCCAACAATCATGTTTTCCTTAAAGCCCTTCCCAGTGGGATCTGTGGGGATGTTGGTGGTTCACACACCTCCCCCTTGGAGCCCTCCAGTGAATTTGGGAATCAGCCCAGCCCTGATGCTGTAACTTGAATTTCTTGGGGATGCACTCATTGCTGCCATGGAATGTGGTTGGAGCTGGTGTGTTTAGAAGGGAAAGCACCACTTGTCTCCTTCCTTCCTTCCTTCCGATATTCCTTCCAATATTTCTTCCTTCCAATATTCTTTCCCATATTCCTTCCTTCCTTCTAATATTCCTTCCAATATTCTTTCCAATAGTCTTTCCTTCCTTCCAATATTCCTTCTAATGTTCCTTCCAATAGTCTTTCCTTCCTTCCAATATTCCTTCTAATATTCCTTCCAATAGTCTTTCCTTCCTTCCAATATTCCTTCCAATATTCCTTCCAATATTCCTTCCAATATTCCTTCTTTCCTTCCAATATTCCTTCCCAATATTCCTTCCAACATTCCTTCCTTCCTTCCCATATTCCTTCCTTCCTTCCCATATTCCTTCCTTCCCATATTCCTTCCTTCCCATATTCCTTCCTTCCTTCCTTCCTTCCAATATTCCTTCCAACATTCCGTGCCCTGTGCTGGGATCTGGGCAAACTCCCCTTCCCAGGCACCTCCGTTTGGATTTGGCACATCTATGCTGAACACGCCGCGCCAGCCCTCTCTGGGGCTGATCAATATTTAATGTGGAATTTACAAAGATTGACTCGAGGATGCGTTTAAAATTGGAGCTTTAGCCGTGGGTGGCAATTTCCGAGTCGCAGCAGTGGAGTTTGATTATTTAGAGAGATGGCATTTTGCACATTTAAAACAATCCTCGGGACCGCGGGGCTGTGGCAGCCCCTCTTCCCCCTAAACTGTTGACTTTGCAATTGTTTTGTTTGTTGATGTTCAATATTAATCACCCTGGCTGCTCCCTCGGTGCCAGGCTGGGCTGATGGGCTCAGGCAGCTGCTGGTGATGGGATCCTGCAGCTCTTTTGGGGTTTGCTGTGGTCCAGGGGCTGAAGTGTTTTTTGGGAAGGGAGATTTCAGGGCATCCTGACTGAGATTCTGCAGCTCTTATGGGGTTTGCTGTGATCCAGGGGCTGAAGTGTTTTTGGGAAGGGAAGCCTTGTGATGTATCCAGGTCATCCTGATTGGGATTCTGCAGCTCTTTTGGGGTTTGCTGGGGTCCAGGAGGTGAAGTGTTTTTAGGAAGGAAGATTTTGGTGTGTTCAGGGCATCCTGACTGAGATTCTGAAGCTCTTATGGGGTTTGATGCCTTGCTGTGGTCTGGGGGTTGAGGTGTTTTTGGGAAGGGAGATTTGTGGTGTGTTCAGGGTATCCTGATTGGGATTCTGCAGCTCTTACGGGGTTTGGTGCTTTGCTGTGATCCAGGGGCTGAAGTGTTTTTGGGAAGGGAAGGCTTGTGGAGTGTCCAGAGCATCCTCACTGGGATTCTGCAGCTTTTATGGGATTTGGTGCTTTGCTGAGGTCCAGGGGCTGAAGTGTTTTTAGGAAGGGAGATTTGTGGAGTGTCCAGGCCATCCTGGCTGTCCCTGCTCTGTGTTGGCCATGCCTGGGTGCCCCAGGCTGGGGGACAACACCCTGAACGTGTCCCTGCAGCACAGGGAGTGGTGCAGACCTATTTAGGGACACCAGTATTGGAGCTGGAAGTGTTCAAGGCCAGGCTGGATGGAGCTCTGAGCAACCTGGTCTAGTGGGAAGTGTCCCTGCCTGTTGGGGGGAATGAGATGATCTTTAAGGTCCCTCCCAACCCAAACCATTCTGTGAGTGTCTAATACTCACACTGGGTGAGTTTTTGTGGAAACTCTGCAGACCCCCAGGCTGTGTCCCTTGCCTGCTTGGGGACATTGCCATCCCCACCCTCAGGAGCCAGGCTGGGCTCTCTCCTCCCTGCCCCAAATCCAGGCTCTCATCTGCTCCTCTCCCAGAGCAGGGTGGGATGCCCTGCACACACAAAAGGGACGGGTGAAGTTGCTGGTTTGGTGGTTTGCTGGTGGCTCTGGCTGTGCTGACAGGGCTGGAATAGCTGCCTGGACAAACAAGGCACTTACTGGCCTTTTAAACATTAATTTCTGGTTTTTTTTCCCAGCGCTTCTTGCCTGAAAAACCAAGTTGGGAGAGCTGGGTGATGAAGACAACATCCATGGGGACACTGGGGACAGGAGCTGTGACATCCCAGTGGGCTTTACACCACCCCAAAGGGCTGCAAAGTTTGTGATCAGCACTTGCAGCACATCTCTGCTGCCCTGGAAGAGGAGGAGATGCTTTTCCCACTGCCCTCACCCTGCAGAGCTCGTGTTTCCCAGGTGAGAGGGGTGCTGCTGGCAGGGCTGGGAGCAGCCTGGGATTGTCCCTGTCCCTGCCCAGCTGGCACTGAGCTGTCTGTGCACAGTTCCCATCCATCCCCAGCTCTGGAGGTGGAGGAGGAACAGGGTTTGATGGATGAGCAGAGTGAAATGCAGAGTTATTATATGTGGGATCTCGTCTCCCCTGGAGCTGGGACTGGAGCAGGAGCTGTTGGGGTTGAGGTTCAGCTTTGGGATGTCCCATCAGAGCAGGAACCCAGCCCAGGTTATTGAATGTCACATCTCTACTGGGAGCTGTCCCAGAGCCAGCTCTGGGAGCTCCTGGGGTGGCCCTGGTGGCACCCTGGGGTCCAGCCTGTCCCCCTGCCTGTCCCTTGGCATTAACACCCCCTCAGCACTCTGCCCAATCACAGACCCTTTATTTCTGATGGTTTTAATCTCCTTTTCTGTGCTGTGAGAAGGTTGAGGCAGTGGCTGAGCTGTGCCTGGGTCGTTACAGCGAAGCCTCACTGATGGAAATGGCTTTGGAGCAAAGACATAATTAATGAGGATGATGAGCAGGGAAGGCACACCACACTCCTGTGTACCTGAGCTGCTCCTGGCCAGCACATCCATCTGCTGCTGGTGCTCATCCATTTCTGTAAATGCCTTCCTGGGTGATGTCAGCCCTCCTGGCAGCTCCAGAGAACCCGAACAAATTAACTCTGCACAGTTCACAGCTGAAATGGTGCTGCTCCCCAGCTCCTGGGTGCCCATGGAGCCCGGGGATGCTGAGAGAGCTGTTCTGGTGGTTTAACCCTCATGGGATGGGGCTGAGCTCCCTCTGCCATCCCAGGGCTTGGCCTTGTGCCCACCGTGGGGACCAGGATTGCTGCTTGTCCAAGAGAAATGCAAATACGGGACAATCAGCCTCTGCAGCAGCAAAGTGGGATGTGATGAAATCCAATCAGTTAATAACCCTTCACAGCACTGGGAGAATTGCAGATGAACGTGCTTTTAAATAACTTTTTTTTTTTCCCTCTTTACCAGAATTATTCCCCTGTTTTTTTGTTTTTTTTTTTTTTTTTCTGGGAAAAAAACACCCTCATTTTGGTTTGTGCCTGGCAGAAATGGTTCAGAGGCAGGGAATCCAGGCAGAGCTCTGCCATTGCATCCTAATGGAATTTTGGCTGCTGAAAAGGCACCTCCCTCCTCCTGGGTGTCCTTCCAGCTTCTGAGGGGGGTCCTATGAGATTCCCACCTGCACCCCAGGGTGCTGCCTGTGGGTGCTGCAGGGAGCTGTGGCAGGAACGAGCCCTGCAGGGCCAGGAGGGCTCAGCACACTGAGCTGATGAGCACTGAGGAAGAGGAGGCCGGGAGACCCGGATAGTAATCAGAGATAATTTGTTGATTTGCCATCCGGAGTAATTTCTTTCATTTTATTTATTTAATTTTTTCTCCCCATACACGGTTTATCTCGGGGGGAAGGGGGAGCAGGAGCTCTCCATCCTCAGCCGAGCTCTGTCTGGCTGATGAGGGGCTGTGGGGTGATTGATGGGCTCCTGCTGGGGAAGGTGAGTCCTCACAGCCCGTCCTCCCCTTCCATCCCCCGGACAAGTGTAGGAGCATCTGTGGAGGGCAGGGAGAGGGAACTCTGCAGAGCTGAGATATTCTATAGAACATGGAGTTTTATTGCAAGGGTTGAGGGTAGAAAGGGCTTTGCCGTCAGCCACCAGCCTGGGCTGGAGGGAACCCCAAAGAGAGAGGGAGAGAGAGAGGGTGTGAGGTGAGGGAGGTAAAAAAGGCCAAGAGGGGGAAGAGAGAGGTGAGAGCAAGAGAGAGAAGTAAGAGAGAGGTAAGAGAGGTAGAAGAGTGCGAGAGAGCGGTTGGAGTAACAGAGTGAGGACCTTGTTCCAATCCATTCCATCTCCTTTTGTGTTGAATATTCTAATTTACAGTGACCAACCGGCCTGAGATACAAACCCTACAGACTTTGCCTGCAGCCCATGAGAACTGCTCTATCACCACATCATCCTGTATTCTAAACTCTAAAGAGACTTTTCTCATCCACCTTTTCCCTGATGCCTTGGCAGGGTGGAGAGGGGCTGCACCCTTGGGGCCTTTTGTTTTCTGTCCTTCCACCCATCTCCAGCTCATCCCCGTCTTCCTGCCTGCCATGATCACATCTCAGAGCTGGGTTTCATTTTATTTCACTCTCAGGTTTTACATCTCCAGTATTTCTTACCAGGCAATCACATCCTCAAACCCTTCCTGTCCCATCTTTGCCAACAGACAAGGATGGAGGAGGAGGAGGAAGGGGCATCTCCTGGGGCAGGTGTGGGTTTGTGTGGAGGTGTTGGATGTTCCCCTGCCCTGCCAGGGCTGAGGAGCTGCGGTGCTGCCTGGAGAAAATACCATAGACTAGGGAGAAAAAAAAAATAAAATAAAAATCTCACTTAAGTCTTTGCAAAGCCATAGATAATGCACTGTGAGAGTGAACAAGCAGGATGAAAAATAATTGCACTCCTATTTTTCTCCAGCTTTTCTTATCAACGACTTTATCACCTTTGGTTTTATTTTACACCTTATTTAGACTTTACTGTAATCCCAGCTATTTCACCATTGACACCTCCTTAATACCTTGTCTAACACCTCTGACACCTCTGGCTAATGCCCAGGCCCTGCTCCAGCAAAGAGCAGGAGCAGAAAAGAGCTGAAATGGAGAGAGAGGGAAAAAAAAAATTATTTACTACCCGGGCTCTGTGAATAATAACCTCTGAGGAGGAGGTGGGGGCCAGTCCTCCCTGTGCAGCTGAACTTTGCTTTTTGCCACATCAGTCTCCACCTGCCCATTCCCAGCCAGGGGAGCTGTGCTGCTGGGAGTGCTCCAGGGGAAAGGGAGAGGATTTATTGTTGTTCCTGGGAAATGCAGCCTAGAAAGGCTCAGCTTGGTGAACTGGAGAAAATTATTCCTCTCACTTGGACGCCCTAAGCCGAGCTCAGCTCTGTTTGAAATATCCCTGAGCTGTGGGTGCTGCTGGTGTTGGGAGCTCCTGAGCATCCAGTGCTGCTCCAATGGGTCTCTGCAGGGTGGGGTTGCAGCCCCGAGGGTGATTTTTGGGGCTAATTCTCCTTTGGTGGCCAGGGAAGGTCCCCAGTGCTGTGTGGGGACCCCTCCTTTGGTGTGTTGTGGGATTTGTTGAATATTGTTTTGTCTCAGCTGTCCCTGGTTGTCTGGAGGTGGCAGAGGGGCTGCTCATGGCAGAGTCACAGAGTGGTTTGGGTTGGATGGAACCTTAAAGATCATCAATTTCTACCCTTCTGCCATGGCAGGGACACCTCCCACTGTCCCAGGGTGCTCCAAAGTCCTGTCCAGCCTCACCTTGGACACTTCCAGGGGCAGCCACAGCTTCTCTGGGCACCTCCCCACCCTCCCAGGGAGGAATTTCTGCTCAATATCTGACCCACTGAGCTCCAAAAAAGTTTAACCTTTCCTGGCCTGGAATAAATCCCACCAAACCCCTGTTCCAGGGATAACTCTGCTGAGTTTTTCCTTCCTCCTCCTCTCCCAGCCCAAAGACCAGGACCACATTACCTGGATTTAACTACCCATTACACAAACTATATCTCTAAAGCGAGGGCTATGGCAGCTTTATTATAAGTTTATTACATGCTAATTCAAGCAAATAAATTTGCTCCAGCTGTGGAGCAAAGGAGATTAATAACCTCGAAGATCACTTGGCTGCTTTGATGAGTTTCTTGAACAGAGTGGAGTATATTTAGGAAGAGCAACTAGATTAGTCAAAAAACCCCTTTAATTATTAGTGACACTGTGCAAACTGCTTCCTACGAGTGGAATACCAACTACTTAACTCCCTGACCTTATTATTCAAATAAACACTCCTTATTACAGCGACACGACTTTGCTCATCAACACATCAGATCTGCAGCCTGGGTGGGGGTCTGGGGGGTCCCTGCTGTGTCAGCAGCCACCAGCTGGGCTCTGCCAGGGGTAAGAACAACCCAAAAGTGGTTTAAAAAGAACTTTGTGTGCCTCAAAATGAGCAGAGAAATGGCTCTGCTGCACTTGTTCCTTCCCCTGTTTGGGATACTGGTGTTTTTTTTTTTAATTTTATTCTGCAGTTAATTCAGATTTTTTTTTTTTTTTTTTTTTTTTTTTTTTTTTTTTTTTTTTTTTTTTTTTTTTTTATGAGTGTTTTTGATGTTCTGAGGTGCCTCAGTGTTGCTGATGTTTTAAAATGTGGTTTGTAGAGCAGCCTTGGAGGGGACTGGGAGGTTGTTCTTCTTGTTCTTGTGGCTGATCCTCTCCCAGTGATGGTCGTTGCCTTCACGTTGTTTAATGGAATCTGGGGAAATTCTGCATTTTCTACCTTGTCTTCTTTGGCGGGATGAGGATTTTTCTTGCCCTTTTCAGAGATAAAAAGCAGAACAAGAAGGGCTTCCAGAAATTATTACAGATACAATGAAAATGTGAAAAAAATGGGTATTTGCCAAAAAGCAGAGAATTGACACAGAGACTTTTTCTAGGGGCAAGGAGCTCCCTGGGATGCTGCAGGATCCTGGGAAGGGTTGGTTTGGAGGGGGGAGTGCTGGCACAACCTGCAGGGAATTTGAGCTCCCGCTGGGAATTTGGGATTCCCATCCTTTTGGGGCGGCAAATCCTGCAGTTCCGCTCCTGGCAGTGGGAGAGGAGAATTAATGAACCTGTGCCAAGACCAGGAGGGGTCAAAGGGCACCTTCAGCCTTTTCCCAAGGGGAAACATCCTCTGAGCCCGAAGGATGCGGGAAGGGCTCGGGCAGCGATCGGAGCTTCTTTCCATTCTCTCCCCTCCCGTTTTTTAGCCACAGTTTTTTAGCCACAGGCCTGGGGGTGTCACTTTGTGGGTCCCCAGGGTCTGCCCAGGGGGACAGAGTGGGTCCAACCCCTCTTGGAAAAGCGGCAAATCCAGAATATTCTCCTTGTCTCTCTCCCCCAGCCCCTCTGCCTTCAAACAGTTTCTATTCTATGTAGAGCAAGCAAAAAAAATGATGTGTTAAATACAGGCCCGGGCTGAAGCTCTGAATCAAATCAATTCTTTTTTTTGATTCTGGGAGCTTTTGAATCCTCAGCCCTGCTGGAGGATTGTTAGCACAAGAATGGGGCTGAAGGAGCACAATCCTTCGGCAGCGCTATTGACTCAATTATTTTGCCTCTTGATTTTCTATGAGCGGATATTCTGATTGCTGATGGCAGAGCATTGTTGGAGCGGCTCTGGGGCTGGGCTGGGGCAGCGCCACCGCCTCCCCTCGCCCCGGGTGGCACCGGAGACTCGTTTGTACCGTGCGGGGGGACTGCAGTGGGCAGAGTGTGGGGATTGGGGTCTGCAGGGGGCCCGGGGTCTGCAGGGGGCCCGGGGTCTGCAGAGGGCTCAGGGTCTGCAGAGGGCTCGGGGTCTGCAGAGGGTTTGGGGTCTGCAGAGGGTTTGGGGTCTGCAGGGGGCTCGGCTGTGCCAGGCTGAGATGGGCCATGACCTCACTGTGTCATCCCCTCTGACCTTCCTGTGCCCACCCCACTGACCTCCCAGTGTCTGCCCAACTGACCTTCCCGTGACCTCCCCAGTGACCTCCCCACTGACCTCCCCATGTCCACTCCACTGACCTTCCCTGTGTTCTCTCTGCTGACTTTTCTGTGCCCACCCCTCTGACCTCTCCATGTCCTCCCTGCTGATCTTCCTGTGTCCACCCCAGTGACCTTCCCATGTCCTCCCCGCTGACCTCCCCATGTTGTCCTCACTGACCTTTCTGTGTCCTCCCCACTGACCTTCCAGTGTCCTCCCAACTGACCTTCCTGTGTCCTCCCCACTGACCTCGCTGTGCCCATCCTGCTGACCTTCCTATGTCCTCTCTGCTGACCTCCCCGTGTCGTTCCCACTGACCTCCTTGTGTCCACCCCACTGACCTTCCCATGTCCATCCTGATGACCTTCCACATGTCCTCCCCACTGACCTTCCAGTGCCCCCACCCCACTGACCTTCCAGTGTCCTCCCCATGTCCACCTCGCTGACCTTTCCATGTCGTCCCCGCTGTCACTGTCACTCCCGGGCTGTTGGGATCGATGTGGCCGGCGCGGAGCAGAGCAGGGACGTTACATTTACAGAGTCACGACTATCAATATTGACAGCTCAGCCCCTTGTCCTTGGGGCCGTGTGCGGGTCAGTGATGCCCCAGTGGAGCCCAGCGGTTCCAGGCCCAGGAGGTGATGCTGAGCCCGGCCCCGGGTGCTGCATCCCCCTTCAGCATCCCAGCCCAGGCCTCCTGGGCTGTGTAACTGCCGGGGCAAAGCAGGACAGGGACAGGGATGGCACCACTCAGGAGGGTTTGGAGCTCACAGCACAGCCAGGCTCCCTTTTTCAAGGTTAAAAAAGAGGAATTCCCCACCCGTCAAAAGGGCTGTGAAAGGACGGATAGGAAAGGAAGCACTTTGGATGTGTGGATGAAAGGGGCTGAGAGGAACACACTGCTGCTTTGAAGAGGTAAAGCCCTGTGTAAATCCTGAACAGTTTTACTGGTGGCCGAAAGGCTTAGAAAAAATAATCAGACACTTTCTCCTGTCTTTTATTTCTCTCCGATGTTTGTGTCACAGCAGCAGCCGCGCTCTGTGGATGCAGGAGGTGACAGAGCCCTGCTGGGTGTCACCAAGCCATGGGGACACGGCAAACGCTGGTTCCCATCTCTCCACGCCTGGCACCAGGCCGGGTCACCCATTAATGCACCTTTCAGTCTTCATTGCCTTTATAACTAGTTTTTAATCTGTAATTATTAACGAGCCGGGCTCCTCTCAGCGCTGCCGGGGCGGGTGGCACTCAGTGTGTCACAGCCATTAGTCTGGGCTGGGCACTGTCTTCTGCTGGCCCCGGGCTGCCAGAAATTCAGAAATGTGCCCAAATTTCGGCAGCCCTGACCCTGTCAGGGTGGAGGTGTTAGTGTTGGGAAGGTCAGGCTGGGCACCTTGGGACACAGTGAGGGTTGGGCTCTCCCACTCGTTCTGGAAACAGATTTTATTTTCACAAGTGCAGTGACAGGACAAGGGGAATGTCTTCAAGCTGAAGACAGGCAGATTTAGTTCGGATACAGGGATAAAATCCTTCCCTGTGAATTTGGGGAGACTCCTGGCCCAGGGTGCCCAGAGAAGCTGGAAGTGCTCAAGGCCAGCTTGGATGAGGTTTGGACCAACCTGGGATAGTGCAGGTTGTGCACCCTGTGCCAGGGAGTGGAACTGGATGTTTTTTAAGGTTATTCCCAAGCCAGACCGTTCCATGGCTCTCTGACGAGCTCTGTTTGCTGCTCCGTGCTCATTCCAGCCGTTGCCGTGGAGGTAAATAGCAGGAATCAGCCTTTGCCTAATGCACAAGCGGAGTCAAGTAGCGGTGCCCTTTGCAGAGCACTAATGAATTACAAGTGTCTCTCCTTAGCCAGGCGCTGCCACCACCTCTGAAAACTGCAGCCCTCGCCATGCAGAGCTGCTAGAATTGCTCATTTCTTATGGTGTCTGATATAATTGAATGCAGAAGGGTAAAGAAAGGTGGATTTTTTTTTTTCAGGGTGGGTTTTTTGGGGTGTGTTTCATCCCCACCAGGGTTTCAGAGCTCTCAGGCTGGGTGGCAGCAGGGCTGGTCCCACCGCAGGGACTGGTACCCAGTGGAACAAATGAGCTTTAAACCCCTCTGTTTTATTACTCTGTATTAACAATGAGGCGGCCCTTGTAAATAGCCGTGAAAGAGGGAGAGCTTAAGCTCATAATTAATAGATGCTGGCTTGGTTTCTGCTGCTGAACTGCAGCCTCGGGATGCTCGGTGGGGGATGCTGGAGAGCAGAGGGTGCTCAAAGTCAATAAACCCGGGATTTACTCCGAGATTTTGGGACAGCCACCTGTGGTTGGAGACAAGGCAGAGCTGCAGGATTTGGGGCACAGGATGGGATGTGGCAGAGCTCACTCACCCCATGGGTGCTACAGCAGGGACTGGGTGACCAAGGACCCCCCAGGGGTGACACTGCACAACCCCAATGGCCCCCCCAGGGGTGACACTGCACAACCCCAATGCCCCCAGCTGCCTCCTGCAGCTCATCCTCACAGCCCTGGCCATAAATGTTTATGACAAGAGGGAGAGAGGAAGTAAATCACATTTATCTCCCTTGTTTTCTTTATCGGAGCACTAATTTGACAGGGAAGGGAAATTTTTGCTTATTTTACAACTCTGATTTTCGGCTGCAATTTGATTTCAGTAGCTGGGAGGCGAACACAAAATCTTATTTTTATTCCAGAGCCGGTTATAAAAATTTACATTTTGACACCGACCCCCAGTCCCATTTCAGTGCTGCTACAGCAGGCCCGCGGGCTTTGCACAAAACACATCACCCACATATAATACACTCATAATTCACTAATGTTTGCTGAATGACAGGGTTAAGTGGCTGCTATTCCCGGCCTCCCACCACACTAATGTACTCCAGACCTGCGCTCCTTTTCTTCTGGATTGCAGTCAAATCGTTTCCTGCAGCCCTCGCAGTGGAAGCTCCTTCCAACCCCAGAACAAACACGACTTCCGAAATTATTTTCATTTGTTTTTCTAATCTAATTTTCCCCTCGGTGCTCCACTAATCATCAATCCCATTAAGGGCTTGATGTGTTGACTGCTTTGCAGAGAGCCCGTCCTGCATCCTGCCGTGCTCTGACCTTCACTGGGAGGAGCCCCAGGGACCCCGAGGGGGAATGTCCTGGAGGGGATGGATGTCCTGGATGTCCTGGAGAGGGGCTGGATGTCCTGGAGAGGGGCTGGATGAGCCCCTGAGAGGGGCTGGATGCCCTGGAGAGGATGGATGCTCTGGGTGGATAGATGCCCTAGAGAGGAGATGGATGCCCTGGAGAGGGGATGGATGTCCTGGAAAGGATGGATATCCTGGAGAGGGGATGGATGTCTTGGAGAGGGGATGATGCCCTGGAGAGGGGATGATGCCCTGGAGAGGGGATGGATGTCTTAGAGAGGAGATGGATGCCCTGGAGAGGGGCTGAATGTCCTGGAGAGGGACTGGATGCTCTGGAGAGGGGATGGGTGTCCTGGAAAGGAATGGATGCCCTGGAGGGGCTGGGGGAGTGGGAAGCTTTGTTGATGCTGCTGTGGCTGGAGCATCCCCTCCATCCCTGCCCAATCCCACAGCCTGATTTCCCCAGGAAAGGAAAACCTGTGTCATCCTGGAATAATGAGTGTTTACAACCTCAAAGGAGGGCTGGGGGAAGTTGGCTCTGCTCCAGGCCAAGCCAAAGGGAAATGGAATATCTGAGGTGAGAGAGGGTGTGAGAAAAATACACAGCGAGAATGTGGGGGACTGGGAATTTATCCAGCAGGATTGGGAGTGGCCACCCATTGGAAATGGGACTAGTGCTGGTGATGCCAAAGATGCTCCTGGCAGGGGACAGGGTGAGGGACCAGCCTTGGGATGGGGGACAGGATGTGGGAGCAGGAGGGACAACAAGGTGATGAATTTTGGGGTGATGGGGCTGATCTCACCCCACAGGAATAAATCTTTCCCCTCCCCCCAATGAAATGGAGTCCATGGATCTGTTCAAAACAGTTTATTGTATTTTTTCGTCAGACAAACACATTGATTTCTGGACCACAGTAGAGGATGGAAACCTTTCACAAACTTATTTATTTGAAAATACAAATATAAAATTATACTTTCCACATCTGTGATGTGAGAGACCCCCATCCACATAGTATTTTACAACAGGGCTTCAGAAAGCCATACACAGAGACCTGAAAGATGCTTGATATATATAGATACATATATATATGTATATATATAAAAAAAAAGTCACTACCAAAGTTCTCATCAGTTCATACTAAAGTATAAAAGGAAGGGCTAGGCCTGCCACTGTGCCATAGTTTATTTTAGGTACATTTATGACCACCTGAAATGCTCACTTGCATCCTTAGTACTGATGGGAGTTCAGAGCTCGTACGACAGAGGGTGATGGGGGGGCTCTACCTACACACGACAGACGGGCCCAGGGGGGTCCTGGAGGGTCCTGGGGGGTCCTGGAGTGACCCCACTGCCCACCAGCCCCTGCTCGGACACCAAACTCTCCACACAACACACTCAGACTGCTGGGAGGGGGAAAGGAGGGGGGGGGGGGCCGACACCCGACCACGAGGATTTGCTTTTTCTCAAACTACTTATTTTTTTTTTATTTTTTTTTTATTTTTTTCTTTCCTCTTTAAAAAAAAAAATTATTATTATTTTTTTTTATTTGGTAATTTTATTACAGTATTAAAGTATTGCTTTAGCTTACAGAATCTCCTCACGTAGTGTTCTCACGGGGTGGCCTGGATTCTGTACGTAGGAAACTCTACAGTGTCTGTGCACAGACCGTGTGTCTTCCATGCCTCCTGTCTCTTCTCTTCTCTCACTAAACCTCAGCTCTCCCTTCTCTCTCTCAGCTAGGTCGCTTTTTTAAAAAAAACAAACAAACAAACCAAACCACTAAAAAAAAAGATATTCGGAAGATTCCACCCCCAAAGAGACATTGCCATAGCATAAAAGACAGCTATGAGTTAGTGTTGTTTCTTTTTTTCATTTTTTTTCTTTTTTTTTCGATTTTTTTTTTGTTTTTGTAAACAGTTTTTTTTTTTTTTTTTTTTCATATGCAATATCATACAGAACCATGGCTGGCCTTCAGTAAAAATGTAGTAAACTATATTGCTTTTATTATTGATTATGTTGCATTGAGTGAATGGCAGAAACGAAACAGGAAGGGACAAAGTGTGGCTGGAGTCGCTAGCCCTCATTCACACTACAGATGAAAAGCAGGGAAGAAAAGAAATCCCAACACCTTTCAGGTCGTTTTATCACCCACAATTACCCAATGGTTTAACTAAGCCTAGCGAGATGTGTGACATTCACCAGCAGACGCTGCTGTACAATGGAAAAATAAAACCCAAAAAAACAAACTTACAGCAAAGAGAGCCATGCTACCTTAAAGTCCAAGCTACAAATTCAACCAAAAAAAAAATGAACATTTATGAAGTGTAAGAAAAAAAAAATAAAATAATAAAAACCCCAAAGGACAGATCAGGCTTTGCATTAACCAAGCCGATCACAAAGGACATTTCAAGGGGGAGAGTCCCAAGCACTTGTGGCTCCTTGGAAACGTCCCTGGATTTTGGGGACACGGCCCTGCCCGGGTCACCCAGTGCTGGAAATCCTGGGGTTGGTCATCCCGGGGCAGCAAAGGGCAGGGAGGGTGTGGAGAGGCTGTGGGCTCTCCCTGGAGGTGACCCTGGACGGTCTTTGGGGTCCCTTCCAACCCAAACCAATCCATGGCTCCACCATCCTTGGCTCCTCCCTGGGCTTGAGTAAAACAAAGGGTGGAGCTGAACCTTTGTGCTGAAAAATTTTACAAAAAAACCCCCCGAAACGAACGAAGGAAAAGGAAAAAAAATTAAAAATTCCTTCAAAATTGATTTCTAGATGAGTGGGGGACTAACGTGAACCTTAGTCTAGGTAGCCACATCAAAAACATCTTGGATTCCACGACATTTGTGCTATGGGCCACTGGGACTTCTCAAAAGGTATATAAACATCTAAAACATATTCACACAGATTTTAGCAATTTCTTCTGAGCATTCTTAAAAAAATATGTTTCTTTTTTTTTTTTTTTTTTTTTTTTTTAGGTTTTTTTTTTTTCTCTTAGTAAAATCGTTTTTAATATACCGTGCCTCCCTCTTTTAAAAAATAAATTAAAAAAATCCAGTTTTGCATATCTAGCATTAGCATTTAAGGTAGTATGGCACATCCCCTATCCAAAGTCAAGGGTGGGGATCTACAAATGCCTTAAAGAGTTTGCCAGCATTTTTAACATTGTGAGACCTTTGGTTAGTTGAAACCGCATCAGATCAACAAAAGAAAAATAATAAACAAGAGAGAAAAAAAAAAAAAAGCACAGAAGGAAAAAAAAAAAAAACAAACTCAAAAAAAGGAAAACCTTCCCAAAATTATTAGCAATTTTTTTTTTTTCTTAAATAAGAGAAAGTTCTATCCTTACTGGTCCTAAATCTGAATAACTACATCTAAATTTTTAACCTTAATTACGATACACCTACCAATATGTACTAGAAGAGGGAAGAGAGAAAGAGAGGGGGTGGGGGAAAAATTCACTACACTACCATCAGGACAGCACTCTTACAAGATAAGCCATTTTTATACACTATTAACATACAACAATGATCAACAAAGAATATTCTATGAGGTGACAGGGAATGGAGAGAGGAAAAAACCAACTGGTAGTACAGTACATCATCAACATTGACAAAATAGCAATAAAAAATTCCCTGACTTTGCACACTGAATATCGCAGGGAATTTGGTTTTTTCGTAGTAGTAGTAGGTTTTTTTTTTTTTTTTTTTAAACCTTTTTATTTTTTAAAGAATTCGGTTTTTATTTTTATTTTTCTTTTTTATTACTTGATCAAGTCTCAAGATTTTAAAAAGCGTCCAGCATTTTTGCTTAAACCTGGTTGTTCTGAAATAAGAAAAAAAAAAACCTAAAATATTACATAAAAAGCATGATTTTTTATTTTTTTTTTAAAAACAAGAAAAAACAAGGTTTCTCCTTTCGGTTAGCAGTATGGTGCCTTGTTTTGTTAAAGATGCTTTGCTCTACCTTGTCTATTGAATGTCTACATTAGTCTACTTGTTAGTAAAATTTACAAAAATAGGAGTGCAGCAGCTCTTTTTTAACAAATGTCGCATTCAGTGTCTTATACTGGCTGTACCTAAAGTACCAAATTTATAAACGTAACAATTTAAAAAAATATTAATAAAACTCGTCAAATATTACGTTAAAAAAAGAAGAAATATATCCACACTACAGTATGTTCTTAATGCCACCTACCATTGTTGTACTTCTAGTTTGCTGTTGCAGGCCTATTTACCAATATTAAAAAAATTAAATTAAAAAATATCCTTCATAAGTTTCCTCCCCCAACAGAGGACCATATATATAACAGCCAAATATTAAACATGTGCAAATAGGAAACTGTCAGTTTTTCCCCTACCAGTCACAGTGCAATGATGTTTTTTATACTTTTATTTTCTTTTTAAATTCTGTTTACAACTACAATAAATTAAAATCTTCCGTTGCTTCTAGGGTGAAACTTGTAGCACTGAGGTATTCCCAAAAAAAAAAAAAAAAAAAAAAAGAAAATAAATCAAAACCAACCAAAGTTGCTTTCTAATTTGATAATACAGAAAGTGATGGATAATAAAGGAAACCATGCAAGCTGGACACTGCTCAGGTGCCCAGAGCAGCTGAAATGACTGGACAGCAAGCTGATCTAGTTTAAAACAATGACTAAAAAAAAAAAAACAAACAACCAAGATAAAAAAAAACCCCAACTCTAAAACCAAAATAAAGGTGTGCTTTGAACCGTAAATGCATTAAGTAGGAAAAAAATCGTAGCTTCTTGATCAGTTTTTGGGAAAAAAGCAGGTTTTAAATGAAAATCAACCCACCACTAAGCCTGTTCCTGTGTCAGCTGTGCACGTGTGAGAGCGAAGCTGCTGCTCTGAGCTGGGAGGGTCCCACAGCAGCACAAACCCCCCTGGGCCAGCTCTGGCAGCAGCTCCAAAAGGCTACAACTTTCCTTGTCTTTTTTTTTTTTTTTTTTTTTTTTTCCCCATCCTTTTTTTTTTTTTCCTAGAGAAACTGCCTTAGGCTGACTCCATCACAAAAATAGGTTTGTATTCTTTTTTTTTTTTCTCTTTCTTAATAAGTTTCTATGTAGTTAATGGAATCGTATTTACAGCGTTTTTATTATTATTAATTATTATTATTATTACTATTATTTTTTTCCTTTTTTTTTTTTTTTCTCAGAACTCACAATTTCAAAAAAAAAAACCTTTTATAATATCACCTCTTTCGACGACGACGACGACAACAAAAAAAAAAAAAGAAGAAAAAAAGCACTTAGATAGAAAAAAAGGACGCGCAGAAAGTCCGTCGCCCTCTCCTTATTGCCGAAAATAGAGAGAATTAAGAGGAAAAGGAAAAGAAGGGCCAGAGAACCTGTTGCTCCCCCCCTCCCCGTGCCCTGCCAGCCCCCCGTGCCCCCTGTCACCATCTCAGCATCCTTTAAGCAACAACGACTACAAAAAACAGAAGGGAGGAGGAGAAAGAGGAGGAGGTGGGAAGGAAAAAAAGCAAAAAAGAAACTCGGTAATATAACAGTTACACTATGGTTAGGCTCTTGCTACGTACACAAAGAATTCTATGTGGCTACGAGACTATGTCAAAAAAGGGCTACGAAAAGATGTGGGTTTGGAGAGGTTTAAAAAGAGGGATGTGGTGGGGTGGGGTGGGGGGGGAGCCCATCGAGAAAATAAAACCAACAAGAAAATGGGTTTTATATACATACTTTTAAAAGCTGTTGTTTTTATAGTACAGCAGATTCATGAGATGATGAGAGAGATTTTTTTTCTTTTTTTCTTTTTTTTTTTTTTTCTTTTTTTTTTTTTTAAACAACCCAAGTCCTTCGAGTGCCACCTCCAGGTTGCGTTGGCGGTGATGATGGTGATGGTGGTGATGGTGGTGATGATGTAGTGCTCAAAGTCTGATGAGATCACCCAACCGTGGGGCCCTTCAGAAACTTCGCCCTGTCTTGCCCGGACATCCAGAGAGACTCTGCGTGGGGAGAAGGTGGACAGGGACACACATGGGACAGGAGGGACAGTTAATTGAGGTAAATTAGGATTTTTTAACAAAAAAAAAAAACCCACAAAAAAATGTGTTTGCAGACACTCTGCAGCCACCCTGGACTGGCTGTTCCCAGGACAGCCCCCAAAGGAGAGGGGGGTCTCATGGATTCCCTGCTCTTATTTCCAGCTCCATCCCAGCTAAGCCTGGACTGGGGGCTCTGCTGGTTTAGGGACAGTAAAATGTGAGTTGATGCATGGCCAGGGCAAAAACGGCTCCTCAGGCATCTGTTACACCGTGAATTCACACAGCTCTGGTTAAAATGAGCTTTCTCTGGTTAAAATGAGCTTTCTCTGAAGTCCCTGGAAGGTGACAACTTTTACCTGGGCACACTGAGGCAAGCCAGGATTTATTTGACACTGGAGCTTCAGCCTCCAAACGCTCCGTCCCTGCCAGTGCTTAAAGCTGAGATATGTAATGTATAAAAGAGATATAAATGTATAAAAGAGATATAGATTTATAAAAGAGATATAAATATTTAGGGCACTGGCTCTGCAGGCAGTTGCTCACAGGGCTGGCCAGGCAATGCTCCCTGGTTGTTTTGGGATGAGCTCCAAAACCCATCCCCAAACCCAGCAACATCCTGCAGGGATGTGGGAACTGATCCCTGCCCCAGGAGATGCCAGGACCAGCCGCTTCAAACTCAGCGTTCCTTTAGGAATTAATAATAAGGCTCATTTCCTCCTCTCAAAATCCATTTTAATTAGTAATGAGCAACATTAAAAGCACTTTGTTTTGAAGTCGTTAATGGTGTGAGCCTCGGCGCTGGCCAGTCAGTGATGTCTGCAGTGATGGGCTGTGCGGAGTGAGGAGTGATTACAGCCCATCAATCTGGCAGTCACTGCATTATTAGCCTGAGTGATGATGTTCTGCTCGGGCTCCAGCTGGCCCCGGGTACCACCTCACCATTCCAAAGGCTGAAAAGGGAGGGATCCTGACAAATTGATCGGCCAACAGACACCACGAGGTGCAAGTAATAGCTGGGATTAAGCAAGAGTTGTTTATGGTGCTTTTTTTTTTTTTTTTTTTTTTTTTTTCTATAAAAAACACTCCTTGGTGGAGCAAAATCAATTGACAGAACAATTTCAGGACACTGCTGTGTGTCTCTGAGATGGAGAGTAAATAGACCCCCTCTTTATTCACTAGTGTTTAGGTATAAATCTATTTTTATGTAGTTTGAAGTGTCTGAACATTTTCCACAGTTCCCAGCCCCTTGACTAACTTTAATTCTGATTTCATAGACTGATTTTTGAAGGTAAATGATGCAGCATTGATCATGTAGTGGTGGGCAAGAGGCAGGGAAATAAAATCTGTCACATCCAGCTGCCTGTCCGGGCTCGGAGCTCTGGAGTCAAACCTCTGCCATTTAATTGGGATAACTTCTGCTTTTCATTGCATTTTCTAATCTATTCCAATTCCGAGCGTTAAGAGTATTTGTTTGCAAAGATGAAATATGCCAAAGGCCAAATAATAATAAAAAATAAAAATTAAACATTTAATTAACTGGAGCTTAGTTCAAAGGGTAGGAAACTGGCAGCGATCCAGGGCTGTGGTGGTGCTCAGGTAATGCCTTTAATTTAATTTGCTCAGGTTTAATTTTTTTTTAATCTTGATAATTGCTCTATGGTTACAAGTTACAATGTTATCTTTTAGCTGTAATATTTGGTACAGGACTTAATTAAGAGTGATGGTTTCTCAGTAATAAAGCAGTGGGGCTGGGTTATTTTTAAACCAGTGCATGGGGAGCAGATCTCTGATCCCATTGGGATCCTGGCTGCTGGCACTGGGGGTGATTCCCCACAGTTTTCTGGGTTTTCTGCCTCTTCAAATTACTGCATGAAGCACCCTGAAGATGAAAAAGTGACTTTTGGGGGGTTTAGCTTTGGATTTGTCTTCCAGTTTCCAGCCCGTGAGGTTGATCTGAGTAACACAAATCACAGAAAGGAATGATTAAAGGCCAAGGAAAGACGAAATGAAGATAAAAAAAAAAAATCGTTTCACTTAAAAGTAAATATAGGGGAGATGGTAGTTCAGCACAAAGTACAAATGGGATATACTGTAATACCTCCAAGTGAGATGGCAACCAACCATGTGTAACGTTTCAATGGTATCCATTTGTAAAAGCCGTTGCAATCAAAGGTCCCTAAAATTGTACAATTGTTAAGTTCATCAGTCTCTATACATGGGAACAGCTGATTATTATTTTTTTTTTTTTTTGCCAAGAAATTATCAAAGGAACTTGAAAGACTGTGTTGCCAGCATGAATAGGGATTTCCAAGAGCTGTTCTGGTCACCAGTGTGCTCAAGCCTATGGTCACCTTTCCAAGACCATCATCTTCTCATTCCCCCAGGTGCAAAAAAATAAGCTTTAGGGTTCTCCCTTTTTTTTTTTTTATTTTTTAAACCAGGGTTAGTAAATGGAGAGTGTTAAACAAATACATATGTAATAAAAGCTATGGGATTCTTTGCAGTTATTGGGGGAATTAAGAGGCTGCCAATCTGCAAGTCAATTATAAAATAGTTCTTTGGGAAGTGTTAGTGCAGACAAATATGGATACCCAGGCTTAGACCTGGTGTCCTATCACTTGAAAAATCAGGTGTTGCTGAGACCAAAGTGCCCACGTTTTCAAGCACAAACAGGTTTTTAGGTGAAAAATGGAACTAAGAGGTGTTGTAAGTGGTGAGAGGTGGCAGTCTGAATATTCCACGTTTGTGCAAGAATTGATCCACAGGGATTGTCAAGTCCGTGGTGTGACCACGGGAGGGGCAGAGCCCAGGATGGGAATTGAGCACAAACCGAGGCAGAAGGTTTGGCAATAAAAAAATAACAATTCTGGGAACTTTGTCTGCACTACACTCCCTCTCCCCCCATCCAATTCCATCAGGGAGTGAAGCTCTCCTCTCGGTCTGAGTGACCTTCGGGGGAGCCTCTGCACTTCCTCATCCTCCAGGAGATCAAACCCCAGTCCTGCCTGCCCCCCAAAAAGGGCAGGACCCCCCGTGTCAATGGCCAGCCCCATTCATGCTCACACACAGTGACACAGCCACGAGCAGCCTGGTTAAGCCAATCTGTGCCCTCATTAGTGCCACGGCAGACCCTGCGCTCACCCCACGGCCAGCGCGGCCCCTCGCTCAGAACCTGCCCCAGAGCTCAGCCAGCAGGTCAAGGGGAGCAGGACATGTCCTGTCCCCCTGCTGGGCGTCCCACCAGCCAAATTAATCAGTTAATTTTGCTCATTAAGTGGGAGCAGGGATTGTTGGTCTGCCTGTCAAAGGGTGCATCAGCCATGATGATACTTGGGCTGATATGAAGCCCATATGGACAAGCAGGGATTTAAATCCCATTATTTATTAAATATTGCCCTTTGGGATGTGCCATGTCTGGCTGCAGATGGCTCCAAGGAGTCTTTGCACCAAGAGAAAATCAGGTTGGATATCAGGAAAAAAAATCTCTTTGGTGTAAGATTGATTAATCACTAGAACGGGTGGAGTCACCATCCCTGGAAACATGGGAATTTGTGACATGGTCTGGTTCACAAGGTGGTGATTGATCGAAGGTTGGATTGGTTGGATTCTGGACATTTTTTCCAACCTTAACAATTCCAGCTGGAATATTTTGCTAATTAGTGATCACTCCACATGGTGATTGCTCAAAGGTTGGATTGGTTGGATTCTGGGCATTTTTGGTGATTGCTAAAAGGTTGGACTGGTTGGATTCTGGGAGTTTTTGGTGATTGCTCTAAGGTTGGATTGGTTGGATTCTGGGCATTTTTGGTGATTGCTCTAAGGCCAGATTGATTGGATTCAGGGCATTTTTTCCAACCTTAACCATTCCAGCTGGAATATCCTGACAATTAGCCATCATTCCAAGGAGCAGCGCGTCAGGCATGGCTCACAGGTTCTGTCACCGAGAGACCGCACTCACCATGGGACCACCACCACCACCCCAAACCCCAGCAGACCCCCTCCCACACCCCAACAATGAACTCCCCATCCCCCTGGGGGTACTTACGGCGATGCCGTGTCCGAAGCCGGAGCCCGGCTGCGGGCTGGCGGCGCTTATGTAGTTACCCACGCCGGAGTCCTGGCTGGCCGTGCCGTAGAGATCCGCGACGGGCCCGGGGCTGTTGGCCCCGGGGAATCCTCCTGGCCGCGCTGGGTTGGAGCCTGCCGGGGAAGCGGGTGCGCCAAAATTCGGTTGAGCACTGTAGCTATTCAAGACTGGTGTGCAGAGAATAAAGCTGGGTATGAGGCCAGACGCCGGGGCATGCACCGGGTATTACAAAAGCCAAACACCAGAATAAACAGCCTAGGCCCAAATTCTAACACTTAACCAAGGCCATGCGAGAGGAGAGCAAGTACTGGAGAAGAAGTCAGCCCGGACTACTACGAAGCTTAGAGCTCCAAAAATATATATATGGATATATATAATTTAAAAAAAAAAAAAGAAAAAAAAAGAAAAAAAAAAGAAAAAAAAGAACGATCATTCAACACACTACTGCAACCAGAGACTGGAGGTGCTCATTTTCACCAAATTATCACAAAATATAATAGGTATTTTTCAACATCTGACTTGATGCTCATGCAGTAGTAACAAGTTCTCTAGGTCTGGGCACGCCGAGACAGCATTCACATCCCATGCAAACTACAAAGGAACTAGTTTGAGACTACACATTGTGGTAATATTGATATTAAAATGTTGACAGCAAATAACTTGAATCACGTCTAGGAAAATCGTTTTTTTTTTTTTGGATCCATTCGATACTTTTGGAAAAAACCCGCCCTTTTAGATCAGTAAGCTGTAGAAATAGTTCAATAGTTGATTTTATCTTTTTTTTTTTTTTTTTTTTTTTTTTAAATTATATGGAATGGAACGGTTTGGATTTTTCTCTTTTAAATATGACCAAGGAGAGTGTTATTTTATTTAGGTTTTTTTTCCTTTTGATTTGGAGAACGAAGACCTACCTTCGTCTCCAAAACCATGCTTGGGACATCAACCAAAAAATTAAACAAATAAATAAAGATCAAAAGCAAAAAAGAATTCCAGAGGGTGGATGACAACTCACCTCCTAATGTGGAAGTAAAAGAAAATTTAATTTTTTTCCTCCCTTAATTTTTTTTTTTTTTTGAGAAAGAAAAACAATGTAAATAAGAATGACACTGAAGAAGAAATTTAGATATTAAAGCATGTTAGATGATCAGGCTTCTGGCATTTCTCACGGCTGCTCTTGGATGTAGAATTTATGAGGAAGAAGTTTCAATGCGAAAGGAAAGTCAGTGGACTGGGAGGAGCTGGATGGAGATGGCTGCGGGAAGCTGGAGCTACACCTGGGTGGTCCCTGCAAGGGGGCACAGGGAGCCTGGTCTGCCCACGCCCACCGTGTCCCCACTGTCCCCACTGTGTCCCCACTGTGTCCCCACTGTCCCCACAGTGTCCCCACAGTGTCCCCACCATGGGCAGCACCACGACACGATGGCCAGTGGACCAGACATGGCCCAGCCTGCCCCAGACCCCCTCACCTCCATCTCCACCCCTCCAGGCTGCCCCTTCAGCCTTTTCCTCTGGCTGCCAGCGTCTCACAATCCTCATTAAACACTGAAATTATAAAGTCTGGAGTGGCCATGGAGCTGCATGGACTGACCACAGGGTTTTCCTGAGCCTGGAGACCAGCCTGGAGTGAGCCCCCTGCTCTCACCAAAGTGGGCACAGCCTGCACCTCTCCTGCCCTGGCCCCTTCCTCTGCATCATCCATCCAAAGGCTCCCCAGTTCTCCAATGAATGAACTGGTCAAGAGAAGTAAACCTGGCAGCTGGTGGCTCTGTGGTGACAGGGAAGTCAGCTCTGGACAATAAATGATTCACCACAGCTCTGAACTGGTAGCAGGGGAGGGTAAGTAGGACATCTAAGCTAGCAAGTTAAAAGAAATAAGGCATGAGAGAGTAAACAGATTTTGGACTTCGCTGGCAAACAAAGAGCCTTTTTTTATTATTAAAGATTAAATGTCAAGATAACATTTGGCCTTCTCGCTCGTGAAGAAAAATATCCAGCTGAGATGTTCCAAAGCCCTTTATTACTAGAAGCCAGCACTTTTCCCCCCTTTCCTTCCCTTTGGTTCAATAAAATGGATGTGTATTTTCCTGCCAAGTCACACAGAAAACCCCGAGCGACAGCGGGACATGGCACAGCCAGGAGCATCCTGTTAGTAAAATACTCCTGCAAACCCCTCAACAGCACCAGAAACCTCCAGAACAACCAACTGGGGAACCAGAGAGACTCACCCCACATCCCACCCCGGCCACTCTCATTCCCATCTCTGAAGACTGGAAGTAAAGGCTTTCACACCTGCAGGAAGAGCTGGCAATGGGTTATTCAGGTGGGTAATGAAAAGGTGATTTTTCATCTATGGACCAGGGGTTCAACACTCCAACAGTGCCCACAGGAGGGAAAATGGGCCATGCCAAAGGCTGTGTGCAGGCTGGGATGCCCTGGAACCTCTCCATGTGGTGTCTGAAAAACTCCACAGAAAAAGCTGGAAGCTTTTCCAGAGCCAACACTTCGTTCCAGGCCCTATAAATGACACAGAAAGCTCCCATAATTCTGAGCTCAGCAGCCTCAGAAAGCCGTATTTTAATGATGTGCTCAGCCATGGTTAGTTGGTAAGTATTTGTCTTCCTCCAGGAGCTCAGGTGAGCTCACCTGGGGCCAGAGGCACCTTTACCATCACAACAGCAAAGGGACCCTGAACAACTTCCCCAACACAAAAATCCTGATGTGTTCTGGCAAGAACTACCTGGAAACAAGTTTGTTTTACACAAACCTGAGTACCCCGAGACTAAAAGGAAGAAGGAAAAATGCCTGCAATCCTCTAAACTCCAGATACTGCATCGCTAAGAAAAGTTAATACTTTTTGGAAAACCTGTATCCTAATGATGAAATTCCTCACACTGGAGGTTGTCAGAAGTTGAACTGTGGGAATGGCAGAGCACTGACATTAATTCCTTGCAGGCTGGAAGGAATTGGGAGACTTTCCCCATGCCACCAACCTTCCATGGCAAGAACAGGAATTGGGGCAGATGTTTGGAAGGTTGATGCTGAAAAACTGTCAGGGGATTGTGCTGCCCATGGAGGGGAGGAAACCACTGACTGTGACCTGATGCCAGGAGCAGGAGCAAAGCCTGACTCCCTGCCTGGTCCCAGCAGGGGCTTGGGCTGAGCTGACCATGAATCCTGATTCAGCATTGACTGAGGGCTGGCAGGGCCATCTTCTCCCCTTCCAAGAATTGCCAGCACTCAGGAAGTGCTGGCAGCAAAGGATCCACATTTCAGGTCCCATTTCCCAGCCAACTGTACAGGAATCCATCCTGCAGTGGGCAACTTCAGTGTGCCTGAACACCTCCAGCTCAAAGGCTTCCTCTATGCAAAATTCACACTCCCAAGCGTCCCCAGGAAGCCCTGTGATAGATCAAGGTCAGGAGAGATGTGGAAAAGATTAGATGTGCCTCTAAGTCAGAGCCAACCACCTTTTTTTTTTATCTTCAGCCCCAGTGATCCTCCCTCCTCTGGGCTACAGAAGCTCCTTCCTGTGCTGATGGAGATCAAGGGCCAGCAGCCAGGAGCTCTGGCAGTGATGAACAGGGCAGGTTAATGTCCTGCTTGCTTCACTAAGGATTTACTGTGGTTTTTCTTACAGAAAAGACTCTGAGCCTGTGAATTCTGATCAGCAGGTGAACGTTTGCTGCAGGCCAGAGGGACAGGCTTTGGGGAGCTCAGGCTGACTGTCCTCAGTGTCACAGTGGCTTGGGGAGCACTGAAAAGCAGGGAGGGAAAGTGAGAATGATATAAAAAATGTGGGTTCATAAAGCAGCCCCAGCAAGGCTTTTTTTTAATGCCAATATTGGTGCTGGTGGAGTTGGGAGCTGCTGTGCAGGGCTGGCACAGCCAGAGCTGGACCTCTTCAAGCAGGGAGGCTTTTATTACCAACCCATCCTCCAGCAGAGAGCCTTTATCCCCATTTAACATGCGTGTGAGATGCTTCTCCACGTTCAGCCAAGTGATTTATGTCAAGGAGCCAAGAGCTGGAACCCAGAGCAGCCTGGCAGCCCAGGCTGAGGGAGGGGCAGGAGGGTGAGATGTGCATCCAGAGCCTCCTCCTGCAAACTGCCACGCTCACAACAGGCCCTGCTCGCACCTTAATCCGTGTTCAACAAGAAAGGTCATTGCTGAAAGATAAACTCTCCCTGGATGAACTCTTGAGAAATTTCTAAGGCAGGATTCCTGCTGACATTTGCCTTACGAGCAGCGTTACACTAACGAGGACCCAAACAGGCTGGGCTGGGCAAAGCACGACAGGCTGGGGGCTGGAATCCCACCCAAATAAACTCAATTCAGCCACGGATGATGAAGGGAAGGAGGAAGGGAAAAGGAGAAGAGACGTGAGGATTTTGACATCACTGTCCTACGAGGGGAACTCACACGGCACTGGGATGACAGTCGGGCCCTTAGGGATTAGTAAATGAGACCTGATGATAAAAAACCCATTTAGGCACCACTAAAATATACAGTGTTTCAAAGGAAATAAGCCAGGGGTATCTGAACAGAGGACTGAGAAAGACATTGGATGGGAATTATCATCCCCTGGAGTCTTGGTTACACCCCTCCCTCTCCTACAGCAACAAACCCCAAAGACTTAAACACCTTTGCAGGGGATTCATAACAAATATGACTATTTTAAATTTTTTAAAAAAAATCTAGGTGAGGAGCAGTGCAGAATGTGTGTGTCTGCCTTCCCTGACACAGTGCACAGTGAGGAAATCCTCATGGGGGAAAGAAACCACCACAATTCACTGGATTTCTGAGGTAGGATATTCCTTGTCCCTGGGCAGCCATGCATGGGGTGAGCAGCTCTGCAGGGACAGGGGAGCTCGGCACTGTGGGATTAAAGTAACTTTCACTCATTTTAGAAGTCTTTTCCAACATAACTGATTCTGATTCTCATCAGAAATTAATTTTTCATCTGCTGTCAAGCATATCCTACAACCAGAGCTGGTCATCTTCAGCCCTTTTCTCCTTCAAGACCCTCCTTGTCCCACTGGCCTCAGGCTGGATTCCTGCACAAACAGGTTTCTTCACAACTTGTTGATCCAGCGCTCTAATTTCTGGATGACTCTCTCATCTGCCATAAACAGCCACGCACAATTTGGCAGGCATTTCTACCATCAATGTTTATGATAATAACTAAACGTGCTTGAAAGCAGCAGGAAATTTTCAATATAACTATCATTAAGACAAAATGCTTTAAATCAAAGCCATTACCCACCACCAAGACTCAAAGCTCCACGAGATTAGTCTGTTTTTCTATCTTTATGAAAAATTCATAGAACACGCTTGCAAAACATCATCTTCCAGCTCAAAGGAGTAAATGATATAATAATACTGGAGGCTGGAACAGGGATGGGAGCAGGCAGGGCACAGGGGCACTGGGCAGGGCACTGGGCAGCCCAGCTGGCACAGGGGACTGCCCCACACCCTGGTGGCATTAATTTCAAAACCAGGTTGGAGCAACCTGGTGTAGTGGTAAGTGTCCCTGCCACGACATGGGAGTCTTTGAGGTTCTTCCCAACCCAACCTACTGTAGGATTCTATGAATTTATTAATTTGAGTCCATTTACTGCTGGATTTTAAGAGAAGACTATCACAGGAGGAGGAGTATCACCTGTTCCCAACCATTCCAGCCTCTCCAACCACCCAAGCACAGAGAGGACACAGAGCAAAACCACAGTGAGTGGTGTGGGGACAATCCCACCTTCCTTGGGGACCCCGAGTGTCCCAGAGCGTGGCACTAATGGCCACACTGTCACAGGCATGACTAACAGAGCAGCACCCACCGTGTGACGCTGGTGCTTTAAATAAACCAGCACAACTTCAGCATGCAAATCTTCCATCATTAGTGCTCAGAGCCTTATAAATATAATTAGCAGCACTGCACCCATGTTACAGATCGCTTGGCCGAAGCTAATTCTTTGTGCAGTCAGGGCTGAAGTTAATGGGAGTTTGTACCTTGCTTTTCAGAGCTGCTAACAACCAGAATGTCATTTAGCCAGGACTGGATGTACAAATTAATGCCAGTCTGAAATAAGACATCGGTGCTCCTGGTTCTCAGTGGCCTATTCAGGCTGCAGGAGTGCACTGGCACAGCACTGAGAAATAAAAGCTCATATTCAGGCTCTTTTTTTTTTTTTCTACAGCAATCACCTCACAGAGCTCCAAACCCCTTCGTTTGTGGTCAGGTTGTGGCACTGGAAGCATCACTTCCTTGTGCCTGGGCTTTCACAGAGCGTGGTTTCTGTCGGAGGCAGCGTGTGGCACACCTCGAGCTCAGATCAATGCTCCAGCTCACAAACATCTCCGAAATAATGAGCTGGAAACACACAGATATTCTGGAGAATAACAAGGTACAAACAGCTCCCAACTCGCTGGAAGAGAAAGTGGGAGACAAACCAGAAAAACAAATAACGCTGGCGTCGCGACAAGAGCTGCCGTGTTGTACATCTCTCACGGGGACCCGCATCCCTCTGCTCTTCCCAAGCAGACTTGAAAAGGAAACTCTCTCTCTCTAAGAACCCTGTGGCAGATGTGGCTCCTCTGCAAGTGTGAAGAGCTACAGATGACAGCTGGCTCAGGCCTGAGTGGAAAATCAAAGGCGGGTGCTGTGCCTTCCCTGTCACCCCGACATGCTCCAGAACGGGGAGCAGCCAGGCCGCCCCAGGTTATCCCTCCCCTGCAGCTACTCTGGCCCTGCAGGGAAAAAGGGAAATACAACAGCCTGTCGGGCTCATCAGCAAAATAAGTGGTGATGAGGCTGAGACACACCGAGATCTGCCCTAACAAGGTACTATTTGTACGTTATTTTCTAGCTGCAGTCACACTTTCAAAGGTTGTTCTGCCTCTGCAGCCCCTTCGGAAACGGCTTCACACATCAAAATATCGCAGGGTAATGACAGCAAGCAGTGGGTGGTGAGCTGGCTCTGCTCAGCAATTACAGCTGGAAGTGAGTGGGAACCAGGAGGGAGGGCTGAGAGCTGCCCACCTTCCTGGAGCTGGGCACAACAGGGTGATAACACACCTGGGATCCTGTGGCAACTGCTCTGCTGCAGCCTCAGTGTCCTCCTGCAGCACGACACAAACCAACTGCTCAACACTACCTGAGATGAGCCAGGAGCGAGAGCTGGGCAGCTTCCACACGCTCAGGGAAGATAAAAGATAAAAATTCACCTGGTGCAGGTGTTTTACAAAGCCACTGCTTTGTGTGAGCCCCTGTTTCTGCTAAGCACTGCACCCAACACATCCATCCGCCACATCTGCTGATGCGCACCAATTTCCACTAGAAAAGAAGACACAAAACTCAGCGCGTTCAAGCCCAGCCGTTCTAATTCCTGCAGTTATGCAGCAGGACAAATAACTGCACTTTGCAGCTCCGCTGTAAATTTTTTTTTTTTTTTTTTTTTTTTTTTTTTGCCGACGATCAATATTTATCGCCTAATCCCATTTTCCATGGCGTGTGTCAGCGGTGTCGCGAGCGCGACACGGGGGCCACACAAAGCTCCGCTTGTAGGAGCTGCAGCCAGGGAGCCAGCTCTTGTCACAGCCTTACAAAAGGATTTCCTCTCGAGCGGCTCATCTTTAATCATTATAAAAGCACAGAAGTTTAATCCATTTTTGATGTAAGCGCTAATAGCTTTGTGTCCTTGAAGTTCAAAGTGGTCTTCGTGCATGTCGCTAATTAGCCGAGCAAGCAGCCATTCAGCTTCCTCTCATGTTTCTAATTAGATCCTTAACAACAAACAAATGTCGACCTTACAAAGGCTCTGCTACGATTCCCTCCATTAGTTAAACAGTTTGGGAGGGACGCGGCTCTGTGCACCCACAGCCCCCCCAGCAGAGATTCAGGGTTCTGGGCTGGGGAATTTGCCCTTTGGAGAGGTCCTGAATTCCTGGTGGTGTTTTCCAGGGGTGCTGAGCACCCCAGGGATGATGCAGGGAGCAGGTGAACATCCATCAGCCCCTGCCCCAGTTCTGTGCTGCTCTGCTGTCCCTCCCTGCAGGCAACAGTTCTGTTGGAACTCACCAATAAACCAAAGGGGCAGATAAATGTTGTCCTGTTATTTTCTTAACTGCCAATTTAAACTGGTTTTACAGTTAATTTAAAATATGATGTGATTATTGTTTACATACATCACAGAATCACAGAATGGTTTGGATGGGACCTTAAAGCACATCCAGTCCCATTCCTTGCCACGGGCAGGGAAACCTCCCACTATCCCAGGCTGCTCCAAGCCTGGAGTATCTTGGACACTCCCAGGGATCCAGGGGCAGCCACAGCTTCTCTGGGCACCCTGTGCCAGGGCCTGCCCACCCTCACAGGGAAGAATTTCACCCTAATATCCAGGCTAAGTGTACTGTCATCTTTTCACTTCACACCAAACGCTTGGGACTGTTCCTTACACTCCTTTTTGTCGATCCCTGTTTGTAACACGCCGTGCTGGAGTCATTTCAGCAGCACCACGCTTGTCCTTGCCTGTGCTCAGCCTTTTGGGCAAGTTTCTTGCTCCAGGCCTGGCAGTGATCCAGGGGGGATGAATGAGGAGCTGTCTGCATTCAGAACTGCTGCTGCTGGTTCCCCTGGAGCCCTGGGCGGGCTGCGGGCGCTCGCTGTGTCGCCGACCCCAGCGCCCTTCCTGCTGTCTGTGCCTGCACACCAAGCTTTAACACTTATTACCACCCATCCAACTGGCAAATAAGAGCTAAAGCTCAGATGCTGGGATATCACAGACCCCTCTTGTAACCATTTTCCCATTTAAAAGGAAGGGAGAGCTGAGGCAGGTGATGCTGGTGCCTTCACCTCACGCCAAGGAGCGTGAAAGCTGCTGTTAATTTTACCATGGGAAACCACATCTGCATTAATTGTTTACCACAGCCCGGACAGGTCTTTTATTAATATTAATGAGTAAGAGGGAACAAAAGGCCCCTTTATTTTTAGCCTACTCTAATTGCGTAGTAATTACTCATCTACAAAACAAATGAGCCGAACTCCATTGCCATAGCAACAGCAACTCCGGCCTCCCACTGTACCACATTAACTGGCTATCACTCCTGTAATTTGAAATTGAAGCCTTTTGTACAATAACAGACAATACAGGAGGAAAATTAAACCAAAAAACGGGTCTTTGTTTTGCTGCATAATTCAAGTCATAGTTGCAGGAGGGCTTTGCCTGGGGGGCACATTCCTGTGCTGCTGGACCCCACGGGCTGGGGGGATGCTCAGGAGCACAGGGGGCTTGTCCAGGTAACAGAAGAGGTTTCCAGCCTGTAAAACCTGTGCAGCCATCCCTTCCTGCAGGAGGGTCTGCACCAGGCAAGTTGCTGCCCAGCACAGAGTGCCTGGGGGAGAGCTGGTGGCACCAGCCACAGTGTCAGCAGCTGGCACCCCAATGTGGTCAGGGCACAGAGTTCTGGCCTCTTTTAACCATCAGGAAATGCTCACAAAAAGCCCCAGCTGTGTGAGTTTATTATTTTTAAACAGCTCAGGTTTCTATACCTGCAGATCCACTTTGCAACTCCAAACCCGCCGTGCTTGTCGAGCTCGCACGGAGCCAGATGCACAGCAACATCTGCTGCAAGGAAAAACTACCCTGCTCCTCTGGCAGCTTTTTATTTCGGAAAGAAGAGAGGGAGAAAAAACATCACTGTAATTATGTATTTACTTTTAAAGCATTTGGGGAGAGAATCAGCATGAAAATACTGACAGTAGTGTGTCAGTCCAATGTACACTGCCTCACGGTTAGCAGTTGTTGCACTAATGGGTAACAGCCTGCAACTGCTGCTGGAGAGGCAAACTGCCCTCAGCTCTGGCAGGATTTTACCTGGTTAGGGATTAAAATTCATGAGACACCATCCTGTGGTCAAAGATCTCATGGACTGGAGACCCCACTTCAACCTCTGCAACAACTTGTCTGCATCTTGAGGGGAGCAAAGTCTAATTACAGCCACCAACAGTTCTGTCCCCCAGCTTCTGCTGGGAGAAAGGGAATAAAACATGGATATTTGGCTGTGGCAGAGCTTTGGATGGTACCAAAGTTGTTCCAAGCCCCTGCCATGTGCCTTCCTCTGTCCAAAGGCTGCTCCAAGTCCCTGGACACTTCCAGGGATGGGCAACCTATGCCTCACCACCCTCACAGAGAAGAATTTCTTCCTAAATTCAAGAGCTCTGGATGAGCATTCCGAGGAGCATTTTCCCGTGGCAAATAATTCTCCCGGTGGAAAAGACTATTAAAAGTTACCCGCTAAATTCGCTACAGATTAACTTCAACTGCACTTCAGAGGTGGTCACTAATTGCACTGGAGATGATTTATCAAGCGCACAAGATTTTCTATTACAAAATTATTGATTAAAGCTGATGTATTTTAACCTCAATAGACTCCAGCCCAGTGCCCTGTCAAACACCAGCCACTGTGGCCAAGGTCGAGCAGCAGCAGCAGCACCAAATTGTTTAATATTTACTGAATTTTCTCCCTGGCACTGCAGGAAGAAGCTCAGTCCCTCGTGGATCAAAAAAGATCCAAAAGTGGCATCCTACAGTAAAATAAAACACAGGGTTTCCTCTGCCTGGAGCCTGCTCTGAGAAGGACCTGTGGGATTCCCATCCTGGAGCAGCACAGCACTTCTGAGCCAAACAGAAAAGATGCACCTTTCATTATTATTTTTAAAATTTGGGGTAGTAGACAGATAAGTAACTGCAGGGCTCCCAGTACTGTCAGTAAAAAGGCCAAAACCACCCATGGGAATGTGATGTGGCTCCTCCAGAGCAGATTCACCACCCGGGGCTGCTCCGTGCTGGGCCTGGCTGATGGAATTCCTACTCAAACCAGGATGATTTTCCCTGGGAGCTCCCACCCCTCCCCAAAGCCCCCTCAGTGTGGGGTCCCTGCCTGGGCACCCGCCGTGCTCCCCAGCACACGCTGCCTCTGCCAGGGAGATAAGCAAAGGATAAAATCCAATGCAGCCATTAATTTCCCAATGCATCACCCGCCAGGCTCTGTCACAGAATTACTGGCGGTTCCAGTGGAGTGAGAAATTCCAGCCCTTGCTGCTCCCAAGTGGTCCCACTTGTTAGGTTCTGGCTTTTGAGATTACATAGCCAGGATTAAACTTTATGTACTTTTATAGAGGAGAATAAAAAAGGGAGAGCAATTCCAGCAGAGCCACTGTGCCACAGGGGAGTCCTCCCAGCGAGCCACAGAAATCCCAAATTGGTTCGTGGCTGGATCTTTGAAATGCTCCTCCTGACACCTCCATGAGCCCGTGGCAGCTCCTCTCCCCCCTCACACACAGACCAACCACTGCCCCCCTTTTTATGGCTGTAATTTGCTAAACTATGAGCAGATTAGATTTTTAGAGCACCTTCCTTAAGTTTATCAGGCAAGGCTTTCCTCGACCCCACGCGATTCATGGCTCTGCTGACTTTCAGGCACCCTCCTCACTTCATCATGTGCATTGAACGGCGGGTTCCCATTTCCCTGGAAAATTGAGATCCCAAGGAAACCTCATCCCTGCCTTTACACACACAAGGGTTCAGCTCCCTGGCAGCACCAGGGGCACTCAGCTCACCTTGCGCTGTGTCAGCCCCAGTGCTTGTTTGCTTGATTTACTCAACGCTCTATTAGAGGTAAGGAGCAGATACAAATCCTTAATTACACTGGAAAGCCCATTCTGGATATTTTATTTCCTTTGAAAGCCCTTGCTGCCTCAAGTGCATTAATGAGCAGAGCAGGGAGATTCTCCCACCCAGCACAGCTGGGTTTGGGGGTGGCCAGGGCCTGGGGAGGAGGGGAGGGGTGACCACACCACAGAGGAGCTTTTCTGCTCCCATCAGGATGTTTTCTGACAAGCAGCAAAGGAAACAAATAAACCACAGCCTAATTCGGGATCTCAATTACCATCTGTTGGATTTACTGACTGCGGCGCCGTCTCTGCATTTTCCAAGTTTAGCACAGAAACCCAGGCAGGAGAAGCAAAGCCACTGCTGGCTCGTGGCAGAGAGGATGAACTCGCCTCGAACTCCTCAGGCTGATATTTATGAAATGTTAAATCTTCATTTAAAAATGTTCCCTTTAAGCTGGGTGACATGGCAATGAGTACGAACCCATCACTAGACTGGGAGTCTCTGTTGCATAATAAGATTTAAGGTTTATGACCTACAAACAATCACTCGGTGGCTCAGGACAGGCAGCGGGGAGCTGCCTCACAGACACAGAATTATTTGGATTCCCAAATGGAGTGATTTGCGTGTGGCACATCTGGTCTACGACCGCCAACAAATGAGTCTATGGGCTAATATGGACGAGTAACAGGCTGATGGAGAAACCATGATTGTAAAATGATTTGAAAAATACCCTAAGTTCTCTTGGATACAAAATAAAAAATAAGAGAATACAGTTATTATAGTCAAGTGTTTCCAAATCCTAGGAGGGGGGGTTAATTTGAAAAAAAGATAATTAAAAAAATAAGGTCAGTTTTACTCTCAGCATCACAGCATGTGCGGGTTCTTGTACGGAGGGTGTAGGTTGCCTACAGCCGGCTTCAATTTAAACTTCCAGATAATGGGATTTAACCAATAGGGCTCTATGGATCCAAGCCATCAGCAGCTCTTTGCTGTGTTATCCCTACGCTTTCAATCAGACCAAGGCTCTGCTTTTTTATCTGCCACGCTCGTTCGCGTTGATGGTGCCTGTAATATCAACTCGACAATGCATGTTCTACAACTACATCTACTGCTACCAGTACGACTACTACAGTGCATGCATTTAGTTCAGTCCCACAGATACATACACTCTAAGAACAGGCAAGGGGAGATGTGAAATGTTTTACGGGACGACAGGTGTTTTGTTTTTTAAGTAAGGGAAATTAATAAAAAACATCAAAAGAAAGAAAGTGTACAAAAAAATAGAGACATTTCTCAAGAGTTGATATGAGTCGTTTCTCGAACCGTTTCGTCCGAACAAGCAAAAAACATGCAACCAGCTGCTACTAACAAGAAGCTGGACACTGAGAGAGGATTAATAGGTGTGGACAAACCTTCCCGCTGAGAGCGCTCAGAAGAGTGTTTGAGAGGAGGTGTGCACGTCCGAGTGTAAGAGAGGCCGGAAAGTTTGCCTCAGAGACACCCTCTCTCACAGCAGCCCCAACCAAGCAAGAGAGAAAACAACAAAACATAACTGCTCACACTCACCATCAAGGTCAGTAGCTCACGTTACGAGATTTGTTATAGCTGGCAAGTATAAAGTCCAGTAAGGGGTTGTTGGGGCGCAGGGCTCAAAGGCAGCACTGGCAAGCCGGGACTGGGGCCCAAAATCCAGATGTGCCAGGGGTTGGGGTGGGGAGCAGCCCCTGGTGCCGTGGCACTGAGCTGTCCCACTGTGCCGAGTGCTGCCGCGGGCAAAGCCTGCCCGAGGGAGCTGGGGCAGGGCTGGATTAGTGTGGCCTTATGGCTTTTGTCTCCAGTCCTCAGGGAGGAATGGTTGGTAGCAACAGGTTGGGAACTGGAAAAATCTCAGGCTTGTCAAATGAACCAAAGAGGAAGGAACGAAAACCCTCTCCTGCCAAATTTTCCTCGTCTCGCTCTCCTGCCAGATGAACCCCTCCCATGTCAAATGCAAGAGGAAAATGTGCCCCCCCCCCCACAATGACTGTATTTCAAAAAAAGCATTTACACGACAAAAATGTTTTACACGTAAAACATGTCAGGTGGATTCAAAAGAAACGTGACACTGATAGTGAAGTTGTCTAGGAGGAGTTTGCAGCATTCAGACTTTTAACTTTGCTCGTTTTTCCGTGGCTCAGGTCCCAATTCATTAAAAAAATACAAGAATGGGTGAGGTTGTCAAAACCAGTGGAGGGATTCGGCAGCGCAGCCCCACCCGGAGAGAATGGATGTGGCCAGACCTCTGTCTTGCTGGAAGGACCTCAGCTGTCACCTCATCACTGGGATGTCGAGTGGGGACGTGATTTATGGCGAGCAGCACCGCCGCGCTCACCCTGCCGGCACGCGAGACGTGAATTTATGGTGGCACTGAGCACGGGGACAGGGGCACGTCCCTTTCTGCTGCTTGTAGGACAGACCTGCTGTGACACAGAAGAACCTGTTTTATCTAGCAAGGTCGGCTGGTGGCACAGCTGCCATAGAAAAAGAAGGGGTGAGGGCAGGGAGGAGGCCCCGAGCAGGTACCTGCCCCCCAGCAGGCTCCCTGCTGACTCAGCAAACATGCAGGTGGTCCCAAGAGGAGGAAATGTCACCCCAGGGACAAACAAACCAAGGTGGTCAGTGCCCAGGGGATGGGAGTGAGAGGGCTGCAGCTTCCTGGGGACACCAAGACACGCAGCTGAAGGTGGATGCTCTCTGGGGGTGCTCAGTCTCCGTGCTGGCACGGAGGATGCCAGGAAGGTGGGGAAGAGCCGGCGGGACGGGGCCCGAGAGCTGCTGAAGAGGCAGCAGTGATGGGGACATTGATGACAGGGATTGTCATCAATGCTTTCCAGGAACCCCCTGGACAATGCTTGTTCTGTGCTGGGGCCTCTCCAGCAGCCCTGGGCAGAGCTCTCCCAGTGAGCTGGGGGTGGTGGGAAGTGCCTGCCCCGGGTGTTTCCCAGCTCTTTCCCATTTCCTGGCAGAAAGGGGCCAGTTAGGGCCAGCCGTGCTGTGCTCTGTGCTTTGGACCAGGCACACGTGAAGGAGGGCAGTGCGAATTTGTGAAGGAAAAACAAAAACCCAACTGAGCGGGAAAGAAGGAAAAAAAAAACCCCAGCCATAATTTTTTCTTGTAATGAATCGGGCCCGTACACTGCAGCGCAAGATCGATCGGACTCCACTGCTCCTGGATACAATTCACTACCATTGCTGATGGAGTGGCAAACCCAGGATGTCCCTTCCAAAACCAGCTCTGGATGGAGATGACTCTACAGAACCCCCCCTTTCCCAGACCACGGCTTGGTGCAGATGTGAGCAGGGCTGGTGACAAACCCACCTTCCTCCTTGAGACCTCAGGGCGGGGCGGGGGCTCTTTGGATTCAAGTTTTGGGGTTTTTTTGCCAGTTTTGTGCAGGCAGGCAATTTTGAGGCTTGAAAAGACATTTCCAAACACCATACTGCTCTTTAAACTTGCCAGAAAGGGTGTTGTTAATTTAGGGTTAGGTTTAGTTTCGTATTGCAAGTTCAAATCAAAAAACAAAAATAACCGAAAAAAAAAACAAATCAGAAAACCCAACAAAAGAGAAACCAAAAAACACTCAAATTAAAGACAAATGATTTTCAGGCACAGAATTGATCAATGCTCAGTTCAGTTGTAATGGGCACCAAAAGCACTCAGATTAAAAAAAAAAAAAAATAATAATCAGGGAAGCAACGTTAATCCAGCCAAACCCTCTGTGCCTTGCTAAGGGGCAACTCACCAGGTCTGTTTGCACGTAAAACAAAACCTGAAGGGCAAAACATGAGGAAGAGGCAGAAACAATGAGGTCTGTTTTCCTGGAAGCATATGCAAAAGCAATCTTGGGTTTTGTTTGGGTTTGTGTTTTGGTTTGTTTTTTTTTTTCCCCCTCTGTGCTGAGGCAGTAGGAGAAGCTGGGAGTTGGGGGACCCCCACAACCAGGCTGGCAAGTCACCCCTTAGGCGCTCTCTACATGCCACAGGATGGAACTGGTACAGAGAGTCCTTTGTAGCCTGCAAGCAGTGCCAGTTTGCATGGAACGGAGTTCTCCTGGTGTCTTTCTTTGGCCTCCAGGGCATCAGGCTCTCTCTCTCTCTCTCTCTCGACACACCTGGGCCTGCGCCCACCTCCTTCCTACTCCCTCACAAAAGCAGTCGGGGCTTTTTGGGAAGAGCCTCCTTAAGGCACTGCCTGGAAAAACCTCCAGGAGCCCCCAGCTCAGCCAGGAGAGGGCTGGGAGGTGCTGCCAGCCCCGAGCCCTCTGAGGTGACACTGGGACACAGGACACGGGGCTGGCAGCAGCTCCAGCCCGGCAGTGACCCCAGCCCAGCCTGCTTTGGGAGCCCAGGGCTCACTGAGGGCTGCTCTGAGCTCTGTCCTTGAGCTCATTCACCTCTTCAGCAGAATTTAAACCTAAGGCAGTAACGGCAATTGGACACGATTTGTTTCCCTTAAGGGAAAAAAACAAAAAAAAAAGTAAAAAGTTTCCAGAAGGACAGAAGAAAAGCTTTGTTGTTCCTCATGGAAGCAGCAGGGTTGGGGCAGGCAGGGGTGGTGAAATGCCAGCTGTGTGCTGCTGGCACAAGTGATGCCACCCAAGGGACACAACCCCTTGTCACAGGGGTGTCCCATGCTGGCCATGGGGGAGGAGGTGACAGTGGCTCTGGGCACAGCAGGAGCACCCAGAGCTGCTGCCACCCCCTCGACCCAACCCCAGCTTCCTCCTGTGAGAAACCAAAACTTTTTTTCTGAAAACGCAAATTAATCTTTTTTTTTTCGGGGTGTCTTTTAGAGCCTCGAATTTAAAACCAAACAAATAAAGAAAGCAACGCAATAAAGGAATAAAGAAAGAAACAAATTGGAATATCTACCCTGGTTTTGGCAGTTCTCACGCCAATCTCCTGCAGGTGCTCCAGCCCCCGTGGCCTCTGCTTGTAGTTTGGGTTGGGATTGATTATTTATTTTTTCTCTAATTTTTTTTTTCTGATTGATTGATTGTTTTCAGGTCCCCAGGATTAAGTGTGAGGAAAATCAGAGAAATGATGGAGAGCTGCAGCCACACAGAATACCGACAGAGCTTTTACCTGACCCTGCACTCTGAGGGTTTGCTCTTCCACGGGCCCCCCTACCTGATCCTCTTGCTGCCGCCACGGCTGCCGCTGCTACTGGTCCGTAAGCCGCTGCTGGGAAACCTGGCCGTGGAGAAAAGGAGAAGGGTAAAGACAGAAGCCAGAGGGTACCACGAGTCTCTGCAGGGCACAGGGATCCACAGCTCGCCATCCTCTGTGCCACCAGAGGGAACAGCCCAGCCCTGGCCGGGTGCCTGCTCTACCAGTGCCAGCACAAATTCCCCTTGGCACGGGAGGAATGGGGCTGCTGGCCGTGGAGACAAGGAGGAAAGGCAGGAGGCAGAGCCTGCAGCACTCCACACTCCCATAGGAACTCCCCAAACAACCAGGGGATTCTGCTCCGGGCTTATTTGCAAGTGATAATAACGTGCTGGTCTATAGACAAAGCAGTAATGGAAAATATGAGGAGGTCCTCGTGTCAAGATCACAAATTCGCTGGGATCAAGCAGAAAAAAAATTCAATGGAATGTGGTTTTAAAAAAAGAAAGGAAGAAAGAAAGAAAGAAAGGAAAAAGCTCTTGAAAGCAAACCAGCCGCAGATCAAGGAGCTCTATGACATCCTCCCTGCTCCAGGGAGCTGAGAGTCCTGGCAGAGGAATGGAATGCTGCCAGCAAGATTGCACATTTACTTAATTAATATTCAAAAGAACTGCCAGGGACTCTGACATTCAATATATGTATTTTAAGAGGGCAGTGGCAAAGTCCAGGCAATCAGCAAGAGCCCCAAACCCCAAAGTCAACGATTCCAGGGAGGCTCCTGGTCTCTGGGAGCTCCAACTGCTCCTGCCACCCGACAGGACAAGCCCAGGGTGGCCACCACAATGGAACCTGCACCTCGAGCGGGCACCAGGACCACGATCACAGCTGCTTTGCAAGGCTGAGGAACCACAGGAGAACAACTGAGGCACTGAGAAAGAGAAGAGTGAGCCTGAGAGCAAGAGAGAGAGCCCAGCACACTACAGCCCACTACCTTCAGCACTATGGCTCAGCTACCAGGGCAAGGAGCAGAGAACTAGGCTAGAGTAACTTGAAACTACTTAAAACATCAATCAAAAAAAGACATACTTGCATTTAAATATGGTAATAGGGCTGTTGAGGGAAAAAAAAAAAAAATAGCACAGGTAAATGTATGCAGAGGATCCCCAGGCTGGTGTTCCCTGTGCACAGAGACCAGCATTGTACAACCAGCCCTGCTCCTCCTGGTGAACCTCTGTACAGCCAGCCCTGCTCCTCCTGGTGAACCACTGTACAGAGAACCCTGCTCCTCCTGGTGAACCTCTGTACAGCCAGCCCTGCTCCTCCTGGTGAACCACTGTACAGCCAGCCCTGCTCCTCCTGGTGAACCACTGTACAGCCAGCCCTGCTCCTCCTGGTGAACCACTGTACAGCCAGCCCTGCTCCTCCTGGTGAACCTCTGTACAGCCAGCCCTGCTCCTCCTGGTGAACCTCTGTACAGCCAGCCCTGCTCCTCCTGGTGAACCTCTGTACAGCCAGCCCTGCTCCTCCTGGTGAACCTCTGTACAGCCAGCCCTGCTCCTCCTGGTGAACCTCTGTACAGCCAGCTCTGCCCTGCTCCTCCTGGTGAACCTCTGTACAGCCAGCCCTGCTCCTCCTGGTGAACACTGTACAGCCAGCCCTGCTCCTCCTGGTGAACCACTGTCCAGCCAGCCCTGCTCCTCCTGGTGAACCTCTGTCCAGCCAGCCCTGCTCCTCCTGGTGAACCTCTGCTGGTAACTGCCACAGCCTCTGTGGAGTGGGATGTGGGGGGAAGCTCATCCAGACTGGATAATATATAACCATTGTTGAACCTGAGTGTTAAATTCCCTCTCGTTGCTGATGGAGCCATCAGCCCTGAGTGGGTCCCCCAACACATGATTAGGGCTGGAGTGAGAAGACTTTGGTGTTAAGAGTAAAACCAACCTCCAAAGAGCAAGGAAACCATCTGCAGGACAAGGGCTGAGGCTCTGGGGCTTCATTTTCATGCAGAGCTGGCACTGTCCCCTGTCCCTCCCTGCCCATGGGCCAAGAGCAGTGTCCTCACGTTCCCATGGCAGCTCCACACCAGCTGCCTGCCCACAGATCTCTCATTTGGAAGCTCCAGGGGCTCCCTAAACCATCCATACGAGATAGAAGGAGCTGTGGATTTTCCACAAAAAAGCTGTGGAATAAAGTGCTTCTGCCAAAACCAATCAAATACCCCTCGAATCATCGAGCACCCCCCGGGAACAGCACAAAAAACAGGGCTGGAGAGTTTGTTTCTCTTGTTCAGCTGCCAGGGACGCTCAGGATCTATTTGAAATGCAGGACAAAAAGTTTTGCCGTGCAAAAGGAGAGTGAAATAACAAGGGTGGGGAGGGCGCTCCACGGAAAGAGCCTGAACAAAGGCTCCGTTATTGCATTCCAGTGGACAGATGTGTGAAAAATTAATCCCTCTACCCCTGAAGAAAGCTTTTATCCCAATTGTGAGATAAAAGCATCCCTGCTCCACGGCACTCCAAACTGCTCAAGTGTGATCTGTGCTCGTGCTCCGTGCGGGAACAGCAGGCGGAGCAGCCACGGTACAGCTTCGAGGAGCACGAGATGGAAACAGGGATTGATCACCACCATTGGCAAATCCTCCTCACTGATACACTCACAGGGTGGCTCCAGCACTGGAGGATCCCCCAATCAATCCAACCTACTGAAAGCAATCGATTCCCTGCTAAAATGTCCTTTTGCCAGGCACGGCATCCCTGGCTGGCTCAGCTGGGAACAGCCTCCCTGTCACCACTGGGGCTGTGTGACCTCCCACCCCTGTGCCAGCTCACTGTGGCACCTCTGTGGCTCTTTTCTCCTGACCCTCGAGCCACTGAGGCTCTGTGACCTCCCACCCCTGTGCCAGCTCACTGTGGCACCTCTGTGGCTCTTTGCTGCTGACCCTCAAGGCACTGAGGCTGTGTGACCTCCCACCCCTGTGCCAGCTCACTGGGGCTCTTTTCTCCTGACCCTCGAGCCACTGAGGCTGTGTGACCTCCCATCTCTCTGCCAGCTCACTGTGGCACCTCTGGGGCTCTTTGCTCCTGACCCCCTGAGCAGAGATGGGCAGCTGACACCATCCTGCTCTGCCTGATGGGGATCCCAGCACAGGACACTGGGACAAGGAGCAGGGGACAAGGACAACTTGTAGCCAGCAGTGTGAGGACAGTGGCCCAGTGCCACTCAGCAATGCCTGGCAAGTGCAGGCACCTCCAAGAGACAGCAATGGCATTAGGGACTGCTGCTGTGGGGGACCCCCAGGACCACAGCAGGCCCTTTGCTCCCTGTGCCAGCTGCCAAGGAGCTCCCAGCCCCCCAGTTCATTTGTAACAAGCAGCTTGGAGGTAACTGGGTGCAGGAATGGATGTCTCGAAGCCAAGGGGAGCATTGATGGCAGTAGCATCTCTGGATCCCACCCTGGACATTCAGGAGTGTGGCCAGCACCAGCCCCACTCCCTCTGAGCCTTCTGAAGTCACCTGGAAAATCCAAAGGGTGGAGGGAGAGCTCAATTCATTCCTGGTGCTTGTTTAAGGCACTGATTCCTGCTCAAATGACCCCTGTGCTTTGTGTGCCCACTGCTCCCAGCTGCCCAGAGCAAACAAAGCCCAGGGGCACTGCAGAGGCCAGCAGGGCCCACTTCAGGCACTGCAATTAGAAGGGATTTTACAATAAACGTTTTGCACTGGGCTCACACGCTGTCCAGGAAAGCCCTGAGGATTCACAGCAATTTCATGCTCTCTCGTTGCTCAGAATGAGCCAAAACCAGCGTTCCAAGTGCAATTTTTCACAGATAAAATTTTCCTGCTTCCTGCATCAATAGTTTCACTTTAAACAGTGAAGCAATTGAGGGAAGATGGACAGATCTGGGTTAAATTCTTTGCCCTGAGGTCCCAGATTCAGTCCATGGCTGTTGTCTCTCCATGGCACAGGTGAAGGGGGATCAGAGGATGGCACAGCCCTGGAGCAGCAGGTTTGAGCAGATTTTCCAGGGGCTTTGTGAACAAATCTGGTGAGCACAACCCTGCCTGGGCAAGGCCAGTCTTCACATGGGCTTGAGGGGCTCACCACATCTCTGCCCTGCTCTGGTGGGACCATCCCTTCTTAAACCACCGAGTTCTCCTGCCCTCCAGCCTGGGCTTGGCTACAGGGCAACCACGAGGGAATAACCCAAGAACCATTTGCACCCCTTCCTGCAGCTCTGGCTCTAAGAGAAATCACTGACTCCTTCAGCCCTGCTCTGATCAGCCCTTGAAGAGCCCAAAATATCTTGCATCCTCAAAGCAAACATGACCCTATCCTCTACAACCAGTCAGACCAAAGGAATCAACCCCAAAAAAGGGCACAAAGATGATGAAATTAGTTCTTACATCAAAAAATATCATGCAAAGAATTCCCTCTGCTTTAATGGCCAAAGCACTTGGGCACCTGAGGTTGCACGTTCAGACTTCAGCAATGAGCGCAGGGATTTAAAACAAGAAAACGCAAGTTGAGATGCTCCAATCACCACCTGACTTCAGGAAACAGCCAAAATCATGGAACAGGCATGGATAATTAAATAAAACTGCACCTAGGAGGCAATCCCCCCTTGCTCTGTGTTCATGGGGTGTTTGGAGTGTTCACACACAAGCAGCAGACTGGTCTGTGCAGGGTGTTTTGGGGGTCCTTGTGCTGAAAGCATCGAGCTCAGAGGCTCCTCCAGCTCCCAGCACTTCACTTCTTACACCCCTGGTGGTCCCAGTGTGTTGACCTGAACCCCAGCCCTTCAGGAGGGTCACTGGATCTCTCAGGAAAAAAGGCTGGAATATGAATTCATGTGTGGGCTGAGCAGGGAGAGGAGCTGGGGGGGGCTGTTCCTCCCTTTCCAAAGGGACTCCAAGGACTTGATTCCCCCCTTTCCAAAGGGCACTCCCAGGACCTGTTCCCCCTTTCCAAAGGCCACTCCCAAGACCTGTTTCCCCCATTCCAAAGGGCACTCCCAGGGGCTGATCCCCCTTTTCCAAAGAGCTGTTTCCCCCTTTCCAAAGGGCACTCCCAGGGGCTGATCCCCCTTTTCAAGCAGCAATCCCAGCAGCTTTGATCAGCCCAAAAAGCTGCTCCAGGCTCACAGCTGTCATTTCAGCTGGGTTCTCACTTGCATTATTCTTTCCATTAGGCTGTGTTATCCTCTTTGGAGGATCTTTAGGCTTCATTTCAAAAGTATCAGAGACTCAAAACCATGAAGCAGAAGAGCCTGGTAGTTTTTTTTTGAAGGCAGGCAGGCGTGGGTCCAATTTACCGGGCAAAAATGTCCTCTTTAATGGTGAACACACACAAGGGAAAGCTCCATCCCAAAACAATCCCTTTATGTTTAAAACCTTCATCTTCCAGGCTCTCTGTCTCACACTCCCCCTCCCTTTCTATAAGGAATGAGAAAGAAAAAAACCCAAAAAACCTGCTACTACTCCGAGCTTTAGATGAACAACTCAGTGCTGAATATTTAGAGAAGAACATACAGCCAGAGAAATCAAATATTCCCTACAACTGATCAAAGTGAGGAGGTGGGACAGTGCCATCCACACCCCAGCACAGCAGGGCAGAGCTCCAGGGAAACAGGACAGTGCTTTCCTAAGGTTCTCATCAATTCTGTTAACACTTTTAGCATCTCCAAGGCCTGTATTGCAACATCCCCTTTGTCTTTTTCCACTGTGTTACATCAACCCTGTTTAAAATCTCTTTCAGCAAATTAGGGAATTTCAACTGTGCATCTTGAACCCTGATCCCAGAGCCCCTGCAGCACCCAGGGCACAGCCTGCAGAGCTCTGTCCTGGGGCTGTTTGCAGATGGATGTTATGATCTGCAAATATTCCCGTCCTGGAATTCCAACAAAACGATAAATCCCAAATATAGTTCGTTTTAAATTTGGCACTTCCACTTTATGTACAGTAAATGAGCCATTTTTCAGCTATTGGGACTCTCAGGCCGTGGCTTTTAGGATGAGAATGGTGCATTTCTGCCCAGTAATTACTTTATGCATCAGTGAGACAAAGCCTTGTTTGTCTCCAAACTATCACTCTGTGGCATTTCAAGTGCAATAACCCTTTTGCAGTTATTTCACTACACTGAAAACTGGGAAACTTCTCAAAGGCAAACGGTTTGATCTAAAAAACCCCCTATTTATTCAAAAAAACACAAACCAAGCAGCAAAAGCTGGCAGCTGATTTAGGTTATCAACATCCAATATTCAACCCACCCCTCTGGCAGTTTGGAGCCATTTCTCTTTGTCCTGTCCCTCCAGGCCCTTGTTAACAGTCTCTCTCTTTTTCCTGTAGGCTCCCCTGAAGCCTTCCCTTCTCCAGGATGAATAATCCAAACCTCTCAGCCTTTCCTTGTAGGAGAGATGCTCCATCCCTTTCATACCTCAGTGTCCTCCTCTGGACTCACAACTCACTTTAAAGGCCAAAGTCAAACACTCACCACAGATTTTTAATCCCCAATTTAAGCACAAAGGGAACGATGGCTGCAGGGGCAGGAACACCCAGGAGCCTCACAGCACAGAGCTCTGAATTTCTGCATTTCAGGCACCTGCTGCTGGATGAACAAGGGCAGGTTGGATGGAAGCACATTAAAGCTCCTATTTGGAGTTCAGCAACGTGGCACTGATTTGCTTCAAGGCTCATTTCCGCCGCTCCGACGGTAAAGAAAATGAGCTCTTTGGTTAAACTGCTTGTCTCCATTTTTTTATGAATGATCTAAACTATCTGGGTAAGTATTATTTAAAGACAGGTCCTTGGTGATGAACAAAGGCATAAAAAGAACTCGTGTCTGGAGGCTGAAGCTGGAAAAATTCAACACAAAGAGGCAACTTCATAAAAGGGAAGGCAATAAATCACAGGGCAAGGTTACCAGAGCTTGGGGAACTCTTCACCACTCGTGGAGCTCACCCAGCACAGACAGGGACCTTCCCAGGGCCTCACTGGGGGAACTGCCCCTGGGCATCCCAAAATCCAAATGATGAAAGAGGTCACAGGAGAGGTGGGGATGCTGAGCCCAGAAATCTTCAAAGCATTGCTGCAGCAACTACCATCCCTGCTCCTGGGCAAGGCAGGATGTGGGAGCTCCTCAGTGGCCAGCTACTAAAACATTCACATTTCAATGTTTCTGTGCTATAATGAGACCAATCTTATCCAGTTCTTTGCAACCCCAGCCTCGATTTGTTAAAATTTGTCTCCACTGAGGCACAAGGCAGGAAGGCAGGGGAGTCATCGTGCTCTGGCTGGTTCAGACACAGAAAATTCCTTAGAGCAGGATGGGCATTACCAGCCCACACTCCTCCTCCTGCAGGGTTATCCTTGTTTTCCTCCACACACCAGTGTTTGTGTTATGCCTCTTTACTCTTGTGAGTAATTGCTCTCATTAACCCTCCTGGTCACTGCAGCTGTGGCCTGCTCAGAGCTGAGAGCATCACTCTGGAGCTGCAGCATCACCCCAAAACACAGTTTGGATTCTTTTTCCTTTTCTCTCCTCTCTGCCCCTTCAGGATCACTCATTTTCACAGGGCAATGAACCTCAGGTTTTAAAGGCTGTAACACCAGGCACAGATCAGTGAGCAGCCAAGAACAGGACAATCAGTGTCCAACGTTCAAGATGTTCTTATTTCTCAGTTATTCAAGTTATAAGTGGAGAAAAATCTAATGAAGGACCTGGGCAGTTTTGGGCCTCAGCCAGATATGATATTTAGGGAAATGTCCAGTGCAGCCTCACTCACACTGAGAGGATGGGGCAGGAAAAGGGGGACAGGCTCCACTTTCACTGCCCACACTTGGCTGCCACTGGACCATCAACACAGACCAACAGCTCCTCTCTGCAAAATCTCACCTTAAATCTAACAATAAGTTTATTTTAAGGGGTAGGGGGGAAATAGAAGCTGAAAAAACCTTTTACACATTTCTCTGCAACATCAAAAAACCACATCTTTTCTCAGAAAAATTGTGCCTAAAACCCAAAGGTGCTTCAGCTCTGTTTGGACTCAGAGCACAGCCCTAGAGACCATTTTTTCCTGCATCAAAACACAACCATGAAGGAGAACCTTCTGGCTGGGGATTTATGGGCTCTGCTACATTAATTTCTCACTTTGCTGTCTGCAGTTCCAGCTGCTCCTCCTGCAATGGGAACGGCCCCTCCTCAGCAAAGGAACACCCAAAAGTTTAATGTTAAACCAGGTCCAGTCTAAAATCTTTGTTTTCAGAGGCTGAAACGGAGAGATGGGAAGAGAGGTGGTTCCAACAGACTCCAAACGCACTCTGTAAAGCAGTGATGCCATGCAGATGCAGTGATGTGTTTAGGTGGAAACAAGGCATGCAGTGCAGGGTTTAAGCAGATAAGAAAGAGTTAGACAAAGGGGTGAGAAAAATCTCCAGCATTGTTCCACGTCTCTTGCTGTTACACGGCTTAATTAAGTGAACAATTTAAAGTAGGTTTTACATTTCCTCCTCCTATTTTGCAGCTGCCACCAGGTCCTCCTTTTCTGAGAATTATGTTTGATCATTCTGGTATCACGACCAGACAAACTTTGCTCCCATTAGTGAATGTTCTACAAGCCTTACACTTGTGTAACAGTGCCTGAAGAGTGCTTTACACAGCTGACCCCTATTAATACAGACTCCATCACTCCCTGTGGGCACAGGAGCCATGTGCAGGCAGCACTGTAAAATCACTTTAGCTCGGCAGAGATGGAAGTTGGGTGCTCCAGCACAGGGAAATGTGTCTTTGGGTCAGTGCAGGGCCATAAACCCCAGGTGGGTGTTTTACACCACTGCACGTGGGGCAGAGGGGAGGGTTGGCTCTTTGGGATGCTGCAGACACACCATTTTCCATCCCCATTGCACTCCCAGGTTATTAACCAGGAGGTTAATGACAGGACTTGCATGGGGTGTCCTAAACCCCAGACACAGGAACCTCCTTCCCTCTCCTCCTCCTCCTCTCAAGCCACTATGACAAAGAAGCCTCAAGCATAACATAATAATTCCCCTTATCTTTGCCACCAATTCCTTCTCCTCACCTGGAAAATTCCTGTTTTCTAGTTCTTCCCTCCCAGCTGAGCACCACACATAACCCTACCCAGGACACCTCCTGCCCAGCACTGATGGGTGAACACTGGGGGATTTGCATCAGGAAAGAAACTGAATTAATTTTCAACACAAAGTTGGTTTAAATGCCCTCATAATAACAAACCCCATCAGTCTGAGACTTTGAACCATCTTGTGTTGCATTTTCACTGCAGGAGCACGACCCAAGGCTGAGCTGGTGGCCTTTGCAGCACCAGTATTAATCAGCAAATATATTTCCCTGAGCTCTGCAAAGTTTGTGAAAGTATTTGTTTTTCTCACCTCTCACCATATACAAAGGTTTTAATAAGCTTTAACAAACACGCAAGCAAACAAACCCTTAATTAAAATAAATAATTTAAATTTCTAACCTGAAGGCTCCTATGAAACTTCGACAATCCCCAAACACTCAGGTGATGGATGATAGGAGAAAATACAACTGGGATAAAGACAGTGCAGGAAACATCCCACCACAGTGGGGGTGCTGCAATTTCCTCTCCCACCACTTTTGAGTGCATTTTGTATTTTTTTTTTTTTTGGGGGGTGTAATTTCTGCTGTAAACACAGCTCACATGTAACTGCTCCTCTGCAGGTTCTTCAAACAGTGAGTCACACACTCTGATGGTTGTTGTGTGAGTGATGGTTGTTTTATTCTTTTATATTCTTTTATTCAACTGTCATTGGTACTGGTTATTTGGGGTGTCCAAACCAAAATATTCAAATTGCAAGCTAAGAGAGCAGCAACACAGCAGATCCGTTGTAAACAATTTATTATTATTTTCTACCTCAGTTACTTACAGGAAAAAAAAAAGTCATAAAAAAAGAAAAAAAAAGAAAAAAAAAGAAAAAAAAAGAAAAAAAAAAGAAAAGCACAGATGGACTATTTACAAAAAAATGAGAAAATTCACAATAGCTGAAATGTTTGCAAATCATGCACACTAAGACAAGTTCACAAAAGCAAAGCAATTCATAGCAAAAAAAAAACCCCAAACAAAATAATAAGAAGCCATACAGATTAAAAAAAAAGCTATTGCCTGCAGAAAAGTCAAAAGAAAACTACCCAAGTATTACATCAAGCATCTTTAATGAAATGAACAGCACAGCCATGGATTGTAGAGCCTTTGACACCAACATTTTAAACAAGTGGATTAACAAACATTAAAATGCATTACAGTCCTACTGTAAGCATGCAACATACTTCTCACAAACTTATCAAATGGGTAGCAACACTTCAAGAAGGGCAGAATTCAATCAGAATGTGTGTTTTCTACCCAAAAGTCCAGACTCTGCTCCTGTTAAAGCCAATGGATGGAGGTCTGCAGCTCTCCTGGGGGAGATGCAGAGGTGCAGGGTGATGCAGCTAAAGCAGGGAAAGCTTGGCCAGAATTTGGGGAATTTGCCCATGATTTGCAAGCAAAGTTTGGAAGGAGAAGCGGCTGCAGGGAGCGTGCAGGACCACTGCTGGTCAGAGCTGGGATCAAAGAATCAGAGAAACCCAGAATGGTTTGATTGGAAGGGACCTTAAAGCCCATCCAGTGCCACCCCTGCCATGGCAGGGACACCTTTCCCTGTCCCAAGCCCTGCTGGGATTGCTGGGGGAGCCTGAGCCCCTCTCCTGTGGCACCTCACCACAGCCCTGGGGTGACAGTGGCAGCTCCCAAAGAGCCAAAGGGAAGGGGATGGGACACTACAGGGTCACAGGGTCCCAGGGACAGGAGACCCCTGACTCACCCCACCCCAGGTGGGATTTGTGCTACTGCTGGACGTCACCACGTTAAAAAGCGCCAGTCACTCTCTCTTTGGGGCTGCCTGTGAGACCAAATCAACCCAATCATCCTTCTTGTTTCCTTAATAAAAAAGATTTCTAAAAAGTTTGTGAGAAGTCATGCCTCCGGAACGCCCCTGACCCCCATCCCTGTGAGTTACATTCCAAGTGGGCATTAAAAACTCATAACAAAGCAGAGGAAAAAAAAATAATTAAAAAAAAATTAGAAAAAAAGCAAACTCAAAAGCAGTGAGGATATGGAGCCTTTAAAAAAAATAAAAATAAAATAAAAAGTCCAGTCAATCAAACCAGCCAGTAAGAGCAGCAATTTTTCAGTGGACATTGATATTAAACATGGACCACCCAGGCTTTCTCTGTCTCTCTCTCATTAGCACTGTAGTAAACCCAGATTAATTTGTTATGCATCTTTAAGAACTAGTTGATAAAAATTATGTCTTGTGAAATCGGCAAATAGTCTGCAAAGTGAAATAAGAACAGAAATTAATAGATTAAACTGAAAAGATAAGTCCCAGAAATAAAAAAAAAAATTAAAAAAAAAAATAGAAGAGACACAGAAAGGGAGTGATTGCAATTAAAATAAAAAGAAAAGAGGCAATGTACTGCATGAGGAAGGGCTGGGAGGAACAACGGGATGGGAGGAGATAGAGCAGTTGCCAAAGGGTTGTGTGTCCTGCCCCCGGAGCCAGGGGCTGTCCCATGCCACAGGAAACACCAGAGATGTGGGAGAGGATGTGGGAGAGGACATGGGACAGCCCTGAGGGGACACAAGGGAATGGCAATGCAAACCCTGGCATTTGTACCTCATTCACTTGGACAACAGGAAAAACCATCAGGACAGTTCAATCAGCAGGGAACTCCTTTTCCTGGCCTTAATTTACTGAAATAGTATCTGGGCTGCACAACCTGTGCAGGCAGTGCCTGTGACAGCCCTGGGGTGACCCCAGCCCAGCCGGGGGATGGAGCACAGGCAGGAGGACAGGAGTGTGCTGTGCCAAACACTGCACAGCTGCTGGGAGCAGCCCAGAGTGTGCCTGCACATTCTTCTGTGTGTTTGTACTGAGGCTGCACCACCTCTGACTGCCCTGGGCAGGGGCAGAGGGAGCTCTCAGACCTGGGATGTTCCTGAGAAACAGCCAAGTGTTTCTCCCTCCAAACCACAACGCTGACATTTTAAACCTGACAACTTTCTCCTGAAAGGCTCCCTGGTGCCAAGCCGTGCCCTGTGGCACTGGGCTCTGTGCCCCAAACAGCTGCTGCAGCAGGGGGGACACCCCACCCCACTGCTGGACCATTCATTCCTCACACCATCCCCTGGCCAGGACACTCCTGTGCCCCCAGTGCTCTGCTGGGTTGTGATCCTGGACACCAGAGCCCCAAATCGCCTGAGAAACTCCCAACAACTCAGGAAAGCTTCTGATTGCTGCTAAGGAGGAACTGATCCGAGCAGGAGGGGAGCAGGGACAGAGCTTTGGGGCAGGGGAACTCAACAAGGTGAGACAGGACCCTGAGCATCTCCTGGAGCTGCCTGGCCCCACAGCTTTCCAGTGGGGACAATCCATCTGGATTTTATTTTCCATATTCAATCTCTGCAGGAGGCTGAAAATAGCCAGGCAGTAACTGGAAGTCCTGCTTTGATAAAAACAAGCCCTTAATAAAAATACATCTAAGGAGGAGTCGAGTCAAAGGGTGCCTTTGCTGTCAGTGAGCAAACACGTTTGCCTTAGACATGTTTATAATTAAACTCATCTCAGCTCTGCCAATTTCCATCATCAAACCTATCAAAGGTGTCTCTCCTTCAATGCCTCCCTATGAATCAGCTGCTACATGGAATTGTGAGGAGTCAGAGCATGAGAAGCACACAAACACACACCTGGTGAAGTCTCTTCCTCACCTCCAACTCCTCCTGGCTGCAATCCTGCCCCAGCACACTGTCCCCCCCTGGTTCCAGTGGAACCAGAGCTGGTGTCACCTGGGTGTGAGTGTCCTGTCCCCACCAGCCCCGTGTCACCCCAGCAGCTCTGCTGTCTGCCTGACACCCCAGCTGTTTCAGACCTGGCCTGGTCCAGGTGAGGAAATGTATCACAGGTGGGGAGAGGTGGCTCAGCTTTCAGCAGAAGAGCCCTGGCATTTGTGAATTCAAATAAACAAACCCTCACAGCGCTGCTCCCCTCAGTGTTATCAGTCCTGCAAAAAACAGCTGCACAGTAACCCCATCACAAGGACACTGCTTATCCTACAGATAACAATCTCTATTTTTCCACAGCAGGGTCTCATCTGAATGACCCAGGGCTGGACACAAGGCTCCAGGTGTAGCCCCAGGTGTAGCCAAGCACTGTCCACATCCTCACCCATCCTGGACAACTTCCCTGTGAGGTGCTGCTTTTCCTCCTGCCCCTCCCTGCTCACTGCAGGGGCTTCACTGGGTGTCCCTGTCACCCCAAGCTCCCACCCCTGAGGAGCAACACGACCCTTGTGAGGAGCTGCTCAGGAATTAAGGGCTCTCCTCACCCCACAGGGTGGGGCTTCAGCCACAAACAGAGCAAAGACACAGCTTTGTTTGCTCCTTCTGCTTGGGAAAACCCTGGGCTGAAAGGAAACTCTGTGACCTGTGTGGTGCCAGTCCCACTCACTATGGGATGTGCTTTGGATGGGCTTTGCTGGCTGCCCCATCCCTGGAAGTGTTCCAGGCTCAGCAACCTCATCTGTGGAAGAAACTCCTGCTCACTGCAGGGGTTGGACCTTTGAGGGTCCCTTCCAGCTCAAACCATTCTCTATTCTGTGTTTCCATCACCTGGTTTTCCACTGAGTCCCCACAAACCAACACCAATCCCCAGCACCCACACAGGGCTGGAGCAGGGCATCCCACCCAAAAAATCATCATCCACACCAAGGGCTGCACTGTGCTCCTGGCAGGGAACCCCCCAGAGAACACAGCAAGGTGGGACTTTGCACTCCAGAAGTGAAATTCACTTACCACAGGCCAGCACGGGGAGCAGTGTGCGGGTCCCTGTGTGTGTGTCTGTGTGTAGCTCTACAGAATCTATGAAAGGAAAAACCCATCAAAGGGAGGGGAACAGCTCTCCAGTGATCTCTCTTGCTTTTCATTTTTTTTTTTTTTATTTTTAATTTAAGAAGTTTGTTTTCAAATAACCAGTACCAATTTATACACTAGGAGAAAAAAAAATATAAATGTGTTGAAAAGATGTCGCTATAAAGGTCTATTTTAAAATAGTAAAAAAAAAATAAAAATCAACAAACTGCTGTTGTGTGAGATGCTCCCTGCAGACTTGCCTGTCTCAGCTTGCAGCTACGGACTTAAAATAAAGGAAAAAAAAAAAAAAACAAACCCCACAAAAAAAAAAAAAAAAAAAAAAAAAAAAAGAAGGAAAGAGGGGAAATGAAGCAAATCTGTGAATGAGATGTACGTACCTGGGAACTGATAACTGTAACTTGGGGCAAATCCAGGGTATCCTCGGCCATATGTTGCAACAAAATTCGGGTAACCTTGATCACAGAAACGTAAAAAAAAAAAAAAAAAACAAAAAAAAACAAACAGAGAGAAGTTTGAGGATTAATGAAGGAATTTTTTGGAAGGTTTTTTAATTATTTTTTTGGTTTTTAACACAATGCACAATGACAAGGAGGCTGGGTGAGAGACCTAATTTTACGGAAGGTATTAAAAAAAACCCAAAAAAATCAGATTTATTCTGCTCGTGCCAAACTGCAGAGAGGTTTCATCATTATCCTGAATAGAAACATCTCGAGCTGGCCCAGCTCCGAGCAGGAGCCCTGTCACTCTGGTAATTAACATGCACTTTGGTGTCTGGAGCCCAAGGACTGTGCATACTTGTTAGCTGCAAGAGTAAATGCCAAATGCTAAGGCTAAACACATAACACGGGTTTGCTCTGACATTTGGAGAGCTTACAATGAATGTACTTTGCTTCAGAGCTATTGACAGTTGGAGATTAAGGTAGTAGTAATTCTTTATCCCGGGAGTGTGAAGGACAACAGTTAACACATCAAAGAGCTGGAGGCAGCAGCACTGAGAGCCAGGGAGTCAAAGAGCTTTTAATTTTTCAGGAAAGTAAAAGGAAGCTGTGCAAGGTGCTTCCAAAAGCCCCTTCTGAGGGAGAAGAGCTGACCTCGGGCAGCTCTGGGAGGTTTATGAGGAGAAAAACTCACTTGAGAGCATTTTGTGGATAAAAACACCTCAGTGAAGGAGCTCTGCTGGCTTCTCTCTCCTGGCTGGGAATGAGCTGGATGTCCCACTGATCCCTGTGACACACTGTGACACCCCTGTTTGAGCTTCCCCACAGCCCTTCCCTCTGCCCTCACTGGGGCTGTTTGCTCTGACCTGGATGGCCAATGTCCCAAAGTGTCCTGTACACTCAGGGGGTTTCCTAAAATTCTAACCTCACGTGGATCCTCAACATTTCCTCACTGAGTTTCCTAAGAACAGGCACCACCCCCTGCAATTCCAGTGCACTGGAACTACAGAACGTCCCCACTGAGCCTCAGCGTCAGCCCAGGCCTCTCCAAACCACGAAACCATCAGGAAAAGTTTTCTCCTGCTGTCTGAAGTCAGTGGGAATCTCAGCAGCAGCTGGGCTGGAGCCCAGAACAGACTCAGCAGCCCAATGGCTCTTCTGGGGGGCTCCTATCTCTGCTTTTATTTATCCTTTAATACACTCATCCATCACCCGGCTATTTTCCTGCTGCAGCAAGTCCCTCCATTTCCGATCAGATTTATACATACGTGCAGTGTACTATTAATCATAATCTCAAAGTGGAAGATAAAAATGCTTGGATGAATTCTGATGATGGGATTAAGCAGTGGCAGCCCCGGACAGCACAGCACACACTGCTGAGCCCTCCTTTCACAGCTCAACAGCTGGATTCCCTTAGAAATTAATCACCTCTGTCATTAAATCAGATCTTTCACAGTTAAGCTTTACAAACCTTTTTTCCTTCCTTCTTTTTTTTTTTTTTAAACAACACTATTGATGAATGGATTGTTTGCTAAGTAAGCAGCGCCATTAACACCAGTGAAAAATCACTGCAGCCCCTGTCTCCTTGCCAAGAGGAAGAACTCAGCTTACCCTGATTCAGACAATTCTGAGGCAGATCTGTCAGCTCACAAGTGTCAGGGCACAGGGCAGCACCTGAGCTCTGCAGGTGTGGTACCTGTGGCCCCAGGCAGAGCAGCACAGTGGGGAATGGCAGCTGCCCACAGTGGTTTGGATGTCACCTCCTCTGCTGCCTGCCCTGGAATGGGCTTGGCTCTGACCCCAGGGCAGCCCTGCTTGTCCCTGGCCAAACCTGCCTGTGCCTCACAGTCACAGCACCAGCCAGGCTGCCCGGGAACTCTGCTGGCACTGCTCAGTGCTCTCAAAGTCAGGCAGATGAAATCATAAATTTATAATACGACATTACTTCAATTTTCCTCTTCATTTAGTGCTGCAGTGCCCAGCTCTGCTCTAATGACTCGAAGCCTGATCCTCATGGGGACACTGCCTGGCTGAATATCAATGGTGTTTAACACCACGCCCTCGTGGATATTCCATCAGGTCAAATGATGGCCACGGTGACCTACCCAACATCCCATCAGTGCCATCCTCATCCTGCACTGGGCACTCAGAAGCTCATTTGTGTGGTAGTCCTGGGGAGTGACCAATTCCTTGCAAGCAAACCAAAAATCCAAGTTTTGACTGGATCACCTCCTTCAAAGCAAGACCCTCCTGTCCATGGAAGCAGAACTCAAACCAGCAGCCAAACCATTTTCACACCACTGCTTCTACCCAGCCCCTGTCCAGGCTGTGGAAATGTCTTTTCATTTTAAAATTTGCTAATGGGGTAGACGAAAGCTCATGGTCAGTATGTGGGAACGCTGAGCACACAGGAGTCAGGGGACCCATGCAAAATTAGTTCCAATGCTCCAGAAAATGCAAGGAAGCTGCTGTCTCCAAATGTTGCTCTGAGTTGCAGCTGCTCCTCCAGTGAGCAGTGTCTGGTGGAAAAAGGAATGACTTTCTTTGAAGGGCACAAGCTTCCTTTCTGCATGAGCTCAGCCTACCTGGACTGAGCGTGTGCAGGAACACAGAGCTCTGCCAGAGCCTTTCCCAAATCCGTGTTCCCACCACTCACTGCTCTGGCACTGCAGGGTGTGAGCCTGGGGCTGAGTGTTTCCATCTCTGGAGGGGTTTGCAAGCTAAAAGGAGCCAAATTTTAACACTGAACACCAGGATGATGCCCATGACCAGGAGAAATGAGTGCTGTGAGCCTCCAGCTCAGGGCAGGCAGTGCAGGGTCACCTCCAGAGCTGTGTGTCACCACTGTGGTGACTGCAGAGAGCAGCTTCAGATGAGAGGGGAGACAAACCATCTCCTCTTCATGTCACTCCTCTGTCACTCTCTTCTTTACAAGTTTTCAGGCACTGAGCATAAAGAGCTTTGGGGCAGTGCTGTGACACCCACACACCCTTGGGTGCCAGGGCTCCTGCTCTGCACACCAGTGTGAGGCTCCAGGCACAGAGAGAGTTTCCTGGCCACCGAACTGCTCTCATCAGTCACAGAGAGGAGCACACAGAGCCTGTTCTGAGCATCCAAGGGGCTGGGGAGCAGCTCTTCCTGCTGGTGGGCTGACAGGGAGATCAGGAACTGAGTCTGCTCCACTCTTTATGCAGAGAGGCTCACTAAAGCTCCTGCTCTCCCTGAGACCAGTGTGCCCCAGCAGCAGCTCAAGCCCCAGACAGCCCAGCAGCCGTCCTGGCAAGGAGGCTCAGCCTGCCCACGCTCCACGAGTCAAAAAATCCTTTCAGAACACTTTAATTTTACTCCAATCAACCAAATCATCACAGAAGCGGCTGCCTGCACACCTTTAGACCCTGGCTGCTGCAGGCTCCTTGGGGAGGCCGTGATTAATGAAAAAGACCAACTTCCTTAATAGCTTTGGAGGGAGTCGCTCCCTGCTCCTTCCTTTGGGTTGTGTCGTGCGTTCGTTCCTCCGATTCCCTCCTCTGCCCAGGAACAGCAGCTGGAGAAGGTGACCTTGAGCAAGGGCTTCTGGAAACAGGTATAAAAATCCTTCCAGAGCACCCCCAGTTGCTCTGGCTCAGTCCAGCTGGGCACGGAACAGAAGTGACCTGACCTGGCCCTGTGAGACCCCACGGAACGCTCGGCAGCGGCAGCGATGGAATTCTGTGTCTGATCATTTGATGGGTTAATTATGCCCCTCTTCCTGCAGGGATGGGCCCTGCAGCCTTTGAGATGGGGGGTTTCTGAGGCCATCCAGCAGCTCTGCTCTCCTGTGCTGCAATTTCCTTGTTTAGCACTTAATTATTTAACACGGTGCCACGGTAGCAAGCAGGAACTCGGAAGATGAAAAAGCAGCTCGAGTGGATAATGAAGCATCTGGCCTTCACCATGGATCAATCACTAACGCTCAGCCAGTCCCTCCTGATCTGAAATGCAGGGAGAGCAGGGCAGGACTGGCTGCAGCTGCACTGCCCAGGGTGAGCCAGGCCTCCTCCTGCAGCAGGACCAACAGGTGCCCCAGCTCTGTGCAGCTCCACTCACTGAGGGCTCCTTTCCTTCATTCCCACAGCTTGAGATGATCCTTTTCCAGAGAGATAACCCCAATGGGAATGGACTCCCGCTGCACCCAGGGGCTGAATTTTCCCTTCAGGACACGGGGTGGATCCTGCTCCATTCACTCTGTGCAAGGAAAAGGGCTGAGCCATATGGTGGAGGATGATGCCAGGGATCTTTTTGGCTTCCCAGGGTGTCCTGGACTGTCTCCTCCTGCAGCCACAGCAGGACAGGCCAGCACAGTGGCACAGACACCTCCACACTGCACCTCACCACCCCAACCTCGGGCAGCGCAGGTGGGAAAGGAAGAGAAACAGCAGAAATCAAGTGCAATGGCTCAGGCACACTGGGAACACACAGGTAACGAAATCACGGACTGACTAGAGCAAGATAAATATTTTAAGCATAAAATGTGATTTCCAAACACTGTGGGGCAGGGTGGCAGTGGAGCGTGGGGACAGCAAAACAGATGATCAGCTGAAATAACCTGATTACACACCCCAGAAATGGATCACTCCAGCCACACCAACAGAAGTACTATTAATTCAGAGATAAAGCAAACATGGCAGCGAGTTTTTCCTATCAAATCAAGCAGTGCCTGGTGTCAGACACCTAAGTGTAACAGCCTGATCCTTGCAGGAACTGAGTCCTGGGCTCTGGGGGTCCTCCAGCATCTCAGGCAGCCCCTGAATCTGCTCAGCAGAGCTCGGGGCAACCCAAATTTCAAGGCTGGGCTTTGTGCTCAGTTTCTGGGATCATCTAAACCCAGGAGAGGGAACTCAAAACATCCTAAAGGGGAAGACTGGCCTGGGAAAGGCTCAGTGCTGCTTGAGGATATCTCTGGATTGCCCTCCCATTCCCTTCACGGACACATGGAAGTCCAGGGATACAAAGGGAGTAGAAAGTTTAAAATCAGTGGTGTTTTACAAAAAAAAACAACATTGGCAATGGAATAGCAGCATTTTGGCGGAGGACAGAGTGTCTGGGGTTGTCACATTATTTAGAAAGAATTATCTAGGCAGAAACAAATGAGAACCAATTATAACGAAATAGACCTCGTGCACAAATAGGAATTTGCCATTAAATATCATTTATCCCATTTAATTAGTATTTTCTGGACACAATACTCAGGACTAGAATACCATTCCATCTCCTTGGAACTTGTAATTATTGTTGCGACCTGTCCTGTTACACATCCCCCCCCTTCCCCCATCCATGCCATTTAAGAACCAGCAAGATTTTCAATTATCTATGCTGAACTGTCAAAGCTACCTTTAAAAGAAGGGGAATAACGTGTGACTCAATTCCTCTAAAAAAGGGGAGAGATCATTTTTAGTCAGAATGAACACACTGCATCTTTCATCATTCTATTTTTTGCGAGTAAGAGTAAAACAGGCTATTTAAAACATCCATTTAAATGCAAATTTTTTATATTCCGGGCTGGGGGGGTGGTGAGGTTGGGGGGGGGGGAGTTAATCATTTACCACAGACAGGATTATTTTCTTCACTCCACCCCTGCTAAAGTTCCAGCCTGGCACCCACACAGGTGCAGGGATTTGCTCAGCCCTGTGGTTTAGGGCTTTGGGGAGGAGGGAGGCAGCAGAGGCTGTGGAGTGCAGGCTGTGGCACTTACCCAACATTCCCATCCCAAGCATGAAAGCGTCCATGGTGTACGGCAAGCCACGTGCCCTTCCTCTCGTCCCTGGTGGAAACATCACTTCTTTAGGTTGTGCTTTCTTACATTCTACCTATTGAGCAGAAACACGTACAAATGAGATGCAAATGAATTCCATGTAAATGTCAAATGCAGAACTGATCTACTTAAATGGGGGGGGGAGGTTTATTTTTAGCCTCTCCTCACACACCTCCTCCCGCTCAAAGGTGAACTTCTAGAACAGCGTAACCCCATTGGAAAGAGCAAACGTGTGTGTCTCTTTAACCACCCACTGCAGCCCCCCAAAGATGACAGAAGTGCTGATTTAAGAAGTTCTGTGCTCCTGAAAGGGAACCTGGCACTTGGGATGAATGGAGGGAGGGCTCCAGCACGGCTCCACTGCAATCGATAACAGAGAACGACTCCCAGTGATCATTACAAAAAGCTCCTTTTAAAATAGGAATAAAGAATCAATATTTCTACCCAGCAGAAAATTTCTGTAAACCCTATTAATAAAGGATCTGCATTCTTTCACTTTCAGTTACTCCTGCTGCCTTTTGGAAGTTGTTCAACGCCACTGGAACCACTGGGCAATGCTACCAATGCCCTGTGAGACATCAGCCCTGACATCCAGGACCCCCCCCAGGCAGCCTCTTTCTCCCAGGAAAAAGGAGAAATACAGCACTTGTCCATGATTTCTTGCTCAGCCAGCTCCTGTGTCCCTTGGCACTGGTGCTACAGCTGCCCCAGTCAGAGGGTTTGGAGCTAACCAGAGTTATCCCAACCTATTCCTACAGCTCCAGAGCTCAGTGCACCCTCTGAGCAGCAGGAAGGTGATGTGAAGTGGTTCTGCAGGCTGAACCCACAGGTTGGAGCTTTTGTGCCTCTAACTTTGTCATTTAACAGGAGTTTGCCCAGAACGTTCCTCCAGTCAAATGATGGGGAGAGCACCACGAGCGTGTCCTGTCACTTCATTTTCCAGCCACATCTTTTGGGAGGGCCACTGGTTACACCTCAGGCAGTCGGGATGATAAAACCCATCCAGCCTGGGTGGACGGACAATTAACTGGGAAATGAAGTTTGGATTAGCACCGTTAGGAACAATAACCTGGTAATTAGCTTTTGCAACCATAACTCAGCCCACTGCTGCTTTCTGTGAGCCTGGCACCACTTCTGACTTCCACAGCACACAGGGATTCAAAGGGAATGGCAGTGAGCTGCAGAGGGGTTTAAACCGGGATTAAAGGGGAAGCAAAAGTCACCAGTAGGGAAGAAAAATAATTCCTAAACCTCTATAAACAAATATACCTCATATGGAGGGCAGGAAGATTCTCTGTTACCCAGACAGACTCTCTCCCCATGGGAGGGAGGACATGTGGGATATGGCACTGGGAGTGTGGCCCTGTTCTGCTGTCCTGGGAAAGAGACTGAGTGAGCCCAGCCCCTGCCAGCTCCTCCCCAGGGGACTGTCACACTGCCAGACATCAGTGTCAGACCATGGGGTGCTCTGGGAGCTGCCCATGCACCATCCCATCACAGACTGGGACAGTGGCAGAACAGGAGTGAAGCACCACAACACTGGGGGCTCTACATCAACAGCAAAGCAGGAAAAAAAGGGGCCTGGCTGCTCCTCTTCTTCAGAATCCAGCCCTTGGCTGCTCCTCTTCTTCAGAATCCAGCCCTGTCCTCCCAGGGAAGGGGATGGAGATGGCCAGAACCATCCCAAAGCCACAGTTACCCCAAGGGAAAACCCTGGAGGCACAAGGATGTCACAAGTGACAGGACATACAATGGGGCTTCTCCAAGAAGAAATGGATATGGATTTATGAGTCAGGCCTCAGCTCCATACTGAGTTGCCCCCGAGAGCTGCCTGATAAGGGTCTTTGTACACACATCTGGACCTCACTCAAACTTTCAATTCAGCGTTTCTGGGCATCTTAATAATTTCCAGATTTTTTCCACCTCCTCATATGAGGATGTACTACACTTTCAGCAGCCCAACAAAGAAAGGTTTAACTCTGAGGCTAAAAGGAAAAAAAAAAAAAGAAAAAAAGACAGGGAAACTAGAATTCACTATTTTTGTTTAGTCTAGTTTGGAGAATTAACCTTACACTGGGGTACTCCTGGGTCAGGCGGAGCAGTCTCAGCCACGGGAACCCAGGAGGGCTGAGCTGGGAGTGAAAAGCCTCTTATACCCAGCACAACAAAACAGGCTGTCAGCTCTCAGCCCAGGATGTCTCACAAACCCCTGGTTAACAGCTTTCCAGGGAAAACCAGGGCTATTTTGAGGAAAGCAGAATGCGCAATATCCACAATGCACAAACCCCCATTGAGCCACCCAAAGACAAGGAGACTTTGTTGTGCCAGCAACGTGTGATTTGCAGCCTGGTGGGCTCCAGCACCTTGGGGACAACGTGTCACTCACACCATGGCAGGCCACACCAGGCAGCAGCTGAGAGGTTTAAAAAATGCACTGAGTCGTGGGTCTGTTGATTTACCACATCACTGATCAATGCCTGGGGCTTGGAGTTAAAGGGTCTGGGACAAGCCCTGGCACAGAGGCTGTGGCTGCCCCATCCCTGAAGTGCCCAAAGCCCACAAAACCTGCAAAATCCCACCCTGAGAGGGAGCAAGAGCCACAGGTGCTGGGCAGTGTCCCAGCCTGTTCTAGAACAGCCCAACTTTTCTGTCATCTGCTCTAGAGCCTGACAGGAGACCCTGACTCCAGCTCATCACCCCTCTCTGTACCCAGGATGTGAATGATTCCACCACAGTGGGATCTAGGGGAAAACAATGACTCCAGCACGTTTCTTTTCCAGCTACTTTTACTTTTCTTAGAAAAACGGGTGTCTCTTTGCAAAGCAGCCTGCTCCTGTCAGAGGAACAATTACCTGAGGACAGCTCGTTTGGGTTTACTGTCCCCCCGCAATGTTTGGAGCATCTTTGGCCTCCCACGTAAATTCCAACTTCCATTTGTTAAATACCTCGCTGGCATTTTCTTTTCACTGTCCTACTGCTCGTTTAGTATTACATTTGACATTCTAAGCTTTACGGATGGCAACAGAAGCAGAATGGATGAGCTAAAAATAGCCTGCTAGGGAGGCTGGAGCTGGGAACAGGCTGGGGAGCAGCAACCCCTCTGCCCTTTGCTTGGCCCCGGGTTTGGGGAGACAAGGAGAGGAGGAGGAGACAGCTCAGGGCCAGCCTGAGCCCATGGGGATAGGGACAGGGATGGGGACAGGGACAGGGATGGGGAAAGGGATGGGGACAGGGATGGGGACAGGGATGGGGAAAGGGATGGGGACAGGGATGGGGACAGGGATGGGGACAGGGGTGGGACAGGGATGGGACAGGGATGGGGACAGGGGTGGGACAGGGATGGGGACAGGGATGGGGACAGGGGTGGGACAGGGATGGGACAGGGATGGGGACAGGGGTGGGACAGGGATGGGGACAGGGATGGGGACAGGGGTGGGACAGGGATGGGACAGGGATGGGGACAGGGACAGGGATGGGGAAAGGGATGTGGAAAGGGATGGGGACAGGGATAGGGACGGGGATAGGGATGGGGAAAGGGATGGGGAAAGGGATGGGGAAAGGGATGGGGAAAGGGACGGGGACAGGGATGTGGGCAGGATGAGGACAGGGAAGAGGGCAGAGATGGGAACAGGGTGAGGACAGGGATGAGGACAGGGATGAGGAAAGGGAAGTGGGCAAGGATGTGACAGGGATGCAGGCGGGGATGGGACAGGGATAGGGGCAGGGATGAGGACAGAGATGGGGACATGGAAGCAGGCAGGGATGGGGACAAGGATGAGGACAGGGTGTCCCAGTCCCAGCTCACCGAGCCACTGCAAACCCCACAGCCTCAGGCTGGGGCTGTGAGAGCCTGTCCCCTGCACGGCTCAGGGACAGAGGGGACATGACCCAAGTGTGACCTGAGCCCAACCCTGTCCCCAGGGACCTAAATGTGTCACTCCCAGCTCCTGTCACAGGCACACAGAGCTCCTGGCCCCCGCAAGGGCTGGATTCAGCTGCAGACACATCAGCAGGGCGATGAGTCAGTCCCAAGACAGGATCATGTCTCATCCCCTCGCTCGTGGGCTGCTTTCAAAATCCCTGCTGAGGGAGTGACAGGAAGAGAAGGCTCAGAGATGGTGGCACCTGGAGGGGGCACTGAGTGGGCACAGGAGTGGGAAGGGGATATTTTAATTACCCAACAACAAACACCAACACCTCAAAACTGTTTCTCTTGCTCTTTGTGATGTTCCCTGAGTGTTTTCACCCTGTCCCATCCTCCATGCTCCATGCTCCCTTCCTGTGCAGCCTTCCCACCTGTGCAGGAATCCTCCCCAAGAGCTCTGCATTATTCCTGCCCTCCCAGGAGATGCCAAGAGCCTGGTGAGGCTTTTCCAGCTCATAGGTGCAGATCCAGGGATGAAGCATCAAACCCTGCCTGGGGCTCCCCCCAGCACCTCCCCAGGGCAATCCTGAGCCCTGCTCCTGTTGTGAGGAATAAATAAACCTGTGGAGTGTGCTCTCCTGCTGTGCATAGGAAAATCCTGGAGGGGAGCTCTTCCCTCCCACCTGCCAATCCCTAAATTTACATCCCAGGCATTGCTAATTCGTCCTTGGGTCTGTGGTGTGGGGGTGCTTGGGGGTTGTTCTGCTCTTTTGTTTTAAAGGCACATGAAGAAGAAACTCTGTGAAGGGAATGAGGCTCCCCCCACCCCACAGGCACTCAGGGGATCCCAGGGCAGGAGGGGCTGGGGACAATGGGACAGGAAGAGACAAAGTCCACTGCCTCCATCTGGAGTTGGGCAAGAGACTCCCCACAGGACCAGGAGCACTGCCCCAGCCCTGCCCCAGCGCCCCACATCTGGCCAAGGGGACCCTCACTTTTATTTCAGATGCATATTGCAGGGAGGAACAACATGAGGAATATTATTTCAGTGCCCTGGGAAAAATTAGCAAGTCAAATATTGAATCGGGCCTCCAGCATATGCCAAGGAGATTGCTTTGATCTTATCCACACTAAAAGCTCTATTATTAAATTTAAAGTCTGTGAACACATATCAGACCAATATACAATGCAGATCTGAATACACATTTGAGAAGCAAAGGATGTTTTGACAAAAGGGAAAAAGAATATTTTAGCTGAAAATATCAAAGTTACCGCAGCAATTGAAATACAAATGGCCCTTTTCATCTGGCTCAGGGCAGCCCACAACCTGGGACCTGCCTGTCACTGAGGAGGAACTTCAGCTGGGTCCTCTCTGCTCCAGAAGCTGAACTCACATCCTCCCAAAGCACCAAAATCCGCCCTGGGGCAGCTGCCTGAGCCTTTAGGGGACTGGAACAGGACTGGATGTGCCACCACCCCTGGGACACCTCTGGGTCAGAGCTCACTGCCACCAGCACAACAAGGAGCACCAGCACTCACCATTTTATTATTGATTTCGTGGAAATGAATTTCACAGACTTTTTCCACCACGTCTTCGTTTTCAAAAGTTACGAAGCCAAATCCTATTTAATAAAGAAAAAAAAAAAAAAAAAAGGGGAGTAAGGAAAACATTAGTTAAGTGTTATAATTTCATTTTAATAAAGCATTCTTTAGCCATTGGGACTTTGGAAAACTTCCCTAACAACACACATGTGTGACTACACCTGCTGCCCATGGAGCTGCTCCTGAGCTCATTGCAGCCTAATGGAGGGAAAAGCATTGTCTCAGGGAAAATTAACACTGCTCTGTTCCAGCTCTTCCATAGGATTTAATGGAGAATTAAAACCTCCTTATGGATTTTTTGATCCATCCTGCAGAATTTAATGGATAGTTACACCCCAGTTACATGATGGCTCGGAAACTACAATAAGGCCGTATTTTCTTTTACACCTTAGAGGTTTTTAAGAGCAATCTCTACAAAACCCAATTATATTTCTATGGAACCATATTGATTTCATCTCTTGTTTAATTCCACGGGACTTCTCCATTAGAGCTGACTCATTACACGACCCAAAAACCATAAAAACCTGAGGAGACAGAGGATGATCCCTCATTTACCCCTGGCAAGGAGAGAAAAAACCCCAAAGACAGAGCAGCAGTTTGTGTTTGTGTGTGCTCTGCAGCCAGCAGGGTCAGCCCCGCTCCGGAGGTGGTTATTTGTCCCTTTCTTCCTGAATTACTTCCTCTAATACCTCATCAGGACATCCTGAGGCCTCCAGGAACCCATTACATTTAAGGCTTCTGATCTAATAGTTCCTCTCTCCTGCACTGCTGCTTCAAAGAGCCGAGGATTTGGGCTGGCTGGGGCTGTTTGATGCCTGCTGCCTGCCTGTGGCTGGACACTGCCTGCCCTGCTGGGGCTGCACTGGAGGAGTCTGGCAGCCCACCACAGCTACATGCAGTGTTCCTGCTCCTGCCTCAGCCAAAAATCCTCAGGCTGGTGAAAAAGCCCTAATCTCATGTCTTGGAGAAGGCTGGATGCGTCAAGGGAAATATAGGTTGGATATCAGGAAGAAGTTTTTCACAGAAAGAGTGATTAAATACTGGAATGGTCTGCCTGGGGAGGTGGTGGAGTCACCATCCCTGGATGTGTTTAAAGGAAAACTGGATGTGGCACTCAATGCCATGATCCAGTTGAGGTGTCAGGGCTGGGTTGGACTTGATGATCTTCAAACCTGCACATTCTGTGATTCTGTGAGTCAACATGGACACCAATTATGCTAATGAAACATTAAGAATCTACTGAGAGGATGAAGTCCATCCCCTGAACTGGAAACTGCTGGAGTCTGCACTGGTGGGACACTGCACAAGGCTGAGCCCCAGGAGCAGGGACAGCCCCAGGGTCCCTCTGTCCAGCCCCTCCTCTGCCAGCCTCTCCTCTGGCTGAAAGTGCATTTCCAGGTGAGGTCTGAGCAGCTCTTTGGGGAGTGCACAGTGCCTGTGGCCATGGGGAATGCTCCCATTCCACTCCAGACCCTTTTACTGGGGGAAATATCACCAGGAATGGTTTCCAGCCCTTCTCCAAGGCACACACAGCACACCAGGCTCACAACTCTGCTCTGCTTTGCACTTAGAGCAGGCACCAGCTTCAACTTTTTTTTTTACATAACTCACGTCTTTCATTTGCCTTCTAAATTACCCCATTTAAATCTACCTTAAACAGACCTGCAGTTAAACCTAAAAAATTTTTGTGGTTAAGTGGCTCGATGTGGCAGCCCAGGAATCCCAGAGCTGGGAGCAAAGCCTGGCCAGTGGGGCTACAAGTCATTAATTGTCTGAGCACCAGCAACATCTTCATCATTAGCAGCTCATTAGCTGAGTGCTGCACTTTGAGGATTTCTCTCTCAACTTGTGTCGGGTCTTGGTGCCAGGATGGAGGGGAGAGGGAATTTAGGAGATTAGCCCTAATATTCCAACACCAGGAGGAAGCCGCTGCAGTCATTACGTGTCTGAACAAATTTCCCATTCTCATCCCACTCCATATGGCTCAAGCACAGGTTTATCAAGGAATTATTTGTCTGATTAGATCAGATGGCCACTCAGCTTTCTGCATTTCCACATTTTATAACAATAAGATAACAATCTGTAGGTGTTAGCAGGAATTTGCAGGTTTCTTGGTCAGAGTAGCCTGGAGAGGAAAAGGAGAGGAAAAGGAGAGGAAAAGGAGAGAAAAAGGAGAGGAAAACCAGGGGAGAGCTCTACAATGGCCAACATTTCAAACTCAATGGGAGCAACCAGAGGATTTTCACCTGCAGGTCTCAGGCACTTAAATTCCTCCCTGGGATGGGGGAGGAAAGTGTCCAAGTGTCCCTGGCAGTGTCCAAGGCCAGGCTGGATGGGGCTTGGAGCCACCTGGGATGGTGGAAAGTGTCCTTGGCCCATGGCTGGGGATGGAATGGGCACCTGATGGTGGTTCCTTCCAACCCAATCCACTCTGTGATTCTTTTCTTGTTTCCCTTTTTGGATATCAAATCCCAACTTTTAATAACTGCACCCACACCAAGATCCCCCCGCACGCTTTGGTCTTATTAGTTTCCCATAATGAACACACGCTCGTATTGAAATTACCAAAACTCTCAGAAACCTTCCTGGGCTAAACAGACAATTATTTCTTCTGAGAGGTACTAAGAGTCAACAACAAAAAAAAAATGCTTCTTGGGAAGTGTAGGGAAAAGATTAACCCAAAACAAAGGCGGCTGTTGAAAACGGTGACAGAAATAGGATTCCGGTTGTCAAGGAGCACACGTTTTAAAATGAAATTATACTGCATCCTTCTGAATGAAGCTATTATTGGAAGCTAACAAGCTCTATTTAAGAGATAAGCATTTAACAGAGTCAAATGGTTGGGGGTTTTTTATTCAAATGAATAAAACTGAATATTCATTTGAATAATCTTTTTTCTGTAAAAGAAAAGACAAAGAAGAGGGAGAAAAATAAAGTAAAGAGGCAAACAGATGCCCCAAAGAGAGGCTCTGAGCCAAGCACCAGCACTAAAGGAAGCTGAGACATCAATCCATGACCTTTAGGTGAAAAACCCTCCTCTGGAATCCATTGGGAATGAGGAGTTATTCCACTCCATTCACCTGCTGGTTCAGGGGCACCAACAGGCACCAAAATGATGCCACAGCCCTGACACTGACTGACAACAGGACACATCCTGCAACACAACGTGACACCAGAAAGAAGAAGAATTTATCCATGGAAAGGGTTGGAGGCTCTGCCCAGGGAGGTTTGGAGTCCCCATCCCTGGAGGTGTCCAAGGAAAGCCTGGATGTGGCACTGAGTGTTCTGGGCTGGGGACAAGGTGAGCATCAGGCACAGGTTGGATTTGGTGATCTTGGAGGTCTTTTCCACCCCCAATGATTCTGGGATACTGTGAGGAAAAACCTCCTTTGATGCCAAGCCTTGTTCAGCCACCAGAGCTGCCCAGGCCTGTGGGAAGGGGCTCCACAGAGTCAGCTCAGCACGTTCTGCCACAATATTCCAGATAAAAGACAAACATTGCTCACAGAAAGCAACTGAAACCACAAAAACATTAAAATACTGTAGAAGAACAGTCAGAAGCCATAAATACTATTAAGAAGCCAGACTGAAGACACCAAATGTCAGGGCTCCCGTGTTCTGCACTTTGTTCTTTTTCACACTCCAACCAACTGCATTTCACACTTTTGTCATCACTCCAGAGTTTTTACGTCAAACTTGGTAAAATATAGCAGAGATGACGATGCCATGGCTATGAAATCCATCTCCTTTTCCCTGGCTGGCAGCAGCATCCCCAGAGCCCCAGGCCTGGCTGCACAGTGATCCTGTCACAGCTGTGCCTGCACACACAGGACGTCACTGCTGCCACAGTCACACTAGTGCAGCTCACCCGGGGAAAGGTCTCGCTGTCCAACCTCTGCTCCTCTTACAACAGGCAAAACAAGGTGATTGCAGCAGCCCACGGCACAGAGGTGAAACCCAGGCCAGTGCTGGGGTTAACCCTGATGGGCAGACCAGACCCAGCCTCAGCCCCCAGCACCCCCAGCAGCACTTGCTCAACTTGCATCAACCCAGCTCAGCAGGAAGGCACAGCTCTGAGGGGCTCTGCAGCCCCCTGAGAGATGCTCTGCTGGGTGAAGACACTGCAATTAGAGCCTGTTTCAAGTCCCAAGCTGTCTGAAGCAAGTCATTCAGTCTCATCTGCTGTGCTGCCTCTCCCCGAGCTGTGCCCACACTGCTGGTGAGCCTGGGGGGTCCCTGCAGCTGGGACAGCCCCATCCTGCAGCAACCTACAGTTCCTGCAGAACTTACAGCAACCAGAGAGCTCCTGAAGATATTCTGGGATATTCAGGGGATCACCAAGGCTCTTTTGTCCTGCACAGCAATCCCAAAGAACAAGGGCAGCTCCCAGCAGCACCAGGAGGAAATATCAGCTCAGGCAGAGCTCTCCCTTTGTGTCAGGGCTCTGGACCTGGCCCGTGTCTGCTCCGCTCCTCAGATCTGAGTTACTCAAGCTCTGAAAGGCAGGAAAGTCCAGTCCTGCTGTGGTATTATTTATGCACCTGCTTTCTTGTTTATACCCACAGTTTTGGCAGCTGGTCCTGTGAAAGGTAATAAAATGCCTTTCAAAAGTAAAAAGAAAAAAAAAAAATTAAAAAATGAAGAAATGTGACCAGACAAGCCAGGCATAATAACATTAAAGCCCGTGTCAATTAATTTTTCCTCTTCTTGATAAACGAGCCCCATTCCATCCATTAATAATGAGGGAAGAAACAAGAAAAGTTGACACTAGTTTAATTTATTTTCTCAACTTGCCTGGTCATATTTCTCCCTGTTGCAAAGCTTTCTGGTGCTGCTGGGAATTGCAAGTGGCTCCCACACAGTCGATGCATAGATTGGTGTGAATCAATACTCTTCTGCTTTATTCACACATCCCTTGTAATCAGAGAGGAAAAGGTTCCTTAGTAAGCTCCCAGCCTGCCAAGCTGCCTTATAAAAATAAAAATAATAATAAATAGTAATAAACTTGCAGTGGGGGTGGAGAGGGGGATGTCAAACCAAGTCCTGTGATCACTGTCACCAAATCTTGTCTTTGCAGATGAACAGAACACACTGAGCAGAGAGGACAGGACATCTCAATTACCCAGACAGTGAACCATGGATGTTTTTAACTCCTGTCTGTGAAAGTACTACAAGTTCTTACTCCCAGAGTCTGGGAATGGGGATCTGGGGTTTAATCTTGTGTCAGGGAAAAGCCATTCATCTCTCAGTCCCAGAACCCAACAGGACTTGAAAACTCAGCCCTGACTCTGCCACCTCCTTATGTTGTGTCTTTGAAGAAATCACTTAAATATTCCCGGTGGTCTGCATCCCACATTTCTTCCCCCTCATTTCCTTGTCCCTCTGAATTTTCACACTGTAACTCAGCTTGTTACAGCCAAAAACTGTCTAGGACAAAAGCTGTTATTTCCTACTATTCCAGTTTCCTGTGCTGCAAACACACAGAAGGAGAGGTTCTGGTTTCCAAAGGAGCAATTCTGCACGTTTAGGGAACACAACCATGATGTGAGACACACATCTCAGATTTTACCTCCTCATCTCCAAGGAGAGCTTTTCTGGGGAGATTGGTGACCCCCCTTGAAGGCACCACCTGCTCCAAGGTGAACAGGACCTCACCTCACCCTTGTGGCTATCACCAGGAGAGGGATGCACCAGCAGATGGAAGGGGAAGAAGGAGGTTAAAACCTGAGGTCTAGGATGAAAAATATCCTCATTTAACTGTAGCATTTGCTCTCCAGCCCAGCTGCTGTGAGTGACACCCACCAAGACAAGATGTGCCTGCACATCCACTGGGTGTTAATGCACACCTCGGGTTTGGGACACAGGCAGGTTCTCCTGGCACACACAGGCAGATATTTCAAGTGTCAGTATATTCTCCACGACAGGAGAGTAAACTCTCACAATGAAATGAGCAGATAAGTGAGGCCAGCCCTGCTCTGAGGAGCAGTGGTCAGTGCACAGCTGGACAAAGGGCACCAGCACAACCCTCCTCTGCTTTTGTCTGGGGAGGCTGCAAGGCTCAGGCTCCTTGCTCCGTCCTCCCAAGGCTGCTTGGCATTTCCAAAGTGAGAAACAAGAAAACACATCTTGGGGTGAGCAGCCCTGTGGCTGCTGTCCTCCTGAACGGGGCAAAATCCACCCAAATCAGCTCTGGGGAGGGTGAAGAGTACAGGGATTTGTCCTCCTCTCAAATGAGCCATTCTGACCCAAGGTTTCCAGGTCCAAAGGGCACCAGGGAGGGCTGGGATGGGCTCCCAGGCAAAGCCCTGGCAGTGGCAGCAGCACCAGGGACCCCTGTGCATGTCACAGACCACGCTCGTGTCAGCAGCACCTGAACCGCTAATAAATCTTTCATAACAACAAATCTTCATTAAAATTTTATTTTATTAACGCTCTGAAAATCAAACCAAAGCACTGAGTACATAATGACTGAGACTCGCACTACGCAGAGCTTACTAAATGCCACTTTTATCATATTGTTAATTAACAGAAACGATTAATGCGCTCGCGGATCATTTAGAAGCATTAGCGGTGACCTAAGAAAAATTGCAGGTACGTGTGATACATCTGCACCTTTCCATCAGAATTTTCCACACAGGAGGCCCTGAAGTTTGTTCCCAGTTCAGCTTCTCTCTGTTGGGGACACCTGTGTCTCAACAGGCACAGATTTGTCAGCAGCAGGGAATTAAAGCATCAGGCTGGAATGGGAGATACTCAGGGGAAAATTATCTCCACCCTTTTTTTTTTCTCAGTATTTGGGAGCAGTCCTACCCTCACAGCCTTTCACTGTTCCCTGTTACTCAGGTACAGATTTCTCAGCTTCATAAGGAGTCAATAATATGGAAATACTGGGAATGCTGCTGGGTGGGAGAACACACCAGACTCCAACAGGTTTCTTTTTGCTATCAGAGAAGAAAAACCCAAAGTATTTGTAAAATCCAATTAATCCATCTACAACCAGAACAGGAAACCATGTGCCTCTGTCTGTTCATTAGTGAGACTTAGAGATTTTGGCAGGGACAGGGACAGGGACAGTCAGACAGGGACAAAGGCCACCACTCTGGGTGTCACTCAGCCCACTCAGGCTCCCATCAGAAAATCAAGCCCCTGATGCTGCCTCAGCCACGTCCTGCCATCTTTATCTGTTTGCCCACAGGCATCAGATCCTCTCTGCCTGTCAATTCTTCCACAGTTTATTACCAAATTTCTAAAATATTACATTTTTTATTATATCCAAATTCACTTTATTGCATTTGACAATACAGATAATCACATACCATATGCTCTAATGTTTCGAACCCAATGCATGTTGACAGCAGTTTTTATTCATGATGCATAATTCCATCCAGGGCTGACAAAGGCAGTGCAGAACCCAGCCTGGTGTCAGGGTTTGGAGGGGGGGGAAAAAAATCCTTTTTTCCATTTCCTTTTCTTCCCTTTAACAACAGATTTACGAAATTGGGAGGAAAGATGCTCTGCCTTCTGAAGGAATAGGAAATTGGCTGAAAAGATGGGCTTATCAAAGAGATGTCCTCTAAATATTAATAACGTGTGGGGGCTGGATATGGTAATTATTTGCACACAAAACTTGCTGCTAATGGGGGGAGAGAAGCACAAGGGCTCATGAGGAGGGAGCAGAGGCTGGGACAGTGCGGGGGGACAAGGCTGGACCCTCAGCCCTGCACATCATCCTGCCTGTGCCCACCCAGGGCTGAGAGCAGCCCTCCTGTGCCCTGGGATGGCTGGGGGAGAATCCCCATGTGAAAACCCAAGCAATCCCATATCCCAACCTCCTATCCAGGGAACAGACACAACAGCTTGAGAGATGGGCACGCTGTGCAAACCAAACAGGATGCTACGTCTAAATTAAGCTGTAATGACCTGCTCAGAGCTCTTTATTAGCCAGGTAATGATCATTTAAGAGGAGGTTACTATCTTGAGCCAAGGGCACCTAATACCATTACTGAACTTGTTAAAACCTGCCAAGCAAGTCATTATTTCCAACACTATTTCTTTTTCTCTTAGCACAGCTTTCTGCCTCTCCTCTCGTGCTGCTGGGCTGTAAATCCTGGGATCCCTCAGGCTTGGTCACCTTTCCCCAGGAGGATGAATTGAGCTCCCACTGGACACAAGACTAACACTGCACAAAAAGCAAGTGCTGAAAAACTCTCACTGGATGAGCTTTAGCATTTTCTTGCTTTCAAGTGTCTGAATCTTTGCAGCCTGATTCTCACACCACTTGATGTAAACTATATGTATTCTTAGAAATTATCTTGTGTTTTGCATAGTTCTCCTCTGAGAAGAGAACTTGACTGATGGTCAGAGTGACCAACAGGTTGTAACCTGCTTGGGCCAATCCTGGCCCTCTGTAAAAAGTGTATAGAAGTGATGGAGTCAGAAAAATGAAAAAGCTTTCCATGTCCTGCCCTGTCTGCTGCCTGCTGTCCTCTGGGAAGGTCCAGACCCCTCTGAGTAGGGGGGCCACATTAAGGTCCCTTCCATCCCAAACCATCCTGTGATTCTCTGATAACAGGACACTGAGATATTCTCCCTCATGTCCCTGTCATGCCCCCCAGGAAAACAACACTTAATCCCCCCCTTTATCCCTTGCCAACCTCCAGCCTTGCAAAGCCTCATGGAAAAAAAGAAGAAAGAAAAAATTAAAAAAAAAAAAGGAAGGTGAAATAAAAGGAAAAGCTCAAAGCACAGAGGCTCCACAGCTCAGTGATAAACTCCACTGGGTGCTGGCACAACGTGGTGGGCTCGCTCCTGGCATCATGTCCCGGCTGGGAGCGAGCAGAGCCTCTGACAGCATCCCCCAGCCCTGCCTCTCCCACCAGCCCAGCGTGGACAATATTATGAATGACAGCAGCAAGCTGCCAGCTCGGGAACTCATTACTGTCAAGGTAGAGCGTGGCTGGCTGCCAGGCCCCCAGCCCTCGCGCTCGCTATGCCAGAACATCCACACACAATTTAATTGCATTATAATTTCAAAAGTGCTTTTCAAACTGGAAAAAGGCATTCACTGATTAACCAGCGAAGAGCAAAATTGTTTATGAAATTGAATACAAAAAGCTACAGAAATGTAATTGGGTTGTTCTAGCACCTAATTTTCAAGCCATTTTCCCACTTATTTAATCACGAGATACAAAAGGAACTAGTGAATTGACTTCATACTAATTAGATTACTCCCTGCGATACTCCAAGCCTATATTCCAACTGGTTGATAGTGCTGCTTTAAACAGAACAAAAAATGGAGCAACAGCTTGTCTGGGGCCATAACACATTTGTTTCCCATCAACCCTCTTCTACTGGAGAGCCATAAAACCCAGGCCAAATTCCCCCTAACCTGCCATTGCCAGTCACCCAAAAAACACTCACTTTGCCAAAAAAGGAACGACAATCACTTCCCAAATCTGCTCCAGGGTGCCAGCTCGGGGCTCCCTGCTCATCACAGTGATCAGCCAGCTGGGGAATCCCTCTGGAGCAGTGAGTGCCCACAGCTGGAACCAGCAGCACATTTAAGTGTCTCATATGGTGGAGGAAGTGGCTTTCCCCAGCAATGAACACTCAAGTTCCCCAGGAAGGGAAGAGCCAGTGAAGGGGAGCTCTGGTTCCCACTGGTGGGTGCAGGAAAAGCCCCACAGGCAGAGCTGAGCTCTGGGTCTGGCCCAGGGGATAAAGGTACCACAGAATTACTGCCAACATCACCAGGGCTGCTCTGAACACGCAGTACAAGGTCATCTCTTGACAGGAAATATTGGTCCCTTTGCCAGCAGCAAACCAGGAGAGCAGCTTATTTTATTCTAAATCAAGTCACAAAATTAACAGAAATTTTATCAAGTCTTTGGTTTCCTGAAGAACAGTATTTGAAGATCCATCCACGCCTGCTCCTTCGCAGTGTAAGCTGGCAGAAGTTCTTTTAAAGCTGCCCAAGACCCACTCTGCACCTGATACAATCTGCTCACAGCTTTTCCACTAATTTTAAATGTTATTAGGTGCAACATAATTGATTATATAATCAAATGTGGAATGTACATTATCAAGATATTGTAGCACTTCACAGGCCATTTAATCAGCATATCTGGGACTGTGCCAAAATGAATTAGCCTGCATTAAATTTCAAGTACATATTATTGGTTGTATTTGTCTCCATGTTTAAGCAGGCGCTTGCTCTTACAAAAGAAATCTGAAATCCTTCAATTATAGAAATAGGTTATTAAAAAAGTGCAAGTATTCTTTCCCAGAGCTGTCTCTTCTGCAACCAAGAGCCCAAAGTTGTGTTTTCTGTGACAAAGAGGGGGGACAATGTATGGCCACCTGCAGTGGGGCATTTGTGGGTGCCTTGCATGGGGAGGTTGGGAGGGGCAGACCCCCAGCTTGCCCCATCCAGGCCCATTTGTGCCACATCTCAGTTTCAGGCTCTGTCACAGAGCCCCTGCCACCAAAAGGCACCAGGAATGTGTCCCCTGGTTGGTGACAGGGCCATAGTTCACCCCTGCCCTGCTCCCTCCTGGGCTGCTGTGACCCTGCAGCCAACCATTCCCCCCAAACTAAAAGGGATTTAAAAGACAGGGATTTCTGCTTGATTTCAGCAAGTGGAGGAGAAGCAGGAGCAGCTCCGTGGTGGAGGAACGAGGCCAAAACCTGCACCTGCCAAGCCCAGAACCTTCCCCTTGTTTGTGCTGCTGAAATTTAACCACCCCCTTCCCCCCCACTGTGGATTCTGGGGTGCAGCAGCTGCCAGAGGTGCCCCCAGAGAAATGATGCATCTCCAGAAGTGACTTTGCAGGGGGAAAATGTTTCCAGCAGCTGAACGGCCACGCTCAAGGTGACTCCTGCCTACCTGGATCCTGCAGCAGCAGCAGCAGAGAGACAGCTCAGGGCTGGGGGGGACAGAGCCCCCCCAAAACACACACAGCCCTGGGCTGCCAGCAGAGGTTACAGAGTCCTCCCTGCAAACTGCAGAGGATGGGAGGCAGAGTGAAGGGCACTTTGCTGGGAGCGTGCAGGTGTCGTTCTCTCATTAACACACGAGCCCCAGCCAAGACAAATGGGCAGGTGAGAGGCCAGGCTCCAGCACGGGCTCCAGGAGGGCACTGGTGACACTGCTGGCAGCTGTCACTGCAGTCCCCGGGCAGAGCATGGGGCTGGATCCAGCAGAGACACCCCCTCCCTCCCCACTGGTGCTGCCACAGTGAGACTGGCACAGCCCTGGCCCCGTTGTGTGAGTACCAACCCCAAAGCTCAGGTGAACGAGCCCATGAGGGCACATTCCACAGGTGTACCCCCCTCATGGAGTGCAGAAAGCCCCTCAATTTCATTAATGTCCCTCCTCACTGTGCTTTAGCTGCTGGATTTGCATTCCTCACCCAGGTGAAATGCTGCTGCTGCACCCACAACCCTCTGAAATGCTTTTCCCTGCAGCTCTGCATGGACCTCACCCTCCCTGGGCTGCACCTGCCAGCCCTGCCTGGGAAGGAGAGCACAGACTCTCCACTGCCCTGCTGACTCCATATATCACAATGCAAAGAAATAACAAACCGGGCACCAAACAACAAGAAACTATTCAAGGAATTGAAATAATTGACTAGGGTCAAGGGAAATACCAGCAAAAATGAGCAGCTTAGCCTCAGGTTAAGCTAATCCCCTTGAGCTGTGCAGTGTGACCCCTCCAGGCTAAAACTTCAGGCAGCACACAACATTCCTGGACATTATTAATATCCTTGGCCAGGACTCCATCCCCGCTGCTCACGCACCGTGTCAGAGTTTGCCTAAGCAAACAATGCAGACTGCTGTGAGGGAGAGCCTGGCCAGGACAGATGCTCTGAATGCACGCACCACTTGTTCCTCTGGATACACATGTAAAGAGCAAAGTATTTGCTCAGCTATTCCTGGAAACCAGCTCCCACCACCAGCACTGAGGGTCTGAGATCCAGCTTCAAACATCCCTGCAAATGCTGACCCAGCTTTGCCCCGTGTGCACGGGAATGAGAAAGAAGTTGAAATTGTTTGGGTGTGTGTTCCCAGGAAAGCTCTGATAGAAGTACATGAGCTGGGGAAAACACCCTTTTTAATGTCAGCTTGATATCTGATTTTTGTCCAGGACCACAGGTGAAGTGAGGTAACACAGAATCACAGAATGGGTTGGGAGGGACCTTGAAGCTCATCCCACTCCACCCTCCTGCCATGGGCAGGAACACCTTCACTAGAGCAGTGATCTGCCTTGTAGTGTCCCAGTGTCTCCTGATTAACACCAGGGATGCTCCCAGCCCCAGGATCCATCCCAGGCTCCTCCCCTGAAACAGGGCAAACAGATTTGCTTCCACAGTAATAGCTCCAGATAGTCAGGAGTGATCAGATTTTACATATGTCCAGGGGCCAAGGCTGACAGCAGCCATTAAAACGCATATATCACATTTTTAATACGGCAGAGTTGGTTTTTATATGGCAGACACACTTATCCCAACACCTCTTCACGTAGAAAACCTGAATCCAGCACTGAGACATTCTGGGAAGTGGGTCCCTGTGTGTTCCCTCCCTCCTGCTCCCCGTGCAGGAGGATGAGGTGACCCAGAGAAGGGTTTGTGTGAGCAGCCCTTGTCCAACCCACCCCATCACCCTCCAGTGACCCCACACAAGCCCAGCACCCACAGCTGTGCCCAATCCTGCAGGAAAATGAGGATATTTCTGCTCTCCCAGCTGCCTGTCTCACCCCAGGAGCACGGGCAGGGCAGCAGCACAGTGCCAGAGCACAGCAGATAATCCATTTATAGAGTCGTTTGTTGATATTACCAATCTCCCATTGAAGTGACCAGAGTAAACCTGGCAGATCTTAATCATTTTTTTTCCACTGTCGGAAGCCAGCAATATATATATATATATATATATAAAAAAAGCAACGAGTGTTATTTTGGGAGCACTGTTGGAGAAATCCCATTGTTCTTTGCTGCATCAATAAAAGCAGTTTTGCTGTTTGATAGTATCAAGTGTGCAAGAACCAGATGCAACAAAGGAGCAGAATCACCCTGGGAAAGGAAACTTTTAATGGGGACCACACAGAGCAGAGCAGCTCTGTAAAAGGGATCTGCTGGGAAAGGAGAAGGAAAACAAGGCTAAGACAAGCACAAAACCCAGAGCCCTTTGCTAATAATGACATCTAAATTTTAAAGTATCACATCTAAAATAGGCTTCCCGAGGCTCCTCAGGTACAGCAGGTGCTTCCCTTCCTTTGCAGCCGCTTTTAAAGACCAGGCACAGACGGATGAGGTAAGAAAAGAGGGACTTTCTCTGCTGAGCCATCCAAAAATCCATGACTTGTTATCTCTGAGTGCCTCATTGTTGTCTTCTGACTTTTTGTGACCAGTCACTCCCTGCTGTGAATGGTTCCCTTGAAATTTTCTCCCCTTTTCATCTATCCCTGTCCCACCTGAGCACAAACAGCTTCCTCAGCTCTGCCCATGCCCAGGATCCCAGGGATTCACCCACTGGAGGGTGGGATGAACACACACACAGGGATGGATGGGCTCCTGCCAAAGCTCCCCAAAGCTGCTCTGTCATCTGCCACCTCCAGAGGTGACCTTCTCCAGTGCCTCCTTCCTGCTCCAATCCATCCCATTCCCAGGTGCACAGGCCCAGCAAAGCTTTATTAAAGCTTCCCTCTCCTCCCTGTGTTTTGGTGACATTGTTTTATGGATTTCCCCCCCGCGCTCAACCTTTGTTCAAACCATCGGGGAAAACGCTGAAATCTTTATCCTCAAAAACAAAAGCACCAGGAGCAGCAGCCACAGGCAGAGGAAAAGGGGAACTAATTACACACCCTGAGCATCCCCTGGGGTGTTCTCACAGGCCTCCAGCTCCATCCCCAGCCACACCAAAGCCACGGATCCAGCACGGAGCAGCTCCTGAGCTGAGCCTGGAATGGGGAAGGCATGGGGGGAGACATTCCATGAGAATCCCCTTTGCTGCCCCCCTTTTCAGAGCAGACAAAGAGCTCTCCGAGGAGGAGCTGTGTGTGTGTGTGATGACCTTTTCCCGTGGTCTCTGCAGGCAGAGAGAACAAAGCTGTGGCACAGCCTCACCTCTGGGCAGTGGGAACGTGGCTGCTCCATCACTGCTGAAGTTCAGCAGTCAGTGCAGGGTTTTGGGTATTTATTCTCCTGGGATAGCTCAGCAGTGTTGATGACTAGAAACCCTCCAGAGCTCAGCCTGATGCCCTGTCCCAGCCTCACACACTGCCCCCAGTGTGTGTAGCACTCTGAGCTTTTAAAGTGCCACTCACAGACTTCTGGGCTGCTTCAAATCCCATTTTGTAAAGGGTAAAGCAACCTACAGGGACCTGTGCACTCCCAGGGAGCAGGAACTGCTCGTGACACAGAGAAATGCTCTGGCCAGGCTTCCTGCAGACAATTCCCCTCAGCAGATTTACACTTGCTTGGGGATTTACTGGGTCAGAGCAGGGCACTGCCAGGACCAGGGCTCCTTGGGACCAAGTCTTTCTTGTTTCAAGCTCTTGGGCTGCAGCTGCCGCCAAAGTCAGGGAGTCCCATCTCCAAACTCTCCTCCATGACCCTGAAGTCCATGCAGGACTGTAGTCCAGTTAACCGGAGAAAGGACAAAGGAAACTTCTGGGGCACAGCATATAGAAACCTGCCCGTCTTGCCAATAAACTGAGGCCTGGCAATTCCCACTGAAGATTATTCAGTGGCATGGGAGAGGTGGGGAGCCCCAGAGGAGCCATCCCCATTCTGGTCCATGGTGGGGGGCAGGAGTCAAAAGGACCAGGAGGATGAAGCTGCTGGATTCCCATCTCATACACAACCTCAGGAAAATTCCTGCTTGGCAGGACCTTCACCTCCCAACCCAGAAAGGGTCTATTTACCCAGTTTATAAAGCATTTGGGTGGCAGGACCTACAGTAACTGTGGGGAGGAGAAAAGAAAAACCCAACAAACTACAGCACCGTGCAGCTCAGCACAAACCCTCAGCGCCAGCCACCAGGAACAGGCTATTTATAGCCCAGGATCATTAACTGTATTAAAAAAGTTTGATGTTCTCTAACAAGCTGTGTCATTTTGAAGCGCTGGCCTTCCCCCTGACGCTGGCTGATAACTGGAGCAGTGGTGCTGAATAGAGGTAATTATACACCAGTTCAATAGGCTGAGCCCTGCGCCGAATGTGAGCGTGTCCTTTCCCCAGGGCTCTTGTTTAAATATTATTCCAGCTCCCACAGCCAACCACAGGAAGAACACCGCTATGGATACTCTCATAAAACTGCATAATTATGAATAATGCTTTGGGTTTTTAACAAAATAAATCACCGCGCGCTAAAAAAGTGCTTATTCCAAGCTAGTGCTGGGAGAGATTAAAATGCCAAGTGAAGCGAGGCATCATCCCACTCCTGGAGCACTGAAGCTCTCTGGTGTTTGTCTGCTCCTGCTGGCCACGGTGCCTGCCTGGCAGGATCACTGCAGCACCTGCAGCCCACCATTTACAGAATCACACAATCACAGAATGTGCGGGTTGGAAGAGACCTTCAAGATCATCGAGTCCAACCCAGCCCTGACATCTCAACTGGATCACGGTACCAAGTGCCACATCCAGTTTTTCTTTTAAACACATCCAGGGATGGTGACTCCACCACCTCCCCAGGCAGACTATTCCAGTATTTAATCACTCTTTCAGTGAAAAACTTCTTCCTAATATCCAACCTATATTTCCCTTGACGCAGCTTAAGACTATTCCTGGACACAGGACCTGGAGCAGAGAATCCTCTGGAACAGCAGGTCCTGCTGTTATGAGCCCCTGGGCAGGTTATTCCAGCCCCACCAGACATCACCAACGTGGCACACTTGGTTCTCATCCAGCTCAAAGTTTATCAGCTTGTAAGAAATGTATGGGCCAGGAAGCCCAGATAAGGTTATGGTGATGGTTATCAGCAGGGATGGAAAGCCCTTGTGATGTGACACATTGAACATATAATTTGAAAGACTTAATGTTTTCATCTGTTTCATGATGTCATTGTGGTTTCAGCCTGGTGAGGCTGACACCACGTTCCATCCATCTCTCCTAGGATGGTGATTTACCCTTTACATGGAGTGCAAAGGGACTGGGAGATAATGCAGTCCCCAGAGGTGCCTCCACGGGCCAAAATCACCTCTGACCAGCTGTGTGAGCCATTAAATTGGTATGAAACCAGCTCTTGACTGTTTGGATCATTTCAACACCCATGCACTGTGGCTGATGTGAGCACCACACAGCCAGACTCCTCCTCACCCCATCAGCCTCTCCAGCCTGGTCAGTCCAAGGGCTCAGTGGTCACCTGTGGGCAGAGCACCAGCACAGGGCTGGGGGGACACTGCAAAGCAGGGGCTTCATGGCACAAACCCCACTGAGCCCAGGGTGTGTGGGCTCCTTGCTGGGCACACCATAACCCTGTGTGTTAACCCACGCTGACCCCGGGTGCAGCCAGGCTGCTCTCCCTGCGGGTTTTGAGCACCTTCCCTTTAAACTCTCAAGAATAAGAGCTCTCCTTGCAAACACTCCACACAGCCCTTGTTTCTGGAGTTGCTATCACAACAGAGCACTGGCTGCAGTCCCTCCAGCCTGGCACAGCCTCACCCTGCCCTGTCCTGGAGGAGGAGGAGGAGGGAGCAGAGGGAAGGGCTGTGCTGGTTTTGCCTGCCCTGCCCGAGTTGGGAAATTGCCTTTGATAACCCTCAGAGACTTTGCAATCCCCACATCTGCTCTGAGGGGACTTTCCAGACACATTTTCCTGGCAGATCCTCCCGTCCCTGTTCCCTGTGCAGGAAAAGTTCCTGGTGATCCATCCCTGTGGCTCCTGCCTCCCACTCCAGATAAACACAGAGCTTTTTAAAGTTATCTTCTGCCCACAGGAGACACACACCAGAGCAGCCTTTCTGCTGGTCACTGATGGGAACCTTCAATAGATCAGCAACAGAGATATTTCCACCTTTAAAATCAAGTTCAGAAATACAGGTGGGGAAAGGGAAGAAAACATTCTGATAGTTGGAGGTTTTCTGGCATTCAGATAATTTTCCCATCTTCAATGCAAGAATAAAAGGTTTGTGTGGTCTTCAGCTAAAATCCAGCTTTAAATTCTGCAAATTTTTTCCTCCCAAAAAAAGCTTTTCCCTAAAGAAGAGTTAAGTCTGACCAGAAAAGTTGCTATTCCCTATTTTCTGGAGTCAGTACCTTCTTCACACGCACCAAATACATCCACCCCAACACCCTGCCAGGAGATAACCTGATGCTCAAGGCCAAGGTGAGCAATGCCTGTCCTCAACTAATCACCAGGTAATTAGGTGGAAGAATTCAGAATGAAGCTGCAGATGAAGAGTAAACCTTCAGCCACTAAATTCCATCCTCAAATAATGAGACTTTATTTTAATTTCACAGTAATAATGTTGCTCAGCATCCCCTCCTCTTATTTACCTCCAGGAAGGAACATTAGCATAAAAAACATAATAAAAAATATCCAGCAAGCAGCTTTCACCAACTCCTGTGTATCACTCATCATTAAATTTGGGAATTAAGCCCTGTTAATGGACACAAACCATCATCCTGAGCGTGCAGGCAGTGTTAATATTTGAATAAGCCAACAACAACAACAAAACAGAGGACTAATACATGCACGGTCATTCTTTCAAGCAGGGAGGATTCAGTTTTCATTTTCACAGAATATTAAACCAAATTTTAATTAGATTATACCAGAGCTTCCCTAATAAGTGCTTGCAAGGGGAACTCCACTGGGCAGAAACTTGCTCTGCAGTGGAAGAGAAGAACTTGCCAGTTAAGTGGTTTAATCACTGAAGAGCTTTGAGGTGCCTTCCTTGTTTTGTTCACTGTCCACCTCAGGCTTTGCCAAGAGGCTCAGAGGTGTTTAGCAATAACAACTTCTCTGGAATGGGAGAAGTGAGCTTGACCAACAGGGGAGAGATGAGGAAAGAAAAGAGAAGGAACAAAACTTGTCGATATGTGAAAGACATCCTGTTCCTCCCCCAAACACCCGGGTTTGCTCCTTCAGAAGATCACAGAGGGAAGGACAGTCCTGTCCTGGGTTGTGGTGTAGGATGTGCACACAGTATTTATCCCATCCCCATCCCCATGAGCTGTTGGAACCAGGTGGGGCAGTGTTTTCCCAGGCCCCTCCTTTGGGCTCTTCTGCTCATGGCCCATCAATGCCTTGCCCAGGACTCACAGGGAACTCCCTCCAGGAGCTCTCTCTGTTTAATGGGCCATCAAGGAGCCACTGCACGACTCCTCATCCCATTGGGAGATGCTCTGCCCAGGGACCCTGGCCCTGCTGCACTGGGCTGTTGTGCAATGTCCCCAAGCCCAGGCTCTGTGCAGGGGGCAGGATTGCTCAATCCCTGTGGTTCCTCTGAGAATGAAGGCGCCTCCACACCCAAGTGTGACACCAAAAGTCTCAAACCCAATTGGGAAATGCTGCAGAGCTGCCAACGGAGCTGGCAAAGAGCAGAGGGATGAGGACATGGCCCTGGTCCTTGGGGTGTGACACAAATAGGTCCCTTTCCTTTCCTGTTTGTCCTGAGCATCCCAAAGCCACTGCTGGCCCTGCAGCTGTCTGGGGTGGTGGCTCCATACAGAGCCCAGCAGGATGGGGGACAGCCCCAGATCTCCATATTTACCTCTGGTTAAAATGAAACACCCCCAGAGCCCGTCTGACAGGAGGTTTTCCAGCAGCAGAGCCACAAACTGGACCACAGGTGACTCAGAGGGACCCAGACAGAACCAGGACCCAGTTCTGGCACTGCTCAAGTTGGCCATGGGTGACACAGCACAATATCCAGCTCCGTGCACTGAGAACAGGCTGCCCTAAATAAAGCACATCTCCCCCTTCCATCAGCTGCACTTGTGACCGGTGGCCTTTTTAATATATTTTTCTTCCTTTATTTTTGTTTTTTTCCTTTCCACTTTTTACTCAGCTGGCCCCCGTGTTTACAGCTCGCTGCAGCACAAATCCTTATTTCATGTCACCCACTGGCCCAAGCTGTCCCCACTCACTGTTTCTCCTAGACAAGTTAATAAGATGGAAGGCTCCCCCGAGGCCCAGAGCCAGCGAACATTATCACTTGGAAGCAAGGCAGAAATACTGACACATCGGAAATGACTTCAAGCCTATTAATTACCCTTTCTTCTCTGGCAGATCTTTGAGAGAGAGCTTGACAAATTGAAAGGCAGGAGAGAGAGCATCCTCCCCGTCCCAGGAGCCCCTGCCCACGCCAACAACAGCAAAAAAAAAAAAAACAACCATTCCCCCCCCCGCCAAATTATTTGTTTTGTTATCAATTAAATCACCAAAAATTAGCTGAGACAGAGGCTGCCTGTCAGTGACAGATCTCCCCTTTCTCTTTGTGTTCCTGTTTCCAGAGTCACAGAACAGGGAGCACTGGCACAGCTCTCCCACCCATCAGGGCACAGGGAAAATGCTGCTGCCCTGGGAAAGTTTGGAGCTTCCCATTACTGAATTCCAATGATCTCCACTCACACCATCCCACCCTGATGTGCTGTAAAACCCCCCTGAATGCCCCTCAGCCCCTCCCTCAAAATGTATTTCCAAATCCTCGCTGGCATAATTGATCCTAATTATTATAAGCGTGAGATATTAAATGCATTCCTACATGCGATGTGGCTTCAACTGTGGGCTTTCAGCAAAGTCTATTGTATAAATAAATGACTGGATTTCTTATTCAAGAGCCTCAGATATGACAGTATTAATTCTGATGCAAAGTAGCCACGCAAGTTGAGATAAAGTCACTACCTGCCACTATGGCTTTATTTTTAAGGTGATTTCCATAATTCCTGCTTGAAAAAAGAAAAAAAAATACAAAAAACAAAACCAACTTCCAAAATAACTGGAACAAAAATCTTGGGGCCGTTACCTAGAAAACTATCATTAAATCATTTGTTCAGTTTTTATTAGTATCATTGTAATTAAAGGGAATCATATTTCAAAAACATCCCTTCAACAGCACTTATCAAACCCCATCCCTGCAGCCTATCAATTAGGATTACAATAACCTCGCTCCCTTGTTGCCTTTGCCATTAGCATTTTGATTGAATGGCTGTTGAGAAGTGACTGGTACCACAAGATTGTGTTCACAAAGTAACGTCGCTTTATTCGCTTCCATTGAAGCTTGTCTAGTTGTCTCCAGTTCCTACTCAAAAGAGACAAGACAGTTCCAAAAGCAGTAATTTTGATGCAGGATTTTTTTATATATATTTTTTTTTCCCTTTCTCAGCGAGGTGAGATAGATTGGGTTAGGCTGGACACAAATGCTATTTAATCACCTGGCAGCAGATGTGGGGGCTGCTCGTGGCTTTGGTCTTGATGCTCTCCAACCCCACAAAGTCCCAGAAAAGTGTCAGGGCAGGAATAGCCACGTCCCCAACACCTGGGGAACACCCACCAGTCTCTGCAAACCCCCTTCAAGAGATACAATAAATTATAATAATAATTTACAATGCCTGAACTACTTGTGGAAGTTTTCATCTATGTTTATTGCTAATAGTATTGAATGTAAAAAGGCCAACAGTTTATCAGCCCACCCCTGGCACTTTGGGAATGCAAAGGAGAGAGTGGAGCTCTCCTGCCACAACAATGGCACTAACGAAGGACAGAGCAGCCACCAATGTCATCAGGAGGGGGATGGATGCATTCCACCACTGCCATGAATTATAGCAACCAGAGTTCATTAAATCTACCACATTAAAATAAAAACGACCTGCCACGTCAGACAGTTCTATTTACTGATATTCCCACCGCTGATGCCTCCCCTGATAAATCACATTCTGCAGCACAAGCAACAGTTATCCAAAAACATTTCAATTACTGGGATGTACTGCTGGGTTACCCTACCAAAACATCACATCCCCAAAGCTCAGCCTGACAGCTTCGAGGGGAAAATAAAGTGACCCCTGCAGGCTTCCTGTGCCCCCAGTGTGGCTGTGAGGGCAGCCATGGGATTAACATGGAATTTAGAAGGGAGGGATGAGAGGGGAATGTTCTGGAACAGGGCTGGCACTGTGTTGGCAAAGATGGGACAGGAAGGGTTTGAGGATATGATTGCCTGGTAAGAAATACTGGAGATGTAAAACCTGAGAGTGAAATAGAAATGAAATCCAGCTCTGAGATGTGATCATGGCAGGCAGGAAGACGGGGATGAGCTGGAGATGGGTGGAAGGACAGAAAACAAAAGGCCCCAAGGGTGCAGCCCCTCTCCACCCTGCCAAGGCATCAGGGAAAAGGTGGATAAGAAAAGTCTCTTTAGAGTTTAGAATACAGGATGATATGGTGATAGAGCAGTTCTCATGGGCTGCAGGCAAAGTCTGTAGGTTTTATATCTTGTGCCAGTTGGTCACTGTAAATTAGAATATTCAACACAAAAGGAGATAGAATGGATTGTAATGAGGTCCTCGCTCTCTTGCTCTTATCTGTCTTACCGCTCCCTCTCTCTTACCTCTCTTGCTCTTACTGCTCTCTTACTCTGACCTCTCTCTTACTCTCACCTCTCTTACCCCTCTCAGCTCTTTTACCTCCCTCACCTCACACCCTCTCTCTCTCTCTCTTTGGGGTTCCCTCCAGCCGAGCCTGTTGACTGAAGGCAAAGCCCTTTTTACCCACAACCCTTGCAATAAACCCCCGTGTTTCTAGAATATCTCAGCTCTGCAGAGTTCCCTCTCCCTGCCATCCACAGATGCTCCTCCAGCACTGACCCTGCAGAGCTGTGGTGCTGCCCAGGCCACAGGGATCCCAACACCAGCCCTGCCCTTCCTCAGCCTCCTCCATCCCAGCAGAGCTCCTGCTCTCCTCGGGAAGGCTCTCCAGAGTCTCTCCCCTCTCCTCTCCCCTCCAGCAGCTCCATCTCTGCTGGCAGGCAGCCAGGAGTGTGTAATGGTGCCAGGTAGCAATTTCATTTTTAAAATGCTCTTATCAAAGATTTAAGGTGAAAGATAAGAAGAGCGCGCACTACATCATCATAAAGGAAACATTGTATAAGGCATGGTATTTTACAAATCAAAACAGTTATCAAAATGAAAAGGTATGAAATAAAAACAAATGGAGCCTGTGCTGTGGAGAGGAGGGGAGGGAGCTCCGGCTTCGGGGAATTGATCAAATTTCAGGTTTTCTTGACAAGTCTCAAAGCCTGTGAAGAACGGGAGCAGCGACACTTCCACTGTCATTTTAAACCAGAAATAAAATGTCAGGTACATTTACAGAGAGCATATACACACACACTTATTTATATGCCTTTTCATATAAATAGATCTATAAATATAGATACATATTTTTCATACCATTACCCACGGCTGTTGGGTGCTTTTATCAAAGTCATCTGACCTGGAAAGCATCTGTTGTTAATACCACTGTTTTATTATTTATCAAATCCATTTCTTCACAGAATGACTAATTTCATACCCACAGCTGCTCCCATCTTCCCTGTGCAGCTGCTCCTTCCCCGGGCAGCCAGGCAGGTCTGCAGCCCATCTCACCCACCCTCCTGCTGCTCCAGAACCCTCCTGAACCACAGGGGCAGGTATGGAACAGAACGAGGCCAAAGGGCCAGGAGAAAATTTGTGGGACACCACCAGGAGTGGGGGAACAGGAAACAAATCCCACTCCCATGATCTGATTTTTTTGTTTTCCTGCACTTGCATCCAAGGCAGCACAAAAGCAAATATTTTAGCCTCGTTATTGGTTTGAGTTTAGGGTGAAGAGGAACAGGAATGGCAAAAGCCAAGCCCCCACCAAGACTGAAAAGTGATTTTAGCTCATCTGAATTCCCCATGAGCTGACAGGGGAATATCTGCTGCCACAAGGAAGCAAATTCTCCTGCCAGGTTTCTCCCTGTGGATCCTGCCCTAATTCCAGCGCTCTGTGGAACACGTGTGTTCATGTGTGCCTCCTGCAAGGGGTAAAGGAGGAAGATTTCCATCACCAGGGCATTGCTGGGACTGAAATCAACCTCTCAACTCCCACCTGACTGACCCTGGGGCTGGCAATGGTCCCGGTGAGAGTAAATGTGGAGAGATGGTTCTGTGGCCAAAGTGTGAGCCACAGAGCCAGCCTGGATCCATGCCCAGCGTTCCCATTCCCACATCTGAGCTGGGACAACGTGGGGCTCCATTCCCTACACAGCTGAAAAGGATTTTGGGATCACCCACAGCAGGGCTGAGCAGGGTTAACAGCACTGGAACTGTTCACTCCTCATCTCCTCCCACAGCACAGAATTCAGGAAGCTCTTAGAACTGGGAAGGTGTTTTAAAATGGGGAGCAATCTGTGAATTACTGCTCTGGCTGAAGGTAGTTTTCTGGTCCAGAAAACACTCAATAAATTAAAAAGATAAAACCCACAACCCAAATGTGCCGACCTGCAGTTTTCTGAAAGAAGCCGTTTTTCAACTTATTCTATCGGATCCAGTGAAAAAAGTGCCAGATGTTCTTACTTCAGCTTAAATATACAGAAAAACATACAGGATAAGCAAAATCACTCCATGCCAGGACATTTAATCAAACTAATTAAAGAAATCTTCCATTTCCACTCCTCCTGACAAGTCCTCCTTCGGCAGCAGAGTCATTTGGAGCTTTTGCTTTGCACAAACACAACCCAGGGAGCAATTGCTGCTCCCCAGGGAGGGACACACACCTGAGAACGTGTTCAGGAACCTGCCCAGCTTGGATCAGCATCCCCCCCAAATTCCCAATGCTTAAATATCCAGAAACAACCACAGCCAGGGGTGTGAGGATGGGGAGAGCAAGTGGTGGAGCCTGCTCTGATGGAGGCTCAGGGGCCAAAGCTTTGTTACCAGCATTATCCCTGTAACCTCTGTTTCTGCTGAATCTCAAGATTTAGGGGATAGGGGATGTGTTATCTGTTTATACAGATCACCAGGAGGCTTTTACATGTGGCAGTGACCTTGTACAACTGAAGGCTTCAGCAGCACAGGGGACCAAGCACAGCTGACAGGGGCGACTCACTCTGGGGTGACAAACCAGCCCCTCTGCTGCAGCATCCTCCTCCTCACCTTCCCTGCAAGGGCTCCAAAACACTCATTAACAAACCCCACCAACAGAAAACACAGGTGTGTGAAAAACAAAAGCTCTCCCTGTGCACGTTGGAGAGTTCTCACCCAGTCTGCTCCCTCTTATCCACTGGGAGAAGGAGCCAACACAGCAGGGAGGGAGTGAGGCAGAGTCTCTCCCTGTTTTCATATCACATTTTTGGGCTCGCTGCGAGGAGCTGCCTCTTTTCTCAAGGTCACCACGCTGATTTTAATTCTGCCCGTTGTACGCAGGCTGCCCGTCTATGGAAATGTTGCATTTTGTTCTCCTCCTGTTTCTGGCCTTTCCTCAATTAACATTTCCAAACAGTCCCACAAGGCTCAGAGTGCTCCCTGCTAATCACTTGGCTCCTGCATTGGGGAAGCAAAAGGGGCTGGGTCTCATCAGCTGGGTAGATTCATAAGCAACAACTTATTTGTGGCTTTTAGGGTTTCTTTCTGCTCAGAGCTCATCAGGATTTGTGCTAATTTCTCTGTCACTCAAGCTGGCTGCCTGGCAGTGACAGTGAGAAGGCAAACTGAGTTTGTACTAAATGACCTCACTCCTCAAGGCAGCCCCAGCCTGGCACACGACGTGGTGTCTCTGACACAAACCCACCCCCTGCAAGTGTGACAGAACCATGATCATCACTCAGAAAACTTCAGAAATATCTGCACAACCCTCACTTTATGTTTCCTGAAGAACCTTGCAGAGACCAGATGGGCTGTGCTGATTTTCCTCTGCCCCCTCCAGTACAACTGTGGTTTAGCTGTGCTGTCACTGATGCACTTCAGGACTAAGTGAATGAAGATTTTTCACTTTGAGACAGAGACCACAAATCACAGTTCCACAGGAAGGAAATGTCCTGTTCCTGCTCGTGGTTCTGCCCTGGACACCACAGGCACCACTGTTCCCTCCCATCTCTGTGCCTCTGCTTTCCTACCTGAGGTATCACAAACCCCACAAACCATCCTCTACTGCACCCCAAAAAGGTCAATTAAAGGGACTGAGCCCTTCAGCCACCATCTCCTCAACTTGTACAAGTCTCCTGGATAAACCCAGGTCAGAAAGGTCAGACTGCACAGGGCTCTCCTTCTGGGCACAGGGAATGAAGGGATTTCTTCACCCATGTTGGCCATGAGGACAAAATAAAAATGAGTGTACAACTTGACTGCCCTTTACAATGTGCTTTAAAGTTGATATTTAATGTAAAATCTCTGATATCAGAGGTTCCAAACTAATTCCTGAGCTGAATTTGCAGCCTTTACTGGAGGGAATTTTTCCCTAATTAGTATTACTACTGCAGTTTATTTGCTAAACAAGAAAATAAAAGAATATAAGAAAACAAGGAAATAAAAATAGAATAAAAAAGAAAATAAAAATGCCAGCCCTTTTTCTGACTGCTGCTGCAAGTGGAGCCTCTCCCCCACTTCAGAGAAAACATCCACAGACATCTCCTCCTTGGGTGCATCCCCAGCCAGGGCAGCTGCTCCCTCCATCTCCTCCTCTGGATGGAATTTTCATTACGGGTATAAAATTAAGCAATAAGGTCTGACAGGCAGCACAGAGCCGGGCAATTATTGCCAGCCTCAGGTGGCACCATCCAGCGTGAGGCCAGGGCCAGCAGGGCTGGAACCACCCGAGATATTCCATAATCACTGGAAAAAGCGTGGCCAGGATCTGCTATTCCCAACTGGAGCCTGTTGGGATCGGGGCTCACTCCAACCTGACTCTGGGTATTTTTACACCTCACAGGGCAGCAGAGACAGGCACCGGCCGGGAAATTAAAAGACATGGGAGATGGATCTGAGAACTGGCAGCTTTTGGGTTTTGTTTTGTGGTTGTTAACACTGAAGTGGGAGCAGGATAGAGGTGGGCAGAGCTGGACAGAGAAGGACAGAGCTGGGCAAGCCACATTCTGCTGCCATCCCAGCTCCCACTTTGGATCCCCCAGCCTGGAGGTGACACAGAGCAGAGATGTCAGGGCTGCTCTGCAGCCTTGCAGCCGTTAATGTGTTTAAGAAATGAATATTTATAAGGGGAGGATGTAATATTAAAAAACACACACATATAAAATATTAACATGGCACATGTCACTGCTGCAATCCAAACAGACAGGTGTGACTGATGGTGTTCACTGATAGGTGTGGAAATGGTAAATAATATTAACTAATGAATCTTCGCAGCCCTCGCGTGAAGTTTAGAAGCAAATATTTGCTTAAAAATCTCTCCAAACCCTCTGTGTGCAGCTCCTGCTCCCCTGGAGAAGACAAACACTGCTCCGCTCTGTCAGCAAGGGTTAAATCTCTCCGTGTCCATCCCTGGGATGGATTTCACGGGGAGGGAGCGGCGCGGAGCCGGCGCTTCCCGCAAAACAGCCGCGCTCTCTGGAGTCCCATTTCTGAAGTGATACAGCTGACAGGGGAATAAAAGCCCGTCTCATCTCGGAAAGCAATAACAATAACACTGCCTCCAGTTATAGCTTATGTCACACTTTTCATCCAAAGCCCTTAAAGCACTTTTATGTTTTAAAAAAAAAGCATCGTCGCCGTGGCCGGGGATGCTTCCCCCAAATCTGTGGGTCAAACCTGCTGGAGTCAAACCTCCCCCAGCCCTGTTCTCCTAAAAAGCACAATCTGTGAGCTCAGGAAGGCTCCCCCCAAGCACTTCTAAGGATACTCAGTGCTATATAGCCAGGCTGCTGCCAAGCCAAGAAAAGCTACGCTCAAAATGACCAAATTAGGCAATTATTTCTATATATTTTAACTACTCTTTTCTCAAAACTGCCTGGGGATGTATTTTTAAATGCACACGACCTTGCCTGGCCTGAGGGAGATGGTGATAAACAAATAATTGCAGTGACTTAATTATATTTATATCTCATCTATAAAAATGTCAATTATAACTTCAGAGATCAGCTCCAGAACTGAGGTTTTGGCAGCAGGACAGAACACAAAAGGTTATTTTTTTCTCCTCAGAAAAGCCTCCTTTGCCGAGGCACAGCTGATATCTGTCTAACAGCATCACTCCCAATAAACACAACCATTATGCCAACTGCTTCCACCTGGACAATTACTTTCAGGCACTGAAATCTGCTGGAAAGACACGGCACAGACACAAAGCTCAACCCTCACCTTCCTCCTGGAGAGCAGAGCTGTGGGAAGGATGGGAGAGGCCCTGGGCTGTGGGTTGGTGGGGTGGGGGGCACCAACCTTTCAGTCTGAGTTCTGTGGGGTTGGATCAGCCCCCAGCCTTGGGCACAGCAGTGTGTGATGCCATGTCAGGGTGCCAGCAGTGTCCTGGTGTCCCCCTGCAAGGACCTGGGAGCCAAAGGGATGCTCACCCACCATCCACAGCCCCAGACACATCCAGGTGTCACCCAGCCCTGCCTGGGCACCCTCCTCACAGGCACAGGAACAAACTCTGCCAACAGCTGCAAAAGCCCAAGTGACAGCAGAGCTCTGCCACAATCAGGTCCATCCCTGGAGGTGTTTTAACCCCTGACATGCAGGATGTTGTCTGTACCCCACAGACAGCCTGCTTCACTTTAATTTTGTTTAGTTTTAAGATTAAAGGAGTCCAAATCACACGCTGTCACTTCCCTCCTCTCTCTGCTGCCATCCTTAACTGTGCAAGAGGGTTAGTTGATATGAAAATAACTCTGGGGGCTGGACGGCTTTGAAAAACATATAGTATTACACTCAATTCCTGCAATTACAGCTTGGGGGATTCACTCACTCGAAACCTTAAACTTTTTGTGAGTCCAAGACATGGCGCTGTTGTGATGCAGGTCCTGGACAGCTGCTGGAGGGGCTGAAAGGCTCCAGCACCCACAGAACAAGCACAGGCTGGGCAGGGATCACCCTGGGCTGGGACCAAGAGCATCTCACTGAGATAAGGAACCTCTGCATCCCCTTTTCCTGGCTCAGCTCTCCCTCCTGCTGGGATCAGCTCGGGACAGCCACTCCTGCACTCCTCCATTGATGTAACTGCTCCTCCCCATGCAGCCTGCTGTGTCCAGGGCTTTTTCTCAGCTTTGCTGGAGACAACAACCCCTCTCTGTCTGCGGGAGCACAGCCCAAGGGCACGGCCCCCACCCCAGCACATTGAGATGCTTCCTGGAGCTCCTCTCCATAATGAAGTTAGAAGGACATCATCATCCTGCCAGGCTCCCTACACCCCCAAAGATCAATAACTAATGCTGAACTCCAGATCTTATCTGCACTTTGCAAGGGTAACAAAATAACACCACCCTCTTTTTTCTTTTTTTTTCATTTTCTTTCTTTCCAATTACTGAACCCTTTCAAGATTGACCCAGTAATTTTCAGCTCTATGAAATTTTAGGCAGTGAAGAAAGTGACAGAAGTGATCTGCCAGAATGTTGGGAGAACTTTTGTGTGTGGTTTTTGGAAGGCTGCAGGAATACAGTAGTAGAAATAGAGGATCACCAACACTTTGTTCCCAAAAAAAAAGAAAAAAGAAAAAAAAAAAAAAAAAAGAAAAAGAAAAAAAAAGGCACCTGAAGAAGCTGACCCAGAGATATTTGTTTATCAAGTGCTGGTTCTTTGTGTGCCCACTGTCACAGCCAGAGGAACCCTTGGAAGGAGATATCCCAGTGATTCTGGGGATTGTCTTGCCTATAATACACCAAAAAATAACCACTCCAATTAAACACAGATTTTGCAGCCTGCCTTTAAGATGGCTAAACAGATCAGCATGAAATCCAAGAGCTGAGTCTCATTTTCCTTAGAGAACATCCAGGAATAGCTGGACATTAAAATACTCCTGCAGAGGCACAGCACGACTGGCCTGATGGCATTTCTAAGGTTATAGAACCATTAAGGTTGGAAGAGACCTCCCAGTCCACCACAGAGACAAAGTGCTCCATGCCATACACAAAGTTTTTATTTTGGGTGGGGTTTTCAAGCCAGGGGGAGCAGTTTGAAAATCCTTTTCCCCCTGCCTGGTTCAACCCCTGCATTTCCACAAGCAGGGCTGGTGCAGGTTTTACACACTCACCAAACACACACACAACACAGGAGCAACACACACGTGCCAGAATTATGTCAACAAAGCCTCTCAATTTTCTTGCAAGGAAATTTATCTTGCCTTCTAGCAGCAGGGAGTGAATTTTAATCCTTTTCCCCTCCCATGCCCACGATGATTATTCCAGGCATAGACTAACGACAGCAAACCACAGCGGATATTTTATCTGCCATTTCTCCTTCCCGTGGCTAATTTGAAGAAACAGATTGCAACCCACAAGTGGTTTTAAGAATTGCCATTAACACTGTTGCTGCACACTACAGCATTTTAAACACGCTTCCAACACAATCAGAGTGTCACAATTTGTAAAATCTGGGGTGATTTTATCGGCAGAACTCACTTCATCACCACGGCCCTGAGCCAGTTCATTAGGCTGATTAGCACCAGCTACCTGCACAGAGCAGGGAAAAAAATCCCACAAAAGGCTGGATAAATTCAAGTGTGAAGATGAAGAGGACTTTTACTCTGCCTTTTACACTTGATTTTTCCTTCCACCTGTCCTTGGCAGGGGCGAGGGCCTTGTGTGCAGCCCCTGGGCACAGGCTGCCAGGAATTTTGGCTAATCCCAGCAAACATCAGCTCTGCCCTTCACCCAGCAATGGGGAAGCCTGTTCCCTGGGATACAGCCTCCCAAACAGAGCTCTCTGTGTGCCAGAGAACTCCTTTCTTCACCAGGAGAGGGACTCCAGCCCAATTTGTCCCCTGGGTGCAGAGTCTGACTCCATGGAGCCCAGGGGAGATTCTGGGGTAACATCACCTCCACCCCATGGCAGCATGTGGAGCCTGCTTTTGGTCCTTTGTGACTTTTAGTTCCTCCCCACTTAGATCTCACCCAGCAGTTCACACTGGGGATGCAAATGTGGAGCAAAATGTCACGGCTTGCATGTAGGAAAAACAAGCTATTAAAAAAAATTAGCCAAGGAAATAAATTCACAGAATTCCCAGGGGGAAAAGAAAGGATGACCTGTTGCCTCTCATCTTCAACACACAGAGTGGAGGAAAACCCAAAAGGTTTCATGGCAACTGAAGTGCCCCCCAGAGCTGCAGCCCTCATCTCCAGCAGACCTTTACTCCTGGTGAGTCAGTGGAAAGATGTTTTTGGAGAAGGAATCCACCCTGCAGGGCTCATTACCCAGGCTCAGACCTGCAGGGCTCCCTGGCACAGCACTGCAGCCTCCCCAAAGAGCCCAGAAACGCTGACCCAGGGCTGCAGGAGCAGAGCTCAGCACTCCCAGAGCACAGACACCAACACTCACCGCGCCCTCCTGCCTGGGGAAGTGCTTAGAGCAGCACAGAGCCACGGCAGGGGACACTGCAGGGGTCACCTTGAGGGACAGCACACAGATATCCTGCAGGGAGGGCTCACACAGCCCTGCTCTGCTCTCAGGGCCCTACAGAGCCCCAGCAGGGCAGGCACAAGGTGTGGAGACCACAGAGAGTTTGGTGGGCAGGAACAGAGCTCAGTGCAGCACAGCCAGGCGGGAACTCAGCCCTGGGATTTGGGACATTTCAGCAAAAGGAGACAACCTCCACCTCTGGCAGCCTCCCCAAACATCTGAGAGCAGCTGCCACCTCTGTGCCTGAGACAGCAACCACATCAAGCCAGGAGCCAGAGTCACCAGCAGCCATGGCACGGGGGCAAGAGCCAATGTGCCAAACCATGGCACAAAATCCATCCTCAAGCCCCATCTCCACGGCAGGGCTCAGGAATGCAGCAGGAATGGCACCAGCTCTCCAAGAGACAGAGCAGCATCCTTTATTTCCACTGAGAGCAATGGCCATAACACAGAAAATAACTCTCAGCTCCTTTCACTGAGCTGTGCAAGAAGCAATGAAACCTCTTCTCTCTTGTGAAATATGTGCAGGGAAATTCATCCTCTGGAGATCCTGCCTGTTCTGAGCCACCACCACAGGAGGACAAGCAGCCCTCACTCTCACAACTCCAGCACACTTGCAATCCCAGTAGAGAATTTAGCACCTTCATTTCCTGGTATTTCAGCTTAACTGGACTTATGCCCAGCTTAACTGATGCCAACCACCTCGGTACAAACCCAATGCTTCTTCCCAGCAGCCTCAGCACATCCAGCTCCATGGATTTACTCTCCAGGGAGCCTGACAATGGTCCTCACAATGACCAGGAAAGTCATTTCCAACAACAAAATCCACGGGCATGAGGCATTCCATGCCAACCAGCCCCTCCTCTGCACCTGCAGCACTGAGGATTTAGTGCCAGGCATTCAGCCACTGGCTCATCTCACTGAATGTGGTTTTTGCTCCCCCAGGCAGAAGCTGCCACACCCTGTGAGGTCAGAGCTCCAGCCCCTCTTACCTCTATGCCTGTTGGTCGTCTTGTCGAACATTAGCATGGCATCCTCTACCTGCAAGACAAAGAGGGAGAGTTGTGCTTTAACACACACTGGCAACTCAGACACACACCAGGGAGGGGGACATGGACAGGAGCAGCCTGGATGGAGCAGAACTCCTTGTTTTTGGCCAGAGGCAGCTTCTCCTTTAGGAAACCTGTTGCTTTCCACCTCCCTGCCCTGTCTGATGTCTGATCCTAAAGCAGAAAAGTGACCAGTAAGTGTTGGCCATAAACAGCCAAATATCTCAGCAGCTCTTCCACTTCACATCCACCCCTGGCCATGCCTCATCTCCCTTTTGTAGGGAGAGCAGGAAGGGCCAAGGGAGGAAATGTGGACACAAATCAAGCCCATGACTTCTCCAAACCAGAGTCACTCTCTTGGCTGAGAATTAGGTTAAAAGAGTCATGAGCAGGGTAAAATCTGGTCAGCCAAGAAAGGTATTCAGAGGTTTTCAAAAGGGCTTTTGAAAAGCTGGAGGAAAGAGGGGAGAGGGAGGAGGGAGAAAGTTTAATTCGCATCAGGCTCGGCATTTCCACTTCAGAAGAGAGATGACTGATGAAACGTATTGAAGTGCAACCAAATTGCTTTCAACTTTCATTAGGATTTGCATGATTTATTCCACCTCCATTTAATCTGTGCAGCCACACCTAAAATTTTGTACTTACTGCACAAGGGGTGTTGTGCTGGGCTTCATTTCCCAGCACCACCACACCTTGAGCTGCTGTTCTGAGGCTGCAGGAACAGGGGCAGGTGGGTCCTGGGCAAACTGAGATGAAATTACAGACCTGCAATTCCCTGCTGTAAACTCAGGGATGATGAAAACCTGTGACACTGAATTACAGGAGGTGTTGCAGGAAGGGAGAAAAACTTTAAAGAAAAGGTTTTATCCTCTAAAGGACTCCACTTCTGGGGTGTGGATTTGGGATTTCTTGTTTGTTTGCTTGTTTGAGGTTTTAAGAATTTTTTTTTTCCACCAGTAATTTTTCTGTACTTCCTTGTGCTTGTACTCTTTCTAGAAATCATTTGTTTTAGCTAAGTGATTTACAACACAGTTCCACACTCTCCTCCTCTCACAAAGTGCCACCCAAGGGTCCACCTGTCCCCCCAAATGTCCTCTCAGGCAACAGAGAAACATCCAATCTATGTCTGTGAAAAATTTCCCAGCCTTGGCTGGGGAGAAGGAGTTTGGGAAGGTGGTGAAAACACAAGCTGAACCTCCCTGAGGTTCTGAAGGACTGAAATATGTTCCAGAAGATGGTAAAAAAATATAGTGCAGCAAAACCTTACATGACACCTAAAATTCATCTGAAAATCTGTCTCTGCTTAAGTTGTCCTTAACTTTTTTAGTCAAACTGGTTTGCAGAAAGTGCTGGCAATGGCCTGAGACAGTGCAGAACTGCAGGTCTCCTGATACCCATCTTGACTGAGCCCTGAAGACGCTGATGCACTGAAAAACCCAAACTGCATTAAACACAGAGCAGTTTGTCCTGCTGTCTGTCTTCCCTCCAAGGGGGAAAACTCACCAGGATGAGCAATACCAGGAGGCAGATAAGGACCAGGCTGCCCTTCACCCTGCACGCTGCTTATCTCTGCTCCAGGGTTATGTTTGCTCAGCAATCTTTATTTTTCATTCTCACAGGTCTTGGCCTCGCTGGAACCAAAAATTACACATTGCACCTGCTGCTGTTTCCTGGGGCATTGCTGCCTCCTCAGCCCAGGCATCAGCCACCTTCTGTCCCCCACTGAAAAAGGTTTAATGTGGAACTTTTCTCCCTCCAGTCCCGTCCCAGAGCTCTGAGAGCTCTTGGATGTGCAGGGGCACAGGGAGGTCTCTGTCCCCCTACCCTGTGTGCAGCTCTCCTGCCAAAATGCCACCTCCTCCTGCAAGGACATTACTGGGGACTTCAAACAGGCTGCTGTGTTGGTTAGGGAGGGAAGAGATGCTCCAGCATGGCCACGTCTCAGCTGCTGCTGAACCTCCTGTGCAGCCTCATCCTGCTCCTCCTCCAGGAGCTGCCAGGGCAGAGGAGGGGCTGGTCCTGGCACCAGACACAGCACTGGGGGCTGAGGGGCTCTGAGTGCAGACCCTGGTCCCCTCCCTTCTCCCACCTGTCCAGCACAGCACCATCCCCTGGGCAAACACAGCTCCGTGCCATGTGCACCAAGCTGGAATGATGATCTTGGCAGGAATCTTTTTTATGCAAATAAATCCCTATTAGCGGTAACAAGCACAGGCTGCAGGGGCTAATCCAAGGAGGGAGGTTTCCTGAGGCCCCCAGGAGCACAGGCACCCTGGAGCTGCCCCCCTCCAACTGCTGGGCTCAGGCTCAGGCAGCAAATCCCTGGAAAAGGGTCAGCACTGACAGTCCACACACGAAACCTGCACGGGGGGAGTGTCTCTGCAGCCGAGTTCAGTCGTGGCCCAAGTCTGCCTTGAAGAAAAAATGATCAGTGGGGTGTTCTCTGAGCCAGCTGGTGCCCTTTCAACAATGTCTAATTGGTTATCTTTTCTCTTTCCTAAGGTCAGAACATTTTATCTCCGTCTCTGCCCTTTCTGTGCTTACCCCACCCTGCGTTATTTTTTAGGGCAGGCATTGTGGCAGAAGAATAGCCTCTTTCCTCCATAGTCCGGTGACACAATGAGACTTCTTGAAACCTCCTGAATAGATAAAGTGCGGCGGCAAAAGGAAAATTCTATTAACGCTTTGCAAAATAAAACATCTGAGAGCTGGTGAGACAAGCAGGAGAAGGAAATCAATATGGAGAGGGCAGAGCGCTTAGAAAAACTTTTCACCAGTTGCAAAAAGGTGGAGAAGGGTATGGGAGGGAGGGGGGGGAGAGAAACTTATTAATGCAGAAAACCCATCAATGGTATGGAAATCTGGCAGAACAGCAAGAACTCAAACTAGAAGAATTTGAATATACAAAGGGCTGAATAGAATGAGCAAACCACACTGCCTCACACACACAGCCCGTTTCTCACGGTTCTCTCTGAAGCAAACACAAGCGGCTTGTTCAAGTTTTCATCAAGGAGAAATAAGGGACACAGTCAAGGTAACCGGCAGTAAACCCTGGAGTAAGCAAATTGATCCCTCTTTCAGGGGAAGGGAAAAAAAAACCCAACCCACAGGCAAAAACTCAAGCACATCCAGTGACTGCCCAAGTTAACCCCCTCCTCCAGCCCTTTGCTTGCCCAGTGCTTTAAAGATGCTCAACTGTGAGTTTTCCAGGTCTCAGCTCAAAAACATGCAGCTCACACTTTGCATAAAGAGGAAAGGAAGGTTTTGGCAGGGTTAGAAGCAGGACTGGAAGATGGAATTGGCCCTGCAAGGCTTGGCCATCACCCACCACGGCTCAGCCCCAGGGAAGCCCTGGATGGACCAGCACAGGAGGGGGAGGCTGAGCCACCCCCAGCCAGGGCACCCAGACACCAGCAGGCTCGATATGGGGGATTTAAAGGAGCTGATTAATCCAGATTCATTCTCAGCATCAAGTGAGAATTACAAAATGAACAGTCTCAGGACTTAGGGTAACTAAAAAATAAAAAAAAGGAAGAAAACAAAGACTTGCCAGTGAACATTGGTTACAAATGGACACTTAAGGCCCCCAGACTCCTCTGTCCCAGCACAGCCCATCCATACAGCCAATGCAGACCCAGTTTCTTACATAAAGCCTAACTAATGGGCTTCAGTTTATTTAACTTCTTTTTTTTTTTTTTTTTTTTTTTTTTTTCCCAATCCACTTGGGGCTCTGAGAAAAGGAAGGGCTCTACCACTTCATTACTCACTGCCTGGAAGGAGGAATAGGGGAGAATAGGAGGGAAGAAAAAAAAACCTGGAGGAGCCAAAGGCTTTAATAATCCTAACAGTTCCCAGGGTTATTTAAAATATGCCCAACCAGTTCACAAAAGGCTCCACGGAGATAAATTTATTTGATTTTCTTCCACTTTAATGGAGCCATACATTTAAAGCAACAAAACCAGGGTGACCTAAATAAAATGACTATTAATTGTACTCAGAAAAATCTCTGAATTTAATGCAAGTGATCTGGCCCAGCACAAGAACACACAATATTCTCCAGTCGTTCCTCCTACTTTCCTCTTTGGGATTTTCAACCCCTCTTTCCCACCAGGCAGCAGGAGCTGATCAGACCCAGCACAGCCCACAGTCACTCACACTGAGTGCCCTGCAGAGCCCAGCAGAGGTTCCAGAAGAATCTGCAGGGTGCTGCTGCAGAAACTGGAGCATTGAAAGGGGAAAGGACCAAACCATTTTTTTTTTTTCTGGAAAACTTTAAGCCTCACCCTGTATCTCTCCAAGTGCATGTTCACAGAGCCAAGAGGTGCCCATGGACCCTCCCTGTGAAGCCAAATTTCCTGTACAAGCTGCCTGTGCGCACAGGAGCAACACCCACCACCATCCCACACCTGGTTCTGCTCCCTCCATTTGAGTTTAGTTTACTCACTGAGTAAAACTTCCCCAATGAAACCACCATAACTGCACTGAAGGGACACACAGCAGCCTTTATGCCTCCTCATCCAGGCCAGGAAGGCTTTTCCTGATCCAAACCCTGGGTTTCCAGCACACCCAGAGCAGGCTGGGGTGTTCCTGTGCTCCCTGCAGGTGCCCCCTGGGCTGGAGGGGTTGTTTTCCACACCCCCAGGCAGATCTGGCACCATGTTCTCCATCCCTTCAAGGTAAAGAAGAATTAGGGCAGACAAATGGCATTACACCTGGGCTGGATCCCAGTGGCAATTCCAGCTGGGTCTGGGGAGGGCAGGAATTCCTGAAGGACAATTTCCAACCCACACAATCCAGTTGTACCTCTCCTCCCTCCACCCCTGACTCGTGAACTTTACAGCTCTATCACCTCCTTCTGCTCTTCCAAGAAAAGTGTGCTGGATATTCTGGTCTAATTCCTCAAATTATTTATCCACACTGCACAACTCCTCCAATATTTTGTTTTCTGAAGCAGAAAAAGCTCTTTGCTGCCAGTGAACTGTCAGGTGCTGTTATTTGAAATGCGCATGTGAAATCCAAGCGCTCCTGCAGATTTACAACCTCCCCCCACAGAAATTAAGACAAATGCCTATTGCATGGCAGACAATTTGAAATGGCTCCCCCACACCAGGCCTCTGGGCTTGATTACAACAGAATTAAACAAAGAAACAAATTATCCCCCCTTTTTCTGTCACACACACTCCCCCCTGCTCCCAGCACAGCTCTGTGTCTCCTGCCCAAACCCCCCTGAAAATCACCCAGGTTCTCTCTGCACTGTGTCCCAGCATGGATGACCCACACCAGAGCCAGCTCAGAGCGTGGCTGGTCCCTCTGCCACCACCCCACCCTGCTGTCCCCATCCTCCAGGGAGCAAAGAGGGACCTCCAGGCTGGGAGTGATGCTCCAGCTTCTCTGGTTCTCAACTCCCCAGTGAGGGATTCACCTCCTGTGTGGAGCAGGCACCATGTGGGCTGTGCTCCCCGGGGTGCTGGGGGGCTCAGGGTGAGCTCCCTGGCTGAGCCCTCCCCTGTGTGCCCTGGTGACAACTCCCCAACCTCGGGCTGACAGATTACGCACCACCATAACAATCAATGCCATACTGTGCAAAAGCACGAATTCCAGTGCTAGCAATTTTTCCCCCCAGCAGTCAAGGCTTTAAAAAGTCTTCTTCAGCAATTATAGCTAATAAAACTACAATTTTATTCAACACACACATATCATTGTAACTAATTTTGCTCCATCAGGGCTGAAATTAAAACAGTCATTCAATCACGTTAATCTCAGGGCTTGCTCACCAGCCGTGACATGGCAAAGAGCATCCCCAACACTTGCCAAAAAGCACCGTGGCTACTGTTGGGCTTTAAAACGCTCCTGCAAAACATGAACACGTTACTCAACGCTTACTCTACCAAGGGGGATGTAAGAATGACTAATGCTCTCCAGAAAAAAAACAGCTTTCCACAGCAGGACAAATTAAACATGACTTCATAGACGATTTCTCATTAATTCCTTCTCTGGCATTAATAACACGGAGTATTGATGAAAGCAAAGCTCCCATCGAGTTATAAACTATGTGAGGACTCTTGGAGTGTTCCTTTACCTGCTGTCTTGACTGAGAGCTTCCCTCGTGCTCCCCAGATTCCCAGCACCTGAGCTAAAAACACCAACAGGGAACACAAAAAACCCCACCAGAGCAATGAACAACTCAGAAATATAAAAACAGATCCTTCTTCAGCCTCTGAGGCTGCAGCAGAGAAGGTGGTGGGAAGAGGAAGGGAAATAAGGCAGGCCAGTGGCATAAGGAAATAAATTCTCCAGCAGCAGAATGGCTGGGAGTGGATAAACTCCCAGGGACATTTCACCCACAAATCCAGGGAGAGACACTGGGGTCCCTGCATGGAAATGGGACTGACCAAACCACCTTGGGAGGCAGCTCATCACTCCCCTGGACACAGGCAGGTGTCCCTCATCTCCCAGTTACCTGCACCACCAGCTATTGCAGGGAGTTTCACTATGGAAATCAAGCTGAAGAGAACACAGAGAGGCAGAGCTGCCCTCTCCCAGCTGCAGGGCAGGAATTTGCTGCTGTGCTTTTAGGGAACAGAAAAGCTGCCTCGTCAGAGCCCAGCCTGGGCAGGGGTGACTCTGCAATCAAGTCCCACAGCCAGGTCTAATTGTCCAGAACGATCCCTGCCCCAAGCACAGGCAGCTCTCCTCCCCTGGGTCTCCTCAGCTTGATGGGAAAACAGGTTCCAGTGCTGCATTTCTGGAATGGATTTAGAGAGTCAGGAGCCGGCACTGAGAGCACTGGAGCTGGAGGGACATCCCTGTCCTTGTCCTTGTCCCTGTCCTCCTGCCCCTCTCCCAGGCCAGCAGTGACACAGGGAAGGAATGTCCAGCTGCAGCCCAGTGCTCTGGGGAATAGGGGATGGGGGTAAACTCAACCACCCTGCAGCAAGGACCTGAGGCTCTGCTCGAGGTCACTGCAGACACACAGACCCCCAAGGATGGGGAGAACAACCCACCAGGTGCTGCCAGAGCCCTTCACTGATGGGGAATTGCACCCCAAAATTCAGATTTCACTGCAGAACAGCAGACCTGCTGAGAACGGGCAGAGCTGGGCACTGCCCTCAGTGTGTCTAGGGACAGCAGCAGGTCCTGAAGTGTCACCATCCAGGGCTTCCTACACACCTGAAACAGCTCTGGATGGTGACACAGATGGCACATGTCATATAAGTTAATCAAGGGCTCCTACAGTGACACATTTTGTACCCATGAGTGTAACACACACACACACAGTGACCTGGGCACAGACAGAGGTGCCACAGCAGCTAAAACCAGTCATTCAGTCTGAAACTGGGGTTAAATCACAGAGCTCCTGCTACGGCCCTTCCCCAGAGAGGCAAGAACAGAATCCTGTTCCAAACATCTGCTGGAGAGGATCCAGGTTCCCTTACAAACACTTAATTCACCCTGCCTCAAAACATCCTTGTGTTTTACCCATCTAACAGACAAGGAAGAGGGTGGGACTAGAAGGGAAATTGAATTACAGGCGTTTTAGTGACCCCTTGGCCCCAGAGCCAAGCACCAGCCTGGAACTCTGCCTTTGGTTCCCTGTTGGCATCGAGGGATCCCCTCCCACACTCATCCTTCTCCATCTCTTACTGAGGCCTCCATCTCCCTGCACATACTGTGAATTGTTTTCTACAAACCTCCCCAAGGAAAGAACTTCTGGCAAGTGTTTCCTTGTGGGATCCACAAGTGAATGAAGAGCCCAAACTCCTGCTCCCTGTGCTCTCCCCATCTGCCTGAAGGAGTTACCACCAGACAAAAACACAAAACAAACCCACACAAGGGCTACTTTTTAAATGCAGGCATAATAATTTTAAACTATTCTTTTGGGGCTCACACTGGAGCTGTTGGGCTTTACAGATTTAAGCTCCTGATGCCAAAAGGTTGGAGAACTTCTGCTCTTTGGGAAGCAAAGGCTCCATGCAACAGCATCACCCAGCTGAAGCTTAAACAGATCAAATAGCACAAGAGTTGACAGGACCAAAGCTCCTTTCCTCCCTCAGGTGTTCTGAGCCCAGGTAACTCTCCAGGGGTGCCCATGGGGCAGGGCAGGACCCCTCTCCTCCCCTCCTCTCTGGCAGCATCACTGGAACATTGCTCCTTCAGCATTCCAGGCAGCCAGGTGCGAGGCGTCGGTGATTTTACTTTCACGGAACATTAGGCACCGTCAGCAGAAATAATTCTTCCTCCCTTCACAGTGCTCGTTTGCATATTAGCGCTGCAAAGTTGCAATCTGTTTTCTTCTCCAAACAACAGTTCTGAGGTGCTGCCCACCAGGCCTGGCTGGAGCTGATCCTGGAGTGCCAGGGCAGCCTCCCCATCCTGATGGGAAAACCAGATTTAAACACGGCTCCTCCTCTGTGCCTGCAGTGAGAGGGATGTTGGCATTTCATTTCATTGCAGCACCAGTTCAGCACCAGCCTCCCTCCTGCAGCCACAGCTCCCAATCCAGAGGAGGCCACCGAGATGATCAGAGTGGGTTTAGATGGGATATTGGGAAGAAATTGCTCCCTTTGAGGGTGGGGAGGCACAGGGTGCCCAGAGCAGCTGTGGCTGCCCCTGGATCCCTGGCAGTGCCCAAGGCCAGGCTGGACAGGGCTTGGAGCAGCCTGGGACAGTGGAAGGTGTCCCTGCCATGGCAGGAGGTGGCACTGGATGGGCTTTAATGTCCCTCTCCCCACTCAGACCATCCTGGGATGCCACAAACAACCTGTGGGCTCTCACTGAGTGCCCTGAACCACACACACAAACTCAGCTCAGAGCCCTCCCTGCTGCTGAGAATACTGAGAAAAACTCTATTCACAAGCAAGGAGGGTGTTTTCACAGATGCCTTTGCAGCAGAGTCCCAGGGCAGGCCAGGCTCAGGGACACAGATCTGATGAAGAGACATCCTGAGCAAAGTAACAGGATCGGGTTTAAAGAGCTTCCTGCTGCCCTTTCGTAAATACCTGCTGAATAAGTGTGAAGATAAGACAAGGATTGCATTACGAGGCTTCCTGATGCATGAAGGGCTTTTTTATTGCCCAGATTTGAAAAAAAGAAAGGATGAACAATTGCCACAGCCAGCTCCAGCTAAAGGCTCAGCTGCAGAATCAAACTGCAGTTTATTAGCAAAGGAAAACTCATCTAAGTTCTCTTTGACTGTAATGAAAAAAAGTTTCATTTTATTTCCTGCTGGATCCTTTTTCCTTTTATTGTTCTTTTCATATACCGACTTGCATATTAAGGAATATTTTTTCCAGGGCTGTTTGTTCTAAACAGAACTGTCCTCCCTTATTTTTCCACCTCAAATCAAACACAGCTTATCTCTCTACATTTGGGGATTTTTTTTAATTTATAGAAAAACCATTTGCAAACCAGACCTTTGCTGTGACAAGTGCTGATGATGCTGCACTCAAGAAGGTGTAATTTTTTTGGCCTGGGGGTCCAAGCCCACGCTCCAACCCTGACTTTGCAGCAGGTGGAGGATGGTGGCTGCAGCAGCTCTGCCTGTGCACAACACTCCAAATCCTCTCCCCGTTCAGCCTGCTGACAGGGTGAGTGGTCAGAGAACTGTACTCTCACCTAACTCATTATACTGATGACTCACCACTTTTCAAAAATGACTTTGAGGCTGCTGGAGCAGAGTCCCCCCGCACAGACGGGCTGCTCGCTCCGGCAGCTCGCGGCGCCCACGCACAGGAAGCACAAGTGATTTTCCCACTGCCACAAATTAATGATAAGAACAGGAGAAGACAAGTCCCTGGCTTTGCTTTCAAAAACCTGCTTGGACAGAGCAGAGCTATGCAACAGCCAGAGCTTGAGATGTGGATTTCCTTGAGCTCAGAGCCCCAGCACATCCCTGCACCACCCACACCTTGGCGAGTTCCAGAGAGGAAATAACCAACGTGAAGCACTTGCTGTGATTTCTGCTGTTCAGGGCTTTTCAGCTTCCTCTTTACCTCTTAAAAATACCCCAGTTATTCTTGATGAGAGGGCAGGAGCCCAAAGCACTTGAGGGAATGATTCTTTTAAGCCTGTCCAGGGCAGAAATCATCATCACATTAACTGTGGCTGCAATCGGCGCCGCGGTCCCGGTTTACAGAACGGGACACCAAGTGCCACTGTCACCACTCAGGACCTGGGGACACTCACTGCAGCCTGGCCCTCCCAGCCCAGCTCAATCAGAGCACTCAGCATCACCAGTTTGTGCTGCCAGGATGGGATTTTTAATGTCCCACCTTGATTCTCTTCCCTGCAGCTCCACCCCTTCCCACTCTCGGGTCAGGCTCTGGAGCGAGCCACAATAAATGCTGGGAAAGGCAATCCTCCAGGAGAGCAGGCTATTAAAGGCTGAATATAATATTAAAAAGAAAGCAATTAGTGGTGCTGCTGTGCTGGGCACAGCTCCTCTCCCCCCTGCCCTCGGAGGTGTGTGTACCCTGCTCTCCATCATCCTGTTTGGAGAGGACTGAACGATGGGTACTGCTGGTAAATTGAGTTTTTACACGTGTCAACAACGCCAAATCTCATCAGCCTGACAGAGCCTCACCCAGGCATCTGGAACCAAGGTTCAGCTGCAATTTTTAATTACCCCTGGATGGCACGGGGATTGCAGGGTAATCACTGGAGCTGGGATTCTGGAATCACAGTACTCCCCCCCTTTTTAAAGTCTGCTGAAGGGAAAACAAGGGTTTCTCTTGTGAGAGGGTTTTTTTTTGTTGTTGCTGAAGTCAATTCAACCTCCTGCAGCTCCTGACATCACTGAAGTGATTTCTGTGAGAAAGAAGCGATGCTCTTTAGTTTATAAATGAAAATTTTATAAAGAATCCGACTCCCCCACTCTTATTATCTGTGTAACAAGGATTCGAGGCAGAGGGGGAGGACTGTCTGTACAAACACAAAGATGGTTGAATAATGCTTTACACGTGAAAACGGCCCAAAGTTTTCCAAAGGTGCCATTTCCATGTGTGTTCAACCGGTGGTGGCCACATGGATGGGACGTGTCTCTTTTCTCCTGTCTAGTCCAGACTCCCCAGATTCTCCCAAACTGTTTCTGAGAGAAGCTCCCACCTTCCCACTCCTTGTTCTCCCCAGGCCCTGGAGAACAATCCCAACCCTCCCTCCTCCCTCTCCAACAGCTGCCTTTGAACGGTTTGTTTGAAACCTCTTGGCTTCAAACACTTTTTTATTTCTCGCCCAAAAGCCATTTGAATGGATTATGTCCCGGTGATGAATCTCTCCTAGAAAACGTGACAAGAGCCTCTTGAATCACGGCAAACAGGCTCGGTAAATCAAACAAACGGCAAAAAACGGGCAAAGAGAGGATTTGGGTGTTAAGAATGAGCTGACAGGTCCACACATCAATCCCTCCTGAGTGACAAGATGTCCTTCCGAGATGGGAGAGAGATTTTTTTTTTTTAACTTTGCTTCCCTGACTCCGCGTTATTTCGCCGAAATAACGCCAGATCCGATAATTAAGCCGCGATCTTGGTGGATTGTTCACAATGATAATTCCACCTTTGTAATTCAGCTTCAAATAAACCCTCTTTGTTCTGTCTTATTACACAGATTCTGGTATCATTCAAGTATATTAACTGTAGCCTATTACTGTCACACAAAAATGCTCCCTGAGCCATAGCAAAAGGCTCCCCAGACAAAACTTTATGTCATGTTAATCCAAGCTTTAATAACGATGAGGATATATAACTGTATTCTAATTGTGCTTTGTGTTTCTGCATACAAAAAAAAAAACCCCAGAAAATATCAAAAGTGACAGAGGCAGCTTTCCTCCAGCCCAGCATCAGCTCCTTTTCCAGGATGGCTCTGCCTCCCTCCCTTCTCACTAAAATAGGGGTTAAAAGCAGTGGAGAGCAATTCCAGCCAAATCCCAGCTGAAGGCAAACCCCAGCCTAAGGCACAGAGGGAAAACTGGGCTGCTGGTGCTGAGTGCTGCGCCTGCTACTGCAACAGAAATTAATACCCTCTAAAATAGCACTTAAACAGGGATAATCAGTATTATGGAAATTGTACATGTTTAATTCTTGAGTGTCTGCTGAAAACATTGCGTGATGAAGGGCTGTGGGAAGCGGAGCGGTCGTTCTGGAGCCAAGGCTTAAAATAGGCAAAAGGAAAAAAAAAAAAAAAAAAAAAGAGGGTGGAAAGAAAAGGAAAGAAAGAAAAATAACCTGGAAACGAGCAAGGAAAAGACTCACAAATTTATAATTAGGCATTTCCAAGTGGTGGCTGCGAGCTGGGAAGTGGATTTAAGAGAAAGTGGAAGGTTCTGTTGCACCTGACAAGGCTGAGGTAAAAAATGTCCTCTACAGTATTTTGCTTGTGCTTTTGCTAACCCAGTTTTAAGTACACTAGAAATTAGATTTATCCCCTCCCATAAGTAAAGCTACAGCGCTGATGTCACACCCAGATCCACAGCAGGCTGGAGCAGGCAGATTTTAACCTTGCTGTTCAGCTGGAGGACACTGGCCCTTGGACTCCTCCTCATCCTCATTTTCTACTGCAATCCCCCCATCTTAGTCCTTAAAATTTACTTCAGAGCACTAAGCTCAGAGCTCACCCAGGGGTGTTACTGGGAGCTCAGAAGCAGCAAGTGAAAACAGTGAAGCTCCAAGGGAATGGGAGAACAAGTCTGATGGATTTACCTCAGAAAATCCCATACACCAAACACCCTAAAAAAGTTCCCCTTTCACTCTGAGTTCCACAGCACAACCATTTCCAATTTACAAGAGGCACTAAAACCCCACCAGATCCTCAATGTAATGCAGCAAAGCATTCATTAACCTGCTGACACTGCATGTTCACCTCCTGGTTCCACGTTCTGAGGGTGTTTCCTACAACATGTTGGAAAAACGAAAATGAACAGTCTTGTGTAAATCACACAACTCCACAAACTGGAGTGTTCAGAAGAAAAAAAAAAATTCCGCTGAACAGCCTGAAACTCTTGATAAATCATGAAATTTGGCAGGACCCATCTGACAATGTTTATTTTTTTTCCCCCCAAAGTTGTACTATGCTCAACATTAGATCAAAACAGTTTTCTTTGGCAGACACAGGTTCTGCTCTGCACTCCCCTTCTCCCTAACACACCATATGGACTTATGTTCTTAATGAAATATATTTAGAGGGATAGTGAACCAGCTCAGCACTGGTGTAAAGTGCTGCTTCTTTGCAAGTCAGGGACTAAAAAACATCAAGCATTTTTGGAACTATCACTTTTGATTTGTAAGTCCTTAAAAGTAGAGTCAGTAAGCCCAGATTAAAATACCAAATAAAGCTTTAGTGATAGCAAACACACACATAGATATATATAAAGTAAAATTGCTGCTATTTTTATAAATTGCCTTTAAGTAGCACAATATAAAGAGCCCAATGAAATGAGAAAAACTGGCTTGGACAGCTTCAATACAGAAAAGATAACGAGACAAGAGTTTATTAAAAAAGTGAGAGGTGTTTTATTCTGCAGGGAGACAGGAAAGGCATTTCCAAGATTTCTAATCTGCTCAGAGGATGGGTACAATGCAAATATCTACTGAGCTGGGAAGGGAAGCTGAACCACCCCAGGGAGGTTATTTGGAGAGTGGACTGAGGGGATGCTCATGGGGAACTGGGGCCAAACCCCAGGGCAGGTCAGTTCAGCCTCTCTCCAAACCCATCTGCCTCCAGCAAGGCACTGGGCACCCAAACACACCAGGCTAAAGGAGGTTCTTTTTTTAGAATGACCAAAGTCATCTGTCCAGAGCCCAGCAACCACCTCAGGATTTCTATGGACTTAAAGGAAATCTGCCAGTAATCCCATCAGCAGCAACAAGGCTGGAGCCTCCACAGCACAGCAAATCTTTTAAGGAGCAAAGTGCTTTTTATTCTGGGGGAAAAGATCTATGTCAAGACACTTTGAGTTTTGCATTCCCTCTCTCCCTCTTCTTTCCTCCTCCTGGAGCAAGAGGCAGGATGGACAGGCATTATCTATAAAAAAGAATCTTGCAGCGTAATGTCAAGATCGATATGTTGACCTAACAAGTGATGCCAGCTTTAGTAGTGTCTTAATGATGTGATCATTATCTCCTTACCTGAGTGCAGCAGCACTCAGCACGTGGGCCAGCAGCGAGGCTGGGGACTGCCCACTGCAAAACACCACAAACATTCCCCCAAATGCACAAAGTTCCGTGCATTTGGTGTCCCCAGGAATAAAATGAGCTGCCCACGCTCCTGAACATCCACAGTGGGCTCAATTAAGCAGGCAGAGCAGAGCAGGTACCACAGCTGGGGGAGAGTTGTTGTTTCCCTCTGGGTAAGGCAGCCTCACAGGTCGTTTGTTCCAAAGTCTGCCAAGATTTGCTTCAGTGCTGTAGTGATGCCTGGAACTCTATTTGGAGCACAGAGGTGGAAGGGAGAGGGGCAGTGGCAGCCTGGAGCCCTCACTCCCTGCCTGAACATACCTGGATTGGGTGACTCAGGGGGTTTGCTCTCCTTCCTCCCAGTTTTCTGGGAAACACTCAAGGCACAGTCAATTTATAAATCCTGTCTGTACCTGAGATAGCTCAGAAGACTTGCCCTTCCCAAAAATCCTGGGTCTGGAATGAAAGAGCCTTGGCCACATTTTAAAGTGTTTTACTTTGTCCATCACAGACTGGTCAGTACCTGCCTGGCCACCCACCACTGCTGGTGCCAGCTCTGCCAAGAGAAGATGATGTTCCCTCCTTGAAAGCAGGAGCTGGAAAAAAAACCCATTTCCCACAAGCAGCAATAGCAGAGGCAGGATCACAGGATCATGGAACCACAAAGTGGTTTGGGGTGGAAGATCATCTCATTTCCACCTTGCACTACAGCAGGGAGGCAGCCCCAAAGCTGGTGGGATCTGTCTGTCCCCAGGGAGAGGCTGAGCAGAGATGTCACAAAGACAAAACACACTTCAACAAAGTCCAAGACTGAAATGTGTGATTTTTGGTCTAATTCCAAAAACTGCTACCTGGTGTGAAACACCTCCTTCAGTGGCTTGTTCTGGCTCTCCCTGGACAAGAGCAGATAAAGAGGCAATTTATCATCCAGCTGAAGGCTTGTGCCACACTCCCTGTGCCCCCCAAAGCTCCTGGTTTGCAGGCTGACCTCCCTGCTCCACCCCGAGCTACCATAGCAACATGAAATTAGCACACACACACAACTGCTAAATGAATAATTTACTGATTTCATAAGAACCTGACTTGCAATTTATAGTTCTATTATCTTTTATATCCATGTCTTAACTCCTTTGGTAAAAAAAATAAAAAGGCTTGCAATCAAGCTAAATAACATTTGAAAATCTAATAAGCACATCCAGAGTCCGTGCAGCCTTGTGTGCCAGCTCCTGTGCTCACTGTGGGCTGTCCCCTGCACTGGGCAGTGCCAGCACCCCCTTCCTCTCCTCCTCCTTCCCAGACAAGGAAGCCCCAGGCAGAATGCAGAAGTATCTCCATCTTCAATCTCCCAGTTGTCATTTTCAGAGCCGCAGCCGGTGAAGGGCAGCGCGGCTCCTCCGGCTGTGATGACAAGCAGGTATAAAACACATCTGAAAAGGCTCCTCCACCCCTATCAGAGATGCCCTTCCAGTGACTCAGCCACGTCTTGTCACTCATCCTCAATCTAAAAAGGTGTTTATAAAGGCAGTATGACAAGAGATTTACTTCCAGAGTTATTTACTGGGGTGGAATTAGGTTGGGTTGGGGTTTGTTATGTGCAGCAGGACGGGTATCTCCACTGGAGACACATCATACACGCGCAAAAAACTGAAAAAATGAAAATCAAATATTCAAACAGTAGAAAGTCCACATAAAGTAACAAAATTAGGAGCTGTAATCAGAGCATTTCAACTCTTTAAACACCAAGGAGCTGGAGATGCTGCGGGTGCAACTCCCCACCCTCACACAGCGCTGAGAGAACTCGCTGAGCATCCCCTGAGACACTGCAAACCAAACATGCCCAGAGAGCAGGACAGCCTGCCGCTGATTGCTTTGTTTTCCAGCCTCTATTCCTGCTGGAGAGCTACTCCCGAGGTTTAGAAATTAAGAGCAGTGCAGCTATTCCAATCAGCCTTTCTGAAGGAGGTGGAGATTTTCAAAGATAACTTTCCCCAGGGCAGGTGGGTATGAAACCCAGAGGATGGGGAGGGAAGGCAAACCTTGCCTGGGAGCCTGGCCTCACCTGCACCTCCCAAAAACTCCTCCCAAGTGCCTGGTGCCTGCAGCACAGCAGGGCATGGGCACAAACACACAAACAACACCCCCCAAGAGTCCAAGGCATCCACCAGGTAAATCACTTGGAGACTGGATTAAAGAAAGAAAGAAAGAAAGAAAGAACGAAAGAAAGAAAGAAAGAACGAAAGAAAGAAAGAACGAAAGAAAGAACGAAAGAACGAAAGAAAGAACGAAAGAAAGAACGAACGAAAGAACGAAAGAAAGAACGAAAGAACGAAAGAACGAAAGAAAGAAAGAAAGAAAGAAAGAAAGAAAGAAAGAAAGAAAGAAAGAAGAGGATAGCACAATATTACTTAATTGGTAATATTACCTGGTACTTATGATTTGAAACAAAACCAGGGAGGAAATTCTCTTTCATTTCACAGGATTTTATAATGTGGGTGAAGGGGGCAGGACCCTGTGGCTGCAATCCCAGACCATCCCCTCTGTGACCCCCAGAGATGCTCCAGAGGAGCAAAACAAGACACTAAACTGGTGTGGAGAAGGGTTGAGAAGGGAGAGTATAATATGTAAAAGAATAAAAGCTGTTTAGCACAACAAAACTGGCCCAACAAGGCTGCTCTCTGCCAGGCTCCCTCATTTTCTGTGAAAAGCAGTCACCTGCTATAAGGAAAAGAACAGGGACTGAGTAAGCAGCCCCCAAAAACACAGAACACCAAATGACAACAACTGAGCAGAAAAAATTCCCGACAGGGTGACCTGAGACAGCAAAGCCTTCTGCAAACATCCTTACAAATAATATTAAACCAATAAACCAAGCTGCACACCTCTCACAGCGTGGTGAACACAGATTTAACCAGCAGCAAGGAGAGAAAAAAGGGGAGACTTTGGCATTTGCTGCATGACTCTGGAGGTGGGATTTTCAACAAAGGGGTCCCACATCCCCACAGAGCTGCAAGTGAACTGAGTGGGTATAAAACAGCCACCGAGAAAATGAGAGGAGAAATTTGGTGAGATCCTGTCCATCACACAAGGAAGGTATCAAACAAGCTCCCAAACAGGACCAGGGAGGGTAAAAAAAGCCAACATCACCTTGAGAGTACTCCAGGGGTCTGGAAAGGCCACAGGGTGAGGCTGCCTGAGATAGGAAAAAGCTCAGCTCTGAAGCCCCTTCCAGGATGGTGATCCCAAGGGACTACAGGGAATTGTGGGGTAAATAAATCAACATGAGACAGGACGGTCATTAAACGTAATTATTTCTTTTTCAGCACTTTCAGAACACACTGAAACCCTCCAGAAACACACAGAGATGGAGATAAATGCATAAAAAAACTAAGCAAAAGCCAGAACTGTGCTGAGCTGCACCAAACATACCTTGTTTGTGTGTTATTTTTACTAATACAGTTGGGACTAAAAAGCAAAATGTGTCAGGTTCCAGGAACACCGGAATAGGAAGAAAAAGCACAGTTCTGTTTAAAACCTCTCCTTCCTCTCCCTGTTTATTGTTCCCATCTCTGTTGCTGTCTCAAGCCCAGTTGGACAACAGCAAACAAAGGCTGGTTAAACCCTGTTTTTAGTGTTTTATTCCCCAAATGCCCATCACCTACCAGAGAGCAGAGATAAAAGTGAGGAGTTTGACCTGACCACGCTCACAATACAACTCCTTCCCCGTCTCCTGAACAACATAAAAAGGAATGTCAGGAGAGCAGATGGATTGGAAGGGAATTTGGAAAACAACAATAACAACAACGAAATGAAAGCTGAGACCTAAAAGCTGTCTCTCCATCCAAGTAAAGCTCCAATCCCCCTGGATCTCAGGGCACTCTTGCTATGGGGAGCAGGGCTCAGGCTGTCACAGACACCCCAGTGCCAGCCAAAAACAGCCACAGCAACTCAGCATTCACCACTGACACTTTGAGCACTCCACAAACAGCAGGGCAGGCTTAAATTCAATATTGGGCAGGAATTGTTCCCTGTGAGGGTGGGCAGGCTCTGGCTCAAGCCACTATGTTATACAAGAGATACACAGCAGAATTTAAAGGAATTACTACATAGATTTTTAAAAAAAAATAAATTACATAATGGAATTCTTTCATTTAAGAAGCTTCTTTGCAAAAACCAATTTCTTGCTGCTTTGATTCAATTCAAGATGCTCCAGAACATCCTCATGCTGATCAAAACAAGATCTGGGGGTTTATAATCTCCAGAGGTGCAGGGGATGGGGAAAGGGAGGGACAAGCCACAGGCCTGGGCTGTGTGAACACAGAGCACATCCCAGTCTGTGCTCCATGAACATCCTGCCAAGTCAGCTCCTGCAGCTGGAGCCTCACACAGGGGGTTCAATCTGCCTTCTCCAGCCCAGAAATTAAGTTTTTGACAAGAAATCTATTTCTTGCAGGGGCAGCATCAGCTTTGGAGAAGTGTCTTCATTAGAGGCTCGTTTCATGCCAATGAAGTAACTTCCAGCTCTATGTGATGTTTGAGAAGATGCAAATCACAGCCTATTGCTCAGCATGTTCCTGAGTGCCAAACAATCCCAGCTTGTTTGACAACTCTTCCTTAAGATGAAGCTAAACTGCCCTTTTGTGCCAATTAAAGACTCACCAGAACGCAGCCTGAACCTGCATTACTGTTTAATAAAAAAGGGAAGAAACAATTTTATTCCCGTTTAAAAAAAATACAAACATCTTTCTAAGGACTCTTGTGACAGGAGGTCTTTTAGTTCATTCAGACTCCCCAGCAATAATCGTGATAAAAGACAGTTGTTTCTCTAGGCAGATCAGAAAATGATCCCCCATTGCAAACATCTGCAAACAGACAAGGTTTCCCAAAGCCAGAGTTCCAGAGTTATCACTGTTCTGGAAATAAAAGCAGGACAAAGTCACCTACAGAGCTCAGTTCTTCCAATCATTAAGTGAAGGAACTCAACAGTGAGGTGACAGGTTGGCGTGGGCTTTGGGGTTTTAATTATTCCTTCTTTACACCCAGCACTCTTTAAAAGGTCATATTAAAAGTCCGACAGATCTGAAACAATAATAAAATTCTGGCCAGAAAAATCCTGCAAAAGCAACCAAACCAAACCAGGAGGCACCAGAGCCCCTCTGTGCCCCACCAGCAGTGGCTGCACTGCACTGCTGCCTCCACAAAGGGCTCCTCAGATAAAGCAGATTTAAGTGTCTCTGACATGCTGAGATAGTTTGTGCCTCACCCTGAGCACAGCTGATGATGCCAAGAGTGGTTTTTCTCTGCCACTTTAGATGAGGTTATTTCCATTCCTTTTATTTTTCTAACTTGTTTCATTATGTTTGTCTAAAACACGTTCACTGCCTTGGAAAAACAAAAGCAAGAACAAGAACAAATCACGCTCCTCAATATGTTGGAATTAAAAAAAAAAAAAAAAGCTGGGAGAGAGGAGAGCAGCAGCAGAAAGCAGCTGTCCAGCTTTGGCAGAAAGTTCACAAACTAGAGATTCTCCTTGACCTTCACTTAGTTTTTGGCACCCTTTGGACACTCCAGCCCTGTCACAGCCCCAGCTCCTCTGCCTGGAGCCTCCAGGCTGGGGCAGATCCTCCTCCAGGGCCATGGGGGAGCAGAGCCCCCAGCACTGCCAGGGGACAGCTCTGAGCTGGGCTCTGCCTGGAGCACCTGGCTTTGGTCAGGGTCAGGGAGAGCACAAAACAACATCTGGCAGACGAAACAGGGACTGTTCTGTGCTTTCCTTGCTCTGGCCCAGGGTCTGTGAGCACAGGCAGGGGTTGCAGGCACTGCTGGGCCAGAGTGGGGAAGGGAAGGGAAAAGGGAACACAGGCTTGCACGAGAAGGACACAACTACCCAGGAGATTTCACTCAAATTGTGCTCCCTTGAGCTATGGCAGCTGAAAGAATGAACAAACAAACCAAAACAAACCCCACATCACCCAAGAACTCCAAAGCCTCTTTCCCAGAGCTCCCCAGCAAACCCTGTGTGCACCATCCATGGGAGGGGGGATTCCTGCCCTTCCTCAGCTGCAAACCACACTGACCCCACACTCATTTTCCCCTTTCCACCCCAAAATACTCTTCCCTGGCTCCCTGCAGCCAGCTGGGCTTTATGTAACCTGCCCACAGGGCCAGAGCCCCAGGGCACTGCCTGCAATATCTGTGTGCCATGGACGTGCATCTATTACATAGAGACCTAAATATAAAAAAATTCCTTCCCTTTAAAGAAGTGCCCCCACCTTGGGGAATGTTTGTTTTGATTTTTCTTTTTCTGTCAATGGATTTTGCTCGTGGCAATGGTTTAAAGCTGGACAGATTCCACACAGAAGCTAACCAGAAGCATTTGTTTCTCAATAAAAGCCTCAATTGGGAACAGCCTATATAAAAAATAGTTTTAAAAAGAAGGAGGGGTGGAAAGGAGAAAGGAAAAAAGTCTTTACTTAGTCATGCAAGTCAAACACTGTAGAAGAGGAATGAAATATGAGTGTGAAGATCCTGGGAACACAACACTGGAAGGGACATTCTGTGTCTTATAGACCTTCACTGTCTTAAGCAACAGTCTGTGCTATTCCTTTCACTTACTGATAGTCTTAAACTTAATTTCAACCTCCAGGCTAAATCTATTAATCTTACTTCCTCTGCTTCCCTTGTTGTTTCTGCTCCTCAGTCAAATAATTCTCTGCAGGTTCTGAACCCCAAGACACTCAGAGAGGCACCACCCCTTTTCTTGCCAACCTAAATCAACTCTTCCACCTTCCTCCCTTCTCTCTCAACCACATTAAAAGCTGTAACTTCCCCATTAGGATCAATTTCTCCTAATGATCAGATTGTGTAAAGGCAGCAGCACTTCCCCAGAAACACCCGTGTCTGTGGCAGAGCCCGTTCCCCTTCACACTCCAATCCTCCTCACAGCTTCTCCTGAAGCTATTTCCTTTAACGAGTCCCCGACGGTGTTTTAGTCCATTAATTTATCACACTTTCCTCTTTCAGCCTTCACTGTCATTTCCAGCTGCTCCTGTGAGACAGCTGGATCCTGCTCTGCACTGAGGATGCTGCTCAGCTCAGAGTGCCCCAAACACCCACGGTCACTGCAGAGCTGCCACTGACACTGCTGCCACTAAAACGCCTTTAAAGAGAAAAAAAGTCATCAAATAAAAGCCAGCTTTTTGTGTTTGCACCATGCCCTCCCCCTTGGAGAGCTCCAAGGCAAGAGCTGCTCCCTGGCACTGAAATGTGAATGAAATGCAAAATGTAAACAAACAGACTCAATGACATAAAATAAAATTATCGAGTTTCTGGATGCCATCCAAATTTAATAGCACAGAAGGAAGTTTACATTGAACTTGGGGATTTTTTAACCTCAAGTGTCTGTTTAATTTTAAAAAAAGCAGCTGCTGGCTACATATTTGTGCAGTACACTTTCACACAACACACACACCCCGCCTGCCAGTCTCCTGCATTTAAATAAAAGTCAGACAACCATGAGGAGGCTGAAGAATCACCCTCCTGCTCCCAGGGCAGCCAAGGACCCTGCTCATGCTGCCTCCAGTGCAGGTTCTGACCCCAGGGCAGCTTTAGGTTTGGATATTAAGCAAATCTTCTCCACCAGGAGGGTTGTCAGATGTGTGGATGTGGCACTTGGGGACATGGGGGAGTGTTGGTTTGGTCCTGCCTGTGGCAGCTCCCACCAGTGGAGAGAACACCCAGGAATGCCTTAACCCTTCCCTGCCCTCCTCCAGAGACACAGGCACCACATGGAGAGAGATCTGCTCCAAAACGGGTCATTTATTCCATACCCTTGTTATTTGCAGCGAAGTATAATGGAAAAAATTGACTGTTTGCTTGGTGCAATAGGGCATGACTCTTTACACAGAAATAATAGCTAAACAGTGATGGATTCTAAATCTCCATTACAGTGAAAGATTTGAAGGAGTAAAGCAGTTAGAAAAATAATTGGTTTTCTTGTTTAGCTTTAAAAAGCCTTTACACACCATCAAATGGAGAAGACTTCTCACTTTATTTTGTTTTTTTCCTTGAAAGGGAGGGGTGTTCCATCAACAAAGGGAATAAAAACAACCCCAACCTACTTAGGGAAAAAAGGGAGGCCTTTGACCTTCTCTGGGAATGCTGGAGGGTGGGGAAGCCCAGGAGATGCAGGAGCACAGCCCCATCCCATGGGCAGGGCACAGGAAGGTGAACATGGCTCAGCTCTCAGCCTTGGGCTCTTCTGGGGACTCTGCACAAGGCAAGTCATTGCCACAGCAAACCAGGGATGTCTGAAGTCCTCAAGGAAAATAATTAAGCACCAAACCTGGACAGGGAAGCAAGTGTCTCTCTGTTCTGGAGGAAGAGACAGAGCCTGAGACCTCAGGAGACAGAAGGGGAAGAAATGACTCCTGCAGCCAAGTCCACCCTAAGAACTAACCCTGCCAGCACCTCGCATTCTAAATCCAGGCTGCAAAACAAGCACCAGCTAACTGGAAATTGCATAACGACGATGAAAACCACCGAGGGCTTTTCTATAATGACAAAAAAGCAGGTGCTTACGGGTTCAGAACCCTCCAGGATCCCTCTGAATATTTCAAACACCAAAAATGAGAGACTTTTTCATGTTTTCTCAAGGCAGAGACCTTTCCCCCTGTGCCCAGCTCCTCTGAGGCAACTCTTTCAATTATTCAGCAGCTGGCTGATGAGGTTTGGTGCTGGCTGGTGGCACCCAGGGAGCGGGGAGGGGACACAGCAGTGGGGACACAGCTGCCCTGACATTTGCAGCAGCTCCGAGAGCGAAGCCGCGGTCGGGGTGACCCAGGGCACCCCACGCTGCTCCAGGTCAGCTCTGCACACAAAAGAGCAGCTGCTGGGAGCTGCTTTCCTGCAGATCCTTCAGCAGGGACCAGCAGTAGGTGCTGAGAGGGGGGAGCAGCGGATGCAAAGCACCTATTGAGGCCCCATTAATTTTTCAGGGATTTTCAGGATTTGGCCTTTGCAAAACGCGGCAGGAGGAGGAAAAGTGGAGAAAGAGACTCCAGGCAGGAGGAGAGGCTCATCAAACAACTCTGGCAAAACAGAGAAATGAATAGAAGCTGATCTGAACTCTTCACATTCCCTAATTAGAAGGGAAAAATCCCGGGCAGAGCTGGGAGGGAGCCTTGGCCCCTGGCTGCTGCAGGGCTCACCATGGCACACACACACAGGCACAAGTTTCTCTCCCCAGCCCAATTTCTGGAAATTTATTCCAGTTGTAAACCATTAGGTGCCAATTTTTCAAATCAACCTTAAGATTCCATAGCACTGGCTGCCTAATAGACTCTGAAAAATCTTCACAGCTGAGCAAACGTTACCTAAAAACATCTTAATAAGGCTCTTGCTATTCTTTCCCCTCGCTGCTCACAGAGGGGAGACAGTGCAAGGCAGCTCCGTGCAGGGGGATGAGGGAACAGCACTGCTCCAGAGTCAGTCAGATCTCCCCTCCATCACCCCAAGGATTGTATATTAACATCAGCCAGAGGAGGGAGAAATTCACAGCCTGCCCTGCACAGTCCTCGCTGAAGAGAGGAGAAAAACTCCCCACTGTTTGTTTCTTTGGGGTACAGGGGGAAAAAGGGGGCACAGGAGGTGCCTGTGGCTCTCTGCCATTTGGCTCTCTGCACACCCACATGGTCACTGCTCAGCTCTGAGTTACAGCCATAAATTACAGCCCAGTGAATTACAGAAAATCAGCATCACTTTAATCTTAATATTCCTGCCTGTGGATTTCAGCAGCTCAAGGTCAGGCTGGGAGGGAGCAGGGCTGTGAAGTTCAGCCCCAGCCTGAGGATGCCCCTCTCTCCAGAGCTCTCCTCCTCAAAGGGGCAGCTTGGCCAAAAGGTCCCCAAAGTTTTCACTTTTTCAGGAAAGTTTTAGACCTGCTACATAAAAAAATGTCCCATTATGCAGGCTGGGAAGCTGGCCAGCAATAACTCAAGGGCCTGAGCTTGGGATGGAGGAAAAAGACCCAATATCCTATTCTACAGCTATCTGAAAATTCAGATTACGTCTAATGCCCCTCATGATTTTCTCCAGCTATCCCTGGGGCACCAGATAGCCTGCATCTTCTTTATTTACGTTTAAATAAAAGTAAATATTCCTACTGGATTCCTTTACAAATTCCTGCACACAACTTAAGGAAATAAAGGTCTCATTCCAAAGCCCACCCCCAGGCTCAGCCTATCCTCCCTGCTTTGCATGTCCTTTATATTGAATTGCCTGGGAAAACAATGCCAGGTGGGCCAGCAGGGAAAGGTTTCAACTTTTTTTTGTGGCAAGTTCTCATGGCTTTGCACACACATGGAGCTGCAGAACTCGAGCAGGAGCTCCGAATGCAGCCAAGTGCTCTCTGAAGAACACACTCACTGTGCTCTCAGCTCTGATCCAAGTTTTATAACCAGGATTCAAAGCCTCAAAAAGGGGGGGAGAAGAAATTAGGCTTATAATGCTAATGCTGGCAGATTTAGGTTCCGTGTTAATAGAACATCTCTGTGCTTAGGAGGAGCCGGGGCCGCGCGCGATAATCGACACTTGCACAACATCCACTGGGCTGTGTGAATATCCCAACTCTGCTGTGAGCAGCTTACAGGAATTACAAAGGCTGAGCTAGCGAGGAGAGAAAGGATTACTGAGGGCCACAGTTCATTCTACTTCTGCGTAAACAAAATATGACCTTGATTGAATTAATAATCAAACTTAACACTCCCATTAAAGCGTGGCCGGAGCGATAACCACCCGCGCTGCTCCGGCCCCGCTGGACAAATGGACACTCTCAAGGCTTCCCATCTCCAAAAAGCCTAAACAACCGCTTAGCAGGATTAATTTTTAATAACTCAGCACTTTGTTTTTATGTACTTATTAAAATTTAAGACACCGAGCCAGTGACCCCTGTAATTTTTCAATTGTTCCAAGCATGGAGCCTGGGCTGGGTAATTACGCTGGAACAGCTGTTGGAGACGACCTTGCGATCAGTGGGGAAAAGTGATGCAATCCTATCGCTCTGCTAAGCTCCACAACGCTGCCTCTCCTCCTCCCTACCCCCTTATCATTTTAAATAAGTTCATGAGTTAATTACACAGAATAATTCAGAGGGTTATTTGGGAAAACAAACCCTCTTGACAGACGAGTAAATGACAGCCATGGCTACGAGCACACAGGGGTACTTGCAAACTTCACCTTCACCATGAAACATCCATTATTCCTGTGCCAGACCTCCTCTCCAGTAATGCTGGAGCAGAGTGAGCAGTCAGATCCAAACCCTTCCACAAGGAAAGGCAGCAGAGCTGTGGCTGCTGGCTCCCAGCACTTGGGAAGGGTCCTGCACAATTCTGTCAGGGTAAAAATAAAAGCTGTGCCTGCACAGCCCCAGCAGAAACCAAAGAACTCCCTGCAGGATGCTGCAGGGGCTGAAGCATCTGGAAACAGCCACATGTTCTCTAGAGGTATCAGCCTCCAGCAGCTTCTGCACTGTCATCAGGAAGAGGGAGAAAACAATTCCTAGAAAAACAGCTAAGAGGAATTTTCATTTCCAGGCAAAGGGAACAAATCACTGAAACACAGTAAGAGCTGGAACATGGAAATGCAAAAGAACAGAAAATTATTGAATGCATAAATAACATGTGGTGTGTCTATTTACCCTGGTCACCTGGGGACAAGGAACAGGGGTATGGGAGCCCTCCATGGAGCCTGCACCACACATCCCTGGCCAGCCGAATCTACAAACACCACTGAGAAAGATGCTACAAATAAAACTGGGCAATGGGAACAGGCAGCTCTGGGTACCTGGGAGCAAACAGGAGCACCAGGCACTGCCCAGTATCTGGCACCAACACACTCAAATTACATCAAAGTTTCTTGCTCTTTACAAAAAAAGCCTCATAAAAATCAAAAGTCCCCCACCAAGAGCTTTAAAGTGACGATTTCAAAAGCAATTAGCAGGCAGGCACTGAACAGCCACGTGCAAGGTGTGGAAGGCAGGGCTTGCTCTGGCCTAGGACATGGAAGGATCCAGCCTCTCACATTCCCAGCACAGGCAGCCACTGACAAGAAAATAAACTGCATCAGTTGGAAATGTGCACAAAACAATTAAAGGTAAACTGAGCTTCCTTTGCAAAACCAAACAAAACACTGTGCTTACAATCCTCAGTGCATTCCTGGACACAGTCCAGGACCAGCATTTCACAGTGAAACCTCTGCTGGTGAAGCACCCAAAAGCAGGGGTGAGGTCTCTGAATCACCCCCCCCATCTGTGCACTTAGGAGCTAAATGCACTTAAAAAGATGAGGAGACCAAAAGGAACTTAATAGCAAAGCACTGCAATCACTGGTCCAAACCTTTGACTTTGAAGTTTTCCATTCCATCAGGGAGAAGAATCCCTGTCCTCACGGAGCTGCTGCAAGCCCCACTTCCCCTGTGCAGACAGCAGTGTCTCAACACACAGCAGCACTGCAAAGGCCTCGGGGTTTGCTTCCACCAAAAATAGCAATTGTCAACAGAGACACCAGATTCCAGCATCACGAGCTGGTAGGGATTTGTATCAAAAATTAATCTGCAAATGCCATCATTCCATAGAAACTATCACCACTATAAACCCCAGCATGGAGGGCCATGAGCACATTGCCTGGGATGGAGTGCTCCCCTGAACCTCTCACCGAGTTCAGCAGCAGCCAAGCCAGTGACTCTCCCTCTGCAGCTTTTTTGTTTTGAGTTATGCATTAGCAGATGTTCTTTTATCTTTCTTTTTTTTTAAGGTTGTTTTAGGGGGGCAGAGGTAGCAATAAAGCAGAACTAAGTATTTCCAGCATGCACAGGGCAGCTCAGTGCAGCTCCTCATCCACAGCTGCTGCCAGGGAACACGTGTGTTTGTACTGGAACAAATGCACACAAATGTTAGTGTGGTTTTTACTTTTTTTTTTTTTTCCTGCTAATGTGCCTTGTTCAAAAGATGAAACCCTTCCAGGAGGGTGGGTTCTTTGTTTCTTCACTGTGCTGCATGTGGATATACAAATCAGAAACTCCTTGTGTTTATGTGGTTTGCCCAGGTTTGTACCATGCTGAGCACCCAACATCCAGCAGTGCTCCAGAACTCACAGATATATGATGTGCATTTAAGTTTTAGGGCACTGAATGTAAAATTTGCAACGTTGTGTGAGGTATGAGGGGCAAAGGGGAGATGAGGTGAAGCTACAGTCAGTTATTTTCAAGTACTTCCAAATAACTCTACTGAGAGTTGCACTGAGAAACACTTTACCAGTAAACATGTACCCAGTGTCCCCCAACAGCTCAAGTGGCTGTTAAAGAGGAGATGAGAGAGAGAAAAAAAGGCCTTGGTCTGCTTTTGAAAATGCAGCTGTAAAACCCAAAGCAGAAAGGCTGAAATGTGAACTCAGAGCAAAGAGGCTGATCCCAGAGCTCAACCCTCATGGGCAGCACTGACCACCAGCTCCAGGTCCTCAGGAGGTGTCTGGGCAGGCCAAAGTCCCTCTCAGACCCCCAGCACATCCCTGCAGTGATGCCACAGGGAGAGTGGCTGCCCCTCTGCTGTTCCTCACCCCCCTCAGCACTGCCAGGACAGGTTCGGGCTGTGAGAGTGTGACTGCTGAAAAACATGAACTAGGGGATAAGCAAAAAGCACCTAAAGGCACTTAAATCCAGTCCTCAGCAAGGGGCTTGAGCCTCAAAGGGATTGAGCCCCAGTCAGGCTCTGCTGGGTGTAAGGACAGAACCAGGAATTCATTAAAATGCACTAAACACACAATTATCAACTCAAATACACCTTTAACGAGGAGGAAGGGCCATATTTAAGAAATCTTGCTGTGTCCCATCCTACATCAAGGTTTTCCCACCCCAACAGCTGATTGAAGGCAGGATACTGTTGGAAACATTTTGTTTTTCCCTCCCAGGCATCCCACTTTCCTGGCACACAAGGTGTGAGCCTTTGGGCAGCGCTGCTCCAAGGCACAGCCAGGCTGGAGCCAAGCAGGGAACAGACCTGGGCTCAGCAGCACCAAAAAAGCAGGAAAGCTGCTCTGTTTGCTTTAGGAAGACTAGACAGATGTGACTCAGAGGAAAACAGTGGCCAAATTCTGGCTGGTGGCTCAGCCCCCAGAGCCAGCAGACCTGCAGCCAGCAGCAGGAGCACAGCCCAGGCTCTGGCTGCCCTCCAGGGAGATTCATGGAAAGGCAGACACAGACAGGGGACATGGGGACACTACAACATCAGTCCTCAGAACAGTGAAAAAAAACAATCCCCACCCCTCCTGCACCTGAGTTACCCAGGCAAGGTGAGTTATTTGGGGAGTTTTTTAGACAGACACCTCTGAAATATGTTGGTAACCTCTTCACCTGGATGCAGCTGCCTGCAAGAGCAGACATCATTACCTGCCCCTGGAAATCAGGAGTTCCCCAGTTACACTCAAAACACAAGCCAAGACCCCTCTCTGCTCACAGTTAATATTCAGTCCTGCTCACACCTCAACACTTCATGATCTCCAATGCTTTGCTGCAGTGAAGGCAGTGACACTTCAGCCAGATTCCACAGGTGGGAAACCAAGACAGAGACTAAGCGACTTTACTCCCAAAGTAAAACCTGTGACAGTGCTGAGACTTGAATCCAGATTTTTTTTTCTAACTGCCAGGCACTTCCAAGCTCTCTGCTGGCCCTTGGGACCATTCCTCTTACCATCTGCACAAGTGAGGACAAACAAGCAAGTACCTTTTTTGCTTTGAGGCCATGTAACAATGATGCATCACTCCCCAAAGAATGCTTCCCAACCTTGAAATGACCAAAAAGCTCCTCACCAGCTGCCTCACATACTTGTTCTTGCCTCCATTTATTCTGCAAAAAAAAAGCTGCATTCAAAAGACTTTTTTTTTTTTTTTTCCCAAATGCACTTGGAGACGACAGCTTAACTGTCAAAGGGATCAAGAGCAAAAGCTCCTGTACCTCCATTAAACTGTAACTGCTCAACAATTCTGGCAATCTGCTCTGAGGGCTCCCGACAAGGGGCACACATAAAACACTCAATCCCATATGCTTTTAAATCACCCAGAAGCAGCATGTTCCTGTGACACTGCTCCTCCTCCTCTACTAACCAGATTTAAGTGGTAATTCCATAGGAGGGGTGATTATCACTAAAGTTTTAATGAGTTGCCATCTGCACCCTGCACTTCATAAAGGGAGAGAGTTCCACTACCGTGCTGTCCAGGAACATAAAATGTGGCAACAAAGCATTACAAGGTGATCTAAAAGTAATACTTCCCCTTCCCTCAAAATTAATGGCTTGAACTTGGCAAAGGGAAGGAAAGGAGGACTGCATGTGGAGTCCTGAGAAACCGTGAGAAGGCTTTATTTAGCATCACTGAGACTCCTGGCTCTTGTTTGGCTGACACTGAACTTCAAAATACAATTATTAAGCATTAAGAACCACGATAAATCTTGTGTGCCATCAGAGAGGGAAACTGTGTACTGAGTTATCAAAATATGCACAGCAAACTGGCTGCAGAAAATGCAATAATCCCGTGGATAAGAGCCTCGTTTGGGTTTATGGCCAACCAAAGCTGACCCTTTTGTCCCTTTAAAGTTCACTAAGTCATACATCACCCAGCCTGGCATGTTTGCTCCTGAAGTATCTGAGCTGCTGCAGCTGTCTCAGAGGATTTAGAGAACCAGGAGCCAACAAGGAATTTTTCATTAACAATGTGGAGAGCAGAAATCAATGGTCCCCTGTGGCCATGTCATTTCAATGGGGAAGGGGAGGAGATGGAGGGAGAAGAAATTCTGACAATCCAGGGAGTGCAGGCAGGCTGCCAAGCCATGGCACACTGGCTTCTCCTGCTTGTTTCAGCTCACAAATGATGTGCAGAGGAATTCTTCCCACTCAATTCCCTACCTGGAATGGAGCACCACAACACTTTGTGTGTTTATCTGTAGTTTATGCACACACACTGTAACAGGAGGCACCAGTAAGAAGAGGAGCAGTGGGGACGTGTTCTTTCCAGGGAAACTGGGCAGAACTCAGTGTAGAAGGATCCCAGGATGCTCTAAACCACCTCGAGTGCATCCCACAGGTGATACCCTGGAGCTGGAGATCGCCTGGACTGTCCCAACAGTGCCAGGTCCCCCACAGGCACAAGTGAGGGGCAGCAGAGTCAGGGCAGTGGAGCAGCCAAAGGCAAATCTCTTCACAGCCCAACCAACACAAAACTGTCAATTATTAGTAGTAATTCCTGCTTTCAAGGAAAAAGGAAAAGCAGATTACAGGGCTGTTTCCACTTCTGCACCAGGAGAAAGAGAAGGAAGGGAAGGGAGCACTAAGCTTGGAGAAGAGCTTAAAACTCATCCAAGTGAGCAAGAGTCAATCCTCTCTTAGGATTACATAAAACCTGTTGAGTGTTAATATATGCTGCCTCCATTCTCCAAACAGTTTATGAACACTGTAATTTTCCTCACTAAAACACTGTCTAACAGCACCAATCCCCCTTCTAATTATAGACGTCTCTTTATGCATGATAATCTTTATACAATTAAGCCCACTTAAAAGAATAAATGATTAAATAAAAAACTGTTTAAAGAACACATAAGGTTGGGATAAAAAAATGACAAAAGCACAAGAGATTGAAAACTAAAGCAGAAATTCCACCCTTAAGTGCATGCTACTGAGGGAAAAGAGCAGCTTTGGCTTTCGAGTCTGAACTGGAAGCCCAAAGCTGAAACATTAAAATAAAATCAGTCTTCCATTAAAATAAAACCAAGCCCAAAAAGAACCCACAACTGCCCTTACAGGCATTGTTTATGGAGAGACATTAATCTCCCCTCAATGTGCTCCCTGGAATAAAACCAGTTGGTTTCATTTCAAGCACAAGAAACTCTCCCACAAAGTCTTACTAAACTTCATGTCTAATTCAGGCAAAGGGGCCTTGAGGTACAAATATATTGAGGAAGAGTCAGGATTTGCTGGAAGGCTGGAGCAGTACCACTGTGACATCCCAGTCCCTTCTAAAACCACTGTTATTCCCTGTGGTTAACTGTGCTGGCTTTTCTGGCCAACAGTGCCATCCATCAAAGCTTATCTACTCTGCTGATTATTTCCATTGCAGAAACACCAGTTATAGGGTCAGGCCTCAACATGCAAGGGACTGTACAAGTAAAAACCAAAAATATCTATGACCTGACAGGTCACAGAATTAAACTGAATATAGACATGCAGATAACAAACAGAAAAGTCCTCAGTGCTGGACAGACAATCTCAAAGGAAACAGTCCCTAGACACACTTCCTTCCCCCCCCCCCCCCGCCTTTTTTTTTTTAATGTATATTAAAAAAAATCATAACTTTTCCTGGGGGCCCCATATAATTAAGATTCAATTTGATTAAGTTTCAACTAGAGGCAGGTATTTTCTGAGCAGGGGTTTGTAAGGGAAGAGGCCACCCACCCACGAGCTGGGCATTTCACAGCACAGGCAGGGAGGGGAAAAGGCACCCAGAGGGAAAAGGCACCCAGACTGCTGCAGGCTTCCTGCCCCAGGGCAGGCAGGAGGGTCCCCTCTGCCCACAAATGTGTGTATGTGTGTGTATATAAATATCTATGCGAGATGTGGCTGCAGACAGGCTGGAGCACTCGGGGGGGCAGAGCCCTGCCAAGGCTATAAATAGATGGGTCTATTTTTAAGTTGACCATCGCTTAGCGCAGCTGAACTTCCTCCCCTCCTGCTCCCTCTGTCATTGCTCTGGTTCACGTCCTTGCCCAGCTGCACACGCAGTGCAGGCTGCAGACAGAGCTGAGCAGGCAGCAAACACCTCTGAGTTAACTGCCCTCCCTCTGCCATCTCCTGCTGTGCCACCAGCCTCCCACTGAACAGCAGCCAAAGCCCAGCTCGGGGCAGAGCTGGGGCTGTTTGTGGAGGTCCCACAGCCCCACACAGGCTGTGATGATCTCCACAATTCCCTCCTCTGTAACATCATCCTGCCCTCCTGCACAGCCCCTGACAGAAGAGAAGTTCAGCTTTGTGTTTTGGTAGAACTGCTCATAAGAGGGATTCCCCCCCTCCTCTTGCTCCATATTGTAGCGAACATTATATAAAACTTGAAAGGAATTCAACTCCAGCTTTTATTTACCACTGTGCATATGGGCCAATGGCTGTGGCAGGCGACCAAGTTTGCTGTCAGGCTGGCCAAGTTTGCTTTCATTGCTGCAGCCCTGCTGTGTGTCTCGCTGGGGATGGCAGCACAGGGGTGAGGGCTGTGCTGTTTGCCTGTCCAGCTGGAGGGCACCTCAGGAGGCCCTGGCACCCACGGGGAGCCCTGCAAAGCACAGCACAGGGTGTCCCCCAGGAGGTGACAGTGTCACCCATGTCCTGCAGCACCCAGCAGGGTGAGAGCTGCGTGAGAAACTGGTAAAGATTCTTCTGAAATAACACCCAGGGCTGGTACTCAGCTGATGGGCCTGGGATTCCTCTTGGGACTGCTGGATGCTTGTTAAAGATGAATCAACAGCTTAGCCAGGCCAGTCCTGGGGGCCTCTTCACAGGAGCTTTATCTCCTGGGACCACTGAAACTGCAACGGAGCCCAGCAGCACCAGGGAGGGGCCGTACAGAACCTGCACAGCCCATGCTCTGCAGAGCCAACTCCCTTGGAAAAGGCACTGTAAGAGCACTGCCAGCCCTTTGGGCTTTGTATGGAAGGGGTACAATTTTAAGTGCAACAGACCTGAGGAGCAGCAGGGCCCTGTATTGCAAGGAGAGTCACAGACTGCTCCGTTTCCAATTCAATCCTTCTGTTCTGTGGGCAGGACTGTGCCTCAGCAGGTAACTGGAGCCTCCCAAAGAGCTCTGGCACCACCAGGCATCCCACAGCTCACACCGAGATGCTCTGAAGCAAACAAATGCTCAGACACCACGTGCCATTCCAGACATTCACAGCTCAACGATGAGATGCCTTTTCCAACAGCTCCCTCAAAATAAAAACAGGGGGGAGCATCAACATTCCTCCCTGATGGAGCTGATCCCACAGCTCTGTGGCAGCTCCAGCACTTCAGACTTCACACACCAATAAATGACCTGTCCCACCTTGCACGACACAGTGTTCCCCCCCTTCCCAAGGCTACCATGTTCTCTGGCCTGGGCAGGTTTAGAAAAAACCCAACAACACCCCAACCCAAAGAAAACCAACACTGACGACCTATTGGTTATGCTTTTAAGCCAAGTTGTTTGCTAAATTGTTATGACCTTCCTTCCTCCCCTCTCTCCCCTCCCAGTCATGAGCAATAGGAATTAAATTGATTCAGTCTATCAGTGTTCTGCATCTAAGTGATTAAATTCAGCCACTAGAAAAATCTGTTTTGTGCTGCATCCGAGGAAAAGCAGCGCAGCCATTGGACCCAGCCCGGCCGCGGGAGGGAGGGAAGCACAGAAGGTAAAACACACTTGGTCATTGTGCTGGTATCGTTGGCATAATCTCTTTTTCTCCCTCTTTTTAAGCTGGATCAGTTATTAGATGTGCCACTGTGAGTGGCCTGGCAGGGCAGTCCTGGGGAGGAGCAGCAGGGGCACAGACACGCTGTGACCTGTGCTGTCCGTGGTCGCTGTGTTATCCATTCCCCTGCCAGAGGACAGGAGCACACCAGCCTTGGTGACATCCCCAGCCCTGCTGCCATCCCCAGCCCTGCTGCCATCCCCAGCCTTGGTGACATCCCCAGCCCTGCCGCCATCCCCAGCCCTGCTGCCATCCCCACTGCAGCCTGTCTCCCACACACACACACAGCTCTAGTCCTAATTTCCCCAGCCTGATGCCCAGGCAGCATTCCTGGCAGACAGATGCCATGCTCTCGGGGCGAGTTCCAGCCCTCACAACCAGCTGACCATCTATTTTAAGCTGCTCAGCTGGGATTTTACTTTGGGACAACCGAGCTGAGAGGAGCAAGTCTTCCTCCTTTCCTTCTCTTTCTTCCACACGGCAATTAGAGGAATTAAAGAGGATCTCACACATCTGTGCAGCCCCTTGTTGGGAGGCTGTGAGGACGCGGGGAAGGAGGAGCTGGGGAGGGAGGCAGGGTTGCCATCTGCATCTGCTGAGCGATCCCTGAGTGGAGCAGAGGGAATCCAGCCCTGTGCTGTGCCTGCTCCAGGCTCCTGCTGGCCTTTCCACGAGGATCCTGTACCTGCCTGTGAGCACAGGGGTGTTCCAGCCCCTCTGTACACTGCAGAGCACCCAGCCCTGTCTGTTCCAGGGGTTCAGAGAGAGAACAAACGCACAGGCGGAGAGGGAAGGCGCTGAAACGGCTGCCTGTTCAAGCCTGCATCCTCCACGAGTTCCTGCCTTCCTGCATCTGTGGGATTTCTGGCACGGCCAGTGCTCTGACCTCGCCTGACCTCCCCAACTGCATCAAAGGGCCTCATCTAAATAGGTCACTCCTGGCAGAGGGAGTAAAGTTCAGAGGAAGCTAAGAGACTTACCGGCTGCCTTAATCATCACACCCCCCTCCACCACCTCTGCTGGGAAAAAAGAGAAAAAAAAAAAAAATTACATCCACGGTGGCAGAGACAAAATGCTACGGAAAAGAAAATTGGGATCTACGTACTGTGGTAGCTGAATTTTAAGCAGCACCAAGTCTGAGAACACATCTGGAAACACACATGCAAATTCTTCACAGCTAAAAATAAACGTCTCTGCTGTGTATTACTCTCCAGAGTGAAAGTGCTAATATTAATTGAAGGGTTTTGTTTCATTTGATTTATTTTATTTTTATTCCAGATCAGAGCTGATAAATCATTTCTTTAAAATCACATAGATTAAATTATCCAGATAATTTAAAGCATTATACACTTAAATTAATATTACTTATCGCAAACTACCAATTTGCCCCAGGCAAACCACATTACCGACAGTTTCCCTTTGTTTTTGTAGCCGATATCCTTCACTTTGGAATTGTGTCCTTCACGTCACCTCTGCAGAACGCCACAGCCTCTTTCCCGTGTGTTTTCCAGGTTTAGGACTAACAAATATCAAACGAGCCACACTCACAGGCTGGAGCTCTTCAGCAGCTCAATGCTGATTTACATCAGCAGAAGCTGTTGCCCTGTTTTCCCCAGCAGCTCCTCGGAGGAAAGCTTACAAACTTAATTCCCTCTTTACATTTGCTTATTCAAGTTCCAGCTGCATCTCCCCCTAACGTCCCATTAGGGCTTTCCTTTTAATTACTTTTTCATGTCATCTGCGCCTTCCTTGCGAGGTCCTCTTTCGAGGAACTTGGCTCTCTCTCCCTGGCCCCTTTCACTGAGGATATTTTCCTTCCTCCACTCTTCCACAAGGCTTCACCCAGCCCCTGAGCCTCCACATTCCACATCCTGCCCGTGCCAGCCCTGGGCTCTGCCCGAGGTGACACCAGGAGGGGACACAGGGCTGGGTGTGGAGCCTTCAGCCTCCAGCACTGCACACACCTGCCCAAGGGACAATTCCACAGGGCACAGACTGTCCTTGGGACTGCCATAAACCACCGAGGGGAATGAAAACAAACTCCTTAATTGCAGGCAGGTGTGCAAAGCTGTTCCCTCTGCCTGCACCAAACTCTCCCTGGAAACACCTTTAAAGAACAGCAAAGCCTTGGAGAGATGATGTAAGAGAGGCAATGGTCATTCCTGTGCCACAAGGCAGCCAGGTCACTCCCCAGGGAAAACCACACTCATTCCCAGGGTCTACATTTATTTATATATTACACAGGCTGAAATATTTCTCCAAAGCTGTGCTCATCTTTCTTGCAGTGCACTAGCCAGAAAGACATCTTTCTTCTCTGCTCTGCTTAAAGATCATCTTCACTACACCAAGATGAAAAACTGGAATTAATGTCAAGATCCACAGGAGAAATGAGTTTGCTCACATGGTACAAGCCATCAGAAAAGTAAATTCACCCACAGATAGATGGCTGATAAACAACTACAAATTCAGGCCAATATGCTTCAAGTTTAACTACACATCACTGCAGAAGACAAGACAGATCAGCTTTTTGGACGGCACTTGGAATATGTAAAGTGCTATATAAGTAGTATTATTATCACCAGGCTGCCGAGGAAGTTCCCTAGATTTACCATCTGGGAAAAATAACTGATTTAAACAGCCTGTGTGAGGAAGTCCCAAGAGCAGTTAAGTTTTTCCAAGTACCCTCCCAATCAGTCACAGATGATGCAAAAGAGCAACGCTCCTTTTGTCATTTCACTTTAGTTCCCAGGAGCTGGGGAGGATTAAGGACCCAAACTTCCAACACTTAAGAGGACCAGGTTAGTAGAGATCCTCCTCCTGCCCACCTGGCTCAGGGCACTGTGCCAGGAGGACCCAGCAGCAGTGGAGGAACATTTCCCTGTACAAACCACAGTGAGCATCACACCCCACTGCTCCCTCCTCCGTCTGATGTTGGGTTTAAACTGGATGATTTGTTCTGCATTAATATTTCAGCAGCACTCTGAGCAAGGGAAGGGATTCCTGGCTGGGCTGTAGCACACACAACACACTGATGGGGCTGATGCACCAACACTCCAACCTGCCTGGGGAGCCCACAGGAGTCAGGGAATGGCACATGGAAGAGCACAGACAGACCCTTCGCTCAGCTGAGACAGAACCTTGGGCTGGAAGGAACATTGAAGATCCTGTTCCACTCCCTGCCATGGGCAGGGACACCCTCCACTGTCCCACTAAACCCTGCCCAACCTGGCCTCGGGCACTGCCAGGGATCCAGGGGCAGCCACAGCTGCTCTGGGCACCCTCTGCCAGGGCCTTCCCATCCTCACAGGGAAGAATTCCTTCCTTAAGATGCTTCTCCCAGCCCACACTGCTCAAAACCAAGTGTCCACCTCACAGCTCATGTAGACAAACACAGCTCCACCTGGATCACATTCACTCCTATGCTCTGTGTGCAAACCAACTCCAGTTACCTCTAATAATGCTTTTATTTTTGGAGCCCTTCTCTGATCCCCAGAGGCCAAGGCAAAACTGCCCTGGGCAGCAGCATTTTCACCCAGCCTGACCACCATGGCAGGGCTGAACGGCCCCTGGTGCACCAGCTGCCCTGGCCTGTTTGCACAGCTCTAGCCCAGTTTGATTTACACCAAGTAAACAGAGGGCAGGAGTGAGCCTCCAGTCCCAAAAGATGCATTATCTCAACCTGCACCTTCTGTACTTTTTACAGAGGGAGTTTTTAGGTCAAGGAATAGTATATAAACCTCTCCACTTAAACAGCAAAGAAATGGAAAACACGACCTGCAAGTCAACCAAGCACAAAACTTCCTTCCCACCAGGAACCCCTGTCCTAATTATTGATGAACACAGGGCAGTTCTGGCATTACAGAGGTTTTCAGTTTTCCCTCTCAGCTCTTCTGAGGGTAGGAATAACCAACATTTACTGCTTATTTACTTCAGAAACATGACTGCAAACTGTTGTGTATTGTAAAGATGCATCTGCTGATGCCAGCAAGGTGTTAAAGCCTGGCTGGCACAAAAACCCCACAGCTTCAAGGCCACTCTCAGGAAGGCAGAGCACAAAGGTGGGAAGTGTTTTTGTCCCTTCATTTTGCTTTTGCCATCCTGGGTGTTGAAACTCTGCAGCTCTTCTCTTTGACAGGATGGGCAGTTCTCTTTTTTGATTGTTTTCTGAAAGTACAGGAGGGAGAGGCAGAGAGTTTCAAACCATCCAAAAATGGTAGAATTTGTGCTACACTTAAACAAACCTCTGGCTCCAGCTGCCTGGAACTCAGCATCAGGATCTGCTCTGTATAATCGGACAATGTCTGATTTTTGTTCCTTCTCTTTTGTTTTCCTTTTCAGAGGTTTATTTTTGAAAGAGGACTGTGTAGCAGGGCCTCTTCCATTTCAGGGAAAGTAAACAGAACCCTTTGCAGGGAGGATCAGGGATGAAGGAACAAAGCCAGCTAGACTAAACTGTATGAAGGTGAATTTATTTGTCATCATTTGGTCTCGCAGCAGCACTGTGACTTTGATCAAGGTCGCTGCAAGGTGCTGCACACAGCCAGCTCAGCCCCCTGGAACAGCCTGCAGTTACAGCAGCAAGAGGAAAGCCACACTATTAGTCCCAGATTTTGGACAAAGACCTGAATAAGACCAAAAATAACACAGCAAATCAGTGCCACGTCTGCAGGGCTGAACTCCTAAACCCAGCACAGGCACAACTCCATCCCTCCCTTTATCCCTGAGCTCATCTGAGGGCCACGCCAGCTGAAAACATCATCTCCCCCAGGACCAGCCTCCCTGAGCTCAGCTGAGCCTGCAGCAGTGCCCAGCCCTGCAGGAGCCTTCCCAGGGCTGAAAGGAACCAGGTCACCACACACAGCCCATCCAGGCACTTTGAGCACCAACATCCAAGTGCAAAGAAACCACAGGTACAAAGGATTTGGTGGGATCTCTCTAGGACTTATTTGGCTTTCTCATTTGGGACAGCTGTGTGCTGCTTCCAAGACCAAGTTTATGTGCTGTACCAAGACTAATCCCCAGGTGCAGACATGCTCTTAAACACAAGAAATAGCAGGGGCAACTCTTAAAACCAGAGCTGGGAAAACTGAGGGGAGTATTCTCAGTGAGAGAAGTGGATCCTGCCAGAGCTGGCTTTGCCCAGAGCATTCAGGAATAGGAAATTAAGGGGGCAGGAGAGAGGCCAACCACTTCTTCAGCCCAGTGGGGATAAAAGGCAAGCATGATAAATATTCAAGTTCCTGCTTATTAGGAAATACTTGGCAAAACCTGTGAAGCCTGAAGGGGGTGTTCAAGAGAAGTGTAGATGGTGTTATGGGAAAGTTAATGAGATGCTGTAACCATATCATACACACAAAACTAGGTGAGGCCCCTGTGGGCCATTATATACTGCAGGAAACTTTATGGACACTATAATGCATTATTTTTAATGATTCCCTTGCCTGCTTCACACCCTGGACACCAAGGAAAGTTTGCCCAGATTTCTGGTGGTGTTTTAGCAATGACACCTTGCTTGTTGCTACGTTTCTGGGTTACTTTAATGAGAAATAATTGGGTTACTTTCTGAGATTCCACAAAGCCCACGCACAACGACCCAACATGGAGAAAGTGGCTGCTGTGTTGCAGTCTCTTCACACCCTCTGCCTTCCCGAGGGCTGCTTAACCGTTTATCTACAAATATGACCACAAAAACACTGGCACTTGTGCAAGTTCAAGTTTGCACTGTCATCAACCATCTCCGGGGAGAGCCAGGCCTCAGAAATAACCAGCTGCAACATCACAACGATTGCCCCTGCAGGAGATGTATATAATGAAAATTGAAAGCTGCAGGATGAACTTCTTATATACTTGTCCTTTTGGTTTATTCATCAGAAATAATTATCTGCGCTCGCATTCACGGGAGCACACACTTTATGATGTACATCAAAATTTAATGGATTTTTAATAATACTGTAACTACAGCAGAAGCACAAAAAAAAAAAAAAGAAAAAAAGACAGCCATTAAACCATATGTGCTGTGTTGGTGGGTAAGTGGTGTTGAGCAAACATCAACAACATGGAGCCACAGTTTAGCATCAACAACGGGAACGAGGAACTGCCACTTCCAGGATCTGAAAACGGGAGCGAGCTCTGATCCTGTGTGTTCAGCCTAAAGGCTCCTTAGCAACAAAAACAAACAAGCAAACCCAGTTTTTGAATCTCAGGAGCCTGCAGGTGGTACCCTTGGCTTTTGACAAGCACCCAAACACCCCAAAACTCCCTTTCTCCACCTCTGCAAGGAGAGAAGGAACACGAGCACACCCCATGACGGCAGCAGGGGGAACGTGCTCGTGCCAATTAAGTGCTCCCAGGATTTCACAAATCTATTGATGTTATTCCATAAGCATCAGCAGAAATTGTTGCTCCAGCAGGAGAGACTGACACTCTAAACACTCTCCTGAGCAGCCAGGCTGAGCTAACGAGTCGGTGTGAAGCATCACCATGTCACCAGTATTTGGACTGGCATCTATTTATAGACCCAAGAAATTATATACGTGGTGTCCCCACCAACAGTGACACATCTTCATTCAGGCATGAGTCACCTATTCACAAGCACGTTTCCAAAAATAAATCCTATTTACCAGAATTAAATTCCGCACGTTTGGGGGAGAAATTGTCTCCTTAAAAAAAAAACCCCAAAAAAACAACAAAACAGGCATGTTAGAAAAGCAAACAAGAGCAAAGAGGCACCGGAGCCCTCAGCCTGCAGGTCCCCACGTTCTGCAGGATCACGCTGAGGCTGGAAATGTTTAAGATCCAACAATGAAGACGGTCGTGAGTTGTCATTACAGAGCCCTGCCAAGGTCACCACAGCGCTGCCGTCCAAACAGAATATCCAGAATATTCTTGGCGCCTCGCGCTTTGCAGAAATACAGAGTTATATTGCAGTTATTAGAGAGAACAGACAGAGCGAGCGCCAAGTCATCCCAGAAAATGTAGTGTTAAATAGAGGGTTCAAACCACAAAGCTGTTGATGGGGAATGTTAAAAACGTCAGCGTGGCTGAAAAAGACATTTGCCAGTGGTGGGAGTCAAGTGGGGAGCTACTGTTCAGCAGATGCAACACAGACCGTGAGGGGACGTGGGTAATGGGACCTACGGTACAGTTGTTGATACAAATTATATCCAGAAAGCAGAGAAATAAATGGCTAAATAAATAAATAACGCAAAAATGGAACAAGTTCAAACTTCTTTTATAGTAATAGTCTCCAGTTGAGCATAATCACCAAAGCTATAGTGATAAGATTGCCAAAACTAGACAAACATCTGTGAGATGAATTCATCTCAGAGGGGAAGCCAACAGCTTGTTATCATTAAAGAGGCAATGCTCTCTCTGCGTTTGAACTGCAGGCGCCTTGTTACTGCGTTTGCCGAGGCAATTGCACCAGATGTTGGCAGCTTTCTTCAGATGGATGACAAGCACCTGCTGCTGGGGAAATTAAATGCTCCTCGGCCTCTTCTCCTTCAGGGGAGGGTGGGCTGGCAGGGGAAGGGGGGAGTGGTGCAGGCTGACCCTCTGAAATAAACCTATTTATGCAAAGTGACAGTAAGTGCTGGTTTGCCAAGCAGTGAAACGGAGTGGAAATTCATTGGATCTCTTCCACTGCCCCCCGGTGAAATCTGCTCCCACCCTCCCAGTCCTGACAATTAACATGGCACGGATGTGAACTCGCTAATCCACCCGGCAGAGTGAGAGATCCAACAGGGGCACCTTCACCTGCACAGCCAGAGCTCACACCGTGACTGCCCCACAAAGGCCCCACAAAGGGGGCACAGCCAGGGGGTCTGGGCACCTCCTGTCCCAAAAACAGGGTCTGGGCACCTCCTGTCCCAAAAACGGGGTCTGGGCATCCCCTGTCCCAAAACTGAGGTCTGGGCATCCCTGTCCCAAAACTGGAGTCTGGGCACCCCCTGTCCCAAAAACGGGGTCTGGGCACCCCCTGTCCCAAAAATAGGGTCTGGGCACCTCCTGTCCCAAAAATAGGGTCTGGGCACTCCCTGTCCCAAAAATGGACTCTGGGCACCTCCTGTTCCCAACAAACACCCAGCATGAGCTGAGAGCCCTCACTGCAGGTAGCACACACCCAGTACACCCTGCCAGGACAGCAGGAGAATGAATGGACACTCCAAGTGGAATCCTGTATGTGGATCCTGTTTGCTGGAATTAAAGACCAGCCTCCAGGAGCACGGGTGTAAATGTGCCCCTTTCACCATCACATACATTGCAGGTGCCTCACTTGGAGCAGCAGCAAATGGAACAAGGGCTAAACGGTTAAAGAAAATGTTTTTTAAACTTTTTTTTAAAAGGAAACACAGAGCAGCTCCTTCTGTGACAGAGTTACGAGTGCTCTCCTCTTTCTGGGAAAGAAAAACTACAAGGTGTTAACTCCCCTTATACCTGCAATCATTTCTTTATGACACATCCAATACTCCTCCAAACTTCCACCACAGCACAGAGGCTCATTCTGTGCCACACAGAACAATTTCAACACCACCATGCCCTGGGCAGAGGGGGAACACTCTGTGTTCATTCCTGCTCACCCCAAAGCCCCGTGAGTGTCCCTAACACTTGCTTGATCTAAACTGGCCACAGGCATTTTGGGTATCCTTCAGATTAAGAGGCAGTTAATCCTCATTCTGCTTAGATTATCTTAATTGGCTCTTCATTTGAGCTACTTTGCCCTTGTCCCCGTTCCTGCAGTTATATTTATACATACATACACTGTACCATTCCCTCTCTGGGCTGGCAGGTATCACCAGGAATGGTAATTATTGATAGGATGATGTGATTCATGCTTGGCCACCACTCTATTTCCACCCAAACATGTGCAGGCATTTTTAATTCCCCCAAGAAAATAATGTATTAAGTGTTCCTAACAGAGAGAGAGACATGAGTATGATGGACATCAAATGAATTTCATATTCCACCCCTGCAGAATTAACTTCAGTTTAATTAAACTGGTCTCACCTCAATATTCCACGTGTGAGCAAAACTCAAGATATTTCACCTCTAGGAATGATGGCCATTCCTTTCCATGTGGAAAAAGCATTATTACACCTGCTCCCACTAATTCTTCTCCACATTTGGAACAATTTTTACCACGTTCCTCCTGGGCACTTTTAAAAGCTCTTTTCTTTGTGGCCCAGACTTGGAGCTGCATTTCAAACATTCTCACTTCTCCCATCACTCAGTGCTGGGGTCTCCACTGTGTGGGATGATGGCACTGATAAAATGCTGACTCTCCAATCAATTATGTTTTAACCAGCTCACCTGGACCACGAGCCTCCCAAACCTGTGAGTTTCAATTACACCCTGCCAGGTTTAAATAACTGCTGCTGCTTTTTCATTAGAGAACCAGTGCTAAAACGTGGGTTTTCCCAAAGCTGAGCTTGGGGCCCCCTGAGCTGCAGCTCCTCCAAGAGCAGCAGAGCCCTGGAGGGATGGCAGGAGCAGCACCTACACCTATAAATAACTTGTGGAGAGTCCGGGAGGCTGAGCTTACAGACAAGTGCCAAAGTGGAATCTGATGCAATTTCACAGCAGATATTGAAAATGTCCATCAGATATTTCACCTGGCTCCCAGTGCTGGAGATTAACATCACCATCTTCTGCTTGGTGGGGCAGAGCTCCAGGCAGACCCTTGGGCCCAAATGGGGCTCAGAAATGCCCCCAAGCACTGCATTCCCAAATCTTCTCTTTCCAGGGAAATTCTGCATCTCCAGCCCCACTCACTGGGGCTGAATCCAAGAATGCTCCAGGGATAATATAAACATCTTACCAAACAGGATTAACTCAATTTGTTAGGGGTTTTATATAGCCTACTGCATTTGTATGAAATTAAAGCAGGGGGGAAAAACAAAATTTATTTCTTTGGGGTCTCAGAAAGGATATAGGTAATTTCCATGGGTTTGGCTCAGTTGTAAAACTGACACAAAGACATACACAAAAAAAAAATTCACATGCACGTTGAAGGAGGAAACCTGAGTATTTTGATGTAACTCCTCTCTCCCCAAACACAGCCCCTGGAATAATGATTGATTTCACTCATCTCCCACAGGCTGCGGTGCTACAGCACAAAGCCTCCTCAGCACCTCATCAACCAGAGGAGAAAAGGAAATAAAAACTGCACTTCAAACTTCTGCTGGGCTCTGATACCGCCTCCGTGCCCACAAATCCCTCCTTAACATTTCCTCTTTTCATAAAACCCAGGTAGAAACCAACATCTAATTTATAACAAAACCACTTCCACAAAGCATGTGGCTTATTACAGACCACCTAAAAACTGACTTCCTGTGTACAGCTCCTCACTGGCAGCATGAAAACAGTGGCTGCTTTTCAAGCAACGATCAAGTTTCTCAGTTTGTTTAAAAAAAAAAAAAAATTAAAAAAGGCATGTGTGGGAGGGAGAAGAAATAATAAAAAGTGCTTTAGGCCATGAGGGACCCTTATATCCCGGATCCCTCATCAAATGCCAAAGGTAAAATTTAAAGGAATATTTATTATCCTTTGGCACATCGTGGACATAAGGTGGAAATAAGGAAATGTGGAAGCAGGGGAGTTTTAAAGCACAAGCAGTGGTGGGGAGGAGGTGGATGCTGCTCCTGTAACAGAACAAACCCCAAAAACTCTGCTTTTCCTTGTCCCAAAGTCCTGAGGAGCTGCAAACAATGACGTGTTTGTTTATTGCTGGTCTGTTGTAAGGAGATGAGGGGATCCAGATTAAGCAGCTTTGCCAAGGTGGACAGAGATAACTCAGAAACAAGAACAGGATGAGCTCTGAGCTTGGACTTACTCTGGAAGGGAACACTGAGGGCAGCAGTGGGAAAAAAAAAAACCCCATCACATTCTCTGTTTTACTGCACATTACAAATGTTTTGGGAACTGCAGCTATTATAAACTACAATGTAAATAAGAGTCCAAATTTGTCCCTTCATTTCAAAAACCATAACCAATTCCCAAGTACTGAACAGGGAAATACAGTGCTGAAAAAACGTGAAAGGCTAGTAATCTGTCAGCCTGAAAAATGACTTTTCTGCACAGCAAATGCTTTAAGGACAGCCCATCCATGTCTCCTATTGACCGTTAAATCTACATATCAATGTCCAACTGAGGTGACAATACAATTCAAACTCTCTGCCAAGGCTAAATTAACTAAGCTTTCACTTTCATAGAGCAGAATTCCCTGCACCTCCCGACTCTGGCCTTGGCCCCAGCTCCACACAGACTCCCAAATCCCCCCAAAATGAACCCATGGTGAGAAAACCACCTTTTCTCATGCTAACAACTTTATTGTAAAAACATCTTCAGAGGCCATACTCGAGGTCTTGGGGAAAAGTAAACCACTGGAGTGTTTAATACCACAGCAGTGCATTAACTCATTCACACCCAGACAGCCTGGCCAAACAAGGAGGAGTTTTCTCTCCTGTTTTTCCTGATTTATATTTTCACAGCTGTCAGGGAGGGGAGCAGAGGAAGGGATTTATGTAAACCACCCCATTAGGCTGAAATCCTCTGTGAGGATCCCACCTCCTTCCCTCCTGACACAGGGAAACAGAGGGGCTTCATCACAAAGGGTATTTTTAAAAAAGGTTAAACTGGTTGTTATTTGCATGCAGGGCATGGTACAAACAGAGGAGGAAATTCTCATTTTTGCTGTTCACAGCTCCCAGCTAAGGGGCTGTGGAGCCAGGACAGGTGTGAGAAGGCACCTTCTCTCTCTTAATTAACATTAGACACTAATACAGGCTATAGAAGGAAGAGATGAGAGAACTACATGTTTTCAAAACTCAACCGTTACACGGAAAAAAAAAAAGACCCAACTCAGAATCCAGATATTATTATTATTCCACCGGTCTGTTCTGCGTCTCACAGGAAATAACAAGTGACTGTACAAAACATTTCAAATCCAGAGAGGTAATTCAGAAATCCTGTCTTGTCTCAAAATTTCCAAATCTTAAAAGCCATTCCTGAGGAAGCAACACATTCCAAGTGAAGCTGGAACATGCCTTTGAAAGGTCTGAGGGACCTTGTAGCAAGCCAGGACAGAAAATAAAATTAATGCATGCTGGTCTGGGCCAATTTCATCTGCAAATTTAAAATAAAATACAAGTGCCAGAGCGCCCCCTTCCCTGAAAGTCACTTTAGGATTCCTGTGAAAGGAAAATTGAAGAGCCAGTGCTCTCAGACTGAAAATAAAACATCTGGGGCCACCACCACCAGCTGTTCCTCCAGCAGTCTGAAACAGCAATATGGGAAAGTATTGTTTGTCCACAAAACTACTTCATACATCTCCTTCAGACATCACCATTCTGGTTCAAAAAAAGGATAAATTTAAATTTGTGTTCTCTCCTACACAAGAAAACATGATTTTCCTACAAGAACAGCTCTACATGAGCTGATCTAATAGCTCAGGACAACTGGAACGTACCTTCAGCAGAACTCTGTTCCCACCCTGCTGGAAGGACACAGTGCCCTTTTCATTCCCAGGACTGTTCCCACCAGGACTCGTTACAGTCAGGAGGTTTTTACTGGGAATTCTGTGGCCGTAATTGGGCCCAGACACGTTACCTGGAGCCCGTTATCCCAACAATTAACGGCCTCACGCCATCATTAGGATCCCCCAGCTCATCAGGGGCTCAGCCCCACCAAGGGGAGCAGCAGCTGGGGCAGGCAAAGGGTTAAAATCCCATGTCAAACAGCAAGTCCTGGCTCTGCACCAGAAGGGACATGGGAACCAGGGCAGCTGAGTTATAAAGGCCTTATTGTAGCAGCCCACTGGATTGGAAATGACTTGTAGGCCTAATGAAACAAAACTTTGGCAGTAAAACAGAATGAAAGGAATGAGACAATAAAAGAGAGGAACAAAGGGAGCAGAGTTGTTTCAGCTTAGGAAAATAAGCTCACTTTGTTGTTGGGAAAAGCCAAAGCCGATTAGGATAAACCAATGACTAGGCATAAGTCTTCCAAACTAATTACACAGTTGGCCATGTGAAGTGTAATTGCAAGGTGCAGGGGAAGGACTGGAGCTCCCACAGGAGCTGCTCTGTGCAGGGAGCAGCACCTGGGAACACCTGGAGCCCTCCCTGCCCTGGGGGTGCAGGACCTGCAGGTCCTCACAAGTGCAACTCACCAGCACTCAGAGCTTCCCTCTGCTGCTCACGGGGCTCCAGGCAAGGCTTGAGGAGTCTGCTGTGGTCTTCTCCTTTTTTAAATGCTGCAACATGTCCCAGTCTCAGAGCTCCACACTTCCTACCCCTCCAGACAGGCAGAAAACAGGCAGCTCTGCAGCCCAGCACAGCAGTACCATGGTCTCTCCCGAGGGGAGGAATGCCAGCCCCCCTGAGCTCCCCCTGGATCTCCTAAGCTCTAACATTTCTCATTTAAATTCCTTTTAAAGCCTGGCCTCAGCAGCTTTTCACACCTAGCACAAGGCTGAGGCTGCAGAGCCCAGACGGGTCAACATGGGCAGTGAATTTATTTTGTTTGTAAGAATGTTTGAAACTGAAATAGGAGAGGATCCCACAAACAAAACTGCATTAGAATGTCAGGATCAGGAGTAATACAATGGCTTTTTTTTCTTCTTCTGACTGTAAATGCTTATGGCTTAGTTTGGTATTTTCCCAGCTTAGCCCTTCTCATGTCCTCCAAGATTCTGTTCCCTGCAATGACTGGAAGGAGAATCCTTCCCCTGCACCCAGAGCCCACCAGCCTCTCTGGGGAGCCCTACAACAACTGCAGGTGCACAGGACCAGCCTCACAGCCCCAGGCAGCCACAAGGCTGTTCATGACACTGCTCTGTGCTCATTCTGTGTTGGCTTTTGGCTTCATTCAGGCCACTTTTCCCCATTTTCCTCCACAGCTTAGAGCAGCTAAGGATGCCCACCTTCCCAGAAGGGAATCTGGGGTTCCTGGGCTTTTGCAGAAAGAAAAAAATAATCACTATGAGAAATGTTACAAGCTAAGTTTCAGGAATTATCATTACCACATACTTTGGTGCTGTACCCCCAATAGTGGGCTTACTTTTCCTTTTCTTGGAGACAAAAGTTCTGGCATTGACTCTTCAAAAGCTGCAGTTTCAAACTCAACACTTCGCCCCTTTCCTGCCAACTCCAGTGACACGAGTGAGCCCACCTGGCCCCAGAGCTGCTGTCCCCACATCCTGTGTTCTCAGAGCCACCTCCAGTCACCAAAACAACCTCCCCTGGCTGCAAAGCTCCTCTCCACAGCAAGCACAAACAGGACTGCAGGAATCACAGAGGTCTGTAAGCAATTTTTTCCAGGCTGATAAATAAGCTCAGCTTTTCAAAGAGCAAATCACCTGAGATGCTCTTATCAAACATGGGTGGCTCCTCACACATTAATTATGTAATGCAATTTGTTTGATTTTAAGCAAAGGCAGAGCTGGCCAATCGATGTGGATCACTGTTTGCACGGAAATGGAAATGTGTGCTGAGCACAGACCTGCCTCAGAGGGCTGGATGTCAGCAAGGGAGTCCTGGAGGGGCAGGGAAGGGGGATGGAGGAGGATTGACTCCTGCAAGGTCCTGCAGCACATCAGTCCTGTATCTGAACACAGCATCCCACTGTCCACACCACGTTAACGAGTCTTCTAATTAGCTGACCCATTTCTAAGGGTAAATAACCACCTCCTGACAACCAGAGCCTCGAGGAGAATCACCTCAAAACACCCTGAACCAAACTGTCCCAGCTGATAAAGAGCTGTGGGGAGAACCCAAACACCTGCACCAGGGTTGGGTCACACAGCCAAGCAGCCTCAGCTCCAAACACCACCAAACTCTCCACGAGCTGGAGCAGGGACTGTGAAACAGTGACAGCAGTGACAGGGGCCAAACCCTGCAAACCTGACCCTGCAGGAGCTCAGCTCTGGTGCCTGGACATGCAGCCTCAGTGGGACACCCCAGCTGTGCTGACATGGGAATGGGTTCCTACCTTGATCCCAAACTTGTGCAATTTTCAGCTCCTTACATTTTTTGGCCTGCAAAATTAAGACACTTGAAAAAAAAAAAAAAACCAAAAAAACCACTCGATTTTTTCCAAAGCACTGCCTTTGGGAAGGCAAAACTCTGCTAAGCTGTCTCAAGAACGGCAGAGCATGAAAGCAGAACCAAAACGTCCTGAATCCCCCAGTCACTCCCAGACACAGCCCTGGCTGCTGCATTCTCAGGGACTGTAAAATTGCAAGCATGAAACTACCAGATGGTGAAATTAAAAAGACTATATTAAGACAACATCCAGACAATATGCAAAGCGCTTATATTGAAACTATTATTAACTTGAAAAATACAGGTTAGTGGAGTTCTGCAATTAGAAGTAACTACAGAAGAAACATCCAAAAGCTCATGTAATCCTTTAATAAAAGGCTCAGCAGGCTGTAAACATCCTGCCGGAATCGAAGATTATTATTGAAAATAAAATGACTGGTTTGCAAAACAACTATCAATCCAGCACAGGAACCATTTATAAACTCGCCTCCTCAGCCCTCAACAAAATCCTGCCTGGCTCAGGCTTTTCAGGGCAGATAAAAGAAACATAAAACTAACTGCAAGGAACGGGAGCTGCTTTGCTCTGGGATACCCCGCTGTGTCCTCACGCAATCTTGCATCTAAAACATCAATTGCTGCACTCCAAAAAGCAAGAATCGAGCTGTTAGGATGGAAATCCATGGAGCTGGAATCCATGGAGCCCTGTGGACAGTGGGGCTGGCAGGAGGTGGTACCACAAATGCTCTCAGAGCAGGCAGCTCTGTGACTTTGTGTCCAGATATCCAGGGAGCTCCATGAAGTCACTGTCACTGAGCTCCAGCCTGGGCAGGGGCTTTGAGCTGTTACATCACAGCAAACACTATTCTGGCAAGGTTCACATCTCCTTCTCTGCATAAACTTGTTTGTCTTGGGGTTTTGGTGAGGGTTTTTTGCTGTGGGGTTGTGTTTTTTTTGTTGTGGATTATTTTTATATTATTTTCAATGTTGCCAGCACTCTACACATACTTGCAGAAGGATTTTCTAGGAAGAAATTCAGTGGATATTCTAGTGACTTCCACATTACTCTTGCTTTTCACGTGGTTCCTTCAGGCACTTTCACAAATTAATGAGCTCTCCAATACGTCTATGTGCCCTTTCTGCCACTGAGATCGGGGCTAACAGAAGGCTGATTTTATGGAGAAGACAACTGTGTAATCACTCAGCCAAGGGTCAGACTTCTCCTGAACAGACACAGATTCACCTCCCAGTGATGCTTTTTTCCTTTAGTGGAAGTAAACAGTGTTGGCAATGTTGTACTTCACACAAGCAACAAACAGAAAAGAAATCCCTCAGGCCTCGAGAAATGACATGGAAAGGCCAAAACTTGGCCCTCCTTTGAGCTCAGTCCTCAATGCACTTTTGTTTTTCAAAACACACTTTCAAAAAGGAAGGGAAGAAAGAACAACTGTGTAGTGCTCACTTGGGCAGAACTTACCTTGCCAAACTGTTCAAAGTATTGCTTCACGTCTTCCACTACTGTATTAGCTGATAATCCACCTACAAATATTTTCTTTGTTCTTGTGACCATCTGTAAGAAATTACAAGACAAGCATATGGTTTAACCAGATTATTTCAAACAACACGTGGAAAAAAAGAAATATTTTTCAGATCCCATCCCTAACCCAGATAATGAGAATAGTTCTTTACAAAAGCAATTCCAATTCGATTTGATTAGATACTTCTTTCTCTGTCTTGTTTTGTTTTCGTTTGAGAGATGGATGAGTAAAGGCTCTCAATAACAACTCTAGCCCCCGGATATTTTTTTTTAATAAATGATTTTTATTGTGCTTCTCAATGCAAATATAAGTGGAAAAAGCAGTCCAAGCACTGTATCCTCATAGCTACTGTCTCAAAACAGAGGTGCCTTTGCCCCTCCTTTTCCTACAGACAGCCTGAATGCTCCTTGGCAGGCGAAAGGCAATTACATCAAACCCAAGTGATGTGTTATTAAGTTTCCACGGGTCAGTTTAAAAGGAACTCGCACAGTTACTTTTAAAATAATCAAATGATGAAAGACAGGCAGAGCTGCCGACGCAGCATCCTGGAGCTGCCACAGCCCCTGCCCATGGAATCTCCATCCCCAGGGCTGGACCAGCCCCTCCAGGAGCCTGTGCATGTTCCCAGAGCTGAGCACCCGGCTGTGCCCTGGTCTGGCCCCACCAGGCAAAGGGATGGTGCTGGATCCCCTACAGAGAGGGGGCAGCACAGCAGAACCCACCACCCTTAACCTGCAGCTCTTGAGGATGGGCAGGACCAGCCCAGGGACACAAACCCCAAGGTGCTTTTGGTGGCTGATCCCAAACCAGCTGGGCTACCATGACTCAAGGCAGACCCAGGACATTCTCTGGAGGGTTGGGGAGGGCTCAGAGCAGCCCGTGGCCCTGCAGCTGGACACAGGAGAGATGTTTGAGTCAACATTAACTCAGGAAACCAACAAACACCTCTGCAACAACCCCGGGCACTGAAATGAACTTTCTCTGGAAACTGGGGGCAGCAGCCAACTCCCAGAGACTGAAGGGAAAAACACCCCCAAGTGCAGAGGCAGGACCTGCCTGGTCAAACACAGACCAGCAGAGCACAGGGATCAATCCCGGTGCCTGCAGATTTTACCACTTTCTTATTTTTTCACTAAAGACTCTGGAGATGCCTTTTATGAGGCTGCTGAGGTGATGAGGAGAGCCCAGAGCTGCTCCACACTGAGGACCCACAGGAAAAGCCTCCATGGGGCTGAGGCACAGGACACATTGGAGCACCACAAACCCTCCCAGCACAGAACAAATTCATCACCACTCCTGTCCCCACAGCCATGAACATCAGCCAGGGCAGGTATTCCCCTCAATCAGCTCCAATCACACCTTACACAGCCTCACTTCTTCTGTTCAGAGTTTTGGGGTTTTTTTTTAAGTTAGGAAGAAAAAGAGAGGAGAGGAAAAAAAAAAGTGTAAAAATTCAATTATTTTTTCCTGGCTGCAATCTTGGGCTCCGAAATTGAAGCCCAAGCATATATTTTTCTGTAGAAAATTGTCATTTACAAATAAAGAATTGGCTAAAGCCGACTTGTAACTAAAGGATTTTGCAGGGCTGTCAAGAGCCCTCTGCCTGCCAGCATCTGATTTAAGATCAGGCCAAGCTTCTGTTGTCATACAAAAGAGGGAGGAAAGCAATTATTCTAAAGCAGTATTTGAAATTATCATCATTTTTATATTTGACCAAGAAAGAAAGAAAAAGAGAGCTACTGCTTTTAGAAGCAAGATTGAAGGTTATAGGGAAGAAAAAAAAAAAAAAAAAGACCACTTTGTTTCAAAAGCTTCAGTCAAAGAAAATATTGGTAATGACAAGCAAATTCACAACATTTTAATGCCTAGAGATGTGTTGTGAGCTGGGAAATGGTTTCAGGAATCAGCTCTTTGGTACCAAAGCGAAGCACAAAATTAAGTCTGCTTTTACAATCCACCTTTCCCTGAAGAGACGCTTCAATTGCTTTGTTCCCACATTCCCTCATCACCAGAAGAGAAAACACACAGCCTGAGCCATCCCTGCAGTCCTGATCTGCTGCCTCCCCTCCACCTGTGGCAGCACAGCATCACCTGGTAAGGCAAGGATCCCTGCAAGGTGGGGAGATGCAGCTGCAGGACATGGGCAGGAGGGACCAGGAGCAGCCTGTGCCCCCTCAGGTGAAAGGGAAGCCCCTCACCATGATGCTCACCACACTCAGCTGGGTTTCCAGGAGCTGCAATCACCCATTTCCCTCCCCATCACTCTCCAGGTGAGCTGCTCTCCCCACACCTGTCTGTGCTGCTGTGGCCTCACCACTTTATAACCATTAGATACTGTGTGAGACTGGGACCAGCTGGAAACAGGCTCTGACTCCTGTTCTGACCTGCACATCCTCACTCAGCAGTCACACAGATGTGACAGGGCACAGGTTCCCCAGGGAAAAGTGCAGAGCAGGGCACTGGACACACAGCCCAGTCTGGAGTTCCTCCAGTCAGAGTCACTGAGCATCTTTACCTTTTCCTGTGAGTAAATTCACAATCTGCTTTCTGGAGGTTGCTCACACCAGGGACACCCCCCCAGGGATGGGGTGACAGAGGCACACACAGGTGGGTTTGGATCCTGTGCCAGCAGCCCCAGGGGTGGAACAGTGGGCTTTGGGTAACAGGAAGCGATTTGTGTGAATCAATCACAAGCCCATGTTTTATTAACGACTCCAGGAGGTCTGGGTCACTCTGAAACCACAATACTCACAGCTCCATGTCTTTGGATTTCATTTGCAGGGTAATATATCCATCCTGGCTGCTGCAGGGCCCTGCAAACTGTGGCTACATGACGGTTCTGGAGGGTTTGTGTACTGAAGGTGTCTCTCTCTGGCTGCAGAAGAATCGCCAGGAGAGGCAGATCCGAGGCTGGTGTGAGGCCATTAATTGTGAGCATCACAAAACTGCTCTGTTTGTGCACTGTGATGGTGCTGAGTTCATCAAAACACCTGTGCCTACTCCTGCGAGGAGGCATCCAAGGTTACATTCTCTTCACTGGCTTGGCTTTTGAAAAATATAATCGCCTTTGTGTTCTGAAACTGAGCAAACACTTCTGGAGGTGCAGGAGCAGGAAGAAAACCTTCCCTGCTCTCTAGCCAGGCAGGTCTGCTGAGTTTATGCCATTTTGTGCAAGGTTGTGGTTGTAATTAGATCAGTTTGGGGCGTATCAGGTAAATCTCCTCTGAACAACAGGCTGAAGGTGCAGTCTCTGGGAACAAAAGCCTTGTCCCACTCAAACATGTCAATACAAATGTGAGCTAAACCCAGCCTACCCAGATGAAGTGAAGGAATGGGGTTTTGCAGAGCTGGGGGCTCCAGTTCCAAGCCCCTGAACATCCCTCACACTCACACAGTAACGCTGCTCATCATCCTCTTGTGGTTCTTCCTTCCCCACCAAAACTCTGTTATTATCCTGACTAGTGAAAATGAACAAAGAAGATTTTAAGCTCACGAAATATTTTGCAGGATTCCCAGAATTTCAAAATCTCAAGCAGTAAGTACCCACCATTCCCTCTAGACGAGTCAAGGCCCTGTCAACAAAGTTACACATTTAACTTCAGGGCAATGGCTTTTAGTATCATTTCCCAACCAATCTTTACACAGCCTTTTAGCTGCCCCCAGTTTTAGTGCAGAGCTCCTGGCTCAGGATGGTGAGGTTGGAAAGGATGAGTGCTGAGTGTGCCACTGACAGGCCATGCTGGGAAATAAAATCCATGTAAAATCCCAAAGCAGGAGACAGAGACACAGACCCAACACATGGGGGGCTCAAGGAACACCCTGGAAACCTGTGCCTGAACCCAGCTCTGGCACACTCTAGTGTGGAATTCATCAAGGCTTTGCATCCTCCACTTCTCAATATGGTGGAAGTGGACTGGAGTACTAATAGTGAATCTGCATAGCAAATTGCTGAAATTAGCATTAATTTCAGATTAAACTAATTATGCATATGTAACTGTTTTCCAGAGCACTCCTCTCTCTCTCGTACAACACTGTGTGCAGGGGTGCACGTGTATCCCAGCCTGCTCACCTCATCTGCAGTTTGGCATTCCATCATTTCTAGTGTACCCACCTTCTAAATAGGTTTATAATTGGAAAAACCAGCTTTGGTATCTGTGCTGAACTGCATTTTATACCCCATTGTGCTGTACGTTCAATCTACAGCATTACCTCTAATTAAAAACAACAATAATTCACGTAACAGGGGAAGTGATCTTGTTAACAGAACAGCCAGGCTTCCTTGGCAGAGCACACACCGTAAGAATTCTCCAGGTTTTTTTAGCTTTTTTTGCCTCTGGGATCCTCCTAGGAAGTTCCACAAAGCTATTAAAAACTCGACTGAAACACGATGCGAAGACAGGATGAAAAAGGCAACATTTAGTGAAAACTGCCAAGCTCTCTCTGCTCACAGGGAACAGCCCAGAACCCTCCTGTCTCCAGGTATTTCTGCAGAGCTGACAAGTGCTGGGGGTGCTGTGCTGAGCCTGTGTTCCAGGGCAAACCTCCCACTCCAAGCTCCAGGAGCCACGGGAGCACAATCCTGCCCTGCTTTACGTGCCACGTACAACACGCTCGAGGATTCAAAATAGGATTTCTGCAAGACTTAAACGGTGCAAATACCTTGTGCCTGACCCCTGTGTAAGCTCATGTCATCCTGTGAGAGCTGGGGAAGGTACGTGGGAATGAAAGAGGCTCTTTAATCCCAACAACCGGCGCACGTTCCCAGCGGGGTAAATCGGCTCCCCCGATTTCTGGGAAAATACAGCTGGGGTTATATCCTCCCAACCCAATCAAAACTAAACTGTTCACCTGGTCCCCGCTGTATTGCTGGTTTTTGGCTGCCTTGGGTCCTGCTGTTCCTGCAGGGAGGGTGGGTTTTGGCGGGTGCTGCACTTCCCTCCCTCGGTGGCATCAGCAGGAGGCAGAACACACAAACTGATTTTTCCAAGACAGGCTGAACTGGCAGCAATTGCCAGAGCCATCCTTGGAGTTCCACAAGCAAACCTGGCCAGGGGCCAAGCAAAGCCCTTCCTGGTCCATCTTCCCAACTGCTGCTGGATTTAACTCTCTGATTTGCCCTCCCTGGGAGGAGGAGCCCCTCATCACCCACCCACAGGTACAGTTAGTGATGACAGCCTGTTGTGGGATCACAGGCACCCCTAAAGAAGGGGCTGTTCCCAAAATAAGGATTTTCTGTCCAGGCAGGAGCATCCCATCCAGCCCCCTGAGCTCTCCTTTACCTGCACCGCTACACACAGCTCCCTGCATGGGAGATCCAAGCCTGAAAATTAGCCCCAGCTGTGAGAGCTCAGCAGGTCTTTTGAGCAAAATCTGGCTTCAAGCTTCCTATCAAAAGATACAGTAAAATTCAGCAGAGCCAGTTCTCCCCCCCTCCAGAGCCCAGGAATAGCTCCCGGCCCCACAGCCTCACTATAAGCAGTTATATCACATCCCTCAGGGCTGCTCCCACCTCCTGTGCTCCAGTTAACTCTTTTACAGGTTACAGAAGCACAGGCAAGAGCAGGGGAGCAGAGCAAACCTATTTAAATCCCCCTGGTTGCTTCAGCTCCTCGTACATGGTGTGGTAGGAAGGAAACTCTAAATAGTCACTGAGTGCAGACAACTTATCCAACCTGCCTGCCTGATTACTGTTCAGCAGTGCTTAAAATCTGCATTAATAACCTTAAACGAAGATAATTATTTTTAAATTAATACATCTTGGAGCCATAAATGGAGAGCACTGCCCAATGTGACTGGGAGGGGGGATTTTTGCAATGCCCAAGTAATGAGGGACAAAGGCCCCAGTGGGAGGCAATTAAACCTCTGGTCCTAAATCTACAGACTACTGGCAAAACTTCACCTTGTGCGGGCAGAGAGAGGGAGAAGAGAGAGAGGAAGGAAGGGGGAGATGCCATTCTGCCCAGGGACTCAGTCTGGAAGCCACATCAGCAGTGCTCACTGGGAACACACATTAACTGACCATTTCATCAATTCCCACCTGTGTTGTACCATCTTCCCAAAGGAAACACCGTGTGCCATGTCCCAAACACAACCAGAAAACCTCTGTCCTCCAACAGGACATGAAATTGTGACAGTCAATGTTTCCAAGGGCATGTCCAAGGTCGGTTTGTAGTGAGGCTCTGCAGGTGAAGCAGGGTGGACTAAAGAGGGGAACCAAGTGAATCAGCCTCCCAAAACACACCCCAAGCCTTATTTTTTAGCCTGGAACAGCACAAGGAGAAGGGCCCTGGCTCTCCCTGCTCTCCCAGAGCCAGGAGGGGTTTGCAGGACAGCAGGGAGAGGCACATGCCTGTGCAGAGGAGCAGAAACTGGGCCAGGACAGACCTGCTGAAGTCTCCAGCCTGCCCCAGGATGAGTGACAAAAGGCTCCTGGAAGCTCAAAGTCCTTTAACTCAGTGTTCAACAAAATCCAACAGCACATGCTGAACTGGAGACAAAAAGGATTCTGCCAGAGTTTGTAAATTCTTCCAGCTCCAAACACTGAGGCCAGTCCAAAGAAATTTATTGCCTCTACAGTGCAGAGAGCATGACATAATTTAAATGCTCCTAAGTTAGGATCAACTAATTTTTCATGATAACCCTGTCAAATCAGCGATGAGAGCTCTGTTAAGATTCCAGATAATCTGCTAAAACAAGAAAAATTCACAGGAAGGGATAAGAAATGTGTGAAGCAATTTACCTCCTCCCCAACATACTCCAGATGATTTCTCTGCAAAGAACAAATGGAAACTTTAACCCTTAGCCTTGATTAATTTCATCTACATACTTCAGCTGCACATGGCAATCAGTTACTGATGAGCAGCTTTGACTTCATCTGCTGAGTCAAGCCACTGCCTGGCTTTGCACAAGGCTGAGCTTTCCCTCTGATGTGAGACCACTAAAAAAATCTTGCAAAATGCCCAGATTTGCCTATTATTGTTGTTGAAATATTTTCAGAGTTTTATGAAATGCCGTGTTTGCTTTTATCCCTCTCCCCACACACAGAAACGGGCTGGTGAATTACAGGAATTGCAGCACTCCCAGCTCACAAAGGGGAGATGCTTCTCCCCTTGCCAGGGAGGGAATCCACCAGCCATTATTAAACCAACATCCTTGTCACTCCAAAGCAGATCAAATAACCCTTGACTGGGAATAAAAGGGCCCTTGAGGAGCTGCACCACAAATGAAGAGTGGAAGCAAGGCAAGGGAAAACATCCATACTTTTTCCAAAGGAAAGGCAGCACCTCACAGCTACAAGAGCTTGTCTCCCTTGTGTGATGTTTACTCACTCAGTGACCACAGGGCAAGTCATTTCAGTCTCCACAGCAGTGATGTATCAAAGAGTCTTGGGAGAAGCTCAGCTGGAGACTGCAGGGCTCAGCATTTAAGCACACATTTGAACTCGCAGCATTTGGGGAAGCCTCATTAGGTTGAGTGCGTTGCACAATCGAGTGCTGTGTGCCTTGATTTCCACAAAAAGAACAGAAATATATCCCCACAGCCCAATGGAGCCTGTGAGGGTTCACTCATTAAATGCCTAACCCGCTGAAAGTCTGATTTGAAGATGCTGGAATAGTGCAAGACATCGTTACTGACATTATTGTTATTAAAGGAAGAATAAAAAAAAATATTGTTCCTAGCTAGGAAGGCCATATCAAACTACCAAGCAAGAGATAAATCAGCCAAGGTCTCCAAAAAAAGACATTATTTCTCCTTTACTCCAACATCTTAATGTGCATGACTTTTTTTGTGCTAGAAATATATTTCTATAAATCCTCCTCTACAGAAAGCTTTGCTTTCAGAAGGGGAAAAGTAGCAGATAAAATACTGCCCATCAAAATGAACTCAAGTCTCTAGTAACATAACTAAATGTGTAACGTTCCAGATGTTTTATGGCCACAATGTCGGATCCATTTAGATCATTTTTACAAACCCGGCAAGAAATCTCTTCCCCAGCGCTGCAAACCACGCCAACAGGTCTGGGACCAATTGTTTATTCACACAGAGACGCCACCAGGGAACAACAGCTACTGACCAAAACTCTGAGGGCTCATTTCTCAGCCACCTACCATCAAAACCCAGAGCCAGAGAGGGGAGCCAGGCTGAAAGAGGAGCTGGATGGTGACATGGACCCTCTTCTCTTGCTATCTAAAGTTGACACATCACTGGTTTCTGCACCTGGAGGTCCTGCTGAGAACAAGGAGTGCAGACACACTGAAACCACCACACACCCACAACACCAGCAATGGAGACACGAGGGACACTGCCACAGCTGCCAGTGTCCACCTCAACACACACCTGGGTACACAAATTCATGTGTCACATCAGTCCCTGCCACTTCCCAATGCTGAAGATACACTTTGTCTGGAGTTTTGCTCTCCAAGCCCATCCAGCCAGTCATCCCCAACATCAAAAGATTTATTACCCACAATGATAACTGCCTGACGCTGCTTTGTTTGTTAATTGTGGCTAGCTTTGCCTTCAGAAGGGCAGCAGCCTAATAAATCAGTTATCTCCAGGAAGAATTTATTTAAAGCTGTTAACACTGTAAACCTGAGCACTTGGCAGGTTCTGTAAGAATGGATGTGTTTGTACCTTGTGTTTTGGGATAGGACACACTCAGCACCCAAGGGGGAAAGAAACCCTGAGCAACACCTTGATGGGTTCAGGCTTACCTGTGCACCACAACAGGCACCTCTTGTGCTCCCTTCCCCAAGGGAGCTGTGCCAGGACAACCAGCACTGTCACCACAGGCTTGGGCTCCCCACAGCAGCTCAGGGACTCACCCAAACAAGAGGGAACTGAGCCCATGGCAGCCCCAGCAGGCACAGCCAAAGCTCTGTGCCACCATCCAAGCTGTGAACAGCAGGAGCTGATCCTCAGGATGCCCCACCACTGCTCCCTGTTCAAGGTGAGCAGCTCAGAGGTGCTGTGCAGGTGCTGGACTGGCTCACAGCAACAGCAGCTACAATGGAGGGACCCATTCTTACCTGATCTATAATGCCAACAGGTCTCTAATAATAATGATGTCACTGAAAATAAACATTTGGCTGGATTTATACACTCCTCCCCCATCCTCCCCAGCAAGAACACTGCCAGTATCAAAGCCTATCACAGCTCAATACACTCACAGACTTTCAAGTACCTAGATCATTACAACACTGCCAAAAATGTCACAGAAAAAGGCCAAGTCGCTGAGATGACTGGATTTCCAGGTCTGGCAGGACGTGAAAAGCTGGGACAACTTCCCATGAACAGGCACTTGTGTAGTGTGACTCCAGCCAAATGTGAGCAGTGTTAACATCTGCCTCCTGCCCCAGGAACGGGGCTGGGCTGTGCTGGGGGCTGAGCTGCAGGAGCAGCAGCACCTCTGCCAGAGTGCAGCTCTTCCTGGCACTGCAGGAACAGACCCACCTCAGCCTGCCCCCACAGCTGTGCCCACACTGCTTATCTGGAGATTCTGTTCCTCCCCAGAGCTGCATGATCTGTAACTACACTGCAAATTTTAATTGTAGTCTCAAAGTGCCTTGAATTGAACAGACAGACACAGGACTAAAATATTTGTAAGAACCATCTACAAGCCACGCAACACAGTGCTGTACATCAGAACAGCTCATACAGGTTAACAATCAAACCTTTCATCCCACCCCTCCAGCCTTGTACCCTCAATATGATGTAAAGCATGGGAGTGAGCTGTCCAGACTGAATTACACATAGGAAATGTTTTCCTTTTCCATGGAGACTGACTCACCAAAACAAGACCTCCACAAGCTGTACCTGCAGCCACACCATGAGAGCTGCAAGCCAGGACCACATCCCAGCACCCAAGAGCTGAGTGGCCACCACAGACCTTTCCTGCCTCTTTCTGAGAGTGATTTGCCACCACCAGAGTCTGCCAGCTCCAAAGCTCTGCCCTCAAGGCAAATGTGCTGCCAGCTTTGGAGGGGTCCTCTGCAGGAGCAAGGGGAGAGGCTGCAGATTGGAAAATCTGAGGTTCTCCACGCAGCTGCAGCTCAGCAATCCTTCATCCACTGTTAAATTACAGACCACATGCTGAGAGTTAAAGACTTACACAGGACTCCAGGGACTAATGGAGGAATGATTTCAGCTCCTAACTGTGCTCTAACCAGGCACTTAGGATGCAAAGCACAAGTTTGTGATACTATTGTGCACTGCATCAAAATGACTTTTTGATACATTTTTGCAAATAACTAATAAGGAAAAGAGAAAAAACCACATCACCCTGGTATTTAACATAATTCTTCCCCTCTGTCCCCTATCCTTATAGTCACATTCGTGACAAACAGCCTCTATCTTCAATTAGGCCTGGTTTATGCATGCATGAAGCCCCCAAAATATGAAAGAGCTTTTATGCAACACCAGATTATCTAATGTGCACATATTTTGCAAAAGAGCACTTTTTAAACACCTAGTCACAGAGAAGGGGAAAAAAAAACCCCATTCCATTCAGGAAGAGAGAAAGGGATAGGAGGAAAAAAAAATCACATAAAAGCTGCAAAAAACGAAAGTGAATGCATTTGTATATTAAGCAATCAAGTGCTGTCACACACTGAAAACACAAAGCACTGAAGTTTAAGTGGGCACACACCAAGGGCCTTACCATGGGACACACTTTTCAGCAGCACAGAAAGCACTCCCTTATCAACCCAGCACAGTATGAAGCAGGATCTCTGCCTATTTCAAAAAAAAAAAGAAAAAAAAAATCCAGAGAAATAACTTCTCTTGACAGCCTGACAGCTGACATTCTTAACTGAAAAAACCAAGTGCCAAGAATTATCAGGCCTGGCTTTTCTCTCCCTGATAGATGACAGAGCAAAAAACAACAACGGCCACACACATCTCATAAATCACAACTTTTATTGAATGCCTCGCCACATAATAGCAACAGTCAAACTGAATAAAGACGCTTTTCAGAGCGTGTCTGTAAAATACTGGGGGAGCACCCAGATCATTCCCAGCACCAGGAGCCTCTCCCAGGTGGAGCAGGTATTAATACCAGTGGCACTGCTTTTCCTATGGAGCTGCTGGGAGAGCTCAGAGGGGTTTTCTCTTTCAGGGTTTCATTAAGAAGCACAAAAGAAAGCAGAGAAGAAAAGCAGAAATTACGTGCAGAGGTAGAAGGCAAGGCCAAAAGCTCTGAACAGGTGAGCAGAGAACTGAGATAGAAGCCTGGCCTTTGGGATAAGTCCCCTGCAGAGACACAGGGAGCTGCTGCCTGGGGATTCCCTCTGAGCAGGAGGAGCTGCCTGCAGGACACAGGTGAACAGAGAGCAGGGGAACAGCTCAGGGAAAAGCAAAGAGGGGAGCCCCAACCAAGGGAAATTCCTGTGATCTCCACACTGACATCACTAATGCTCCTTTGTTCACTTTCCAGCACTCCCTGACTGGTTCCATTAAGACACTAATAGTAAAAATAACAGAAATAATAATAATCATATCATCTATTTTTATCTGAAATAGTGAAATATCAATAGTACCTTTCATCTAAATAGTTTAGAGGCACTTCACTTTTTGATTTCAAGACAGTTCTAAAAATGCATTTAAATCTCCCCTGTAACTGGAAAATTTCTAACACAATCTTTCCAGCACATAAACTGAAGAAAGCAGAGGGGCATTTATATATTAAATCAATTACCAGAACTTCCCTTCCCTTCACCCAAGCTAATTAAAATTTCATGTGCTTCATACCAGTAACTGTGTAGAGGATCACAGCTGGTGTTTTCAAAGTCAAATAAAATAAAAATACAAGGGGATCTTGGTCTGCAACCCTACTGCTGCAAGACAAAAATAGATACTCTGCTCTTAGTGAAATCTAAGTCAGTGCAAATTTGACACCCAACTCCTTTGAAACTTTAAACTCGAGCATAATTTCAGAGTGCCTCAGCCCACTAGAGCGAAGCCTGCAATTTTCACCAGAATAAGGAGTCTCTGAGGAGATCTGGGCAAGTCATCTGTGCTCCAGGGCTCTCAGTTTTGCTTCTTAATCAAATCAGCACCCAAGTGGCTGTAACACACAGGAGCCCAGAGAGTTTGTGAGTGTCTGACAGAAGGGTCTGCTCAGGGTTTTGCAGAAACACAAGAGTCAGCTCAGGGAGGTCCCAGGCTCACCTGGCTTGGCCCTGGGGGCACATCCAGAGGAACCCAAGGCCACCTGCAGGGCTCTGGCACCCTGACCTGACCTGCAGTACCAGGACACCAGCCAGGCTCACAGAGAAGTGACAGGGTTCCTGTGACAAGGGACCAGCGAGTTTGGGGTTCTCCTGCAGCTGCTGTGTGCCCACCCCAGGGTGACTCTGCAGCCTGCCCAGAGATGGGCTGCTGAACGAGATCCCTGTGCTCCAAATCAGAGGCCCTGACCTCAAATTTTACTGAGTGCAAAACCCTTCCTGCATCTGTTTCCAATATTGTCTTTTTTTGGGCAAACAGACTGAGCATATGTTCCTGGGGCTGGTGCCCACACGGTGGGTGGGTGTTACAACCAACTTCTGTGCACTGCGGCTCCCAAACGTGTCTGCCTGCCCACAGCCAGCCCTGCTCTGCTCACTCTGCTAAGTGCAGGATCCAAGGAATAAACAGAACACCCAAAGCACCAAAGTTAATGAAACAACATCCAAGCTGAGCCTGAGCCCCAAGTCCCCAAGGCACAAAGAGGACAGTGACACTGCCACCAGCCCAGTCCCTGCTGCACACTCATAGAAACCAGGCAGGAGCAGCCACAAAGAGCTTTGGTGAGAAGGGCTGCTGCTGCTTTTCCAAAGGAGTGCAAGGAGGCACAGGGAGGGGGGTGGGGACTTTGTTTCCAATATCCATCTGCTCCTGCTGCTGTTCTGAATGTAAAATCACACTTGTGAATCTGTGACATCCTGCCTGGTTGCTGTGGCAATCGCTATGCCGTCACCAAAGGCCAGTCCCTTCTCTTTGGGAAGGAGCAGCAACAAAGATAATGTGTTCACTTAAGTGTTGCTCTCCAGCAACCAACCACCCAACAAGCCCAGATAAGGGGAGAAGAATTAAGAGGGGAAAATGCCAACCAGAGCAGATTTGCCTCTAAACCAAATGTTGTCTAAGTTTCTCAGGAAGGCATTAGCATTTCTTTGATTTCCAGTGTTTTTTTCCTTTGTTCCATTAAAAACTACAAATCCACCATTAATGAAAATTCAGAAATGTCTGTGCTCACTGAGCGTGCAGCCATAAACACCAGCGTGGATTGTATGATTGCTAATCTGCTTCATGGGAAGAAGCCATAGATTTGTCTGAAGTGCTGCATCATTCTTTCCATACAAGGGCCCCATTACCAGACTACACTTATTTGCAAGTCAAATGACAATGCCACTATTTGAATACATTTTCAAGCCCAAAACCCAAGCCAGTAGCTCTGGCTCTCCACAGCTAACTCGATCTGACAGCCATAGCATTGATGCCTGCCAGTGCTGATTGACTGGTGGGATATATTTAGGCACAGGAGGGGAGAAAGGGGGAAGGCGAGTTCCTGGATTCAAGTATACTGTTAGTAACCAAAAATAACAAGCACTGATTCAGCTCCACTGCTCAGAACGGCCCCAGCTCTGTCACAGAGAACCCAGCTAATGGAGAATTTACTACCACAAGGGCAATGCCAAAAAAACACACATAAAAACTCACAAGAGCAATTAGGGCATCTGTGCCCCGAGTTTACGACAAATACAATGAAACCATCATTTCCCTCTTGCATCCATCTTCTAAAATTGCTTAAATAAAAAAGGAAATACTGAATTGGAAGGCCAACAATTTTCTTCCTTTTTCAGCAAGGGATAAACACGTATTGTGCACACAGGTGTGTGTATATCTCCATACTCCACGCAGCTATTATGTGCTCTGATGCCCTTTAACTCCCATCCTTGTTCAGAACACTACTCTGGGAGGGAAAGTGCCACTAGCTGAGGGGAAAAGACCCTCTCCAGCGTTAGAGGACAACATGCCAAGTGTATTTGAAGAGCTGGATTCAATCTTTCCTGCCCCTTCTCTGAAGTGCTGTGCTAAACCCTGGGACCTGAACTATATTTACACATGGAAATCAGAAACACACAGAGAAAAAACATCCCTGGTATATCTGGGGCTCAGAAAGAGGGAAAATAAAGCCTTGTTTGTTTGTTTTATTAAATTCTACAGGCATCCAGGATGTCACCTGGAGCTGCTGCAGGACCTGGCAGATACACTCTGGGTCTCCTCACACCAACACTCAGGTGAGGGAGAAACAGAAGAACAGCCCAGAAACCCCTTCCAAAAGGATGTTTAATGTGACCCCACAATGAGATCTGAGCCAAAAGGATGTTTAATGTGACCCCACAATGAGATCTGAGCCATTCCCAGGCCTGGCCCTCCAGGGTCACCAGCCTGGCACTGGAAATGCCTGTCAGGCAGAGTATGGAGCTCTGAAGGGTTTGCATCTGCTGATAATGATGCCCAAAAATTGACAGACAGCTTCAAGGGGCAGACAGGCAAAGGGAAAAGGTTGTAAAAGCTGGCAGAGATTATGTGACTATCTGCCCCAGAAGCCCTGGGAGGTCTAAATACCTGAGATTCCAGGTAAGCACCTCACCAGCAACACACCACATCCTCCCTGGAATGAAAGTCACACAAGGAAAATAGAAACCACACGCCTCCTCCACTGAACACAAAGAGTGCATTTCTCAAGCCAAAAAACCCAGCCCAGCTTGTTATGTTTTCAGAACAGAGATGCAGCCTTAAAAATTTTAAGGTTTTGTTTAAGAAAAGAGAACCTTAAAGTGTAAGCAGAATCAGGCACCAGAACCTTAATTTATCAATTAGACGCCATCTGTGGATTGTGTTCCTTGGAATAATTGTTAGATTTGACAATGCACTGCTGCTTTACAAAGTTTCTGCCAGCCTTGCTACCATTTAATTAAATTTCTGCACTTAACTTTGATTGCACTGAAAGCACTGCTGGTTTCTGCCGATCGAGTCCCTTAGCCACCTGCTGTGTTAGAACTAACCATGTTTCCACAGTTGTATCAAAAATTATGGGTTTTATTTTTAGTCTTTGTCTTTTCTCAGTCTTCACCAAAAGGAAAAATAATAGTAATAAAAACCCCAACGATTCTGGCGTGCTGAAGCCAACATGGAAAAGAAGCAGCAGCAAGTTTCATGTCTCCCAACAAAAGGCAGACACTTCCCTTTTTGTCTTCCAGCACTGAACAAGTGTCAGGGCATGATGGCTTAATGTGCTGCGTTTTGCTTAAACAAAATGAGCTTCCTGTACCTCCTCATTATATTTGTATACATCTCTTGTATTTATATGGAGGGATAAAGGCAAACACACCAGTCATTTACATACATAAATATTGCACAGGCAAATAACAAGCAAGCTGTCATTCTCGCTTTAGCCCACAGCACAGTTGGGGAAATAGAACTTCAATAATGTCAAATTAGCAGAGTCAAGAGCCCTAAAAGCCTACAAATCTCATCAAGCATCCAAGCTGGTGCTGTGAGTAACCTCAGGGTGAGGAGGAGCCCCCCAGGTACCTCAGGTAGTGCTTTACCCATGTAGGGCCAGAGTTCCCAAGAGATCCTGGTGTGGTCACCCCAAATGTTCTCCTTTCCCAGGCTGTGCCCCAGCCTAGAACACACCACTGCCTCCTCCTGCGGCTGCCCTGGGGGTTCAGTGCTCCAGGCAGCCCTGCCATGGCACAGCAGTGTCAGGCACTGGTTTTCCCAGTATAAAACATCATTTGTGTGTATTTGACCAGTGCAGATACACAAAAATATATTAAAATTTGTAGGAAAGCTGGGGTATGTGTGCCCACTTTCTCAGCTACGATGACTGCTGTGTCAGCCTCTCTATCTCTTCCCCTTATAATTTCTTTTTTTGTTGTATGGGACAGATAAAAACTGCAAGGATTGAGGCAGGTGGAAACGGGTTCTCCTCCCACCCTTCCAACTGTGAAATAGTGAAAAGCGGTTCCTCCACCCTGATGAAGTAGTTTGTGCTAAATCAATGCCTGTGAGATATTTTTAAATCTTTCACTCCAAGTGGTGCCAAAGTATAAAACTATTTTACCCACTAGAGCTAAAAAAAATATAAATCAGCTTTAATGGCAAAAGAAATTCCAAGGCAGTAAGGACAAGACAGTGTTTATGTAGGGGATATAATTTTGGGCAATCTGATGGCACACCAAGAGAGGTCAGAGAAATGAACAAGAGCCTGTTTCCGGCCTCTGCTTAGGCCAAGGAGAGCCAGTCATTTAGATATTCAAATTATTTTCATAATCCTTCATAGAAGGTTATGAAATATTTATTAGCAACCTGTGGGGCTGACTAGCACTGCTCCAAGAAAAATACAGATTTAGGCCATTTCCTAAAGTGGGCATTGTACAGGCTGGAGTAACTCTTCCATGCCAACATAAGGCATGAATAGGTTTTATGATGCATTTTACAGAGAATTACAATTGCATAATTAAGCCTCAGTTGCCACCTCTGATGAGGAACACTCAGCTGAGTCAGTGCCAGGACGTGGCTCCATCCCCAGGCTCAGAGGGATGGGGATGCCTGTGGCTGCCTCAGGCTGCAGAAGGACTTGAGAGAAGTTCTGCTTCACACAGAGTTCTATTTTGTCTTCTACCTGGATCTCTCCCACCTGTGTGTTTACACAAACCTGCTCTTTTAAGAGGAGAGTGTATCAAAGGCTTGTATCAATGGCAGCCAGGACAAGAGCTGTCCTGAGGAAACCCTGTTTCCATGACCACAATCTGAATTAACTCGTCATTCTTAATAATCTGCTGCGCCCAAAGCCAGCACGGGACCGAGGTGTTCCTGTCCACAAACCAGCCCAGGGCTCACTCTGGGCACTGACTCTGCCCTTCAGCAACACTCACAGGGCCAGGCTTGGAGTGTGGATCTGGGCTGGAGCCCAGCTCACCCCTCTGGACCCGACACCTCCCTGCTCTGCCCTGCCAGGGAACCCACATCACCTCCCTGCTGCCCAAACCTGGCACCACGAGCTCTGCTGCAGGCAACAACATGCTTTAAAACCTTTAAAATATCCCAAATTCCTCCTGCTGTGTTCACACTGTGCCCCTGGGCAGCTGCTTCCCTCTGTGTGAGTGCCAGATCCTGCAGAGGTATTAGGGGTCAATTACATTACAAGGAGGTATAGGAAAAGAAAAGACACTTTTCTCAGTCTGCAGTCCTACCCTAAATTAACTTTTAATACGGAACAGAACGTCACATTTGCTTCTCCCCATAATCTAAAAATTTCTCCTTATGCAGCAGCAATAAGGAGGGCTTTTAAAAATTAAAAAGACCTGAAAACCACAGAAGGGTATATTTCATGGCTATAAAAAAGCATTTAAAACGTAGAGTTAAAAAGGTGTTTCAAGTGTCTTCATCAAAGGAGGTTGAAAATGGAAGGAAAATAGGATTTAAAAAATGCCCATTTTCTTTAAAATCAGCTCCGTGAGTCGGAGCACACAAAACCTTTTTGCTGCTGAGGATCCTGAATGTAAATCCAGCCAGCACTGCAGCCAGTTTGTTTGTTGAGAGTAACAGTGCAATTCCCAGGGACATGCACAGCCTTTTGTGCCATATTTTGTGTACATTTCTGTTTTATTCTGTGCCAAGTGCCACTTCTCCCTGACACCCCATGAGCTCTAGAAAGGATCCCCAAATTCAACCCTAATCAGGGAACACCTTTTCAGGGGAGGCTTTATTCATCTCCCCTCCCAAAAAGCTTTCTCCCTCCCATCCTGATTTTGTTAAAAATCAAAGACTAATGAGCATGATCTGATACTGGGGACTTGCACCTTTTCAGCAAACCAAACCTGTGGAATCTGACCCCAAGCAGCAGATGTGGTGTTTGCTGAAGGCTGCAGCACCAAATGACACAAGTGCTACCCACCAGTGCCCTGTGCTGCTTCTTCCCTTCCTTTATTCCCTGTTACTGAACCACAAAGTTTATTTCCCTGAGTTTTTGCAGCTCTTAAGTCCTGCCCTTCATCTCCCTGATTTTTGATCACATCCTCCAAGCATCTCAGACCTTTTACCACCAAACCTCAAATCAAGACTCCGGCTGTAAATCAAGCAGAACAAGCTCTGATTTACCTCTCACCTTAAACCAACAGGATATTACAACAAAAATATCCTGGTCTGCTTGCCAGAAGGAAGCAAAGCATCCATGGCACAATTAGCATATGCAAATCAGCATATGCTGCTGCCCGGCCCTTTTCCCTCCCTCAAACTGAGCAAAGTACAACTGAGCAGTGCTGAAATGCAAATTACCCAGAAGAGAGTTTGGGGACGTGGAGGAAACATAAGGACTTGGAGTCTGGATGCATTCCAACGTGAGTAGCTGCAAACTAAAACAACACTCAAGAACGCATGTGAGGAAGCTTTTATTAAAAAAAGAATCTGCTCTCTTTAGTTAATAGTGGGAATGATGCAATTATACAAGAGGGAGCCAGGATACCCTCAGGCTCCAAGTTCTATTCTAACTAGAGAGAAAGGAGGAAGCAGAGTTGTTCTGCTCGTTCCTGGAGCAGCTGGTGGACCAAGGCCAGGAGTGACACTGGCACAGGCTGGAGGTGAGCAGCACACTGAGCTCAGCTGGGCTCTCTGACCCAGATCCCAGAGCTCACCCTGATGCCACTCCCAATGTCCCCACCATCAGAGCCACCAGACAGCAGCCACAGCCCTGCCCAGCTCCCAGGGCTCACCTTGATATCACTCCAAACATCCTCACCATCAGAGCCACCAGCAGACAGCAGCCACTGACTGCCCTGCCCAGCACCCAGGGCTCACCCTGATGTCACCCCCAATGTCCCCACCACCACTTCATTCATTACACAGAGGACTCAGCTCTGGGTTCAACAGGTTCCACAGCTCAGATTTCACCACTTCCAAAATGCCATGGAGGGGGGGATTAAGACTCTGATGAACCCTCTCTGCTTTTGAAAGAAATCAGGGAAGATTTGGAGGAGAAGGGCTGTCCAAGGAAATGGTGAATCCTGGATACCTCATGCATTAAATAGAACAGTAACCATAATTTCTGACCTACACTAAAATGAATTTGCAAATGACTAGTAACACATGAAATGGAAAGAGAGGGCCTCGCTGACTGCTAATCCTCACTAAATAATTACATTTACATATAAATGTAAACACACGTATAAACCTACATCAATAAAAAGCTGTTAATAATACAACTGTAAAGCTCTGTAATTTCTTTTAAGAAATTCAGTCCAATTCCATGTTAAAGGGAAAGACTGAATGCTGCAGGATATGTAACACAAACAGTGCAGAGACTATCACTCAGTCAAGATTAACACACACTTTTTTTTTCCGTTTATAAATCGTTTGTGTATGGAGACATGCAGCTAAATCAGCTAAAGTACAGATCTAATTAAAGAACCTGGAAACTTATTACTGCACTGTGTAACACATCAAGGGGTTTTTCTTCCCTTTTTTTTTTTTCTTTTTGAAGAAAGATCTGGTCTGAAATCTTATCGGTCCCACACACGCCAGAATTAGTCCCTGCCTTTGTGTCAGATGGAAACTGTATCTAGAAATCATCAAGCAGAACTCAGAGTTGAGATGAACAGAATGCAGCTGTCTTCATCTGCCAGATTATATTCTGTGCTTTCCACTATCAGCAGACAAACTGCAGGTGTAGAGCTCCTCAAAGCCAGACACTAAGAACTAAAATACAAATACAAGTGGTTAAACTGAAGGAAGTTCCTGCCTTGCCAAAGACTCAAGCAGAAGGCTCTGGAATGCTTTTTACTTTACAAGTATTAACTACTGAATAATAAATCTAATTGCCACAGCACCAAGTTGGACTGGAAATAAACGTTAAAGCTGTGATCTCTCACAGCTCCACAGAGCCTGTTCCCACCCTCCCCTGGAACAGATGAGGTCCAGCAGCAGAGATCAATGGGATCCACAGCCCTGCCAGATAAAATCCCTCCTTCACCCCACCTCTGCTCCCACCTACAGCACTGGGGCAAAGAACCCCTTTGCTCCCAGTCAAGGGGAAGAAATGAATGGGTTTAGGGCCCCTCATTCCTCAGATGCCTCTGATTCATCTCCACACAAAAGCTGCTGATGGTCATTAGGTCAGACACACTTCAACACCATCTACTGCTATTTTAAAACACGTCCATGCTGCTCTGAAATAACATTTTACTTATTACACCCTAATCATTGTTATGGCTTCTGACAGCTTTTAAATACAATAGTATTAACTGCAATTAATTCATTTGGAATTAATGCGAGTATTGCAGGCACTTCAGCAGGATCTCTGCTGCAATTCACCACTCATTATTGCACCATTATTTTTTAAGTGTTATCCATAAAGCAGGCTGCCAGGGCATTTGCATTTAGGTGACAGAAGTAGGAACAGAGAGGAGCAATAAATTAGCACAAAAATTAAGCAGAAGGAGACGGAGAATTACTACAGCCCATTGTCTGAAGTTTTAATATTCCTAATGACTTTATGATTCCCAGTCTGGCAGAGCCATGGGAGCAGACAATGCCCTGAGCCCAAAGCAATGGCTTTGCAGGCTCATCCTTCCACTTTTTACCTGCTCACACTCCTGCCCCAGTGCCCTGCATCCCCCACCCAGCTGGCTGCGAGATCAGCCCTTAGCAGGCAGAAAATAAACAGGTTTTTTTTTTCCAACAGGGCCATTAAAACCAGCCAGTATGTCCGGAAGGTAGGGCAGAAATAAAGCATTATTAGCCCATTAAACGGGGTGCCCAGCAGCACTCCTCCCTGGGCAGGAAAAACCTCTTTGGTGCAGTTAACAGCTGGTTTTAGAGCATTAATGACCTCAGGTGAAAACAAACTGGTCATTAAAACCACGCTTTAAGGGGATTAGCTATCACCAGAACATACAAGTTACTTAAACTGAAGTAGTTCCATATGGTTAATTTATCATTTCCAAGGTATTATTCAGCGAAATTCTGATGGTTCCTAAATCAAGTGTGCAAGGGGGAGATTCACCCAGCTCTCCTCAGAGCAATCTGAACTGGAAGCAGGGCTGGCAGAACAGTTTCATTTCTCAATTTGCTGGCTAAACTGAAAACAAAACAGAACCAAAAAACCAGAAGGATGAATTTGCCTATGATTAAACAAACATGTTTTCATTTTGGCAAAACTTAAAAGGGAGGAAAAAAAAAAAAAAAGAGAAAAATTTCATTTTGAGTCAATCCACAACATCTTGTTTCAACTCTGAGCGGAAATACACTGCAGGTTTTTCAGTTTATTTAACCCCTTTTTAAACCTTTTGCCTCTCAGGGCCACTTTTAAACACGGAGAATGCAGGAAGGGAAATAATGGGAGTTTATTGAAGATACCAATGCACAGGTGGGAGGGAGCAGAGGCAGCATCTTCTAATCTGGGTTAGGAAAATCATCCTAACAGATCAGTCCCACCCTGGGCCTCACTGGGACACTTTGGGCTGGGGTTTTACACTGTTTACTGTCACTGATATCTAAAGATAAGATATCTAAGACATTCAGATCCCGGGCAACGTAAAGCTGAAGCCTCACAGCACCAAAGCTGCAATACAATAAACACACAGATGTTAAAGCAGGACCAAACTCCACACTGATGCTACACACACCCTGGTGAGCCCCCAGACACAAGCACTGAGGAAAGGCAGGTTTGTGCCCACCCACCACGAGGAAGGAGAAAAAACACCCCTGGAAAGCAAAGAAAACAAGCTGCAGCTCTTTGCGAGGCTGAATCCATCTAAATTACAAATACGCTGCTAAATACACGCTCCCCAGAACCTAAAGTCGTTTTTAAAACTGTTCTTTTTATCACTGAAACCTTGGGGGAAATTTTAGAAGCTCATTTCATCCTCGTAACACAATGACTCCTCCACGGTGCAATACTTTATTAAGATGATTGTGTAGGGCTCTGCAGAGAACCAACAACAGGCTTGAGACTTCAATCTGTTCCACAGAACAACAGCATTAGCAAATAAAACACCCTTAAGTTCTCTTTAGCTGAGTCTTATGGATCTCTCAGTCTAAGAAATGCAATTCCCTGCTCCCCTCAACCCACCCAAAATCCAGCGCCTGCACAGGGGACACCATTCAAAAGGCTTGTCCAAAGCAAAGCTCCCTCTGGCAACTCAAGAGATACGAAAAATGTTTTTAACTTAACAAGTTTTCACACTAAGGCAACTCAATGTCAGGATCCAGGGAGGTAACAATCACCCTCCCAACCCCAATGTCCTCCTCACCACCAGGGATGAGGCTGAAGCACAAACACTGACCAAAGAAAGCCTCCTGCACAATCCCAGACCTGTCTTCCTTCAGTTTGCTCAAGAACAACATTTGTTTTAATCTTTTTGTCAAAACAAAAATGAAACAAAAAGCCAACCAAACAAGCAACAACAACAAAACCCTTCCAAGAATGCAGAAGGGCAGAAATCCAAACCCAGTTGAGCTCAAACCTCCACTTTGCTGAAGGCTGAACTACGCACTTATTTGGGAAAAGAGGGCTGAGCTCCTTCCAAGGTCATTTCAAGGTTTTCATACCAGCGAGAGAAGAATTATTTACATGTGACAATGCATCCTGTGTGTTCAGTTGGGAAGGCAAATATGGCTTTAATAAATAAAATTTTAAAGAACCGAACCAGGAGACAAAACCCTGCCTCAGAGTGCCCGTTTCTGCAGCGAAATGGGAGTACAGGATGTCCCTGTCCCAAGAAGGTGTTGTGCCAACATCCCTTACAGCTACATCAAATATAATTTTCAAACCAATTAGCTCAAAAAGCATCAACACCAAAGCAATGCCTTCCACATTCTAATTACTAGGCCATCCTATTCAATTCTTAATGAGACGAGAGACAAAGGCAGTATATGTATTAGGGTCTACTTCAAGAATTCTTTTTCTTTTAGCAAACAGATCCTCTTTTGTTCTGGTTAAACACCAATTACTCCGTTCTCTCTAACATGCAAATCAGCTGAAAATAGGGCATGATGTATCTCGATCCTGCACCACTACAAGTTTGAATGAAGGGGGAAAATAAAGCAACCCTCTAGGGGCTTTCAATTCCAAGTACTTTGTACTCTGATAAAGCTCTTTTCAAAGAGCTTTTTGTATTATCTACCGCGGTTCCCATAAGCGGTGATTTTGCCATTATGCCAAAAGAAATAGCACATTTAAGGTGTACAATATAAGCAAGGAAAGGAAAAGTAGCCAACAAAGCTGTTTACATGTAGCTTTGAGTTGTTATGTCCCCACTGCAAACAGCAAAACTCGGGAGCATTATGAGCATCACTGCACCAGGGAAGAGTTTCAGCAGGAAAGGAAGAGGATGTGAAGAGCTGGAGGGTTTTGTGTGGCTTTTTTTACCACTGGGAGCACCCTGAGAAGGGCTGAGTCCCTGTGGGTCAGGTGTGGGCTCAGGCCCTGACCCCGAGGGGTTTAAGAGAAGCCTCTGCTATTATTTTCAGGGAGAGCTCACAGCAGCCTGGGGCTTACAAGGAATTCCACACACAAAAAAAGTGTTTTTAAACTGGGAATTTGTAGATCTCTGTAAGATGACCTGAGCCCTAAGTGAGCAGCTGTGTACAGGAGCGCAATCACTGACATGACCAGGGAGTGAGGATCTAAAGCTCATCCCCAAAAACCTGCAGTCTCTGTTTGGGGAGAAAAAGGGAACAAGCCATCCATGCAGCAGGTGTATCATGGGGCAGTGATGGTACCACACTCCCAGCAAGAGAAAAGGGCTGACTTGGAACAGCCTGCCCAGATGAAAAGCCAAGGAGCAGAGTCTGGAGGGTGACTGTCCTTGCTTGAAACATCCTCGAAATCTGCGGCAGGAGGCCAAGCCCCGGAGGAGGAAACAGCGGCTTTAACTGATGGTCCCACAGCACGTCCTCTGCTCTGCACCTCGGTTACCCTGAGCACAACCACACAGCCCGACCTGAGCACACGCTGAAAGGGGAAGGAACAGGTCATTAAAGTTCACTCGAGAGCAAACACACACCAAGGCAGCTCGTTCAGACCCATCAGAGCTGAATTCTTCCATCCTTGGCAGCTCAGTCACAGCTTCCCTGGCGCATCTTTGAGTTATCAGGAAAAGAGAAAACACACACACACAGAGCAACACACCTGTTGTAAAGTCTGGGGGTATTTGGACCTGAGAGAAACGACTCTACATAAAAAATGACACATTGCCAGCCCTGCAGTCAACAAGGATACAGAATTTGTTGGCTACAATCGAGGTATCCAGTGAGTGCTTGCACTACAGAAATCATTTTGTAATTGAACGTTCTATATCAAAGTGTAATTGAGTTTATATAATGCATTAAATATACTTAACGTAAATCACACTCACACGCTAATACATTATACACACAACCAGCTCTGGTCTTGTTTTAATATATAGACAGATAAAATACATAAAAATAGCTCATTTCAAGGAGAGGGACCCTAGAGTATTTCACATTTCTAAACTCGGCCAAAAACCACAGCGCATTAGTCTCTTCTGCCAAATATTATATACAATCTTCCAAAAAAGTTTTCATCTGGTTTGTTGGCCTTTAATATATTTTTGATTTATGACATTTTGAAACATTTTCCCTTCTGTGGCTCGAGACAAAAAAAAAAAAAGCATTCTTCTGATTCCAGATTCAGGATTTCTTTAAAGAGAAACCAAAAGTAATAAATCTGAAGTGTCATGCTGCTACTGTATCACACGAGCAAGAAGTATTACAGCATGTGTTGACTGTAGCCTCCAAGCAAAAACTGTATTAAGTAACAGTATTTTCTTACATTACACACTCTTTTTCTTGCCCCGAGCGTGTATTTCACACAGATGTTCTCCATACACCAATATTACACATGTGCAGTGAGTTGCTGTAGCTCAGGCTCTCTTCCCCTCTCCTCACACAAGTGGTGAGGACGTGGTAACCTCCGTGGTAATTTGGGAAGCACTAACAGCTCATGGCTGTGTTGTGTCCACCACCAAACCAACCTCTCCAGAAAGTTCTTCTTTGCTCAGTTTCTGCCCCAAATTTGAGTTCAAGAGCCCAAGGCAAAGCCGTGGGAAAGGGAGCAGCAGAGTATATCCAGTCCCTTTCCAAAGGGACAGCCATGGAATCCCAGCAGGGACCACAGGAGCTCACCTGGCTGCACCTCCCTGCCCAGCCAGGGCCATCCCAGAGCACAGGATTGCAGCCAGACAGGTCTGGAATATCTCCAGTGAGGAGACTCCACACCCTCAGCTGTGTCCAACATCAGCTGCACTAACTATAGCACCCACCTTTCAGGGTCACTGTTAAGGGAAGGAGGGTTAAGCCTGAGAGAAGTCTGAAAATGGAAGGAAAAATGAGCAATAATCCATGTAATGTAATAGAAATGGCAGTTAGTCTAGCGAGCCCACAGACAGCAGGCTGATTTCAGTTTACCACTGAGCAGTAAGGATAACTGCAGGGCACTGTAAATGTTCATTCCTTTGCGTTAATTGCTGTTGGAGTCATAGTTTAGTATATCATACCAGCCTCGGCTTGCTCTAATTCCTTATCCTATTTGCTTTGGCCAGGATGATTAAAAAAAAAAAAAAAAAGAGAAAAAAAAAAAAAAAAGGAGAAAATGCTTTTAATGATTATTCAAGGGAGTATGTGAAAAGGCATTACTAGATGTTCTACAAGGCACGAGGACAGTCCTAAAGGCATCCTGCTGCCCCTGTGCAGTGCTGGCACTCACAGGACAGAGCTGGGGAGGAGATCCAGGTCCCACAGCTGAGGATGCCAGGCTGCAAAACAGCCTTGTGGACACACAGGCAGGTACAGGTTCCACTGCAGTGCCAGGGGAGCACAGCACCCCATGGGACACACTCTGCACCCCCAGCTTCCCCCACTGCCCCTGGAATCACACACATCCAGCACTGCAAACACAGCCAGAGCCCACGGGGCAGGCAGCCCAGGGTTTGCCATCCTGCCAGCAGCCAGGAAAGCTGCAGCTCCCCAGGAGCAGGGCACACTGCAAGCCTGGCCATCCCTGCAGAGAGGAGAGTTCCTGTGCACAGAAAGGCTCTGCACAGCCACCAAACTCCCTGGCTCTGCACAGCCACCAAACTCCCTGACACAGATCCAGAACGCACACAGAAACAATGGCAATTAGGCCCCAAAATGAGCACTTGGATTTAAAAACAACAAACAAACAGAGAAGCCCACACAACAACAAACCACACAAACACACACAAAACCATCCAGAAAATCAGACAGAGGCAGAGCAGATCCTATCAGCCCTGGTTTCCTGTGTGATTGACACACATCAAGTCTCACCAAGTTCCTGGAGAGGAAATACCTGACCTCCAGAACTGAAAAGGTAGGCACAGAAATGCCTTGAAAAAACTGCTTTGAAAAAGCAAAGAAAAAGAAAGCAGAGGTGAGAGCCAGCTCCATTCCACCCACGAGCCATGAGCACCAATCCAATCCATCAGAGCTGCCATGGCTGTGACAAATCCCCGCGCCAAACGCCAGCGAGGTTCCCATCCCCAAATTACTGAAAAGCAAAGCTTTGCCACCTTCTCCTCCTCCTGGGAGGTTGGCCCCTGGCACCGGCAGAGCTGCCTTCCCCAGAGGGTTTGGTACATGGCTTTATTTGCATGAGCTTTCAGCAGAACAGGAACTGTGTGACCACAGGTCAGCGGGCAGCAGCACAGTCAGCACCTGTGCTCAGCTCAGGGCAGGAGAAAGAACTGACGCTTCCAGCAACCTTCACACCTAGATTGATGTACATAATTATCCAGATTACTTAATAACTGCATTATAAATATATTTACCTACACACAAATCATTAAGAATCAGAAAAGAGCTAAATAAAGGCAAGTCAAAGCTCTTACAAAGCCACAAGTTAAGTCACAACTCCAGAGAGAAGTTTGCTACCTCGAGACTGGAATTACAATGCACATTCATTTTGTATCCTTTTATATGAATGATATCTCCAACCACTTTATGATGTTAAATAACACACAGCTGCAGGATTTAATGAGCTGCAGCAACAGGGAAAAGCTGTACAAGGAAGTAAAAAGAAAAGATAGGGAAGCATCTGATTTTCAAGTGAAAGTTAGTGAAATGAAACAGCAATGAAGCAAGCATTGCACGGGGAAATTGTTCAAGATGTTAGGGTCTTCTGAGGTAAAAGCTCTGGGGAAACAGAGCCACAAAGGAAGCAGATTCACTCGCTGGTGGTTAAAATCAAGAGGGTTTCTGGACTTCCAGTGAAGGATGACATCTTAGTTAAAGGACTGATAATTGTTTGAGAACCCAGTTTCACCACTGACCTCCTGGGGGTCCCCAGGCAAATTTCTGCACTTTTCCCTGGATTTTATTTCTCCCTCTTCCACAGAAAGATGGTCTTGTTAATCTCCATCCCCAAAACATTTCCTGCCCATTCTATTTGCCTTCAAAATCTTATCCCCTTTACAAGCTGACTTATGAACAGAACCTTTGCCTGGCAGCTGAACACACCAGGTAACAAGGGGAATGAAAAGTCAACAAAGTGGGTTAAAAATGACCCTCAGGTTTAATCTCAGGGAGTTTTTTTGACAAACAGACTATCGAGAGAATATTCTACAAATAAATCAACAAGCTGCATTAGTGCTCAGCAGTATTCCTGGACTCATTAATGGTCCCATTTCCAGTATCTCGCTCATGCACAGCTTAGGGCCTGCAAGGAGCTGGAAACCCCAGCATCCACCCTCTAAAGTCATTATTCAACAACAAACAAGTCCTATATTTAGAACTTTTTCCATGAAGTAGCAGTATCCAAGGGCCATTGAGCCAAGAGGCATTCAAAGGTTAAACAAGCTGACCATGCTCTGCTCCCACCCAGGCTCCTTGGGCAGGTTACACACCAGTTCTCTCTCTCACAGACTCAGCCTGATGAAGTATCTTTGATCCAAGCCCTGAGATACTGAACCAAAATCACCCTCTCTTTTGCCTGTATCCAGGCAGTGACCTCACAATTACAGGAGCACATATACACAATTACTTTGAGTTAATTTAAAAGGCTTTGCTGCAAAGATTAATTTAACGCATTTAAACAATCGAGAAAAACCCCATAAACCCCCTACTTTGTTTTCTCTCAGCTACTTCAGTCAGTATTTCAGCCTCTCAAGCTGCTCTGAACAACACACATTCCTCATTCTTTGATTTTGTTCATATTTTAGGAAACTACTGTTAGATCATGTAGAGATTTAGATTTCATTCTCTGCAAGCAAGCGTGGTGTAGCTACAGAAACAAGCAGAGAGCAACTCGTAGCTCCACTGGAGTTATATGTAGCCCTCAGGAAATTAAAACTACTTCTAGCACCAGCCATCAGCAGGGTTTGAAAACTGGGACTTGCAGCTCCTTAGCACAAAACACCATCCTGGAGCTAAAAGAGCAGCGTGGCTGTGGGAGGACCGTGCTGCCCTGAGCAGAACCCAACACACTTTACTGTGTGCTGCAAGGACAAGGGCCCTGTGCATCTTTCCTCTGCCTTCACAGGGATCAGGCCTTGCTGCTCCTCTTCCAGAGATGACACAGGGCTCGAACTGTCTGTGTAAAGCTCTTTTGCATCCTGCAATAACCAGCATAAAGACACCTCAAAGCTCGAGATAAAGGCACAGCAGTGCCACAGCAGCTGTGGCCTGCTCAACACAAGTGACAGATAAACCAGTCTCGTCACATTAATTGAAAAATATCCACCTTGCAAAGCAGCCTGAGCTAGAAAAGTGGCCTGGGCCAAGCACTAACGTCAGTGTCTTGCACTGCTGTGCTTCCTCCCAAGCTCTTATGAAACACGACCAGCGGGGCTGGAAGACTCTGATCCAAGGACAAAGAATCAGCAGGCATGTAAGCACCAATATTTATGTAATGTATGTCATGTTCACAGCCACAATGAAATCATTGTCTTCCAAGGGGGTTGGTATGTTTGGAGCATTTGTTTGTTATTTCTGAAGATGCAGGAGGCAAAGCAGTTAAAAATAAAGAGGTCACTGCATGCAAAATTAATCTTTAACTGCCTACACTGCTTTAAATGACTTGTAAGGATTATGGTGCACTCCCCAAGCTGTGAGTACCTTTGTTAACAAACAACTCCTCCAGAGGAGGTGGAGGGCAGACCAGTAACATAACTCAGCTGGCAAGTTTTATCCCTTTTCTTTACTCCCAGTGGCTACTCTTTCACTGTTTCCTTTGGTGGGAGCTCTGTCCCCACACTGCAAAGAGCACAAGGACAGGTGGGCTCCAGGAGATGCTCTCAACACTGCCATGACAAGCAGACAAGACAAAGCCTGACCAGTTTCACAGCCTCACCTAAACCCATGCCTGAAATGGAAGGAACAGGCTTTATTTAATCTTACTGCTGTGAGCAGGCAACAGAGCATTCCTTTTAAAACACTTTTAAAACACAACCTGTGGCAACTAGAGTTGTTAAAAATTTAACACCACGTCATGTACAACCTGACTTTAATGCTACACACACAGTCCAGCCCCAAAGAAGACACACAGCAGAGATGTGGCTCCTTCTCTTTATAGCAAGAGAGGGCTGTTTAACACTTGGTTACTGGCAAAATAAAGAATTCAGACTTAGTAACCAAGATGCATCATGAAACTCCAAAAAGAACTAAAAAAACTCTAAAGAGGAGTCACCCAGCCTCCATTTGTGACCTGCAGTATAAATCCACAGCAGACAGCCTGGAGAACCCTCTTAAAGGGAGGCATTCTAAATATATGTTAATATAAACACAGAAGCCTGCTTGAGCCTCAGAGGTGATCCCTCGATGGCCCCTGGCAGCTCTGCCCAAGTCACGGTGCCACAGCTCACTTTTCCTCTCTGAGAAGCTGAAACAGCACCTTCCCATCTCCCACGCCTTCTGAAGACTCCTGTCTCTGAAAGCACTTCTAAACTAAACCAGGACAATCCTGTCCCCATCACCCCTGTGAGCAGAAAACCAGACAAATGCTGCCAGATTCATCAATTCAGAGCAGCCTCATCACAGATGCAACAGTTGGAACCTGGTTTTTCTGACACACCAGGACTATGGATAGATACAACCACCCATTTTGTTCACTTAGAGCAGCCTAAACCAAGTTGGAATTTGAAGAAAGCAACAGAAGTTCTTTGAACTCCAAAGACTTTCAATTTTCAAGCACACAGTCCTCTAGTATCAGCATAGCTTTACCTGGCATGACATTAACTGCATTGATTTCCATCTAAAGAACGAAGGTTCAGCAACAGCCTGAAGCTGCCATTGCAAGGAATAAGAGAGAAACTATTCCCTAAGTGATCCTGCCTAGGGCAAGCAGGGGAGTATCCGTATCCACTGGATTAATGAACAAAATTAAGAACTTGCAGGAAGACTATTGGAGAATGCAGAGAGAGTTACAATGCAGTGAAATGCAGATTAAAGCCCACTCTGCAGTGGCAGAGCTGTCCCACCTTGGGCCCCAAAGGCACATCAACAAGACAGGAGAAAGCTGCCTCAAGGGGATACATCCTAATTCTCAGTGGAACAAACAGCAGTGAGATGTCAAGGGGCTTGTTACCAAATGAGCCACACACACACAGAGCTGGTTTTCCTCAGCAGTAACTCAGAGCAGTCAAGGGGCCTCACTGTCCTCTGAAGGACAGGCCACAGCCAAGGAAATGAAGCCACCAGGACCTGCAGAGATAACCTCCTGCAGATGAAGAGTCACTCCAGATGGGCTGGCAGGGAAAGGGACACACCCCAGTGTGTGTGAGGCTGCCCAGAACCACCTGGGGATGCCAGCAGAGGAGGAGCACCCAGGACACAGCCCAGCCACTTGAAAGAACCAGCTTTAGTCACGGCTCTGCTGTATCAGCACTGACTCCAACTCCCTGTCAAGTGTGTCTCCCATCAGTCCCTCAGCCTGGCTGTCACATCCTGAAGTGCTGAAATCCATTTGCTGAGGCCAGGTAACAGAAATGCTGGAGCCCCTGCCTGGTCCAGCCCCGGCTCCCTTCCAGCAGCCGCTGCCTGAACTCGTCAGGCTGTCACAGCTCATCAGAGTCACCCTAAGGAGAGCAGCAGCCTGGCTGCAGTGACCACAGCTTGGTCAAGCCTCCTGTCCTCATCCCAGGGACAGCAGCCTTTGGAAGAGACACAAAATGGAGGCCTGAGAATACAGGTTTAGGCTCATTAACCTGGAATGCAGCAGAGCAACCGTGGCAGCAGACCTGGCCTGCCCAGGGAGCCGGGTTTGCTCTGACCCTGCAGCACACACTGGTCAAGGCCAGGCCAGGTAAGGAGGGAGGTGGAAAGCTGTCAGATAATACTAGGTATCTCAGAAATATTTCAGAATAAAAATATCTTTTTCTGTGGCTTCACTGAGGTAGCACTTCACAACAAGCAGAACCATTGCTCTTCCCAGTCCTTTGTTACACATCACAAATCCACAGTGAGTATTAAATACATGTGAAGAAAAAGCATTTGCTTAGTGGGAACACACCGCAGCTCAGGCCCAGGAGAAGTCTGGCTTGAGTGTACTCAGTTCACTTTTTCTTCTCATTTCTGTTCCTCTTGGCTTACCCCTGTACATCAGCTTCTAAACAGCCAGGAATAGTTTCCATTGTATTTCCTCATAAATTCTGCTTTGATCATTCAGATAAACATTTGTTGCCTTCCCCCTGAAACAAGCATAAACTTTTCCATTCCTGCTCATACCAAACCCAAACGCCTGACAAAAGAAGACAAAAAATAGAAAATATTTATACACCCAGGAGTAGGTAGGCTCCTTGCAGCCATGGGCAATGCAGAAACAGGGGTTACATCAGAAATTTAAGGAGGCAAGCTAGAGCTTGAAATGAGCACGGAAGCCCAACGTAACTCAAGATGAAATGGAAATCACCCTCTGACTAAGAGGTTTAACCAAGATTAAAATGGCAAAATGAGAAAAGAAAAAAAAAAAAGCATTGCTCAGCTAATGTGGCAACTCTCTTCAAGTCCTATCACATCTGCACTGGCACATCTGCACACACCACCTGAGCCAGGGGAGCCAAGGCAAGATAAAAGGTGTGTAAGAGGACTTGCTGTGTTGAGGTCAAGCACAGATTCAACACACAATGCTGGGAGGACCACTCTTCCTCCTGCAAAAGGGACATTTCCATAACTAACGTTTGACAAGAGTGCTTTGCTTGTTAGAAGATGACAAAAGGATGGCTCCTTTTGATCTTTCCCTTCATCCTCCTCAACAGGATTTTTAAGTATTTTTCTTTGGTGAGCCACAGATCTGGCTCTGATCCACACTCCCAGATGTTAGTGCATAATGTTGTGTCCTCAACAGGACCCTGTAAGGTCCCAGGTGGGGACAGAGAAGGTCCCTGTAGGATATACAGATTTCTCATCAAGGTTGTAGGTAAAATAATAATAATAATAGATGCCTCGTTTCCTGCTTCCTTCCAAGCAACGTTTCCTATGGCTATTGGCAAGTTTAAGAGCTTTGTTCTCCTGTGATTACCCACAAGTCCTTCCAGCAGGCAGAGCTGGAGCCTGTAATCATTAACATCTAATCCAGCAGCCCATCTAATGAGAGATAATGGGGAAAACGAACCAAGGGAGGGCAGGTGAAGAGCAACAGCAGAGGGGAGGGCAAGGCTCCAAAACATTTGCTCAAAAAAAAGCTCCAGAGTAAACTCTGAGCAAATGGGTATCAGTAAGCACCTCTCTGCATGAGATGCTACTAAATGAAGGGTAAGAGGCACGTTCATACACGTTTCCTGCCTGCACCAATTCAATAAACGTCAGAAAATTCACATTTCACAAGTCAACACCCAAATCCCAACCGGAACAGGTGTTCCAGCCCATAAACATCCTCCCAAAAGCCTTGCTCAAGTCTTAATCCTTCAGGTCTTGCTGTGGAGGTGACAGACAAGTCTGTGGATTCGGTATGTGGAAGGTGTGGCTGCAGCAGGGGCTGGTTTAACAACCACAGCCCTGTGTGTTCATGTGTTCACCACAATGGGGATGTGCTGCACCACGTCAGGGCATCCCCACTGCCAGGAATTTATCCACACCACCAGCTCCTCATTTGTGAAGATGCATCCTTCAAAAAAATTTAGTAACGACTCAGTTATTTCAAGGCTCAAAAAAAAAAAAAAAAAAAGCAGATAAGCCTGTTCTGTTTATTTTTTAAAAGCTGCTTTCTCGACCTTAGGTCTGAATGGAAGGTTTGGCTCCTGGAAAGTCTATGAAAGGAACAAACACACAACCCACCCTAACATTACAACAAGCTCAGCAAAGCAACAGCTACGACCAGGCCACCTCTGGATGGAAAGCCAAAGCTTCTGAGTCACTGGTTCCTGCAAAGCACTGCAGTTAACAGCTGAAATACACACATCATCATTGTCTCTGGACTCCTCACAGCATCAAAGACAGAGTCAGCCAAGTCCTCTGAGCCCCAGAAATCTAATTAGCTAGACTAGAAAATCAAAAAGAGCCTCAAAATACTCCAGCAAAGGAATTTTAGAAGAACTGCACTGAAATAAATGCTGTATAACCTTTTGGAGCAAAACTGTATACCCAAAAGTGGATTTATTTTTCTTTTTTACTGATCACCCATTAGAAAGCCAAGGGTAGGTAACAGAAACATTTTCAGAGAGTAAAATCTTTTATTGCACATCTAATGAAGAACCTTCGATTTATGAGGGTGCTGATAAAAGTCAGTGGGATGCATCTCTATAAAATCCCATTTCAGTGCAACATTCACAGCAAGCTGCAGACCCGATCCTATTTTTTTTTTTTTTATTCTTTGCTTTTTGGACAAACACTCAGGTTCTAAAGCCACAAAAGGGACAATTCCACCTCCAGTCCTTATCAAGGGCTTGGTGTCGGAAGATGAGATTCCCCAGGAACTGTTCCACCAGCCCAGGTCCCCTCACTATCTCCACACTCCATGGGAGTGGGAATATGGGAGTTCCCATCTCCTGCTGCCCCCAGGTTTTCTCCTCTTGTCCTGCACAAGGAAACACAGGGGGAATGATTCCACAGGCCTGGGGACACGGGGCAGAGGGACCCACACCTGCTCCTCCTGCAGCTGCTGTGCTTCTTTTACAGCCACTGTCAAATTCAGAGTCATTCCTCACAATTTATTGACCAGTAGCCACATCAGGGCTAACTGGCAAGGGAAACAAGACAGTGGCAACACCTGAAGAAAAGTTTTAAAGGTTTTATTGCCTTTATTAAGTCTACACAGGGCTTGCCATTTCTCTGGAGACCCCAACACCCTCTTTTAGCAGCCAGAAAATCCCATTCTACACCTCCTGGGCTATCACTCACACAAGTGTGGGTTTATCTCCTCTGCCTTTTGGAGAGGAATGAAGCCAAGAGGGTTTTCCAAGCCCTCTGTGCCCGTGCCAGGGCCTCCCAAGGTGTGACTGAGCCCACAGCAGGGCTGCTCTGAGGGGCTGTGCCATGGCAAGGGGCTCCCACCACCCACCACAGGCTCCCCTTGCTGGCAAAGCTCTGCCTCGGATGTTCGTTACTTTACAGCAAATTAATGAACCGGGATTTATGGGGAACGTAAAAAAAAAAAAAAAAAAAATCCAAACAAGGAAACTTAACAAATCTCAGCTAGTGTTTAAATTTACATCCAATATGTTTGGAACATGTCAATAAAATATTTACCATTACATTGTGCCTCTCCCAACTGTTGTGTTTTCATCTTGGCAGAGGTTAAAATGCCTCCCCCTCACCATCCTGTGTGTTATAGATACGCTCTCAGAGCTGAACGCCAGTGGGGAGCAGCAAATTTGGATCAGGAGCATACTCTTTAAATTAAGCTTTCACAGAACAATTCAGATTAGGAGAGCAAGACTAAGTGTTTAATCTTCCCCTGCAATTCTTGACAACGTTCCTTTAGGGGGTAGAGAAGTGCACAGCAAATCACTTTTTCTAGTGAGCATTTCCATCACCAAAACCAATTCGGGACATGGAAACCCGACTGCAGAAATCAGAATCCAGCTTAAGAGTAATGGAAATACCTATCAATACAAACCACCTGCACCTCTCTGAGCAGCATTCCAGCTTTGGCTGGGAACACTCAGCCACAGCAGCCTGCTGCTGGAATGTTAAACACCCCCTGGGGAAAGAAGGACCAGGGCACAGACCTGCAGCACACCCCAGCATCAGCCTCACCTCTCTAAAATGCCCCTCAAAACCAGCCTGAACCCATCCTGTATGCATGCTAAAAAACCAAAGTACAAAAATAGAGCAGATTACACACACAAGTACATACAGACATGCACAAAACCAGAAAATCCCATTCATTCATGCGGGCTTTTAATCCTAAAGGATCCCACTTGCTTTCCAAAGTGAATAAACGTATCGGATGCAGCTTGATCAGAGCTACACAATCATCCCCAAAGCAAAACACAACCACTGCCTTAATGAGAAACCAAACAACCAGAAAGAAAAGATGTAGAGGGAGAATTTCAAGGAGGCAGATTATTCTACTGAGAAAGTGAAGAGAAGGAAGAGAGGCAGCCTGAGTTTTCAGTGCCAGGGTCTCCTCACAGCTCAGGCTCACTTCAATGGCACCAGAATTAATATTCTTTACTTATCTCCTCTGGCTAATGTCACCAGGAGATGTGCAAAAGGAAAAGGAGGACAAGTATCAAGCTCTTTCACCATCACATCTCCCAGCCTTGGCAGGCTGTGGGAGGAGACACATCTCCTGATTGACTTGTCTTAAATAAGGCTCCTGCCTCTCTCCTTCCCCAGGAGTGCCCCATTCAGAAGGAATTCCCCTTACAGGCTTAGAAAAAAATATCTGCTTGATATGACTTGAACTTCATTTTCTTTGGGCAATTTTCCTGCAAGAAAATAACAATAATATGGGAGTGTCCTGCTGAGGTTAACCACTAATGCGGGGAAATAAGACAGAAGGCAAATGGTGCAAACCCACTTTGAATTCCAATCAGAAGCTGGGGGAGTATTAGCTGTCACACAGCCCGTGGCTCTCACACTGCTCCCTCCCTTTTTTAACTGCTACCAGTGGAGAGCTACAAGCTTTTACTATTCTACATATGGCTTCAAATACATATGTAACAAAGCCTGAAAAAAATGAGAGGCAGATGAGCTGTCTTAGCCCAGAGGTAGGAGGTTAAAATGACCTCAAATCATAAAGTCTAGTACAATATTTAATCTTTGAAACTAGAAATGTTTAAAAAAAAAAGTCAGTATCGATCAGCCTTTGCTGCCAGCCGCCCTCCTGCTGCAATGGAGGCACTTTGCTGAGAAGCAAAACCAATGATCAAAGGCTTATCTATGGCAGAGGAGGAGACCGCTGCTCGTGCAGACGTGATTTATACAAGTCAACACAAGGGAAACATCACCCAGGTTCTCATGACAGAAAAGAAAATATTCGTTTTATGGGGTAGGGAGGGAGATTTGATTCAGTCTCCTCCATTTCATGCTGGGTAGGGCTGGATCTCCTCGTTGTCAGCAATGTGTGCAGAAACCCTGTTCTGGCAGAGCACCAGCTCTGCTGGTGAGATTCTGGTGCTGTGCAAACAAGGCTGGAGCAAGAACAGTACAGTCACACACTGCTGAGGGGGCTCAGGACGGGCAGGAACAAGAGAGAGGAGAGTTTGCACCAAGGCCTCCAAGTGTGCTCTCCCTGGGCCTGACACCCAGCTCTCCCTGCTAAAGAACACACTCAATCGCTCCTCACTTCTCATTAAAACAAGATCAAGAGATTCCTTCCAGTAAGAACTTCCCTTCCAATTTCATTAACAAGAGACGCCCTTTAGGCTGCAACTTGTTCAACAATATTCCCCCTCCTGATCCAGGAGGCAAACTTTCCTCCTCTGGACTACTCAAGGCACATCCTGAAGCAGTTGAGCAGGATCTCAGAGCTCTGGCAGAGCCTCCCTGCTGCACACACAGAGTCACAGGCAGCATCCCAGCAGAGATCTTGTCCTTCCTGGATCCTTGCATAAGGGCTCCAAATCCCAAGGTCACTGGTGTTTAGATTTTGGCAAACATTCAGATCTCCCAGCAAAACAGGATTTCGGTAAACACGTAGCTCAAGCATCCATTCTTAAACAAGGGAAAAGCCATAAAAAACAGCGAGCAGAGAAGAAGTTATTTGCTTAACATCAGCCACACAAGGCAGCAGCAGCTCTGGGAGGCTGCAGGGCTGTCTGCCCACAGCACTGCCCAGCCACTCTCCTCCTCTGGGAGCTGCAACTCAGCATCCCTGAACCCACTCAACATCAGGGCACATTTGAGATTTCACAGGCTGAGCTTTCAGAATTGAGCCACTCCATTACATCAGCAGCTCTGAAAAATGAGGGTCTGTGAGGTCACTACAACATCCAGGCCAAATCCTCACCCTGCATCACCAGCACTCCTGCGTGGGACTCCTGCAGGAAGTCAAAATGCATTTTCATTTTCCCCCTCACAGAGGGGCTCCCTCAATGGAATACCCTGTTGTGCCAAAAGCACAAGGAACCTGGAACCACAACCACCACCCAAAGGGGCCCTGACTCTCAGTCACAGGGAAAAAGGACTTCTCAGTGCCTGGCAAAGGGAATGCATCATATTTTCCAACAGCAGCCCTGCTGGCTTAGGAAACAAGTTTTTATCTGTAGGACGGCAGCTGCAAGCGACGTTTCAAGATGCAAAGGAATGACAGTGATGGCATTAAAGCTACTTTGCCTCACAAACTTTACACTCTGCCAGGGAGGAGACTGGAAGGACAGAAAACAACATCAATATGCGCTTCGGATTCATTTTTCAGGGAAAGCAAGCTTCCCTCTCCCCTCAGTATCACCCAAATACATCAAAGTGATGGAAATCATATTATGATAGATAGATCAGTCACTATGATATATATGTTTATCATGGAAGTAGCTAATTGCAAACATTCCCTTCTTTACCCTTAACTTCCATTCCTGGACCAACAAGGCTCTGCTAAAACCTGCAATGACATCAGGAGATGTCCTAAACAACCCCCAAAACAAACAAAAAAGATGTGAACTGAAGTACATACAACTCCTCTCAACCCCAACATCTCCACACACCAGCAGCTCTTTACCACAATATTTTAAAACTCCCCACCATTCTCCTGCATTATGGATTAAACTGCCTACAACATTTTCCTCTGGGAATGTGAGTTGTGTGCGTGTCAAACGGCATTTAAGGACACTTTCATCAGCAGAGTTATTCTCCTCATGACACAGAGGAGCACCCCCAGAGGTGCAGAGGAGATCAGGGCCCTTCCCTGGGCAAGGCACGGTGTGGAGACAGAGCAGGAGTCCCTCCTCTCCTGCTCCAGGAAGCTCAGGGGAGGGCAGACAAGATAAACAGAGACAGGAAAGCGCTGGAGTCACCCAGAGGACACACACGACAAGCCCCAGCTCCTGCAGGAGGAGGAGCTGAGCAGAGCCTGGATGCCCAGCACAGCAAGGCTGCCCTGCCCACTGACTCCAGCTGCCTCCCAGTGCTCAGACCCACCTTTGATAACCCAGTCCTGTCTGCAAAGCAGCCAAAAATCCCACCCTGGGCACCCCTGGCAGCCTCAGGCTGGGCCCATTCCCTGGGGAGCCTTGGGCAGTGCCCAGCACCCGCTGGGGGAAGAATTCCTGCTCTCCAGGCTGACCCTGCCCTGCCAGAGCTCCAGAAACGAGCACACACCAAACCCCACAGCAGCATTTTGAGAGGGAGAACACGCTGCAGCTCCTTCAGCAGCAGAGTCTCAGCACAACCCAAAGCTGTCACTACACTGCATCCCCCCACACAGCTGTCACAGCCAAGCTTTCCCCAGGATATAAAAACACCTACCAAAAATACAGAGCTGCACAAACTTACTCCCATTGCTGGATTTTTTTCCTCCTGCATGGCAGCTCGCACACAGATGATATAAAATCTCAAATATGGGCTGTTGGAGGTGGCAGGCAGCAGGACATGACTGTTTTTTATTGTCTAAAATCTTGCACTGGTCAGTAAAAGCTTAAAATAACCCCAGTCTCCTGCCCTGCTCAGTGCCCTTGCAAATGGAGGCTGAATGACCTCATGTTTGCTCCCAAGGGATGGGTGAGGCTGGCCAGAAACACCAGCTGGATCCTTCAAAAACAGCTTGCAAAATATAATTTCTGCATCGACTTCAAGGCTCAGCCCTTCCCTCAGCCATCAGACAGGGAAGTAAGGTCAGCCTGGGGATGCCCAAGCTGTTCTGTGCATTAGAACATTTCAGCTTCAGCTATCCATGCTGGAATTTTAGTGAATAATGTTATGGAACATGAATTTACAGGTGAGGGGGAGGGAGAGAAGGTGGTTTGTTTGCACTCAGCCACAGCACTGGTCTCAAGCTCCAGCAGCAGCTCTTTGGTTTCAGTTTGACTATTCCTGAACCTCACAGTATTGTGCTGATGTCACAGTCACTAACAGAGCTGAAAAGAAAACAAAAGACCACAGGATGGTTTGCAGCAGGCCCACCACAGCTTTGATTAGCTCAAGCCATCATGATGAAGCTTATTTAACTCAACTTGGATTTCAAAACCAGGCACTCCTTTAAATCCAGCTCCAGCATCAACTGTCAGGCTCTGTCACCCACCTGGCCCTGGTTTCCCACATCCATGGAACAGGCAGGGATGGTTCCAAGTGCAGAGTTCAGTGACTGCATACTTTGGAAATTAAAGACATTACACATGTGCAGCTCCATCTCAAACCAACCCCCTCTGATTATTCTGATCTTCACAGCATCCACCTCAGCAATAACCACCTTCCTGCAAAGTGTCCTGCCCATGGCAGGGGTTTGGAACTATTCCCAACTCTGATTTCTCAGTCTGTGCTGTGCCCCTGTGGCAAGGCTCAACAATCCTTGTCTCCCAAGATAAAGCTTCTGACTCCAAACATTTATTTCCTTGTGCTTTTGTGATGACTCCAGGAGGTCGAGGCAGGGGCCACCAGTGCACAAACATTCCTCTGGTCTCTGGCAGTTACTCTCCAGCAGTTTAATCATCATTGTCATATGTAAATAGCTGCAACTCTGGCCTAGAAACTTCTTGTCAGAGCTGCCTTCCTTCATGGGACACAGTGAGCAAAGGGTTTGAGAAAAATTTGAGAAAATTTTGAGAAAAAGGTGGAACAGACACCCCACACCACAGAGAGCCAACCTCAAAGAGTAACAGCCACCTGAAAAAAAAAAACAGCAGCTCAAACATCACCAATTAATTATTTCCCCTGGCTGAGGTGACATCAGCCAGGCTACAGGGACACCACAAGACCCTGACCACATCTGCCCAGCAGGACATCTCCCAGTGGATTAATTTACCAAACCCCTCCAGGGAGTTCTCAGAGGCCTGAAACCACCTCCAGGTGAGCGTGTTGCTATGGAAAACCACACTGGCACCTATATTTACCCAACAATAAGCATTATTCACACCTTTCCCAGGAAAGCTAACAACAGCCCAAAAGCAAGAAATTAAGACTGGAGCATTCCTTGGACATGAGAGGCAATGCCAAAACCAGGGAGAGAGGGAGCAACAATGCAAACTTAAAGCATCAAAAACTCTCACTGTAGCAACTGTATAATACAAAAAAAAAAAAAAAAAAAAAAAAAAAAAAAAAAATTAAAAAACCACCAAACCTCATTGAAACATGTACATACATTTTTAGAAGCAGAATTCATTCAGCCAATATTTAAAAAAAAGAACAACCTATCCCTTGAAAACAAACATTGTCTATTTTCCACAGGCACCTAAAAAAATTTTGCTTCACAGATAACCAGTCATTACTCACACCTGTAACAAATTAACTCCTTTTTAAACAGAAAACCAGCAAGAACAAAAAAATACTTGCATTATTTGTTCTTTTCCCCTTTTTCAACTGCAGTTTTACTCTTGCTTGTCCCCCCATCCTTCTAAACTAGCTGGAGAAACTAAAACCAGGGTTTTGCAGAACATTGCTCCCTCTCTAAGCAGGGCTGGCAGAGCTTCCCTGCAGAGCCTGCAAAGAGAATTGAGGCTGCAGGGAGCAGAGACTGTTCCCTGCACATCCTCACCCCAGAGCCTCTGGAAACAGAACCCCTGGCACACCCAGAGGCTCAGCCCAGAGCTCACATCCCTGAGGTGGGGACACAGTGACAGCTGAGCCTGTGACATCCATGGGCAGGAACTGCTGGCAGGGACAGACATGGCACTGCCTGCTTGTGCCCAGCCTGGCCAAGCCTGTCCCAAACCCATCCTGTCCCCAGCCTGTCCCAGCTCATCCCCAGCCTGTCCCAAACCCAACCTGTCCTCTCAGCCCATCCTGTCCCCAGCCCTGCCCGTCCCAGCCCATCCCCAGCCCGTGGCCAGCACTGGGGAGGCCATGCAAGCCCCTGGAGCCCCCGTGGGCTCTGGGCTCCCAGGAGGTGACCAGCACAGATCCAGCACCACCAAGCCCTCCGGCACAGACCCACGCTGCTCTGCTCTCCTCGTTTTCATTTTTTATTTTAAGAAGAAACATTTATGGTAAGTACAATGCTCTCGATCACAATGGGAACAGACTCCAGCTGGCAGGAAAAGCAAAGCTGTGACTGAACACCACCACTGCCCCTCTCTTTGGCAGCTCTGCACACCCACATCGTGGGCTCCAGGATGGGAATGTCTGACTGGGGCTCAGGATCCCTCACAGCCCTCTGCGTGTCTGTGCATAAACCCCAGCCCAGCTCCCAGCAACAGGCCCTCACCTGACAGGGAAGCAGTAAAATCTGACTCTGGATAGTCAGGATTCAATAGGCAGCCTCGGAGAAAGGCACATCATTCAGGTGGATCTGCCCCCAAAGGCCATTTTTAAGCTGTGGAAATAAAGAGACATCTAGAAGAGCTGGTAATTGTCCCCCAGAACTCAAAACACCACTACAGCTGAGCAAAATTCAACCACAGCCACAGAATAATCACCAGCCCCAAGTCAAATTGTTATTCTCCTCCCCCACAACACACAGGCTAAGTGCCCCCACAAGAGCATTTACCAGTGGCTTGTATTTGGCAAGTCAGCAAGCAGCCCTGCTCCAGCTCCATAGCTGCACTCTCTAGACGTGTTCCAAAGATTCTCTTACTCATCCTGGCACATGCAGCCCTCCTGCCCAAGCCTAGAGCTCCAGGAGGGAAAAAACTCCTCTTCCACACTGTGCTTTCCCATCCTAATCTCACTAGCACGTCCCCTTGAAAAAGGATTTGCAGAATTTGCAAACTGCCTTTTTTCCAGGTTGTTTTCCTGTCAGAGGAAAAGCAAGAACTTGGCAAGGGTGGGAAGAGAGCAGGTCCTCAGTCCAGATTGCTGTAATTCCCTTCCCAACCCTGCCATCACCTCCCCCTGGGACACTCAGAGCACGTCCAGAGGTTTCCTTCCAAAGAGTGTGATGTGCACACCCAGCACCTTGCAGGTCACAGGCACTACAGCTGAGGGCTGTAATAATCCTGGCAGGAGCTCAACCAGCCCGTCACCAGCCTTGGACAAAAGACAGGCACTGCAGAAAATGGTCCCAGCCCGTCTGAGAAACCCAAGTCCAAGCACTTGGCTGGACAAACTTCACTGGAACAGCTCAAGAGCTTGAATTCCACACACACAAAGCCTGGAAAAATGGGAATTGTTTGGTATTTAGGGGGTGGGAGGGTGTAACAGCAGTTCCCATCTCGCTCCTAACAGAAGTTTTATTATTTCTGTCAATGTCATCAGATTTGAGTCAAATATCCAAAGGCATATTTACATGAAATGAATGGACTGGAAAAAGAAGAATTCAAATGCTGTTTTAAATAAGCATGAGAAGTACCTGTGTAAAGATTTCAAGGCTCCATCATGACACTATCCAACAGAGACGAGGGAACAAATGTTAATCTCACACAAGATGTATGCACAGCATAAATCTCCACATTCATTGTGCAGAGACAATAACATCTTCCCACAGCTTATAACTGTATTTAAAATTCATTTATGTAAATTACAATAGCACACATACGATAAAATAGTTAAAGCAGAGTGTGCCCTTTGCTCAAAACAAAAGGCCTGACAAAAAAGGTATTTTTAATAGTAATAGAAAAATATCTATTTCTCATTTAACTTATTTTAAAGTGTGTGCTCTCAATCATACACCATTAATTTCCCCAATTTATTGTGAAGCCAAAGGCAACAAAATCCTGTTATGGAAGCAACAACCAAAATCACCACATCAGAAAAAAAAAAAAAGGAAAAAAAGCATTAAAAGCAGGCAGTCAAGTTTGATTAATAACAGGAATGAAGGAAAAGCCTGTGATTATTTGAATTATTTGGGAAGAGTTACTGAAGACAGAGAAGAAGTGTACTGAAGACAGAGAGCAGAAAGAGCATTTAGAGCCCTCCTGTAAGGACAGAGAGCATGTGGGTCCAAGGAAAAAAAATCATTTTAAAACTAATGTATGGCTCACCCTGTGGTTAGGGCACAGGGCAGCAGGGCCCTGACACAAGCCAGAGAGGGAAGAAGGAACTTTACTGTGGGAGACTTCATTCAACTGCGTTTAAAATGGAAAAGGCACAAAGCTCTGGAGATAATGCCAAGTTGTATCTGGTTCCAACGAATCCCTGAACTCTACAGTCAGGTATTAACTTACAACACACTTACCCACAAGTTTGGAAACGGCAGTGTTACAGAATTAGAACAGGGGCAGGACAGAGATTCCACCTTAGGCAGGAACTCTCCTTTGGGAGCCCCAGCTGAGCAGAGGCCCTGACTGACATCCCTGATGGTTCTGCCACCTCTGATGGTTCTGCCATCCCTCTGATGGTTCTGCCACCCATCCCTGATGGTTCTGGAGGCAGTGGCAAGAAGCAAAAGACCCTCAGCCAACCTTTCTCTGCAGAACACTCCCAGTCATGCAGCACCTTCCCTTCCTCCCACTGCTGCTGCGAGGACAGATTGGCATGGGGCAGATTAATAATGACAATTACGCTCACCAGATGCTATGGAGACGTGTCTCTGAGTCACCAGACATGCTCAAAGACAAACACGTTTCCTGAAGTACCAGCTGAGGGAACATAATCAGAACTACAAGTACAAGAAGAGAATTAGTACAGCACAGAAGGGCAAATACTGGACCTACTTAGAACACGGTGTTATTTATTTTTTTTCCAAAGGAAATTAAAACATAAAGTTGGTATTCTCGCTCTCAGGGTAATGTTCTGACAATTTTCTCCCCTCTGCCCCAATCACTAAATAAACTACAGGTTTCAAAAAATGCTCCAGTTTTGGCCCCAAGGTCTCAGCTCCCTTCTACATCCTAAGACAGAAAGTGAGCCTGGAGAAGGAGCAATCTATCGTGCAATATTTTATCATCAAACATAATTTGAATTAAAAGCAGTTTTTATGGAAGCTCTCAAGCAGCCTTATCAAATGTGACATTTGAGGCCAGATTTCTCAAAAGCACTTCACAACAGAATCCTTGAGAAGTGAGATTAATTGTTACTCTATCCATTAAACAGATAAGAAACTGAGGCATGGAGATCCTCATCCAGAAAGCATCCAGAGACAGACAGGACTACTCAGAAAAAGAACTTTAACAGAAGGAATAAAAGAAACCCAAGATTTTTCCTTTGATAGAGCCACCACATCAACCAACACAGAAGCTGCTTTTGTTTTAGTTTTCTTTTGCTTAGGAATTCTATTTATTTTGGAAAAACAATTATCAGAGCTGTTTTGCAATTTGGTAAAATGAGTTATCTGGGGCTTTTCTTCTTATTACACCTTAATTCAGACAATTCACCCTCCACCAACACTGAGCACAGCAATTGCCTCTACACCAAACCTGTTACCAGGTGGCTGCAGCTACTCAGGAACCACATCCTGTTCCCTTCCCCAGCTCAGGATGCTCCTGCCTCCCCTCCACACCTCCCCCAGCAGCTGCTGACAACAAACACCTTTCCAAACCCACAACTGGAAGCCCCAACTGTGACAGAGCAGAGCAAATGGCCCAGAAAGGTTTCCAGCAGAGCTGCTGGCCTTCCTCCCAGCACTGAGGGATAAAAAGGTCAAGTAGATGTTTGATTTGTGCTCTGAGATACCAAGCCCAGCACGCAGCCACCCCCAGTCCTGCCCAGGGACGCTCCTCACGCTCCCCAAGTGTGCTCCAGAGCAGAGACACTCCAGTTCTGGAGGAGAAAACCACCCCAAACTCACTCATCTGCCTCCAGAAGTGCTGGGAGAGGTTTGTTTAGCACGGCGTGCAGCGGGATACATGTGCCCACATGAATGCCTGAATTAGAAAAAAAATTAAGCATTCATATGCATACCCATCTATTCTTAATGCCTCTTCCTTCCCTGATTACATGTTCCAAATGAAGGCAACAGAGGGAAGAAAAACTTAGAGAAAAATTAATCAATCAGCTACTTGAGCCTTTCACGCTTTCACAAATAATCAAGTAATGGTGGCAAAGTATCGTGGAGCATCTCCCCCATTATCCCAGGGTGGGGATTGAGCTCAGCATCGTGATGAGCTGAGGGAGGCAGCACTGCAGGGCAGCCAGCAGCCCTGCTCTGGGGAAATTACAGCAGCAGGGAGCAGAGGGAGCAGCTCCCAGCCAGGCTCAAGGTGGATTTCTATGCACACACACACACACATATACCCAGTGCAACTTGTGATTTGAAAAAAAAGAGAGGGGATAAAAATCTGGGATAAAAATCCCAGAAAAGTGAATACACAGATAAGGTAGCCCAGAGTGCTGCCTGTGTTACCTGTGTGATGGAAAAGGACTTTTTATATGGGCAGACAGTGACAGGACAAGGGGCAGTGGGGTCACACTGACAGAAGGCAGGGTTAGATGGGAAATGGAAATGAATTCTTCCCTGGGAGGGTGGGGACATCCTGCACAGGTTGCTCACAGAAGTTGTGGTTGTCCCATCCCTGGAAATGTTCCAGGCCAGGCTGGACAGAGTCCTGAGCAACCTGATGGAGTGAGTGACATCTCTGCCCACAGCAGAGAGTTGGAACTGGGTTAGATTTAATAATGCCCCTTCTATCCTAAGCTTTTTCAGGATTCTGCAATGTCTGGGCTCTTCTACATGAGTTTCCACAGTCCCTTTTTCCCATCTCAGATGAGGGATGAATAGGAGACAATCCATTAGCAAACAGAGAGAGGCTCCAGGGAATCATGACTTCTTGTTTGTCATTTGTTCCCATCCCCAGGATGAGATCCCACACCATCCAAGCCTCCACCCCTGCACAGCACCCCTCGGTTGGCCAAGAAAATAACAAGCTACATATGCTGGTTCATGGGAGCTGCTGTTCCATGATGAGGCAGAAATGGGATAACTTCCATCAGTACATTAAATTGGACTTTGTCATGGCATAAGTTGACTTAAAGTGGCTTTAATGGTTATGGAAAAATACTCCCTCCCCTCAAACACACACAAGGCTGATCAGACCAATAGAGCTGTGCTTGTAATGCTGCTTATTTCACTTAAAGCCTTATTACAGCACCACAGTACTGATTGGCTTTGGAGAGGGATGTCTTTACAGCATTTAAAAGGTCTTGTGTTTAATTAAATTAGCTGCACCTGTATATATTATGTGCAATAAATCAACTATAATTTGCTACCATAGGCAGCTATTACTCTTCCCTGTGTTATTTATTGCTCAGCATCATTAGGGTGAAGGCTCTTCTAGGATACACTAAGAAATGGCAGTTTAGGGACCAAAAGCCATAACTCATTTTGTTTTCCCTCTCCCTTTTCAGTGGTGTCAATCACATTTCTTGTACACTTGAACAAACACGAATATGTAAGAGATTCTGGCGCCTATTATGTGTGTGTTCATACATATATTTATAGATAAAATAAAATTAATGTTCCACACACATCTTGGTCTTGACTTTCATTTGCACAGATCTACCAGCAAAACAACACAGCCCAAAAAGTACATAAATAGAAATAAATAAATAAAATTAAACAAACAAAATAAAACAATAGTAGTGGATTCTTGCTCCTCGATGCTACACAGCAGTGATGCTGTGGTACTCCAGCTATGCCACACACCACCTCTGAATACAATTTAGAGACTTACTCACCCAGGGATCACAGATTGCAATCCACCCCTGTGGCAAACAGCAGCAGTGACTGTATTACCAGCACTTTGTGATTTATTTTGGGCTTTTTTAGCCATTCAGACACGCTACTGGATTTTGCACAGTTTGGCTCACAGTCAAGATCGTGATGGCATTATCAGTTCTGCTCCATGGTTTACTTACAGGAAGAGTTTAGGAAGTAGCAGCTACTGGTGTGGAAGGTGGCCACAGCAATGGTTACTGAGGTCTCCAAAAAGCTGAACAGATCCACCCTGCCCCCCTCAGCTACCTCCTGCCTCCCTCCCAGCAAAGAAATCATTTAAAGTAGGAAAATTAAACCAAAAAGGGGGAGTAAAACAGTCCAGGAGCTGAGAATCCTGCCCTGGTCCAGCATGCTCCCAAAGCAGCCACACAGAGCACTCTGGGTACTGCACTCTGCTCCTCAGGGCTTTATTATCCATTTTTTAAACAGCTGCTACAACACACTGATGTTCACAATGCATTAAATATCTTCCCCGCAATATTTTTCAACTATTTAACTGGCACGGAATGTCGTGCAGGAGATAATGGAAGGGAAGCTGTCCCAGGGAATGCAGAACTATTCCAAAGCCTTGGTGTTGCTGCTGAACCATGTCCTCTTTAACCACACCTATTGCAAGATTTCTATTTGATTCCTACTCAGGTCTGAAATAACATCTCAGCTCCTTCTCCCCTCTGCATATACTTTAATTATGTTATTCTTTTAAATACTAAACAAACAATCAGTGCTTTCAGAGGAACACCAGCCACCAGGGGACACACACAGAATTGACACCAATCCTACCAGGAGTGGAGAATATCTGCAGAGGCACCTACTTATGGAGTTAGGGATGAGGTAGAAAGCACTGGTATTCTGAAACACACAACTCTTCAGCATCTCAAATCACTGGTGCTCTGTCTCCACAAACCAGCTCATTTAGACATGAACAAGCTAAACTGGAAAAAAAGCTAGTCCAGCTGACAAATCTGTGTTTGCAAAGAGTAGGAGCCCATCCAGGTGGAGCCAGAGCTTGTCTTGTCATCTGTGCTGTCTCACCTTCATCACTCTCAGCACCACTGTCCTGGTCTGCTCTGACCAGGCTCTGTCCATGAAGGAGAAGAGCCAAATCCACACAGGCTATGACCCTGGACAGTCCTCCTGCCTCCCTCCCCACAACATTTTTTGAAAAGTACCTCTGGAAGTAGCAAAGCAAACAGATGGGAATGGCTCCAGGCTGGTGGAGGAGCAGGAAGCCCAGGCAGTGGATGCCTAGGGGGGCAGAGCAGTGAACTCCAAGGCACGCACAGCACACAAAGCCAGGCACAGGGAACACTACAGTAAGAGAGCTATTAATAAAAATTAAAAGGACATTCAGGAGTATTACGAGCCAGATTGGGAGCTGGCACTGGATGGGGCTCAGGGAGGCCTGACATTAAACCCAAAAGAGATTATGTAACCTAAGCTGTCCAGTGATCATCTGTTCCCCTGGTGTGGCTTTAAAGCGGCAGCGGGGCTGACAGCGGCTGCAGCAGCCCCTGGGAGCACTCAGTGTCCCTGTGACACCTGGGCACTGCCATCCCCCTCTGGGCATCACCAGCACACCCCAGAGCAGCCCCAGAGCACGGGGCAGGGCTGGGGGCAGCTGGGCTCTGCCCTCTGAACATGATCCCTGCTGCAAATCCCTGCAGCCAGAGCAAAGCTGTCTCTGAGGCACAGCCTGCCCTGCACACAGGGACTGCTCCCAGCCTCGTGGACAACATGAAGAACTCTCCTTTACTTTGTCAAAACACTCCAGCCAAGGCAATATGCTCCAGTTTCTCATCTGCCAAGCAAGGGCTTTCAGAGGGTTTGCCCTGCTCTCCTTGACCCAGAGGACTAACACCTATGGAAGGACAATGCCCATCAGCTAATGGGGTCCTCCTCAGAAAGGCTCTTACTGCCCTCCTGTTTTTTCACCATCTGAGATAAACTGATATTCCATATGAAGTCATCAGAAAAGCTCACCAGCCTTCAGTGAGACTTGATCCAGCCAGGGAATGAAAAAGGCCTGATGGGCAAAGCATGGGAACATGGAGAGAACACAGAGCACCCACGCACAGCCTGCCATACCCACAGGCCTGGACACTTGGGAGATGCCACCAGAGCAGCAGCCTCCTGTCCTCAACTCTCCTGACTGTGGACTGTGCTAACCACAGGACACAAATTTTCATCAGCCCCTGCTTCATTTCAAACACTCTGCATGGTCTGTGTTCACAGAAACACCCCCCTCAACTGAACACAGAGCAGGAGGAAGCACATTAAAAAATATATATAAAATAACAAGCAACTACTTCATGTTCAGAACAATTTCAGGAGGCTGATGACAACAGACACTGCCCAGGACTGCACTAACCTGTGAGCACTGCAAAGCTGTACAACCACAGCTCCATGAACATCCATCCCCAACTCAGCCCCCCAGCTCTGACCTCCACAGCTCATTTCGGCCAGAAAGGGCAGTGGTATCACAGCTCCTCATCCATCAAACCTGAGCACCAACAGCTTTGTCACCTCTGAGAATGAACAACACGAGTGCTCCAAACCCACTCTGCTGGTTACGTCAAAGGCTGGGAGATGCTGCCCAAACCCTGCCAGAATGGCAGGAAACAAAAGTGGTCTCAGCGTGAGCAGGGAGCAGGGACTTGATTATCTGCAATTAGCAAATCGATGATTCTTCAAGACGCTGATTTAGACCAGCACTTCTTATTAGCAACAGCCAAGGAAAGCACAAGGGCAAATTGCATCAGAGCCAAGCCCAGCTCCCAAATAGTGTTTTGTTTAAAAATTAACATATAATCCTGCAGGAGCTCAGACACACATGAGGTACACACTGAACCCAACCAAGTCCCCACCACCATGGAAACAAGTAATGTTATTATTTTGCTCCAAATACACGGGTATCTCAGGCAGTCAGATGTTAACAGCCCATGTGGAGGACACACACTCACTTTAGTGACTTTGCTGGGGTTCCAGGTCTGCACCCTCACTGCAGGTGGAACAGCCCAGTGAAGTCCCTGGGAAAACACCCGCTGGGTTTGGATGAGGCCCTTCTGCTTTTAAATGCTTGATCTAATTTTGTCTTGTAACATTACACAAGAACACAGCTGTATATTTAGTCTCAGAGTTAAACCATTAATTTGGAACTTACAATTTAGTAATACTCCCCATTAATAATGCCATTACATGGGTTATGTTCACTTTCTATCTGAAAGTTTAAACACAACAGGTCTCACACAAACAGCTGAAGATTAAACCACTGTACCCATTTGAGATCAGTCACCAAGACAGGTATGGTATAAAATATACAACAGCAGACAGCTTCAATATACATTTTACTTTCATTTGTCTGAGATGTTTGTGCCAAGAATCCACTTGAGCCTGCTCTTCACTCGATTAGGGAGAAAAATTTGTTTTTAAAATGATTAAAAGCATAACACTGCCCAGTGTCATGTCCCCTCCAATAATCTTCAATTTGTGGGACTGTCTTTGAAATTGTAGCAGAGCAGTTTTACCACTCACAGCATGTATTTTTGATTTAGTAATCCCTACACTTCCAGAGGGGTTGCTGGAAGGAAAAAAAAAAAAAACCAACACATTAACCCATTGATTTTAAAAAGAAAACCAACAAAAAAGCCCAACATTTAGCTATTTTAAATGAGAATCAGACAGGCTTGAACCCTAAAGAGGAATTATGATTTATACACTAAAAATATTTTAAAAAGAGAAAATTAAAAAGGCCGAGTGAGATTCCAACACCATTCCTTCAGCAGTGCAGGAACACCTCAGAACACTGGCAATGCTCAGAGCAGACCCAATGGGCTCTGCTGTGCTCAGAGGTGCTGAGTTATGCTTTTATGGAGACAACAAAAGGATGGGCCCCTGCGTTCCTTCCCTTCACAGACCCAGATAAATTCCAGCCCTGAAGTACAGGAAATTAAAACAGAATAATAAACTAAGAAAAATGCTTCCAGCAGGGGAGGAAATCCCGACCCAGGGCTTGTGCCCTGCAAAGAGTTAAAGGCTCAGCCCCAGCCAGCCCTGCTGATCTTGGTGCAGCTGCTACCTGCAGCCACGGCCCCTCAGTAGCAACACACAAGGGGAAAGTGCAATTTTGAGCTTCTCTTTTCATCTCTATGGTGACAAAAAGCTCTGCAGAGGGAAATCAGGGTGCCTTCCACTCAAAAGGTTTCTCATTTTCAATGACTGCCTTTCACAATATTTTAATTAAATCTCTGGTGGGGAAGCTTTAAAGAAAAAAAAAAATTTCAGATTGTGGGGCTCATTTGCAACAACAGAGTAGAAAAGGGGTGGAGGGGGGAATGTATTTTAAGCATTTTTAAAATAGAAAGATTCTCTGGTTGAAGAGTTAAGAATAAATCTACCAGCTGCAAAGTTTTACAAAACCAGCATGTGAAGGGACCAGGAAGTCTCTTCGTAACAAAAACATTTTCATGTAACGTGTCTCTGGAATTTGAGGGGAGGCTGAAGGACCACACAGCAAAGGGCCCTTTCTCATGGGGCTGAGCACAGGCACCAGTGAGATTCTTGAGAGGCCCTTTTGCCCTCCTGCAGCACTAATAATGGCAATATTACCAAATTGTAGCCACCACCAGTGCCTGCTCGGCCAGCAGTGAAGGCTGCAGGACAAAAGCAAGGCTGTGCTGTTTATCTGTGTTTTCAGAAGTCTCAGCTCACTGCTCCCAACAGAACACAGTGACACCCATGAGCTCTGAGGAAGGGGCAGGCACATCCCACAAGGCACAGCCACAGGACAGTGCACACCCAGGGCTTCCACAAAACACATTTCTCAGCAGAACCTGCTCCCAGCAGGACACCCCAGAGAACACTGTGTGCCCAGGTGAGCCCACCCTTCTCCTCCTCACCCCAAGGGGCAGCAGGTGAGTGTTCCCCAGCTCCATGGAACACCTTCTGACATGGATGGAAAAGCCCAGCCCGTGGAAAAGGGATGGAAGCACCAAAGAGGCGCTGGGAGTTTCTATCAGAACCACAGAACAGCAGCAGGTGGCTGAGCACAGCAGGATCAGGAGCAGGTGGTTGTGCAGCTCTAGCAAAGGCCACCACAAGTCCCACAGACTCAGGACTCCCACCTCACTCCAAGGCAGCACATCCAGAGTGTGGGGAAATGATGACTCTGCAATTAGAGCCTCCACACGGCGCCAAGAGATTCAAGTGTGTTAATAAATGTAAAGCTCTGGACAAAGCCCTTTGCCTCTCATCCAAGCTCCGTTGTATGACGTGGGAATAATCCCCCTACTCCATCTAATATAATTGCCAAAATAACACATTCCTACTGCAAGGTGTGGTGAGCTCCTTGGAAAGCAGTGCTGTGACAGCACAGAGTTTTCAAGTGTCTTGAACCACAGGACAAAGTGCATTGTTAATTAATTTTTTTAAGTTAACAGAATACCAAAGTAAAAAGTCTAACTAGACACGTGGAAAGAAATATTCTGATTCTTTTTAAAATAAAAATCGGGGTGCAGGGAGCTGCAGTGAGACCCCAGCCTGAATTCCCCAAATCCCAGAGCAGTGCCTTTGTCACTGTGCTCAGTGGAGAGCACGAGGGATTCAGCCAGGCTGGCCACTTATCCAGCATCCCCCCGCTGGCTGGAAATTGCTATTCCAGGAGCTATCCAATCTTTAACGACTTCTGGACTAGTCTGCATTTGATTTCAGGGCAAAGGCCGTGCCCAGAGGGAGCCCCCGTGAGGAACTCCTCCCTCCAGCTCTCAGGTCATTCTTGAGGCCATCTGAAAGACGACAACAAAATGGTTTACTGCTCACACAGGCTAAATATCAACAGCTCTAAAATGAAATACAATGTCTTTTCAAAGCCACCAACAGGCAAAAAGTCTCTTCTTGAAAATAAAACACTGGTCAAGAGTGGGATCATTCAGAACCAAAGGTTTCTTTTAAACTGATGCAAACAGAACTGCCTATTTTTCATGTCAATTATTATTTTTTTCTAAAATCATAATCACTGCTGCAAGTCCAGCTACCTCCGTACGCAAAACCCTTTCCACATACGTATTTTCCTGGGGGAAAAAAGGCTTATCCCCACAAAGGAGTATGAAATAAATTGCTTTACTGAAGGTTAATAATATCCTGTCGCCGTGGTAAAAGACTCAATTACAAAACCTTCAGAAGAGCTCCCAAGGAACTCATCTGCCTGCAGTGACAGAGGCTTAAATAGCCAAAATACACAGAAAGGCTAAGCACTTCCCACAAGAAAGGAAAAGGGGAAAAAGATGGGGGGGGTTAAGTAAAAAACCTGGAAATTGGACACTCAAGGTTATAAAAAAAACCCAAACACACACAACCACAGTTCCTCTCCGCACACACAATTCTCTATAATCTCAGCAAGAATTATGGCCTAGGGAGACCAACACTAATTTTAGTATCAGATTTATTATGCAGCAGGGAGCAAAAATCAGTCAGGCCTGTCTCTCGGTCCTAATGGGCAGAACTGGCTCACGCTCCAGGAAGGCTCTGCCGAAGAATAGCTCGGGCCTGGTGAAAAACAAAGCCCCTGGGGCTCCCCGAAGCACAAACACGCTGCGTTTCTTAGAAGCCACAATAAAACACAATGATACTCCTCATTTCTGCAGCGCTGCTGCCACAGGAGCCCAAAGCCCAGCAACACCCGGCGCTCCCGGCAGAGCAACCACAGACCAGAGCCTGGCCAGGATTGTCCCTGCCCAGCCTGGAACCCGGGACTGTCCCTGCCCAGCCTGGACTGTCCCTGCCCAGCCTGCCCTAGGCACAGGCAAGAACCTGGGACCATCCCTGAGCAGCCAGGACTGTCCCTGCACAGCCTGGAACCCAGGACTGTCCCTGCCCAGCCTGGAACCTGGGACCATCCCTGAGCAGCCAGGACTGTCCCTGCCCAGTCTGCCCTAGGCACAGGCAAGAACCTGGGACTCTCCCTGCCCAGCCTGGAACCTGGGACCAGCCCTGCTGGCCAGCCTGGAACCCGGGATCAGCCCTGCCAGGACTGCCCCTGCCTGATCTGGAACCCAGGACTGTCCCTGCTGCCCAGCCCACCCTGGGCACAGTCTCTGTGCAGGGATGTGCCAGAGCTGCAGGGCTGGAACCCAGCATCTCTCAGGCACAGGGGCAGGCAGAGCACTCACAAGCACAGCTCCAGCCAAATGCTGCCTCCCCTGCCCGTGCCCACAGCAGAAGCCCAGCACACCTCTGTGCTGGGAGGCAGCACTGCTGGGCACTCACACACACAGACCTTCCCCCAGAAGGGCACCAGCAATTCCGTGTTCCCTGTTTCTCACCCCATACCACTGGAGCTCACTAGAGGTTTGGAAGCTCCAGTCTGTTCTTCTCCATCTTAAAGACTTTACAGCCTCCCCCTGTGTCTGCTCGTGCCCTGCTCAGACTCAGAGCACCACTGGCACCATTCTTAAGATGCTTCAACTGCCCAGTGCAGCCAGGCCAATCCTCAACAACTGTTTCTAATAAGCCAGTACTGGTTACAAAAGCCTTTTTACAGAGGGTTTCACGACTGACTCACTTCCATCTCCCATGATGCAACACCCAGGCCATTTCCACACACGGCCTCACCACCTCGTAGGCACTGCAGTTCCTCACCCAGCACTGCCCAGGACACCTCAGCCCCCCAAAAAACCTGCATATCCCCTCCTCCCCAGCACCTGGGAACACACAGCCCAGCCAAGTGCAGCCCCAGCACAGACCAGGTTTGGAATAACCCTCCTCTAAGGCACCAGCAATTCCCCGTTTCGAGTACTGCAGAACACATGAGCAGCGTTCTGTTTTGCACATCCATAAAACAAGGGTGATGGCACTTACCTCATCTCTGCGTGATGAGAACAAGGGACACATTTAAACTAGTTTAAGTCATTTCAGCACACAAGCCTTTCGTAAAAGTAGGATGCTGGAGTCTCCAGGAATGCACACACCACAGACTATCAACTAACATTTTGAACAAAACTTTTCTGAGAATCTGTTTCTTCACTCACAGCTCAAGACCAGAAACTTTCAAACCATCACCATCTCATTTTATTTTCAGATAGTGGACACACAGGCACACACCTCCAAAAACTACAGTCCCTAGTCTTTGTCTACCAGATTTCTGGTCTTGTTTTTAAAACGCCCTTGGAGTGTATTAAGCAACTTAGAAGTTTTGCTTTGAGCTGCTTTAACAGAAGTTAGTGGCTAACTCCTTCTACTCCAACAGAAACAAAGACAATTACTACTAAGAAATGAAGAAAATTCCATCATAAACATGTATTATCAGGTCTAGTTTTCACCTGGTCCTAATTCAGTGCAGGAGTAAAAAAAACAGGCTTACAAGTCTTGGATTCCCCTGCATCTACTTTCATTTAAAATAGCTGTATTTTGTCTCAAAATTCCAGGAAAAAAAATGGGAAAAAAAGCATAACCAGTCTCCCATCCAACAAATATCTCCCCTCACCACAAAAACCATCCCCAAAATGTTACCTTGGTATGGCTCAAAGCAGCCCCAGACCATGGTGGACTGTCCCTGAGGAGAGCACTGCAGTTCTGGCTCCTCTGTGAGCTCCCCCAGTAACGACCTCCACCCAGAGCAGGTGGTTGCAATCAAACCTGGGCCTGGTAACTGCCACCAGGTAACTGCCACCAGGTAACTGCCACCAGGTAACTGCCACCAGGTGAGGGACTAATGAGGGCTAACGAGCATCACAGCAGGGGAGCAACGGACAGGAGGCTCCAGCAGAGCCCCCAGCACTGGCCTTGATTGGATTAACTCAAATTACCTGTGTCCAATCTGGGGCTCCCCAATTGGTGCAAAATCCAGACTCTGCACACGCTGCTCCTTCGCCTGCCCAACCACCAAACCACCTCTTCCTCCCTCTGCCTCTTCACAGCCCAGAGCACATTTTCACCTGCATAACCAGCACCAATAATCAGCCAAGAAATTCAGGACTTGCTCTCTGATCTCTGTTCCACCTCAAGAAGTGCTTGGCAGCATCTGTTTGTCTGCCTTGATCCAGCAATCTCCAGTTCTCAGGAATGTGAGACAAACAGGTGTTGCTGCCCTTCTCTCAGCTGGAGCCAATTTAAAGCATTTTAAAGGAAACACACCAAGGCACTCTTCAGTGATGAAGGGCTGCACCTGTCCAAGACCTCTAAGAACATTAAGAAGCAGCAAAATTTTGTCTGACCATGTCCATGTAAGACGTTTACCCTGCCCCTGCATTCCTTCAGCTGCAACCAGGATGAAATAAGATTCATGAGTAAGGTGTTCTACAACAATACTTGTTCCTCTCCTACCTGCTTCTCTCCCCATCACTTTCAAATGAATTGACTCTTTATGCTACTTTCTACATAGTGTAAGAGATCAGGATTACACAGCACCAGCTGAATAATGTTCTGCTCACACTATCATCAGCTTCACGCGTTCAGATGACAGTGATGGGGGCTATAAAGGCACCAAGACAGATAATCACTGCTTATGTCTGCAATTATAGTTCCAATAAAGCTTCTTCATGGCTCTTTAGCACTAAGGCTTTTGGACTGGTAACTGAATTGTTTTAATATTTTTTTCCTACTCCATATTTTGTTCTTTTCCTATTTCATACTCATACTTAATCGAGAGAGAAGACAAATGCCTCTACTAAAATATCCACTGGAAATACCTACAAAAAAAGGTCCAGAAATCTAAACTGACTTCTTATGACTACCACAAAATCAAAGCTACGCTCACAAAACTTTGGGGGAACCATAACTGTGGAAGACTTTCAACTACCATTGTATCTGATCAGGAAGATTAATGACACAGTGGATGTGACTGGATGAAAAAGAGAGAAGGGAAAAAATAAAAATCACACAGGACTATCACAATTCCCTCCTCATACATAAACTGCCAGGCATGTCACACACAGAGAACCTGCTGCTTCCATCCCAGCTCCTGGGATGAGGTGAGGCAGGAGTTTAGAGCACAAAAGGTGCTGTGGCAGGAGATTCTCACTCACCACCCTCCCCTGGGGTTGGGCTGGGGCAGGAAATGCCCCCAGGCAGGCACAGGGGAGACAGAGGCTCAGGATGCTGGGGCAGCCTGTCCCCAGAGCTCTGGGAACACATCAGGACACCATTTCCACGTGCACAGGATGAGGTACCACAGCAGCCATGCCCCAACTCCTGGGGTAACCACCCAGGGAGGAGCAGGAACAGCACAAAGAGCCAGGCCTGCACCTATTTCCCTTACTGAGGGCACCAGGAGCAGCCTTGGAGCCCACCACATCCTCTGCCAGGCTCCCCCCTGCTCCCAGCACTGGTTTGTAGCCGTGAAACCAGCATGAGCCATAATTCACACCACCAGCAACCTTTCACAAGCCGTGGCCTCACATCCTTATCTTGTTTCCCCTCTCCCAAGCTCGGAAGTGCTGGTGTGTGCAGCAGGAACCTCAGCAGTTACAGCCTCAGCAGAGAACCAGAGCACTGCCACAACAGTCAGGGCCTCCCTTACAAATTATACAGTCAAAAGTCGTTAAGAACAACAACAAAAAAACCCAGTTTAACCCCTCAAAGACAAGTCACATAAAGAGCTGGCAGGGTACAATGCTGCTGTGCCTCCCACACTTCCTCCCCAGTGCCCAGGGATGCTGCCAACATCCCCTTCAGACACAGGCAGCCGTTTACTGTGGCACCACACCGGGCTGTGCTCTGTGCCATGCTGAGATCTCTGCATAATCCCCTGCTGCCCTTTTTTCTCTGACCCTTCCTCTCCTGCCTCAATGGCAGCAGCATCAGTACCAGGCCCACCAGGACCTGAGTTGGGTTCCTGCATGCAATGCCAAGGCCACCAGAGTCTGACCAACAGTGATTCTGTTTCCTCAGCTCCCAACCCCAGCCAACAGCAGGCCTGGGATATTTCCATAGCAGGTTTTATGAGGTTTTTTTCACCAGAAGTGTATGAAGAGGGTACAGTTAAATGTTTGGTGTGCATTCAGCAGGGCACCCATCCAGGGCCAGAGTCTCAGAGCTGACCTAGAGAAGTGACTGGGGAGGAAGATGAGCTGTCTGGGGAAAATCAATCTAAACTACCCCAAGCACTTTACAGTAGAGACTTTCTGGGGAGAGGGAGCTCCTGCTGCAAGAAGCCAACAGCTCTTGCTGTAAGTGGTCTCAGGGCTTGCTCAGCACTCACAGGAGAGATCTGTCTGAGGACATGGCACAGAACAAGACCTGACACCACCCAACACAATGGCTGGTAGCAGACCCAGACCAAAAGGGACCCATCCTCAGAAAATTCCTATCCTATTTCCCATCTCAGCATTACCTTTGGATTGCTTTTCAATGTTTTCTGTTCCCTCCCACAATTCACTGAACACAACATGCTGCTATAGGCTCTGCAGGTCTGCCAAATACGACAGCAGAAGTGAATTTCACCAGCAAAGAAACCTCTTTACACTCATTTACAGCACTTTGCAAACTTTTGGCAAAAATATAAACGTTCCTTGTACATATCAAGCCCTGCACACAGCTCGGGCTTGGTGCAGGGAATCACACCAACACAGCTCTGAACATAAACGACTGACAACACAGCCAAAAGGAAAAATGGAGTTTCACTCCTTCAGCAAGCACTGCAGAAGAATCCCTGGCAACATCCCCCTCAGCAACACCTTCTTCCAGCAGTGCAACAAACACCAAACCTGCCAGAGCTGAGGGCTTGCAGCTGAGGGCTTTTGCCATAAACCAGGCCCCTGACTTGAGCAACATCTCCCAGTCCAGTGGGATTCACAGATACTTAGGACAAATGCCGAGCTCCTGGCAACCTCTTTTCACACCACATCACATAACCTTTGGGGAAGATTCCTGAACAGTGTTTATCCAGCAATTGTTAAAGCCTCCCCAGACTCCCTACCTAGCAGGCATTCTCTTCACACCAGCATTCAAGGAGCTGAAAGTCTTGTCTACACTTCACAGTCCCTATTTTAAATAAACCAAAACTTCAAAACACTTCTTCACCCCTGTGCTCCTCACCTTCTCTTTGATGCAAAACTGACCCAGGGAAACAACGTAAAGGTGAGCTCTGAGTCAGGAATGCTAAAACACTGAATAAACCAGCAGAGCACAGGTTTGGGAGCAGTGCAGAGGAATTCTGTACCCCCTGGGGCCCAGCTCTGAGCCAGGAGGACCCATGTCCAAGGAGTCTTGCTCAGTCCCATCCCAGAGCTGTGTGGCACACACGAAGGAAAATAAAACCAGAGGGACTTAACAACTTCAAACCCTGGGAACTACTTAATTCACCAGATATTAGTTTCTTTCCCCCACCCCACCATTTTTCCCTCCCACCTGCCAGGCCACCTCATTACTGTCACTCTGCATCAGTTCTTGCTACAGTAGTTTTCTTGGACCTTTGCCCCTTCAGTCAGCTTGAAACCTCTTCCCTATTGTACATCAGAGTCAATGGGAAATTAATGCAAGTCTTTGCTGGGGGAGGGCAGGGCAGAGGCACCGAGGCTTTCTGCTGCTGTCAATACTTCTTTTCCTTCACCCTTCCTGCCACAGACACTTCACCAACATATTAAGGAGCCTTGTCTGCATTTCTCTGAGCTCGCTGAGGTCTCTGGGACTATTCCTCATGTGCAGAATTGCATAAGCCTTAGCAGGGTCCTTCTTTATAACACCAAGTACAATCTTAATTTAAGCCTCTCAGTCACAACAATGCACCCAGCTGCAGATGTCCCAGCACAGGGAAGGACTGAGCAGGGGAGAACAACTTCCCAACATTCTTCAGATTTTCTCTGCACTCAAAAAAAAAAAACCCAGAAGAAATATTTTCAACAGGAGAGCAGTAAAATGCCAAAGTTTAGAAGTAACTTATTAATACCGCATGCTGAGCTGACTACAAAGTTTCACAGTAACTTTTAAATTACTCAGCAAACCACAATTTCTACAGCAATAATATTGTAAAAATCATAGGCCACGTTGAACACTACTTACATAGTTTACAGAATTATTCCAGTGACTAAGGCAAACAGAATGTGTGATTTCAGGGCTAGAGACTAAATTAAGCTTCAATAATGATTTTTTTTTTAAAGTCTGATGCTACACAGACCCGGTAATCAGTTTTTTTGAGGAAACTGCAGATCAGTATTTTCTTGTGAGTGAGATCCTTTGGTGGAGGGGGAATATGAGAGAGATGAAACTGCCTGTCTGAAGGAGAAGTGATGGAACTGACCATATACAAAGTACTGTCAAATACACAAAGTAATCTTTTAATCTTTTTCTGCTACGGGCTTCACAGTTGAACAAAGCATTTAATAACGTGCTTTGAGCCCATGCTGATTCAGCAAAGCACTTACCCACACGCTTATGCCAACTTAAGTATATGCTTAAGTGCTCTCACACAATGGGGGCAGAGAAGATTCAGGCCCTGAGATGAACCATTTTCTGAAACAAGCCATTTTTCCCTAAGATGACTGACTATTTACAGCTTCTCTCCATAGCGTGACCCAAAACGTGTTTAAAGAGAACACTAAAATACAGCTGAGCAGTCAAATAAGTATTAGGAACAGCAAAGACTCAAGGCAGAGCTTAATGAACTAGAATTGCTCTTTTCTCCATCTCAGCACAACACACATCTTGATGCACACACCCCACCTTGCCCTGTTTCAGTGGCCCTCCTCTAAAAATAAGTTCCAAGTTCCCTTAATGCTTTGGATTTCACAACATTTATGAGACTATCACCAGAGTCAACAGGCTAAAAAAAGAATCCATTAGCATTAACTGGCCTGTCACTGGCAGTGACAAATAAATGAATTTGATGGTTTTAGATCAGTCATTAGTAGACCTACCCCCGGGCTGATAAAGGCTCAGCACTTTGCAGAGATGTGCTCAATCTGGAAGCAGAGGGGGATGCACAGGGGTGTTAGCAGGCTGCTCTCCTTCCATTTCCCTGACCTCCCCACCTCAGAACCTTTCCTGGCATATACAAGTGCACAAAAGTCACCTGGTAGAGGCCATTAAAAATAATCCAACAATACAGGAAAACACAGGCAATGCAGAACCTCCTTTTCTAAAAAAAAACCCACGTTAGAAAGTGTCCAATTTTAATTTCTAGTTAGCAGAATGTCAAAGTGAAGGAAAGTACATTAGGACTGTTTTTAACACGAAAGACATCCTTAGGCAATGAGAATGGAAATACAGATATTTTAACAAGTACAAGACAGTCTGTGGGGATTCAGGACAACATGAACAATCTACCTGAGTGACTGGGGAGAAGAAATAAATGTTTACATCTCAAAAAAACAACAGAGTTACAACAATCCAGCTCAGCTCTTGCTTCTGACAGAACCCACTGCACAGCCCCTTCTTCCTCTGGCTGTGACATGCAAGGACAGAGATCACCCTCTGCCTCAGCCACACCAGAGAGAACACAAACCCCAGCCCAAAGACAAGGGCTTTCCAAACCCTCATTCCCCACTGCCTGCAGCTGCCTTCATCAGCCAACACTCAGACTCTGAAACTTTTCCACTGGACCATCCAATGCCAGAGGGAAGCAAATTCTTGGAGCAGCTTACCCTGGACAAGGGATCCACAGCAAGGCTGGTTGGAAAAGACACCAAACTGGCTGTGGAGCACCCAAAGAAATGCCCCCAGACCACCTGGGAAGGGCTTCACACCACTCTGACACAGATGACACCATGATTATTATCAAGCTACACATCCATGCCTGATGCCAAGAGCAGGAAATATGTCCTCTCTCACTCCACCCAGACCTGCAAATGCAGGGGGAATCTAAAAAGAATTTTTAAAAAATCATCAGGAAAAGGTCTGACCTTGCTGCTCTTTACAGCCTGGTGGGGAAGGAAGAGAGGCAGGAAAGGAAGAATCCTCAGTTCTGCTACTGTGCCCAGTTCACATTCTTTTGAGGAAATAAAACAAAACTTCAAAGTCTATCTAACACCTAAAATTAGATGGAAAGTAGTAGGACTAACCTGGAGAAGTTTACAGGCAGAAACAGGGGAGAAAACAAATAGAACTCCTGATTTTCAAGGTCCATGATTTGCTCTGGAATAAAATCTCTCCCTGCTACTCTGGCTGAGGCTTATCAGACAGCCAAGGGACTCAGACACCCCACCCACAGTTAACTTAATTGGAATCAGACATCCAAATCCACTGGTTGGCTTTAAAAAAAATAAAATCCCAGGTTAGGCTGGGTGTTATTCCAGAAGGGCATGCCCTCCATTTGCTGCTCTGGAACAGCAGCTTCACAGGGCTCCAACCAGCAGCTCCTCACAAGAAAGGAGAGCTGTTGACTCTGCCTCTTGCCCAAGAAGGAGGACCAGATGTGCAGAACTGCTCAGAGCCCAGTGCCCAGGCAGACAGGAAACCCAGCTGGGGCACGGAGGGGCCAGGCCAGTCCTGCACCAACCTCTGTGACAGTGACACATCTAATAAAGACAGCAGTGTCCTGCATCCCCAGCCCATTGCCAGACAAAACACCTCTCACACCAAATAAAGCCCTTCTGCTGTTCTGTGACCAAATGGCCACCGATGTTCTACACTCAATCCACACAGACTAGAGCCCAAATTAAAATATGCAGTGGACACCTGCACTCAGGACAGCAGACACAGAGCCAGCCCATGCCAGGGATCCACAGGAGCAGCTCCAGCAGCAGTTGGTACCTCCCTGCCTTTGTCACTGCACCTTATGCAGCTTGTGTCACTGGGAGCAACTCACAACCACAAGTATTATACTCCTGTAGTAAGTGCAGGAAGTACAAGGACCTCAATCCCACCCTGGAGGAACCTGAGGACAAAATACATCTCTGTGGGCAGCCTCACTAACTGTGAACTTTGGCTCAAAGCATCCAAATTCCTGTACCAAAGACATTTTCATGGCCAAGGAGCTACTTCGTTGACTGAGGCTGCTGTCCTTTTGCTCTTCAGGCTTGTTTTGGTTTGTTTTCGAAATAAATCCCTGAGGGAGGAACTTGCTTACATTTGAAAATGTCTAATGAACATATTAAATTGGATAAGGCTTCTCCAACCTAACACAGCAGGTAACATCAAATATGGCAGGCTATAATAGTAAATCAAATTATTGTAGTGTTCAATATTCAAAAGGGGGTACAAAACTACTGGTGCCCCATCACTGCTGCGTTTTAAGGACTTTTTTAAGTCAGCAGAGTTATAAATGATCTCCTGTTACAAAGTGCCTTCCAGCAGTGGGAAGCAAGACAGATCTTTATCAAGGAACAGCAGCCCCGAGGAAGGAGACATATATATTCACCAGAAGCCCAACGAGTTAAAGCCTGCAGCAAATTTCCTAAAACAATGGCTACAAGTGGTGCCGGCCTTCCCAAGGAGAGCAGGATTACACATCCCCTAATCCACTGGAGGCAATCAGGAGGATTTTCTGGAGGGTCATTCTAAGGAAATCAGGGAGGAATGCCGGGCTGTTACAACCTGCCACTGCTTGCTCGGGAGCCGATTTGCATCACCAGAGAGAGGTGTCAAACCACGGAGATGGGGTTTAAAAATCCTCCAAGAAAGAGTTTTACCGGGCTGGGGTTTGCAAGGGCAGGGGAGGAGGGAAGGGAGAAGTGACAGGGACCAGCAAAGGCAGTGGCAAAGCTCAGCTGTGCCCACTGAGGAGTTAAAGACAGGGAGGGATGGAGGGATGGATGGAGGGATGGATGGAGAGATGGATGGAGATATGGAGAGATGGAGGGATGGAGAGAATGGGGAATGCACCCCCAGCCTTGCTCTTCCACCTCAGCCCCATCCCCGCCAAGAAAACCACAGGAAAATAAAAAAAAAAAACCCAAACAAATCCCCATTTTGCTAAACATACCAAGAAGGAAGATTACTCAGGGAAAAAAAAATCCAAAACAAAACAAAAAACCAATTCTCCCCTTGCACCTAGAGAGAGACAGAGACATTTCATTAAATGCCATTAATCTCCACAGACCCAAGCATTAGCTGGTTAATTAGACTAAAGTACAGTCACATTTTAACGCTGAACATTCGCTATTCAACTGGGATAAATGAACAACCAAAGTCCCAAACCTTAATTCAGTATCTAATTAAAAAAAACAGAAAACAAAATATTCAGATTATGAAATGCTTGCCAGAATAATACATCATAATTGATGGAAAATCTGCTCTTTATTGCATCTGATTTTCTTCAGTCTTCAAATTAGGCTGTTTTCAATCTTCGGATTTTTTTTCAAGTGCCCCGTAGAAATCCCAACACTTTAGAAAGGACAAATGTGTAAAAAGCAGCAACAGACACTGCTGACCTCTCCAGAGAGAGCGAGTTCCTGCTAAGAGTGGAATTTAACGTCCATTCCAGCATTTGCCCCACGCCTGAAAGATGTCTGTTACCAAAAACCAAGGAAAAAAAAATCCCCCCTACGTGTAGAAAAAACAAAATCTCCTTTGTCAATACGACCTGATTTTGCATTCCTTAACACAAAAATTTAACTCACTAATATCCTCGATGTAAAACATGTCCTGGATTTTTTAATTGTTAGAGAAGAAATCACACGGGACAGCTTAACAGCTCTGCTGTAAGCATTACAAACTTCTCCAAATAACACTGTAAGAACAGATAACTGGCACCGAAGACAGTTTAAAATGTAAATTAACCTTTAAAAGGCATTGAGAAGGGGGAGAGGCGCATCGAGCACAAGATCAGAATTCTGGTAACTTTAAATTGTATGTTACAGATGGCATCAATCCAGCAACATAATCCAGAAGCCACAAGCCCCACACACTATAAACTCTTTGCTCAGTGCAGAAGCAAGCCAGGCACACTATTATTCACCAATTAGTTATTAGATATGTCCTAGGAAGAAAAGAACCTCTAAACATTTGCCTACATTAGTCTGGTTTAAAATTCTGCAAGTAAGTTGTCTCTTTTTTTTTTTTTTTTTTTTTCTTTTTAAGAACTCCCCAGCACCTCTCCCGTGTTGTGCCTGGGGGTTTTAAATGACAGCATTTTTCCTAGATGCCAATTCTGTGCGATACTTAACATCATGGTTCGACACACACAGTTACACTGCTTGCTTTCATGAGGAGCTGTATGCAAAAACAGTTCAGGCAGTTGGTCAGGTAATCCTCCCACCACCAACTTCAAACCACTCTTCCTTATTGACTGGCATCTACAACTTTGCAGCCTTTTCCTCCCATTTTCACCAGAAAACTGAAGTTACCCAAGATGACAAGTGTGCACACAAGTGCCATACATCAGTTAAATTAAGTTTTTTCCGATAAGACTCTCAAAAACAAATTAAAAAAAAAAAAAGTCAATTACAAAAGTTTTCTTTCAGCCTCTGGCTTTCAAAATTCACAGGCTGCGAGTTGGGCTTCGAAACTGATTTGTTTTCATTAGGCACGACCTAAAGAGCAACAACCACTTGTGTTCCACAGGAGAAATGGCAGCCAGCGGCACCTGGAGGGAGCGCACAGGCAGAGGTGTCTGTGTCCCTGTGCCACCGCCAGGACTGGCCACACCACGGCCAGGCCACCGCTCCGGCCAGCCTGACCAGCTGGACACTGACACCTCACTGTCCCCTGCTCCTGCAGAACATCCCCCAGTGGCCCCCAGAGCTGGGAGCCTCATCCCAAACTCACCATCCCAGGCTCGCGCACACAACCCCGCAACGCATCCCTCGAGTTACACAAAAGAAAATTTGCAAACAATGAAGGCAGAGATGTCTCCCCATCCATCACAACCGCAGAACTGAAAGCTCAGCTCAAAACAAGCCTGAAGCCTTGCACTTAATCCAAACACTGTTCACAAACACCAGGCACACCGCGATGCTGCTGCACGGAGCCGAGCCGCGGCAGAACCGGCACTGGCAGAACCGGCACCGGAGCAGCTTTGGGGCCACAGCCACGCACTGCTCCCCCCTCCCAGAGCAGCACTTGGCTTTGAAAGCTTTCCCTGCCAATCCCCCGGCTGAAACCCGAACTGCCTGGCAACAATGATTCTCTCTGTGTGCCTGAAATCCTATTATCGATCCTCCTACTTACCTTGGGCTGTGCTCGTCGGGGAAACGCAACTTTAGGGTCAATCTGAGGAAAGAGAAAGGGGGGAAATCAACAAAGGGGGTAGCTTTGGTTGTCAGTTTACATTATTCTTGATTTTAAATCACTGAATTATTAATCCCTCATTTCTCAGGCTTGTAATTCAGCACACCGGGTCATCCAGAGCTGCTCTGGAAATGATAGGGCACAGTCTGGGTTTGTCTGGGGAGTTGGGCAGGGAGATGGGGAGAGAGGAAGGAAACATCTGTTCTGCATTTCTCCTCCATCATCTTCTGGGCAGCAATCCCCGTGGGTGCTCAGGATCAGTCCCTGCGTGCTGCCTCTACCACCAAAACTGCATGGTGAGGATGATCCCCATGCCCTAGAGGTTGCACAGAAAGAGGGCCAGAGTTCCTGACCAACATCTGAACTTGGTGGCTTTGACACCTGCCCCTTCCTGCACTCGGCTCTGCGGTTACTTCTTCTTTTCTGCTTTGTTTTGCTAACTGACAAGCAACACCACGCAAAAAAGGAAAGTCAAACCAAAGTCAAATTATTCACATTTCAATTATTAAAACTGAAACATTCAAAGGACTAGGGTCTCCTTCAAATAATATGCCCAACTGATCTGACTTATTCCCTTTCAAAGAAAATATGTGAGCAATGGAGAACTCCAAAGGGGCATTTCTGGGAAGGGAGGAGAGTAAGTTACAAACGAGTTTGATGTGCGTGAAATATACACACACCGAAATCAGAAGTAAACAACTTCCTAAAAAAGGTTTCCCATTAAGGAGTCACTTGAACTATCCATGAATGAAGCACGTCACCAGGGGAAAAAAAAAATAAAAAATCCTTGCTCTACCCCCCGCCCTGTTTTAAGATGCAGCGTTGGCTCCCCTTGCACTGCATGAATTAGCACGTCCCCTCTGCATCCCAAAAATGCTAATTCTGCACCCTCACAGGCAGCTTCACAGGGGTCACCTCTAAAAAGGGACTCCTCTCTCTCTCCCATTCAAAAATTACACGAAACCAAAAAGGCACCACCGCAGACGCAAAGAAATGGCACCCGGTGGTGTTTGGAGGGAGCACGCAGCAGAAGGCTGGATGTAAACAAAAATATCAGATCTTTTAACAACAGCCCCCCCTAAACCACAGTAAAATGACTGTGTGCTGCTGGTTTCACTCCTGGGTCTCAGCAGCACCTGCACGCAGACACCTTCTACGTAAAGGCTCTGGAAAAGGATGTTTTAAAGTACTGGATCCTACCTGTGGAAAAGGATGTTTTAAAGTACTGGATCCTACCTGAACTGTGCAACCTGCAACTGCTTTCGGGGTTGTCTGTACAACCAACTGATAACTGACTGTGTTAGAAGGACAGGGTTTCTTTTAGAGTCTGGCTTTGGCTTTTGTTGTGTTTCTTTCCCTCCAAGCAAACCATGATGAAGAAAAGGAGATGTTTCCATTTGGTACAGTTATTCCTGTGGTGATAAATATTCCTGTCACTGCTAAATAACCACAGGCCTCTCCTAAAAAGCAGTTTTACTCAATTAATTTGTCAAAATGGGAAATACCGCAGACGTTTGATGAGCAACTGATAAACTGATTTGCCTCCATCAGACACAAATATTGTCTCTTTTTTTAGGACACACCTGAGAAATGAGCGATTACATGCCACTTTATTGTTCAAAAAGCATAAAAAGTAAAATTATTTATCTAGAAAGCTAACCTTTTCATAGAGATTAACATTATCTACAAATATATTCAGCACTGACTAGGCATTTGTCTACTGGGGAAATACAACAGGTACGGATTTTCCACAGCGATACCCAAAGGTGGGAAAATATGCACATTTCTCTGTTTGCTGCAAAACTACAAGTTTTCCCACCAAAGAACACCAGGCCCACCAGAGGGACAGCACTACAAAGTCCTGCTGGTAAAAAGCTGGGAGAGCCATTAAACTCCAAAGCAACACATTCATTTTTGAAGGTCAGTTCAAAGAGCATGGAGTCCCTTGCACCGCAGCGACAGATTTTCTACAAGAACTGAATTTTCCTTCCCAAAACCTTTTGGATAAACACCATCAGCCTTTGAAGACAAACACTAGCAATCAACGTGGCAAATCCATACCTTTTGCATAACCCTGTCAACTATTTAAACAACCAAAAAAAGAAAAATAAAAAACCAAAACAAAACAAAAACAAAAACAAAAACAAAACAAAAAAAAAAAAAATCAAAGTTCTACCAAAAAATAAAAAAATTAGTTAGTTAGGTACAATTCTACTTACTGTATCTACAAGTCCTCTAGGAAATGACTATAATACTATTTCTGATATGAATGGCCATTACCTAAACAAAGCTTTTAACGTAACTGTAAACAAGAGCGACGTTTCCATGCCAATACCCAACCGATCTGCCTCCTGTGCTGAACGTTGAAACAGAGTCAAATGCCTTGTTATACTGCACAACAGTTACTACAATACTCTACAAATACACGCCTGAAAGGACCTGCCTGGCTCCATGCTCTACTTGTAAAGCTGCCTTACTGATTTCTAAGGTCAGTTTTGTATTTGGATTGATTCAATCGTTATCACACAAACCAAAAGCGAGGCAGATTTGCCCTGGTGAAGCTCTTCACCCCTCCCCCAGAGAAGAGCAAATTAATACATTGCAGGGACTAGACTGTGATACAAGAAAAAAGCTGGGGGAGGACCTAATTATAGTCAGAAATATGACAGGGTGTCCTCCCATGATTTTTTTTATTTTTTTTAAACTCTCGTTCAAGATACTGTTTGCCTTTGTTCTTCTTATCTAAATTTATCTTTAAAAACACATAGAGAATATAGCTGTACATGAAAAGTCTGGTGAGTTTAATTTCAGGAGCACGGCTGAATCAGTTATCTTACCATATCTGATTAAACCTAAAATCAAATTATTAAGGCATGTGAAAGCATGGGCTTCGTGTTCAGGCAAGCCCAGCAGAATCTGTAGGTCGAATTAAAACACTAGATTCCACCTGCTCCTACAAGAGCTTTAGGCTTTTTTGTTTCCATACAAATTATATTTTTAAAAAAAAAACAACATATCCTCACGTTTGCTTCCTGCTTCTCCCTTCCCTCATTTAACTATAACCTCGCACACACAACAGGCAGCCAGGAGATGTTGCAGGATTGCTCCTAACACCAGGCTGAGGTTAAAATAAAACCCTTAAGCCCCAGAGCAGAGGCTGTAAACCCCAGGGGCAGCAAGGACCAGGCTGGGTCTGCCCAGCAGGATGTCTCTGCACAGTTCCTTCCCAAAACACAGCCCCCTCCAGAGCCAGCAGCACCAGAGCTCTGATGACCTCTAGCAGTGTCCTTCCCCCCTCCCCTCCCAGCTTTGCCGAGCTTCAAAACTACAACCAAGTAGGAGGCACAAAACTTCATCTTTTTGCTTGGCTTTGACCACAGGGAGAAAACAGAGCTGCACTTGCCCCATACCTTTTGTTTGACCCAACACTGAAAACAGCATGTTGAGGCAGGGGGCAAACTCAGGTGTGGGAATTTTTGTTTAAAAAAATCCCAAATAAATGTTATGTTTATTAAAAAAAAAAAAAAAAAAAAGATCAGCTGCATCTCACAAGCATTTTTTTTTCCTTATGTTATGCACTGGAGACTGAGAGCAGCAAAAAGCTCTGGAGAAAAAAAAAAAAAAACCACATTAGGACTTGGGCTTCTCTACCATGAGAGCTTCCCATAAATTACCGAGTGCATTTCACAGGGGCCCTGCCAGCACAGGTGAGGGGACCAATCCAAAAAATGACTTTGGGAAATGACACCAGCAGCAGCTTTTTGACAGCAAGTCCCTCACACCTCGGAACGCGCTCAACAACACATAAATAATCAATCAAAAGAATCACAAAGTTCCCTGCAGAAAGCATGCTGCAGCCCCAACACCAAAAAAAAAAAAAAAAAACAAAGTTGGATTTTACTCCACAGCTTTTTTTTTTCAATGTCACCGCTCAATAAAATATAAGGCCAGGGGGGAGGAGCCAGCGGTTGGTATGGGCGAATTCGGGATTTTCGGGGGGGGGGGGTGTGGAATAAAATAGAAAAAAAAAATTAAAAAATTAGAAAAAAATAGAAAAAAAAAATAGAAAAAAAAATAGAAAAAATACAGAAAAAATAGAAAAAATTAGAAAAAATACAGAAAAAAATTAGAAAAAAATTAGAAAAAATACAGAAAAAAAATTAGAAAAAAATTAGAAAAAATATAGGAAAAAAATAGAAAAAAATAGGAAAAATAGGAAAAAATAGGAAAAAAATAGAAAAAATATTTTAAAAAATAGAAAAAATAGGAAAAAAAATAGGAAAAAAAATTAAAAAAAAAAATAGAAAAAGAAAGAAAGAAAGAAAGTTACCGCTTTTTGGCAAGTTAAAAGGCAGAGTCTAGGAAAAAAAAAACCCTAAAGGAGGAGGCGAGGCGCGCAAGGTCCCGGTTCAATGACAGGCTGACAGCGGCCCGAGCGGGGCTGGCAGCGGGCGGGCGGGAGGCGGCCCCGGCGAGGCGGGCAGCCCCGGGCAGCCCCGGCAGCACCTACCGTCTTGGAGTCCAGCTCGTGGTGCGGCTGAGCCAGGACTTTGTCTACACTCGCCGGATCCGCGAACGTAACGAACCCGAAGCCTCTGCGAGAGACAAAGAGCGAGGGGATGGCGGGGAAAGGGGGGGTGGGGGAGTAGAGGGGGGGTGAGAATTAGAGCCAAAGGGAGAAGTCATAAAAATAAACCGCTGGGTCCCCCCTCCTTCCTGCGCTCTGCCCTCCCCCGGAGGCTCCGGGGGCGACCCCCGGCCCCTCTGCAGCTTTGTTCCCTGCTGGGGGCCGGGGGATGCGGGCGGGCACAGCCGTCCCGCAGCGCCCCGAGCCCGGCACGGGGATGGTTTTGGGGTTGATTTCGGGGTGGGATCCGGGGCTTTGGCGGGTCCACCCGCCCCGACCGCAACTCGCGAAGTTTTGTCATCCCGAGCGGGGTGGGCGGCGGTTTTTTTTACCTGGAGCGCTTGGTGGTGGGGTCCCGCATGACCATACACTCCCTAATTTCTCCGAATTTGCTAAAATAGTCTCTAAGGCTGTCTGCGGAGAGAGAGAGAGAGAGAGAGAGAGAGAGCGGAGAGGGAGAGGAGGGTGAGGGCAGGGCCCGGCGCGGCGGGACGCGGCCCAGGCGGGGCGGGACACGCGTGGGGAAGGAAGGGGGCGGCGGGCGGGGGTTACCTGGTGAGGTTTGCCAGCTGAGGCCGCCGATGAACATCTTGCTGGAGGGAGAGAGCAGAGCGGAGTTGAGCGGCGGTGCGGGATCGGCCATTTTGACGGGGCAGCTCCCGGCGGGGCGGAGGGGCGCGGAGCGGAGCGGAGCGGGGCGGGCCCGCCTCACGGCCCCTCAGCGCCGGGGCTCCGCGCCCCTCGCCGCCCCGCCGACTTACCCGGGGTCGTGCTGCGCCTCTGCGGGGCTCCCCGAGGTAGCCTGGCTCCCGTCCGCCTCCATGGCCGCGCCGAGCGAGAAGCCCCTTAGAGAACCCCCCCCAACCCGCCCAACCCGCCCCCCCCGGCCCGGCTCCGGCTCGGTTCGCTCCGCTTGCTTTGCCCCCTTTTTTTTTTTTTTTTTTCCCTTCCCCCCTCCTCCTCCTCCTCCTCCTCCCTCCGCTACCGGAGGATCTCACTGGAGAGGCGCTGGGGCAGCAGCCAGATCCGTCACACGTGGGATCGGCTTAGCTCAGCGCCGCGCCGGCGCTCCCTCCGCCTCCCCCCGCCGCCATCCTGCCCTCCCTCCATCCCGCCCCTCCCTCCCTCCTTCCCTCCCCTCAGGGGCGGGGCCTCCGCCGCCGGCGCGTGGCCCCCCAGCCGTGACGTCACCGCGACGTCACCGCGCAGAGCCCGCCCGCCCCGCCTCCCCCTCGCGCGTCCCTCCGTCCCCTCACGAGTGTCCGCCACAGCCGGGACTGTCCCCTCGGGGCAGTGACACCCCGGGAGTGTCCCCTCGGCAAATTACACCCCCGGGAGTGTCCCCACGGCCCAGTGACACCCCCCTGGAGTGACCCTGGGGTCCGCCACAGCCGGGACTGTCCCCTCGGCAAATGACAGCCCCGGACTGTCCACTGGGCCAGTGACACCCCCGGGACTGTCCCTCACGAGTGTCCGCGATAGCCGGGACTGTCCCCTCGGCAAATGACAGCCCCGGACTGTCCACTGGGCCAGTGACACCCCCGGGACTGTCCCTCACGAGTGTCCGCCACAGCCGGGACTGTCCCCTCGGGGCAGTGACACCCCGGGAGTGTCCCCTCGGCAAATTACACCCCCGGGAGTGTCCCCACGGCCCAGTGACACCCCCCTGGAGTGACCCTGGGGTCCGCCACAGCCGGGACTGTCCCCTCGGGGCAGTGACACCCCGGGAGTGTCCCCTCGGCAAATGACAGCCCCGGGAGTGTCCCCACGGCAAATGACACCCCCCAGGACTGTCCCCTCGGCAAATGACACCCCCCGGGACTGTCCCCTCTGGGCCAGTGACACCCAGGAATGTCCCCACGGGCCAGTGACAGCCCCTAGTTTTGTCCCCTCGGGCAGTGACACCCAGGAGTGTCCCCACGGGCCAGTGACAGCCCTGGGACTGTCCCCCTGGGTCAGTGACACCCGGGAGTGTCCCCTCAGGCCCATCACACCCGGGACTGACCTCCTGGTTCTGTCCCCTCAGGCCAGTGACACCCGTCCCGAGGGCCCGGCCCCCCTGCCCCGCTCCCCTCACAGCCCAGGCGGGCCCAGGGGGACAATTCCAGGGGCCGGGAAGTGCCTGCTGCGTGTCCAGGAGAAGAAAATTAAATTTTAGCCACTCGGGAAGAATTCGGGCGTTACTGAGAGCTGTCACCCCATCACCAAGGCTGGGCATTGCACTTACTCTGCCCTTGGCACTGCCCGGACCCTGTGAACAGGGTTTAAATTGCAGCTTTTTGGGGCTGTTCAGAGAAAGGGGCTGGAGGCCGGTGCTCCCCAGAGCCCTCATGTCCCTGTGTCCCCATGTCCTGGGGCTCCTCCATGTCCCAGTGCCATGGCATTCCAAGGCTCCAGCATCCCTGTTTCCTGCTGTTCCCTCATCCCAGTGTTCCCATATCTGATATCCCCCATGCCAAGGCTCCAGCAGCACCACGGAGCCACAGGCAGTGCCCAGCCAGGCTTCCCCCTCAGCTCCTGCATTTCCCACTCGGAGTTTGGCCAGTGCTCTGCAGCACCAGGCAGGGACGGGATGGGGCTGTCAGGAGTTGGTGTAATTACCTACACCAGGAGTTGGTGTAATTACCTACAGCAATCAGGTTTGCTTAAAAGAAGGAGGGCTGGTGGGAGCACAGGCCAGAGGGACTGAGCCATGTTCCCCTACATTTTCAGAGATATCCGTGGATTTTGAGTTCCTCCACCTGTCCAGCATGGAGTGCCTCCTAGCTCAGCAGCCAAGACTTGCAACAGCTGTTTTGGGCTTGCCAGCTATTTCCAGATAAGTGATTATAATCTTTTTTGCTGGGGGAAGTATGTGGATGTATTTCCAGCAGGGGCTAATGAACAAGGTGGGAATGAGTGGATGTGCACAGGGCTGGGAGGTCGGGCCTGCTGGAGAAACATGCCTCTTCCTCCTGATGCTGACCACTGTAAAAGGGGATATAATTCCCTTTATTTGGTTTGTTTTGCCATGAAGTGCTGAACTCTGGCTCAGCAGTGGGGCAGGCTCTGCTCCTCCAGAGTGGGAAAAGGGGCTGACCTGGCCCTGCCCCAGCAGGGTGAGCAGCACCAATGTGCAAAGGAAATGGATGGGGGGGATTAAAGAACAGTCTTTTTCTCCCCCCTTTGAGCCTCCTTTAGATCTTAGCTATTTCTTGTAATAATCACCGGGAAATTACTAGTCAGGAGAGCAGTTCCTGGGGTTATATTACCCCTTTAATCTCCCTGGCAGCGGAGCAGAATTTTAAAGGGGTTCCAGAATGAACAAGCACAAGACAGATTTTGCTGATGGACAGAAGAAACTTCAGTGCAGGTGCTTATGGCTCAGAAAGAAATTTGGATTGCTATATATTAAAAGGAAATCTCCACTGCTATCCCTTCCATCAGCAAACGTTACAGGTCAAATGGTTTTGGGAAGACTTTATCAGTTTATTCTCTCTCCACCTCCCCCGGAGCTGAGGCTGGGTTCAGGGGGTGGCCATTTTCAATCTGTTCAGTGGGTTTTGCTCTTTCTCAGCACTCTGCTGTCACAGCAGAAGCCAAACCCACAGCACCAGGGATGCTCTGGGGACACACTCAGCACCTGAAGCCCCCAGGTGCCAAACCAGGACCCGCTGTCCTGCTGCTCTGGCAGCACTCACCAGCACCCAGCCCCAAGCCCAGCTTTTCCTCCAGCCCACTGAGAGTTTGCAGGCTTGCCCTCTGCTCTCCTCCTCTCCAACCTCTAATGTTCATGCTAAAAATCAAAAATCCCAGCGGAATTTGGGAAGTAGCTAATGAACTGCAAGGCTGACATCTGTAACTGCCGGCCGGGGATAACGTTCTCCCTGGCTGCACAATTAAAAGTTGGAGCATTTAGTCCAATAACAAGGAAAGTTACTGATTCAAACCAGCCCAGATCCTCCGCAGGGCAGACAAATTCAGGATTATCACACCTGTCCACATACTTATGTAGCACCTACTCTCATTGGCAGGTTTTGGCCTCATCCATTTCCTTTCAATTTTTACAATTTTGTTTGTTAAGATCAGTATTTATAAGGCCAAAGTGATATGAGACCCCAAGTGTCCTTGGAGATGCGTGGGTCCTGAAAGCCTGACATCTGAAACAATGAGATCCTGGGCTCCTAAACCAGCTGGGCATGGATTAGGAATGCTGCTCCAGGTGAGGGAGGTGGGAGATCCAATCTCCCAGGCTGTAGCTGTTCCTTGGACATCCCATCTTTGCCATGCAGCAATGCCAAGGGGCTGCATCCACCTCACGCTGCCTGGAGAACGAGTTCATCTATCTGGGGCTGTAGAAATCTGCATTTATGTTTTGTATGCTCTATAAATTCAGTGTCATAATAAAAAAGGATCTAAATCTGCTGAATAATTCATTTCCATGCATAGGGAAGAAATAATGACCTATATTACATTCCATCTATCATTTAGCAGGTTGTGGAGATTGATCGGCCGGTGGGTTTGGGAGGTCCCCAGTGAGGAGCAGGGCCCTGCCTGCTGCCCAGCTGTGGCTTCACCTGACAAACATTATTTAGATACAATTCAGGAGGGGGGGGTGATATGCTGGGGAGCTGCCAGGAAGTCAAAGATCATTTAAAATGCAGAATATGTCATTGCAAACAATTGGTCTTCTTGGTGTATCTGCCTTGGGTGTTACCCCAGTGCCTGCAGCGCCCCACAGAACCACAGCAGGAGAGGGGCTGTGCCAGCCCTGCCTTGGGGGAGACACAATACAGGGGATGGAAGAGGTGTCTTCATGGTCTGGGGTGTCAGGGTGGTCTAGGTATCATCCACATCTCCAAAAAGCTGGGCAAAGACTTCCTGTGTGTCCTTGGGATTCACAGCAGAGGACAGGCTTTTAAGTGCACAGCACTCAGCAGCTTTGCTTGTGATACTTGCAGACAAAATTTCAGCAGAGTGCAGACTTAGTGTGTTGGTTATTTTTGATTTAATTTGAGGCTGCCCATCCATTAACGTCACCTGTGTTTCCTCGTGGTGAGCTCTACTCCTCCTCCCATGTTACCAACCCCTCTATTTCCACCTGCTCCATCACCTGGAAGGAAACCACCAAACCCCAGGCCCGTGAGCACTGCCCAGCCCTGGGGCTCACAGCAGCCCAGGGCCAGGCAGGAAAACCAACATAAACCACAGAGTCTGGCTGCGCAGGAGGGAGTTACTTAAAAACACAGCAGCCAGGCCCTAAACAGGAATAGGTTATCCCAGAACCAGTAATTTTAGGGAAGCAGTACTGGTTCACACCTGGTCCAAATGTGGCTCTGTATTTTGGGTACATGCTGGAGTTTTTTCCTGTCGAGTCCCAGGTCTCCATCAGATTATTTCAGCATTTGCTAATGAAGACATTACACTGACCTTATTAAAAACATTGTGATTTTCATCTTAACTGAGAAAACAGTGTTTTTTCAACTGTTTCAAAAGAAGAATAAAACCCAAATATTATCAGGCCCATCTTTCATATGATAAGGGAGGAGGGGGAAGCTCTGCAAGGAAAGATTTCAAAGCCTGCTTTGTTTTCATCAGCTTTGAAATCAACAGACAGCCCTGAGAATTTTGTTTTTCAGAACCACAGTGTTTAATTCTATTTACTACTTCCAGGCAATTCTATATATACACACAGAGGAAAAACCCAAGCAGCTCACTTTAAACAAATCCTCCTGCTTTTTTCAGATGTGTCATTCCTCCTGCGGGTAGGATTGCAGGATCCAGATCAATTAAGCTAAAGCCAAAAACAAAGCAGGGAGGAGAGGAAGGGGAAGAGGAGGGTTTGTGCTGTCCCTGGGCAGCTCTCCCTGCTGAATCTGGTGGGGGTCACTGTCCTGGGGGCACCTTGGCTTCACCTGAAGGAGGGGGTTAGTGGGGAATTTTCCAAAGGTTTCCCCAGCTCTGTTGTCTGATAGAGCAGCTGGAAATCCAGCCTCTCACTCCTGTGCCTGGACATATCCGAGCACCCCAAGTTACCCCTCGTGTTGTCTCTCACCCTGGGGTGGATGGAGTTATGCCACAATCCCATTTCCTTCCCTCTCCCAAAACCAGGCTGTCTACCTTATTTCTCTCCCTGATTAATTTTTACCAAAGGCCTTTAAGAGCCTCTGATAAACTGCTCCCAAAGTCCAAACTAATATTATTAACTATGAATCTTCTCCCATAAATAATTCCCAGAAGTAGATCAATGCTACTACCACTGAGTCAATGGATTCACTGGAATCATTTCTTCCTGTTACTCCTGGATTTTTTTCTCCCTGTCGCCACTAATCAATTATGATGATAAAACTACCCTGGAACACCCCCAAAATAAAGATAAACAGTGTGTATTATCAGAGGCTGGGGCTGTGTGTGCTGTTGAAGATGCGTTACCTTCCCTGAGCCACATTTGTTTTCCTCTACAGACAGTTAAGGGAAAAATAAAAAAAAAAAAAAGGAGGCCCAGTAAATGAATGGCCTGGTGTAACACAGCATTAATTCCCTGACCTTCCACATTGAGTGACTAAGAATCTCAATCTCAATTATTCCTTTCATGACGGAATCTAAAATAGACACAGCAAGTCCTCACATTCCTGCTCAAAAGCAGGAGAGGTGGAATGAGACGAGTCAGCCCGATCACACTGAAACCACATCCATTATCAGTTCCATGTCATTCAAAAAAATCGACTGCGGGAGAAAGCAAGAGCATCCAAGGAGAGTTATTGCAAAACGTGTGCTGGCAGGATGTGGATAAATACAGACACTCATTTGTATATGCACATGCATTTAAAATTCTCAAGTATGGAGCTGAATCAGGGGTAGGAAAAACAAGTCACTCCCCAGAGGACACCATCGCTCCAAATTAACAACAGGCAGATCAGAATTGATGAAAACACCCTGAGAGGTTGATAAGCAAAGCTCCCTCTCTGTGGATGGTGGGGATCCCTCACATTTTGAAGTTTGGGCATTCCTGCACCTATGGCACGATGGAAATGGCAAACCCATCATTTCCTGCCTGACTTTAGAGTTAACTACTTTGTTTGCTTCCTTCCAGTTAATCAAATGATCCTTATTGCTGATACAGCAAATTCCATGGTCATTAAGGTAACATCAAAGGACACACGAGCAAGAAAGTTTCCACGGGGCTTTAGACTCTGTCAGCACAGATATTCAATGGGCACAAAATCCTCACAGTCACACTGCCATGTATGTTGGCTAAAGATCACCCCTCTGTCCATGGATCTGTGAAGGTATTTTCCTGCAGCTGGAAAACAAGGACAAAACCAGACCCAGCTGTGGGCCACGGGGCTGCTGTCCAGCCATGCCTGGCCATGTCCAGGAGCCTCACTCCTGCACACAGGGCTGTCACCTTTAATGCAATTCCCTGGTTTTCCGTGTAATTCGCCGATTTTGCAGCAGCAGATGTGGATGGAGCCCCTCAGTCGGCCTTTCCGGGGCAAGGCTGCAGCAAGCCCGGGAGACAAGGAGTCCCGCACAGCCTCTGGCCACGTCCTAAATTCCTGCATTGTACGTCAGGAAGAAATGTGCCTGGGAAATGTAGCCGTAACTACATTAAAGCGCCATAATTCAATTCTAACCACATCATTACGGAGGTGCAGATCAGATAAGCGCGCAGAGGAGGGAGCCGGGCTCTGCCGGCTGCGGCACCCGCAGCGTTTGGGGCGTTTGGGGCCGGGGGAGCACCGCGCTCCCCCCTGGGGGATGTCCCACAGGGTTAAACCACAGACAGAGCTCTGCACTGCCTCCTCTGCTCCCACCCAGTGCCCAGGGAAAGCCCTGTACCCAAAGGGCAGACCCTGCATCCCTCCCTTGTGGGTGTTTTGATACACACAGAGCCTTATCCCGACCCTACAGCATCCTTCCCCAGGGCGGTGCCTGCTGAGCAGGGGGAGCCCCGCAGCCCCTGGCTGAGCTGCAGCCCTGACACCCCTCCAGTGCCCAGCCCTCCCCGCAGGGATCTGGGAGCGATGGGAGTGAGGAGGAGCTGCTGGGCAGCCTCCCCTGGAATCACCCATCCAACATCAGCCTCACTGAGGGCATCAGTGCCTTGGCCAAAATCACACCCCACCACTACCATGGACTGGAAACCATCCTTGAGTTACTGCCTCCTACCAGGGAAAGTGCTTCTCCCATATTTAAGACAATCCTCAGCTTTAAGCACCCTCTCCCACTAGATTTAAAGCACTGATGTGCCCACTGTCAAGGCCCTGGATTCCTGGTCTGACTTTTGGGCAGCCATGAGATTAACTCTTCTGTACCAAATCATTTTAAGCAGAGGTTAATGCTGAATTTGTGCTTCTGCCTTTGCTGAATCAGGGCTTTGCCAACTTCCTGCTTTATTTATTTGGCCTTCTGTGATTGCTGAGCCGGGATGGCAAGGATCCTACCTTGAACCTCCCCTGGGACCTCTTGTGATGAAAAGCAAAGCCTGCAAACACTGTGGAGTCTCTGCTGCATTAGGAGAGGAGTTTCATGAAGATTCATGTCTTTCATATTGTTCTATGAAATTAAAGAGCAGAGGAAAATCACTTTCGAGGAAGTGAAGATGTACTGCAGCAATTTAGTTGTAAACATAATTAAGCAACTGGCCCTGACATACCCGTCCTTTCTTGGCCAAAATTCAGCTGGAGTTTCCATTGATATCAAGATCAAGCTATGCAAATAATTAGAACAAGCTTTGTCAGGAGAGTAAGATCCAAAAGAGATTTTGGATGACAAAGTCTGTAAGAATGCTCCTCTCACTCTTCCTGAGCTGGATCCACATCTTTGGGTCTTTCATTTCCCTTCCAGCCTCATCCACCTGCTTAATGCTCACAGTGAGAACTGTTTGAAAACCTGTGACAGCCCAGCAGAAGTGGCTTCCAGGCTCCAGACACTGAAGGAAGGGAGGCTGGGATCCCACATGGAGCACTGTGCTCTAATGAAGTCACTCTGCCACTTCCGACTTACCCAAATCACGTTGATGGGTTAATTTTGCAGGGAAGGCTCAGGGCTGGGCCAGGCACCATCTCCCTCCCCTGTGCCTCGATTCCAGATCAGGCACCAAGTGTTGTCCTGGAGGTGGCACCCAGCCAGGTCAGGCTGGCACCGGTGCCTGTGTGTGCTCTGTGTGACTGTCACAGCCCCGAGGGGACATCCCTGCACATCCGTGCTCCACCTGGAGCCTTGGTGTCCCCGTGGGATCAGGGACTGGTGCAGAGCCTGCAGATGGGGCGAGCAGGACCAAACATTTACCTGCCTCAAATGAGAACTGGGCACTCCACACTGGTTTGTCAGAACTTGCTTATGAACGGGCACAATTACAAACGTGCAATTTCTCAGTGTAAATACACTTACAGACTGGTTACAGTGAAGCAAAAGCAAACTGCCTTTAAGCTGAGCTGAGAGCACAGGGCTTTGGCAGTGGTATTTAGAGCTTTCCCCAGTCCCTGGGTGTGGAGTAGTTTTTCTAAAATTGCTGGGGTTTTAGTTTTTGTTTAAAGTAAATGTATAGTCTTTGAAGCTCCAAGGAAAGAACTTGAAAAATGTGACCTTTAGAGCTTTGATACCGAGTGACAAATAAAAAGAACCCAAAGGACAATTCCCTTAAAAATATACACGGCTATCACTTAGCAAGCAGAGAAAGGAAACAAGGATGATGTGTTTTGCTTCGAGGCCAGGATTGACAGCAGCCTCTTATGTTATCCTTAAAATATTGCTGGGATAACACACGTCTCCTGCATGCACCATTGCTTGCCCAATTTTGCAGGAGCAGGTGCTGAGCTGGGGCTGTCTGGGCTGAGGCAGCAGCCGTGCCCAGCCCACGGTCCAGCAGCGCTTCAGGAGGTGACATTTGCCTGGCTGGCACTCGAGAGCACTTCAGCTTCACCTTTGCAAATGAAACTCTCTGCATCACTGGGGAACCAAGCCGGGAGGCCCTCAGGAGCCCAGCAGGGCTATTCTTCCTGCTATTTCATACTAGGGTGCTCTTTCAAGGGAAGGAAAAGCTTGGGGGAGCTGAAAAATGCTTAGCTGGAGTGGGCAGAGGCTGCTGGATGTGTTGTTCCTCCTGGCTGAGGCCATTTTGGATTGATGCAGCACTAAAGCTCTGTGGCTCTCGTGGGGTGTTACTGTGATGCACCATCAGAGCAGCACTGCTCCAGTGAGGATGGAGTGTGTAACGTTACTGACTCTGCACGTAACCTTCTGCAGTCATCCCCCCTCCCCTCTCTGCTCACATCCTTGTGTGGCTGCATTTCCCCACAGATGGGACTCTGCTGGCCTGAATCAGCTCAGGGACATTGTTTTGCTGTTCTGTACCAACAACAACAACAACAAAATAAAATTCAAACCAACACAAACTTAGCGGAGAAAGTAATAAGAAGGCAAACTCAATTACTGTTTCATCTGGCATTATTGTTGCGTTGCTGCTCTTTGTCAGGGACTTCTTCCAGGCAAAATTGGAGAGATTATCTTGTCTAGATGTTATGAAGTAGCTAATCCCTTCCGCAAGTGGAGGAGAGCCAAACGCTTCATGTTGGGCAAGTGGAAGTGTAAATATGGTGACAAAGTGCTGCCACTGCTCCCGGGCTCCAGGGGCCACCTTTTCCCAGGGCTCTGCTCACTCCACATCTGCACAAGGCACCAGGATTTCCCCAAGATCTCCCAAAAGATTTCCTCTTTCCTGCCCCCAAAGCTGCCTGGAGCAGGTGGATTTGGCACTGTGGCTCCTCCACTGCTGTGGGGAGCAAGAGGGAAAAGGTATTTTTAGAAGAGAGAAAGGCCCCTGTTTAATGTCCCACTGCTGGTGAGCTCATGCCATCCCTCACCCCAGTCTTGTCCCCACTCCCAGCTGTCCCCGGTGTCACCTCTGGGCTGAGCAGCTGTGGGAGCCCGAGGTGTGACCCCAGAGCTGCACTGCCTGCCCAGGGACCCCCCTGTGGGTCCTGCTCCTGCACAGCTCCTCCAGCACAGCTGAGGATGAGGCTGCTCCTGCCTTCCTCCAGACACCCTGCAGCAGGGCCTGGAGTAGGGACCTCAGAAAGCAACCCCAGAGGAGAAATTACCCACCTGTCATGTCTCACTGGATTTTATATGGCACACAGAGAACTCTCCAGGGCCATTATCTCAGTAAAGACAGTCTTGTTTCCACGTAAGAAGGGCTGTGCCTTGGTCACCTCAAGGCAAGCAGGGTGAGGTTGCCTCAAACAGAAATTCTCAAAGGTCCAATCTTTACTCACACTGTACATTAACCCAGAGCAACACGTTCATGGGAACAGCCCTGACACAACCAACACCTCTGGGCTCTGTGTGAGATCTCTGCCACAACCCTGGGAACACAAAAATCATCAGCTCTCCCTGAGCAGCACCTCTGGGATGAATCCAGGTGTCCTCCCTCTTCAATAACCACGACAGAGAGACAACACAACACCTGCCCATGGCCCCCCAGCCCCCAAAATGCAGCAGCTCAGGTAAAGGATATTTGCAAAGCTGGGGAAGAAACGCTCAGCTGGAAGCACAGAGCAGCCCCAGCCCGTGTGGGTGTGTCTGTGTACATCCAGCCAGGGGGATATTTAATGCTAATTGCTTCTTTTCAGCAGCGAGCGATGTGCCCGGTACAACCCAAAATGATTTTGCTGTTTTGACGTCGGGAAATCTGCAAGTCAAAGGTGAGGGAACGACTGTGCGGAGCAGCCAATATTAAAAATCACAATCTGGCGGCGGCGGCGCGGGCTGGCAGAGCTGGATTGCCAATCATTTTTATACCTCGGCGCTTTAAATAGCAATAATGTGCTGAATGGGAAATTGCCTCTGCTGATGGGGGTTGCTGCACGTTATTAAAATCCAAGCGTTGGGATACACATTATACATTTGTGGTTCTTTAGAGACGTCGTTGGGGGGGAAATACAAACTCTGGGAGAAATTTGAGGGAGGGGGGCCCAGGAGGTAAAGGGTGAGGGAGAGGCAGGCAATCAGGTCTCTGGAAGATCACCAGGCAAAAGGCAACAGGGAGAACACTTTAGCTCTTCTGGATATGCCCAGGAAAGAGCCAATTATTCCAGAGTCATTGGAGCGTTAAGTGATGCAGATTATTCCCTCTAACACTTATTCCCTGTGCAATTCCCACTCCTTTGCTCTGGTTTGGCCCATTCCAGATCCACACTTGGCCCAACACCTGAGCCCCCGTGTGGGGGCCAGGCTGCTGCTGTGCCTTCCTGTGCACCTCTCCCTGTACAGGGGCAAAAGCCCAGGGGAAGGTGCCCTGTCCTTGTCCCCTGGGAACAGGAATTGCTGCTGGTGATGCTCCCACAGCTCTGCCTGGGTGAGGATACAGAGCTGAGTCCTCCCCAAACCCGCTGCTTCCCATCTCCATGGGAGCGTTTTCCTCCCCAGTCAGGGAGTCATTATCCACTCCAACTGCCACATCCCTCCTTTAGGATGACTAGAACCCTTAATCCATGATTTCACAGCCCTACTTAGGTACAAGCACCCACATGCAAAGCAGATCTGTTTAAAACCCAGCTCTGCATAAACACACCCCTGAAAGAGGAAAAGCTGTGATGCAAACATGGTGTTATTTCCATCCATCTAGGAAGTTATTGTGTGATTCCTCATCTCCACCTGCTCCCCCCTCCTCTGTCACACCTTCCAGGTGCCAAACTTCTGCAAAACCTTTCAGGAATAGGATATTCTTAGCTCAGATGTACACAGACCATGGGTTGAAGGTGACTAAAATAACAAAAATCCATATGCCTTTAATATTTTTAGGATCAATTTTGCTGCAGCCTCATGGAGTGCCAGGCTGGGGTCCTGCCATGCAAGTGAGACAGAAGAGGAAGAATTGGGATGCATACTTCTCAGACAGAGAACAAAGCAGAGATTTAAGGTCCTGTCATATCCCAGAGTTTTATTAGTAATTTTGCAACAGCTATAGAACTGATTTTAATTAATATTTTTAAGAGAATAGGCACACGAGTAAAATCCTAGTAATAAAAGGTGCCAGAACAGAATAAAACCTGAAGTATCTCTGTTCATCACTCTCATGGTCCTCACACTCTTTCCAAGGTCACACAAAATCAGCAGCTGAGCCTGTATTTCTCCAGCCCCTTTCACTGCCCCGGCACAGCTCCTCTCCTCACACACTCCAGCTTTGATCAGTTTGTCACTGGCAACCAGGAGTGACATCACCTTGAGTGGCAACATCATCCATCCATCCATCCATCCATCCATCCATCCATCCATCCATCCATCCATCCATTTATCCATCCATCCCTCCATCCATCCATCCATCCATCCATCCATTTATCCATTCATCCATCCCTCCATCCATCCATCCCTCCATCCATCCATCCATCCATCCATCCATCCATCCATCCATCCATCCATCCATCCCTCCATCCATTTATCCATCCATCCATCCATCCATCCATCCATCCATCCATCCATCCATCCATCCCTCCATCCATCCCTCCATCCATTTATCCATCCATCCATCCATCCATCCATCCATCCATCCATCCATCCATCCATCCATCTATCCATCCATCCATCCCTCCATCCATCCCTCCATCCATCCATCCATCCATCCATCCCTCCATCCATCCCTCCATCCATTTATCCATCCATCCATCCATCCATCCATCCATCCATCCCAGGGCACGTTGCTGCTCAGGAGGAGCTGCAGCACTGACGGGCCTCAGACCCAGACAGCCAAAGGGCACAACGCAATCAAAATAAAAAGCCAGAGAAAATGGACTTTAAATTGTTAAATGAGGAAAGCAAAGGCTGCAGGCAGAAGCTGGGGGATGCACTGTGCTCAGAGGAAAGGCAGCCCAGCAGTGGGGGGCGAAGCGCCGCAGAGGCGACGGCGAGATATTGATTTGATAAGCAGATGAGCTGAAATTCCAAATGCATTGGAGATGCTGATAGGGAAAAAAAAAAGAGGTAGATGGAGAATCAGGGGAACGCTGGGGGAACAGCTGCGTACACTGAGATGTCACGGAAAATAGAAGGTCATCGGGATCCACGGAATTCTCCAAAGAAATAGGGAAGTGGAGATCGCAGGGAGACAGCAGATGTTTCTGTGCCAAGACAATGATGGAACCATAATTACAGTGAGATGGAGTGTCCTGCACAGCCCCAGCAACACGGAAACAAAACAAACCACAACCAGACACGTTTGATTGGCAAGTGGAAAAGGCTACAAAAAAAGTAATAAACATTTAGCCCTTCCATTACACAGGAGTCAGGCAAGGGGAAGAACGAGGGCACCTCTTCACTGCAGAGCCAGAATGCTGCCCGAGAGGTCACTCTGCTAACAAAAATCCCTGGATTTGTATGGATCTCACGCATGGGGGCTCACAAGTGCTTTTCCCCCCCATTTTCAATAACAGGGGTCCCAGCACACTCAGCCTGGGGCTGGGGTGTGGGTGTGAAGGGGTATCTTGCCCTGTTCAAGGGCAAAACCTGGGCAAACAGAGCCTGACACAGGCTGTGGCACCTCCAGGGGCTTGTGCCATCCCAGCTGCCACTGGCAAGTGTCCCGGGGGTCCAGAGGAGAAGGAGCATGGTCTGAATCCGGGGTCAGGGCTTGTGTGCTTGGACGCTCAGCTGTCCCTGCAAACAGACAGCCCTGGGATGTGACAGCTCTGCCAGGAGCAGCAGCAGTGCTGGGACACCGAGGGGAGCCAGAGCTCCTCAGCCAGGGGAGCTCCCTGTCCATCCCCAGCACACACTGTGACCATCTCTACAGGAACATTTTTACCTGACTCACTGACACCTCTCTGGCTGTTGCCTCTGTAACAATCACGCTGAACTTTGCTTTTCACTTTCTGCATTTGCAAGTCCATTTTCAGTGTGAGGACAACAAGCTCACTTCATTTTGGCTGTGGGGAGAAAATGGTCTTATTTGAGGAAAAAAAAATGAACTTGTTTTTGTGTTCTGAGGCAGCTCTGAGGGAAAGGCACGCCACGATCACAAAACACATCCAAGCAAATTAGGGGTCTGTCTGTCTCTGTGAGTGAAAAGGAACACTCTCCCTTTATCATCTCCCATCCAGACACTGTGTAAGGACAAACCTGCACAAGCAGAGATACAATCTGGACCTGCGAGCGGAGAGGAACATCCCAGGCATGTAAATCGAGGTCCTATAGACGCAGTGTATGGCTGGGATGAAACATCTCCCTTCAAGGACTGCGAGCGGCCGCGTCTCCCCGCTCGGCTCAGCTCAGCTCGGAGCGGGGCTGGGCTGGAGCTCGAGTGCCATCTGCTGCTCCTGCTCGCACCAGAGTCCTCATCCTGCTCCTGCTTCTGTTCCTGCTCCTGCTCCTGCTCCTCCTCCCCGCGCCCGGGGCTGCTGCTCCCCTCGGGAACGGCATCAGCGTGGGTGGGAACGGGACAGGGCAGAGACATAAAAAGCAAACCAAGTTTTCTCCACTAAGACTCATTTCTCATTATGTGTGGTGTCTTGCTGGGCTCAGGAGTGTGTGGGGACAGGGCTGGGCACTTGCAGCAGCTCACTCTGCCATCCCTCACCCCATCCTGTGTGTGTGAAATCATCCGTGTCGCTGTCCCAGAGCAGATTCAGAGCTACAGGTTTGACAAGGCAGCCAAACATTTCTTCCTGCTCTGACAAAGCAACTTTTGCCGTGTCTCCCTTAGGGCTGGGTTCCCCAGAGTCCCTCCTGAGCATCCCCCCACTCTGGGGACAGGAAAGCTGGGGGAGAACAGGAGGCTGGAGCAGTGGGAGATGCTGGAGCAGCCAGGGAAGGTCCCTGCAGCAGGCAGAGCTCAGGGGATGTGACAGAAGCAGGAGATGCTCACGCTACCACTCATGGCTGTGAACAAGAACGGCACTTGAGGGCCAGAGAAGTGCTTCAGGTGCACTTGGAGAGCAAGAGACAACACAGAGCAGAGAAACACAGACCACTGGATGGAGTACTGTGAGTGCTGCTATCCAGAAATGAGGGCACCTCACTTGAAACAGCATGAAATGTCTCTTCAGCGTTCTTGAATCCAAAGTGCAGAGTCAGGGCACAAAAAAAGAGTAACATCCCCCAGGCAACACGCAGGGTGGTTTTGAAGCTGGGACGTGAAGGACACAAGCCAGAGTCCCTCTGATCCCTCTCCCAGGGGAAGGTTAAAACCTTGCTGTAGTCACAGCTACAGCACAACTCCTATTGCATTCTCCTGCTTTCCACGAGAGTTGAGAGTGTTGTAAGGAACATCCAACCCTGCTTTCAGTCACCAAAACTCACACCTGGGCACGTCCAGCAGCTTTACAGCCTCAGTTCAGCAGGAGGGGAAAAGCTTCCAGCTGTGTTCACCTCAGCAAAGGCTCTGCAGGGCTGCAAAGGGTGCAGGGCTCAGGGTCAGCCCCAACCCAGGGAGCAAAACTCAGCAGCCTCAGCCTGAGCAGGCCAGGAGAGGAGGCTGTGAACTCAGGGCAGTGTGGACAAGCCCCAGCAGGGCCATTACTCACCTTCCTGGGCACGGGGATGAGGGATGAGCTGGGGAGGCTTTGGGGCAGAAAACAAACAGGAAGCACTTTTCCCACTCACAGGTAATTAAGTTGTGGGATATAGTGCCACGGGGAGCTGTGAAGGTCAGAAGGACAAATGGCCTCAAATGCCCTCAGAGCAGCTCACGGGAGTTTCTGTGTGAAGCACAGGCTGTGAAAGCACCAGGCTCAGCAGTGCCCAGGAGCTGGGACCTGGGGGTGTCAGGGCAAAGCTGCTCTGACATTTCCTCTGGCAAAGAGCCCCAAGTCTCTCCTCCAGCTGCCATCCTCACCCCTGTTGCCCAATGCAGCCAGAATTTTTCTTCTATCATTGTTGTTGTGTTTTTTTAATGGGGTGGGAAGAAAGGGGGGAAGAAGCAGAGGTGACTGAAGCCAAACACAGCTCCTGAGGCTGTGAACCACAGGCAAGACACATGTTCTCTGATTCTTGCTCAGCAGCCTCCTACACACCAGCTTCCCAGGGACAGCACCGAGGTGGGACCCCATGGATCTGTGTGATGCAGGAGAATGGAAGGGGTAATACAGCTTGCACCTCGTTTTCCTTTCTTCTTAGGAAGAAACCTCTGCCAGTGAAGCCCCAGGGATGTGCTGAGGCAGGCTCCAGGCTGCACCTGTGGCTGTGGGAGGTGAGGAGCTGAGCTGCTCCTCGTGTCAGTGCTCCACACACCAGTGTCAGACAGGGGCTTCCTTACTCTCCATCTGCTGCAGAAACTCTGCCCTCCTCCCTGAGGAGCCTTGAGATCAATGTACCACAGGGAAATCAGCTCCAGGCTCGGCCAAAGGAGCAGCCCTGGCACTGCAGAGGATGTGGGAGGAAGGTGTTGCTTGCCCAGAGATGGGCTCCTGATCCTCCATCCTGGGCAGGACAAGGGGCAGCAGCCACGAGGAGGAGGCCTCCTAGGAAACACCTCTCATCCATGGAAAGAGCCTGGAGAGGAGATCTGGGCATGCAGGGAGTGCTGGAGTGTGCTGTGCAGCCCGTGGAAGCTCTCCAGGAAGTTATAAATGAAGCATCTTCAGAGAACTCATTCATTTCACCCATAATAAAATCACCACTTCCCAAAGGGAAAAGCCCCTTTGAAGGGCTTCAGTCAAAGCAGCCCGTGGGACAGCTCAGCTCCACATGCCTGTGGCCAGCCCAGGCCTGAGCCAAGGCTTACAGAGCTGCCTGGGGGCCACTGATGGATTTGTGAGCAGCACAACCCACTCCAAACCCAGCACAGCCTCATCCCCAGGGTGTGACAGGGCACCACTGCCACAACCTCCCCTGGGCCTTGTTTGACCTGTGCCTTTTCCAAGCAGTCCATATTCACTACACCCCTCCTCATCTCTGCAAATACACTCACTTTTCTCCATAATACAAAAGAAAACCCAAACCTAAAACAGCTCCCCCAATTTCTGTTCCTGCATAGACTGAGAGCTGTGATTTTAAAGAAGAAAGAGCTGCCTATCTGTTACCTGCCAACACCTCTTTATTTCAGTTCCTCTCTCCCTGCAATGTTCTATTTTACTGCAGTTTAAAAACCAGGCAGCTCTCAACACAAACAGGGAACAGGATGTTCTTGCACAGTGCAGAGCCAGAGGAAAACACAGAGCTGACACTGGCAGAACTCCCCACCCCTGTTGTAGATTCCTGACTTTGACACCTCTCAAAGGAGGGAAAACACTGACATTCAGACAAGTCAAACTTTGCCATGAACAATAAAGCAGCGATACATCCACCCCATGGGTGCAGAGCAAGGAGCTCAGGGCTGCTCTAATGGAGGCAGGAAACGAAGGCTCTTAATTCATCACAGTTTCACTAAGACGGCTTAAAATTCGAGCTTTAATTGAAATGGAAAGAAACATTTCAAATGATATATTTTTTTTATAGATCTGAGTTACCCAGTTTAGGTTTCCCTGGATGTTACTGCAAACATGAACATTAAATCAAAGAGGAGAGAACTCCAAGAAAGGATATAACCGTTCCCTAGCAGAGGGGATTGGACTAAAGGCTGCTGTAGGCCACTGTCCAAATAAATGTGTGATGCCCTGGTGTGTCTGCTCACAGGATGTGAGCACATCCTTGAATCACCTGAAGCAGCTCCTGGGGACTGACTACATCAACAATTTCTGGCAAGTGTCTTCTCTGCCAGCAATAAATCCCAGTTCAATCCATATCTAAAATGATACACATTAGAGGGCATGTCTTTTAAGAGCATGATGTCAGCTTAAATTACTTGAGCAAAATTTTAAATACGTAATAGAAATCTAAAAAGGAGCAACAAAAAAAAATTGAGAGAGAACACCACTGCAAGAGTAATGCCAAGTTGTTACTTTTTTTTTTTTTTTTTTTTAAACAGATCTGTACAGCAACATAGCAAAGGATGCAGCGATCACAATTTCAACCAGACAGCAACCTAAGGGGACACTGATCCTCAAACAGCAGCGCTGAAACACTCCCCACATTTGGGTGCTCCAAATAATTTGGCTACCCTAATGCACTCCATACCAGTTCTACCTATATAGGACATTTTGGTGTGAAAAAGTTTCTGTAAAGTTCCCTTTGTTTCCAGTGTTTTTTTCTTGTACAAAATATTACAATGATTTTTTTTTTATATATATTTACAGACTTGCACGGCTAGAAAAATATAAACTACAATTGGGCTTGGCAAGCAGTTTCTTTTCTTTAAATACATGACAATTCAGAGCAAAAAAAAAATTGTAGTGGTAACAATCCTGCACTCCAAGCCCCTGCAGGGAGAGCAGATCAAGCCTAAAATCCATGATTGCAGCGAGACACGGGAACGCAACTCCTCCACCTCCCGGCGCAAGGAAGACACAAGATGGATGCTGTTTGTGCAGGTTACTGGCACAATACAGGAAAATCCATAACTGAACATTAAATTCCTTAATAACATTCATTAATTTCATAGGCAGGGCCTGTTAAAAAAGAGGACGACCGATGTAACTTTTGGGGAAAGCAGACACAGTTCGTGGGGCACGGCACAGCCCGAACCAAAGCGCCGTTACCGTTTTGGGGGGTTTTTGCCTTGAGCCACCCCCCAAGGCTTTTAGGGTTTTTTCCATTTAAATTTTGAGCAGTGGCCGGGGAGGATTTTTTTTTTTTTTGCTTTAAAGCTACAGTATCTGTCATTATGGCTTTGAACACCCCCTTTCTGGAGATGAGGTATCTGTTCTAGTGAAATGGTAACAGTTGAGCAGAACGTGTTTCAATGGACCACAAAACTCCGCAGGCAGGTGTGAACGGGTCTCCTCGGGGGGGAAGTTGCCAAACCGAATTGTAACAGTGCAAAACAAGATTTTTGTCTTTTGTTTTTTTTTTTTTCTCTGCAGAAAGAGTTGTCAAGGCATCTAGGACATTGCTAGTAGTCGAGCCACCGAGCAAACCCTCTTTCCACCAGAGTCCTGTTTATTGACACCACCTAAAGGGAGGGGGAGAAAACCCAAAGAGTAAATAAATGAACATGGTTGTGGAATGGTTGTGAGGCCACAGCAACAAATATGAGTTCTGCAAGTTCTTAATCAATAAAAGGTTTATGATTAAAGGAGTTTTCAGCATATACATCAATATACCCACCTCATCTCCCATCAAGTTCCACAGCTGTATCAGTGGCAGCCCTGTGACACTGTCATAATTTGTGACCTGGAAACACAAAAAAATGTGAGTGTGCAGCAATTCTGGTCCCAAATTCACTTGCATGGACAGCTACAGCCACTACCAGAAGCACTTCAGAAGAGGTGAACACTCCTGGACTGTGAGCAGCTGCTGCCTGCAAAAGTCTCTGGGACATCACCAACGTCCCAGTGCTGGCTCTGTCCAGCCTCATGTCCATGGTGCAGAACCAGTGAGGACTGGCAAAGCAGAGCAGGCCCAGGGGACCCCAAACCTGATGGACACCAGGCCCTGTTGTGGTCTGTAAACCCTTCAGGTTCCCTTCCCCATGCCTGCATTAGAAACAAGGGGGAATACTCATCCCTTTCCAGTCCCCAGCAGTGCTGCTGGAAACTCCCAGCCCCAGGACTTCCCAGGAGCCAGGCTCTGGGGCTTTGGGACACCAGCAGGGCCACCAGCAACAAGACTTCTCCAGCCACATGCTGTAGATGTGTGCAGTACCTGTGCCACGAGGACAGCACCTCTGGTCATCTCACTGACAGCGGCGTCGGCTTCCGGGGAAAAGTGATCCTCATCTGGGGAAAGGAGAGCAGAGAAAGCAAGTGAGCTCTTCCACAGACTTCCCAGGCCAGAAAGGACTACTGAGCAAATGTTCTCTGTCCTCCTACAGACACTGGGCCTGAGAAACCTCCTGGCCAGCTGATCCCACCCCTGGAGCTGTTGGTTCTGCAGGGAAGGGATGAGGAGCTTCCAACAGCCACCAGCCATAATCATGTGAACACAAGTAGCTGATGAATCAGGAGGCTTTAAAGATAGCAAAGTACATTTCTGCAGCACCTTGGAGCTGCCATTGGTGTTTTACTCCTCAATAAACTAAGCTCAGGTCCCTCAGGGCTTTGGTGACCCTGCACAGAGGGCACCCCTGGCACTGGGAACCCAAAGTGTCTGTACCACAGCTGCCCAGCACCTGAGCAGAGCCAAGGACAAAAAAAGCAAACCAAAGTGTTTCTAGGCAGTGACTGACATTCTCCCATTGCAGACTTGGCAATTTAAACACAGAACTTTACAAATCAGTCATTTCAGGAGGAAAATGTCAGGTATTTGTCTGCAGATTAAAAACTAAGTTTGCATTTACAGGAGCCCTGTGACAGAAGAATTAGAGCAGTTACAGCTACTGCACCTACACCCTGCCAGTGCTGCCAACATGCTGCTTAGGACAGTAATTCATTCTCTCCTCCAGGCAGGAAACAGCCTGGACATTTATCATCTTTCCCCTGGATTCTGACAGGTTATGCCACGCTAGCACATTTAGAAGAATACAATACAATTTTTTCCAATCCTTCCTCTTGTCACATCAGAGGCTGCACTGGCAATAGGAGGTAGAAGGTTTTGACAGAATCATGGCTTGGACACATCTTGCATCCATGGAAACCTGCAGGAGAAGGGCCAACAGCACATCAAGAGCTCCAATACCTGGAAGTGGCACCACATTGTCAAGTAAAACTTCTGCTCCTTGGAAAGGTAGTGTTAAAAAATCAGACCTTAAAGAAAAGAGGATCAGAGTAAGAACAGGGCTTTAAATCACTCCTACATTCTTCAATGTGACATTGATTAATCAAATTGCTCTTACAGGAATTCAGTTTTAAATTAATGACAGCCAAACAAAAAAAAAAAAAAATCAGACAATTCTCCCAGCAATCTAAGAGCAGCAATAAATTGTCTGATTAACATGCCAAGCTGGATCAGGCTCTAAGCAAAACCCACCTCCATCAGAAAGGCTTGTGCTGCCTTGTCTCCCAGCTCTGGGGCACAATCAAATATTTACTGGTCTCGTGTAAGAAACCCCTGATTCAACATAGCTGTCCCAGACAGTGGGGACAGAGCACCAAGAATCAGGAGCTTATTCCTGGCTCATCAATCAATTACACTTCAAGGCCTCCTGAAGGCATCCTTTTCCTCAGCTTCCACACTGAAGTGGAAGTGGCAGAAGCTGCCATTTCCTCTCCCTTCCCTTCAAGAAAACCTTGCAGGAGCTTGCTGCGCTCCCAAAAACCCACACTCATTGCTGAGCTGAACCTTTCCACTGTTTCCCACTTCAGCTGTGGAAAAACCTTTCAGAATTCAAACTCTACAGACTCCTCTAATTAGGATTTGAGCCAGACATGGCCTCAGGCCATGGGAGAGGATCTACAGACCTGATTTGCCTGAGTGTGTCAACCTTCACTTTATCATATCCTCCATAGTCCACGTATTTGAGCTCCACTTCATCGGTCTCCTCAAAGTAGCTGATGACTTGAGCCCGGAGCCATGCCCCATCCAGGCCTGGAGCTGCACAGATAATACCAACTGCAAAACACCAGAGCACAGAGAAGAAAGGATAAGTGGATTTCCAAAAATCAGCACTTCAGGCATGAGTAGTGCTGCTTAGTTATCTATGGAGAACCAACAGCATTTCTTAGGCTGCTTCCATCTTCCTCCACAGCCCCAGCACAGCAGGCCTGCAGCTGAGACACAGAACTGGTGAGTTTTACTCTCAGCTCTGTCTGCCACAAGCAAGCTGCCCTGCCCCAGTACTCAGCTTTGGGGCACTAACAGCAAGGTCTGTCTCCACAAAGGAACACACAACCCCTTTCCAAGTGATGCAGCCCTCACTTCACACCAGGCACAGACACAGTGACAGACACGGACACAGTGACACCATGAAGGTGTGGGAGCAGCTCCACACTTTGTCAGCAGAAATACCCCAGATGCCAAGTTGATTGGAAATAAGCTGAGACAGGCTTGATCTCACTCTGAATTTCAACATGCAGCTACGTGGCTCGGGAGGTACTCCAGGGATGAGCAGGGTAAGGGAGAGCAGAGCAACATCTGTACTCTGGCAGCAGCTTAAAGATGAGATGACACGTGAGCTATCACATCCTCATCCACTGGGAACTTCCTAACTCGGGGCAGGTTTGCACAGGAGCCCAGAACTTTCTCAAAAGAACAATGTGAGCATCCATGACTTGCCTTCCACTGGAGTGGGCAGAGTGGGAATCTCAGGCTGAGAGTAGCAGGCGAACATCTGCTGGTCGAGGCTGCGCAGCACGTGGAACGTGGGGTGCGTGTGCTGCTGCAGGAACATGTGCCCTGCGTCCACCTGGTGTGCCACCACCACCTCCACCGTGACTCCATCGGGGAGGAACAGCTGCCACGGGGAGGAAAAACTGTTGTGAGTGTTCCTGGTAAGGCAATCTCCAGCCCCAGCTCCATCCCCAGCCCAAGCCAGGACTCACCCAGGCAGACACCAGCAGGGAGTGCAGCGGCAGCGGCATCGGCGGAGGGAGGGTGTAGATGTTGGTGAGACACAGCTCTTTGAACTTCTTGCCAATCAGGCTCAGCACTTTCTCTACTTGCTGCGAGGTCCCTGGAAGACAAAAATCCCATGGGAAATTTGTAGAGTGGACACCCCCAGTCCTGTCACTTGATGAAATACAACTGTCAGGATCCTCCTGCACTATCTCAACAGTGTCAGTTTTAACAGGTTGCCCAGAGGAATTTTGAAAAGCATTGGACTCAGAGGCCACTAAATCCATTTAAATTCCTTCCTCACCGAATTAAGCCCCCCAAGAGACACATTAGACCATGAATAGAGACACATTCCACTCACCTTCGATGTGACAGACTTGGGAGTCACGGAAATAAGGTAATGTTGAGACATAAATTTTGGCACCAGACGCTTGCCTCAGGTAGCTCATAAACCTCCCCTGTTTGCCGATCAAGCGGCCAACTAATTCCTTCAGGAAAGGGACAAGAGAGCAACAGTCAGGAAGAGAAAGGCAGATCAAACATCCCTGTTCTGTGGGGCTTACACCACCCACGTTATCAGTTCCTCTGTCATGGGCAGGATAAATACAACACAGTGCTGGTCTAGTGCAGAGTCCAGACCAGGAAGCACTGCTCATTTTGATAATCCCCTGCTCTTAATACCTGTGTACCCTCAAAGCCTCCTGGATGCTTTCAAAGCATTGGACTCCCAGACTGGGTGGAAGATGATGAGGAATAACAAGTTCAACAAGCACCATTTCCCTGGGTAGCAGCCCTGGAGTGGTGCTTGTTTGCAGTTGAGCACTGGCTCTTCACTCCTGTAGTCCCAACAGGAGCAGAACACCCCAGTCCTCCTGGACTTGCTGCTGATCTCCCAGGGATGGCACAGAGCCAGCACCAGACCAGGAGGACCAGGAGGTGGCTGTGTAGGGCAGGGCAGGATGGTGAGCAGCCCAGCAGCTGGTTACCTTTGGGACCTCGATTTCCCAGATAACGAAGTCTGGCTTGCTGGATCCTCCTTCCAGCTTGGCGTTCTGGCGAGCCACTGTCTTCCTCATGGCACTGCCACTGTCCACAAAATCCACACTATTTACATCTGAACCTACAAGACAGGCACAAGCATTCAGACAGCCCCCGAGACCCACACTTACACTCCCATCCCAAGGGGAAGGGCTGCAGTGACCCCAGTGCCAGGTATGCCCACTATGAGGTGTGGTAGGGGGCTGCCTTTTGCCTAAATTTGCCCTATATTTGAAGAAACCAGGTGCAAGAGCTGAAGTGTATTTTGCTCCCAAACCATCAGCCAATAGCAGGAACATTTCTGCTTGGGAAAGGGACAAACTCCACCAGCCTCCTCCTGACCAGATCTCAGATATAGCCAGTGTCACACGAGCTTGGTCCTTCCTCCCCATTAACAAGCAGAAGCATGGAAATCCTCACTTGCTTGCAAGTATTCAGACCATCCAGTGAGAGACCAAAGAGAAAAATGAACCCAACAGCTGCTTCACATTTGCCACATCTTAATGGGTAACACAGCACAGAGGCTGAGAAAAGCCAAGGGAGCAGCTGCTGGCATTGGCCTTGTAGGCAAAGGGAAGATCTAAGACACACAGCCTGGACGTGAAGGTCAGCTGAGTGACCTGTTGTCCAACACTGCCACCTTATCAGCTTTACCTGCTGTATTCTTCCTTTCCCCACCCTCAGTGGGATGTCTCAGTGCCACAACTCACTCCTGGACCCTCTTGTTACACCAGCATCTATAACAAGGCAGTACCATTCTCCTCCTGGGGTTACTCTCACTAGTGAAAATGTTCTGTGGGTTCAATCCTTCATTGCTGGCAAACTCAACCCCCGTGTCTTGCAACAAGCAGTGCTCCAACTGCTTTGTAGCAATTACAAGAGACATCCCCTGTCATTAAGGGCTGTTGGCACCACAGGGTCCTACAAAGGATTTTAACATCCATCCCCAAGGTCACACAGGCTAACGTTTGCTCAGACAGCTTTGCATGTACTGTGCCAGGCACACATCAACCAGCATCTACAAGGGAAAAGCAACACAGACAGATGGGGGAACTCCATGAATATTGCTCCCTGTTGGGATTTCTTGGCATGCATCTGCCCCTCTGAACAAAAAGGCTTCAGGGTAATTGCTCTGTAACCAGCTGATTTTATCACAATTCATCAGAGCTCTGCTCTGGCTCCTCCAGCAGGACCTCAGAACCTGCCTCACCTTCCTGTCAGCACTGGGGTAAGCACCCAGGGCTTCCAGAGGTCACCAGAAACCACTGGTATGAGGTCTCACACCAGCAAGGTGCCCCCAGCAATGTTTGTTCACGTGTTTTGCAGGAGGATTTCCCAGTCCCTTACCTTCTGAGTGATCTCCATCCGTCCCTGGTGCACTGCTACACTCCTGACTCAGGTCTGGCCCATCCTCTTTCAGGATCCCATTGCTGTAGGGCTCTGTGCTGCCCTGGGGCAGCCCTGGAGCAGAGGGGGTCTCCCCTGGCACCAAGCTCTGCTCAGCAGACGTGTCTGGGGCTGAGGATGTGCTCAGTGAGTCCGAGTGCTGCTCTGATATGACAGACAGCACCGTGCTCTGCAGGGGCTCCTCCACACTCAGCCCATCTCTGGGGGTGTGTGAGCCATACCCAGAGTCCTCCATGGCCAAAGGTGACTTTTCCAGAGAGTTCTCCACATGAGTCCGATCAACTCCTTGGGTCTCCCTGCACGCCTGGTTCTGCACCCCACAGTCCTTTGTGCTGTCCTGAGCAGGGCTGGCCCGACAGCCGTGTGATGAGCAATCTGTCACACCCTCACCCTGCCCCTCTGCACCCACAGCCACGCTCTCATCAGCTGCTGTGGCTCCCTCCACAAGCCCCTGAGCAGAGGCAGCAACACCCTCCACCCCCAGAGGAGGCTCAGCCTGGCTGGCAGTGGCCTGGCAGAGCCAAGGGGAGGCATCGCCTGCAGAACCCGACAGCACTTCCTCAGTCGCTGCCAAAATGACCTTGGAAATTATCTGTATTGCTACTTGCTCAATTTTCTCAACTTCTTTGTCCAAACTCACTCCCTCAATCTTCTCTCTTTCCAACTCATCTCCTTTTGGCTGTGTGTCCTTCTGACACACTGGTACAGTATCAGAGATTGACTCGGACAACTCTTCTTCCCTGGACTGCTTTGGACAGGCAGACTCCAAACTCCCTGGTAACACACTCACTGCAGAATCCTCGTGACCTGACACAACTTCAGCTTCATTGAGAAAGGCTTGTGGGGCATTGGCTTCTTTCTCCAATCCCAAGCAACAGGCTGCCACAGAGCCAGTATCTGACTGCACCATTCCTGGCATCTGCTTTTCTTTAGGGGGCTTAAATGAAGACTCATCTGACTGCTCTGTGTGGCTGATGAACCCCCTGACTCCCAAAGACTCCCGTGTCAGGGGTGGCTGCTGGTTTGCCCCTGTGCTCTGGTCACACTCGGTGCTCTCAACAGGCAGAGGGAGCGAGGCAGGAGCAGGGACACTGCTCTCTCCAGATCCTATCCATTCCAGCTTTTCACTGTTGTCCTGGTGTGTGCTGGGCCCGGCTGTGGCTGCCAGGCCCAGGAGGTCCCGTGAGAGATCCTGCCTCTCGTGAGCTGGGCACAGGGGAGAGGGCGTCGTCGGCCCTGCAGGCAGCAGGGAGGTCAGGGCTGGCTTCTCCAGGCACTCCTCCTCTGACAGAAGGGGCAGTCTGTGAGGAACACACACTTCTGCTTTGGGACGCAAACCGCCCTCCGATACGTCCTCCTGCTTCTCCCTTTCAATGGCTATTGCCTGTTTGCTGCGATAGCCCGAGTGCTTTTTCCTCCAGGAATAGATCCACCAGCAGCTGAGAAGTGCCAGCACTCCGGGAATGGCGTAGGGGACGAAGTTGCGGAAGCGCAGAGCCATCTTACACAGCGTCAGCAGTTACACCTGGGAGAGAGAAATCGTGTTAAAATACTCACAGGGAAGGTGAACAGGAAGGTCCCATAACTGCCTTGAGGTATTGCTGTTAGTATGGTCAGGCTTGTTTTCCAGCTGCTCTAGAAATCCACATCTCTGCTCTGCCCGCACACCACAGAACGAGATCCTTATCCAAGACTAGGGATATCTGGACATGTCTCATCATTATACTCCATGATTTCACCCTTCCTCACCTCTACACTTAATTTCCTCTTGCTTCCGCTGCCTCACAGCTGTGCAGGTCAGTCCTGCCCCAGGACAGCCTCCAGCAGGGCAGGTTCCTCCAGCACCAGGCTGGGCTCAGAGCCCAGCTGGACCCCAGCACTCCATGGCACAGGCCTGGCACACAGCAGGGCTGCCCAGCTCTCCCTTTGAAAGGCAGCACCCCCTGCCCGAGAGCTCTGGGCTCTGACAGCACATACTCCCATAGAGCCTTAGGAATGCAGCTCCAAAGTTTATTCTACATCCAAACCCACTGCACTGACAGCTGCCACTCCCCTGACAAGAGGTGACAGCTCTCCCTTCTCCTCTGGTGACCTCTTTCCCACCCAGTTGTGCTCCTTCACTGCCAGGCCTCACCTGGGTCACAAGGCAGAGCTGCCATGCCTTTCCTTTTCTTTAAGGAATGTCTGTAACTGGAATGCAAAGCCAAACTGCTACCACATCCCAAACAGCCCTGCTGCAAAGCACTCACAGTTTATATTTTCACTGCACAGGAATTAAAGCAAAACACCACGTGTCTGAGGGCGCTTACACAGACAGGCTTTAATCCAAACAGCCCTCAAGACTCTTACCAGCAAGCAACAAAAATAAAGATTGTTTTCAGGAGATAGCAAAGTCTTAGAAACGCGAGCCACCCACTGGAAAAGAGCATTATCTGGTTCCTCTTTAGAAACACAATATTTCTATGACAAGAGAGGACAACCAAGGCAGTTGGCCTGATGCTCAGTGTGCCTCAACCAAAAAACCCCTTCTGTTATCAGGACTAACACCCCAAGCACAGCCCCGAGTGCAACACTCCTTCAGGCCACAATCTCCACGAGGAGCTGATGGCATTCTAGCTGAGGGACAAAACCATGCCTCCCTCGGGCTCAAACCCAGTGTCAGAGCCTCAGATAATTTCATATTCATCCCAGATTTCTCACCTCCTCCAGCCACACTCTGTTCCACAGGAGCATCCACACAGCTTCCCCCACACTAGCTCAGACCCTGCCTTGCCTCCCACAGGGCCCAGACACTGAGGCACACAAATGAATGAAGGAATGGCAAAGGCAGGGACTAGAAAATTGCTTGTTCAATCCCAAATGAAAGGTCAGCTGCAGACACGATTTAAGTCCAGTAATATTCCCAGTCCATCACAAATAAGGCATTTATGTTGTTCTACACGGGAGAGACTCGTGTCTTCATCAGACGTTTGTATCTGATTAAACAAACTAAATAACTAAGAAGTAACTAAATCCCAGTTACTCCCAGCTGGCTGTATGCATTCAGGGAGGAGAGCTCAGTGCTGAGGGTGAATCCTCTCTTAACGGCAACATCTGGGATCCTGGAATTAAAAACCCAACAAACCTATGCAATAGTGTGGCTGCTCTGTGTTTGGAAAGGGTAAAGCCTGTACATTCCCAAGACAAAAGGTCCCCCTTTATGCTGCCCAGCACAATGGCACATTGTGAGCTCTGAGTGCTCATCTGCTGCGTGCCCAAGTTGTTGTAATTAATGCAGAACTACCCTACAAGCTGTCTCTCAGCTCTACAAACCCAAATTAAAGGAGCTCACATGAGTCCATTCCCAGCGAGCACTCCCAATTAAACAGACAGCCCCATTATTATCTGATTCCCTACTAAATTGCACTAACTGTCCAAAGCATAGTCCCACACACTCTGCAGCACAGGGAGACAGCCACAGGATGCCCCAGAGGGACAAGCCTGTCCTGAAGTGTGGCAGACAAAACAGTTCTGTGAGTCATTCTGAACATTATCATCACTCAGGATAAAGATACTCACTCCTCTGTGATACCTGGACGAGTGGGGACTGCTGGATTAGCCGAGGGCTCCTTGCCACGCTCATTTGATTCCGTGTTTTTGATTTATTATTTTTGCCAGAGCTGCATCACTACCAGGATCACGTTAAATGGGAATTCCACATGCTCCCATCAGTTAGATGGCTCTGCACGAGAGGCCAGCAGACATCCTGGAGTGCTGGGTTGGCTGGGGAACAGCTCAACACCAACAAACATCTCCTCATGCAGCCCTGGCAGGAAGGCTCTGCGGCCAGATCTTGCTATGCTGGTCACAGCCTGGCTGCATCTGCTGCCTGAGGATCAAACCTGCCCATCCCCAGGGCTGTGACACTGCTCTGCCTCCACTTCCCCCCCAGGAGAGCTCCCAAAGCCCACAGCCACTTCTCAACCTGTCCCAGTGCCACCAAGCCATCTCCCTGCTGCTGATGTGACAGCCAGCTCAGGACTGCAGTGGCAACAGGATCGTTTTAATGTGTTGGGGGAGGAAAGCCTGTGATTTTCCTGCCAGCAGCAGGACAGAAAATGGCAACTTGTCAAATCACATGCCCTCAAGCAGTGCCAAGCAGGAGGGAGCCCAGCCCAGCATGCCCCACACTCTCCCTCTCTCCAGGCAGAAGGAGCCAGCTGGGAAATGCAGCAGCTCCAGAGGCTCTGGACAGAAGAAGAGCAGCCTGCAGGAGACAGAACCCCCAGAAAACACTGGATCTCCAGCACCATTCCCAAGAGGCAGGGCCCCAACAGTCCTGCACCAAAAATAGTGTGGAGCTCACACACTGTATGAGCTCAGCGCAGCAGCAGCCACTTCCCCTTTCCTCTGGCACGCCAGGAATCCAGCCTAAATGTCACACCTTGTATCTTGGGCATGAGCAGCTAGAGCATGAGACTGCTCCAACCTACTAAATAATTCCCACTGCACGTCAGGCCGAGATCAAGGGGACAGTAGGGGTCACTCAGCTCTCCAACTCTGTGTCCTGACTTGATTTATGGAAAACTGCTGGTAAAGAGCAAGGAGATGAAGACAAGGAAGAAGGCACACATTACCTACCTGAGAAAAAAAGCCAAGGGCAGCCAATTTACTCTACTCGTTTACATTAGGGTCCCAGAGCAGTTCTAAGCCACCTTGTTTCCTGGCCAGGACACAGAGCCCTCAGCACTCACAGCCTTATAAGGTCAGAAATGTTTGCAGCACGAGGTTCCCGGGGACGCCAGATAATTCATTCTCCAGGTCCGAGAGGAGTTCAGCAAGCACTTGCTCAGAATTTCAGGGGTTTCTACACACCAGGAGGTCTGTTCTGAAGGCGAGCTGCTTCGAGCCTCCACCAGGAGAGAGGCCAGGATGACTCCCAAGTGACTGAGCCCCCATGCTCTGCAGGGTTCCGGCTCCTCCTCTTCCCTCTGCCCCTGCACTCGAGAGGATTCCAAACCCTGAGAGCTGTGGAAATCAAGGCTGCAATTAAAGCCCGGCCGAAAGGATCACAGAGAAAATTGGAGATGCAGCTTCAGCAGCAAGGCCTCCTGAAGAACCCTGTAGTTAGTGAGGCAGCACTTGGGAAACAAATACTATCTGGGTGAAAGAGAACTGGACAGGCTGGCACGGCTCAAACTAAACGGGACCACGTGGGCTCTTAAATTTTTCCATGCTAAAAATAACTGGCAGCACATGCTCTGCCTTATAGGAGGCATAGGAACAGGAGTTAACAAAAAAACCTAAGGAACTGGAGGCCCTACTGTTAAGATTAAAATAAGAAAAACTGCTGCACTGGAACAGACGTAAGGACTTACATAACCCACCCTTGGCACGAGGTGTATTTTCATCGAAAGCCAAACTGGCACGTGGCACTGCATTATCTAACTGCAGCTTCTCGGTGCTTCACACAAGAGGAAGGAGGCAGAAGATCCACCACGGAGGGACCTCCTGGCAGGTCCTGCTGCAGCACGAGCTCCCAGCTGTCCCAGCTGCAGGGCACAGGGGGTTTTCTCCCACGCAGGACAGCAGCAGCCCTGGGCCTGAGCTTACAGGAGGGAGCTGTGAAGGCACAGCACCTGCCAGCCCTTGCATCACACACTGTGGATCACCAGGGATTCCACAGTCCTCTCCCCGGCCAGCCTGGAGTGCCCCCATCACAGCCATCACCACCAGAGGCAGAGCTCAGACAGCCTGACTCAGGAGCTGCAAACACACAGAGACAGGCAGGAGCCAGGCCAACGAGATCTCCAACTGGGTGGCACTTATGTTAAAAGAAGCCAACAGGGAAGTGTCTCTGTACTTAACTAATTAAAAGGCAAGTGCTCTGCAGCAATTTCTGCTTCAAACAGTAGCATTGAAAGACTAGAACAGCAAGAGATACCCCTTAGGCAACACCACCTTTTCACAGCCCAGTGAACATGGGCTATGAACCCAAGAAACAGGCTCCTCTCCAAATGAAAACCACCGCTGAAGCCACTTCACAACCTCAGAACACTGAAGAACCAGCAGCCTCCTATTTGCAAAATGATAAACTGCGCCTTAAATAAAAGGCTGAAAAAGCTGGTTGATGTAGAATTAAACTGGCGCTCTGGAACAAGAAACACCACAAGAAACGCCAGGCTTTTATCTCTGAGATAAAAACTGCTCTCAGTGTAATCAGCATCAGTGCTGTTCCTACAAGAGCTCAGTCCCCCCCTCGCAGCTGGAGCTGCCACACTGATTGTTGGTTCTGTGTGTTTTCTCCCACTCAGCAGCCCAAGCCTGGCCCAGCACAGCTCCTGCAGCAGCCTTTGGACCAAAGCAGCACTCAGAACAGTTCCTATTTATTTCCACACTCGGAGCTTTACAATAAAAGCATCAGCTTGGCCAACCTGTAGGGTTTGTTCTAGTAGATGTTTTGGCAATTATCAGGAAGCTCACAGGGACACAAACACTGACCCTCAGCAACCCTCAGCTCTGCTCTCATGGACCCGGGCAGGGCCTTGAGTGCTCCTGCTCTGCAGAATGAACAGTTTGTAATTAACATTAACCCTATCAGGTTATCGAGCTCTGTACTGCTCTTGATATCTCATTACCTCCCTGCCGCAGTTGTTCATTATTTATAGTTTCCTCACCCAGGTTAGTGTCTCCCTGTGAATCCTCTACTGCAAAGGGAAGCAAGAGAACTTTTTCTCCACTTTCCCAGAAAAGTCCTTCAGATACTTCAGTAAACTTCAAAAACTGCTTCTGCACCACTTTACCTGTCCCCCCACAGTACAGGCAAAGCAGCTGTTATTACCTTTATAACCTATCACAATATAAAAGTCTGGATTTGGAGCAGTTTTATCATCTTTCATTCCTTCTGCATTTTCACTCGGGCTGGAGAACAAATTATTTTCCAGAATTTCAGAATAAACAGATCCAACACTCAGCCTTTTGTGTTTGCTTCATAAGGCAGCCAATGCAGCCCTTGCTAGGGGTAACACAGTGCAGTGGCCACTACATGTACAGCTTATAAATGAAAACTTAAAAGCAGCCACCTGGGTCAGATGTCTGTCATCTTTATCAATTTCCACAAAGCAGAGACTAAACTAACCAAGGGCTGCCAATATACTCTGCCCAGGAGTCAAAAAACAAGGTTGGATTTTCAAGGAGACAGAGCAGGGAGTTCACAGCAAACACCCTGATAGGGCTGCAGGAGCCAGCAGCAGCAGAGCCCAAACAGGCCCCCAGGTCTGTGGGGAGCAGCAGCAGCTCTGCTCACGGGATGTTTGCTGGGCACGGAGACCTTGACAAACACCTTCCCAAAACAAGAGCTGGCCTGGGCTGAGGCAGAGAAGGAAAAGGCACTGGAGTCTGGCTGGAAGATACACATTGCAATCATTGTCCCAGACAGAATTCCCAATTCCCAGGTTCATTCCCAAGCAAAGCTAAGGCCTCTGATACCAGAGGCACATGAAAATCATGAGCTTTTGCCAGGAACTGCTGCTATTTATACCCAGAGTCAAAAACCAGCCAGAGCACATGGCAAGTTCCTTATCCTCAGTGCCAGGTGGCAGCAGAGGTCAAAGGCAACCCCGGCCAGGACAGGTCTGCAGCAGTGATTTGTTTGCTCAAGAATGATTTTAAATTATCTTTTATGAAATATTCATCTCTAATGATGTAATGTACAGGACTCAAAAATCCAGTCAGCCTCCAGCTGGCAAAATGCAGGACCAGAATCCACACAGTGGGCAATAAACAAATGTACAGTGAACCAGCTAAAGACAGAATATTTGAAAAGGCAGTTTGGGACATGCAAATATCTCCCCTTCTAGCAATCCCCACGAGAAACAAATGCAACAGCTTCAATTTCCAGGAAATATTAAACACCTGCTGAATAAAATAGCTTTTTCTGAATATCTGAGCATGGCTGCCTGAAGTTAATCATCACTTCATGAAGTCTAACCAGTCATTTGCATTAAGAGCTCCACAGAAGCACTGCAGTTAGAAATCAGGATTTTAAAAAGGCTAATCATTAGATCTGAAACATGAAACAATTATAAGTAATTAATGCTGTAATTAATGCTTTTTATTAGCTCTAGATGTTGCTAGGGGCAACTGGGATACCAGCCCTGATCCTATTACAGGCTCCCTGGACGCTGGAAATACCTTAAATCATTTTTTTCATATCAGTTAAGTGCACATGAACGATGAGGGGCACAGATAAGTGGGCTGTGCTGCTTTAAAAGCATTATGCTCTTCAGATAAACTGCTCCTGCAGAAGTGCACTTGCTCTCCAATCCCCCTGCAGCCAGCCTGCAATGTTTTCAAAGTGAAGAGACAGCCTCAGCCATCACAAATCAAACTGCTGCTGGCTCTGAGGGCTCTGGCTGCACTCCTGCAGCCAACTCCTGCCACAGTTAACTCCACAGGGAGCCTGCAGCTCCAGGAGCAGACAAACCATGGTGGATCTGAGCTGCAGGTGCTGTCCCCTCACACCCTGGGGACTGGGGGAATCCCTGTCCCCTCTTTCAGGCAGTGTGGAGTGTCTAGGCTAAAGCCAAGGCTTTTTATACACTTCATAGTTTTCAGTATTAGTATCTCAAAGCATCTCCAGTGCTCTTTAAGAAGGAATCTGGTTCCTAGGAAGGGTTTCTAAAGCAAAGGTGAATGAGGAGAGCACTCCAAAGTAAGAAACAGCCACTAACACATGTAACAACTGAGTTCCTGCAGTGTCATCCTCACAGACCCTGCAGCCCCAACACATCATTAGTGTCATGTCTGAGAGCAAACAGCCTGGTGTAGAGACACTGCTGCAATTGTGGTGAGACACTGACCTGCACAAACCCCACGAGAGCTTTTAAAGCTCCTTCAAGACTCAATGAAACACTTCAGCAGAAGACGAGGGACTGCCAGGCGAGCAAGACCAGGACAGGAATCGACTCATGAATGGATTCCAGTGGATTCTATCCTTCTACAAGCTTCGCCCTCCTTCTCACTTACTGTGAGCTGTCATTTCCTCCAGTGCATTTGCACTGTGCACCACGTGGAACACACAGTGTGTATAGTATGGATACATAGTTTGTATCTCATTCTCAACTCCCAATACCAGGGAATTGAGAATGAGATATACATAGTGAGCCTGTGCTGCCCTTTTCCAGAACCACAGATTCACTAGGTGACAGGACCAGCAGGCGCCTTCACCCCTCACACATGCAGCTCATTAAAGGAGGAGAAGATTAAACGCCCCGGAGTGGGTCACACAGTGATCCTGGCAGAGGAGCAAACCCTTTGGGGTTCCCTGCCCGGAAAGGGCCGGTCCCGGGGAGCTGCACTGCCCTCCCGCCCTCCACGTGCTCGGGGCTGTCTGTGCTGTGCCCGGTAGATCATCCACAGCCACAGAACCAACGGCAAAAAGCAAAGTTACACCGGTGCTACACCTTCCTCAGCAACAGCCGCTTCCTTCCACCTGAGCCAAAGTCCACAGGGCCCGACAGCGCTGGGCAGGTGCAGCACAAACCTGGCAACGCGGGAAGGGCCATTTCTGCCATCCCACAGCCCCGGAGTTTCCCCAAAGGATTTCCCAAGTGCAGCTTTTGGTGCTGTTTATTCCGGATAACCCCCCTGAGGAGGATGCCCCTGCTGAGATCTCTGTCCATTCTGTGCCATTGCCCCAGGGAATTACTGGGCTGCAGTAAAAAATCAGGCACAGATCGAGTTGCCCATTTCTGGAACAGGAATAACTTAGATCTCCCTTGCTTCAATCGGGGGAAGAAAAAAAAAAAAAAAAAAGAAAAGAGAGAGCAAACAACAAGGATTCTCTCAGGAAAGCAAAGCTACAACTTCACTCCCTCAGTAGCAACATAATTTAAATCCTTTGCTCCCACCTGTATTCCGCGCTGGGCTTACAAACAAAAAGGAGTCACTGGGGCACATTAGAAGTTGGGCTAATAACAGTTTTTACGGTCATTACCATAGCACAGGCAGGGCTGGCCAGACCAGACACGGAGCAGACAGCACAAGGTGCCTTCACCTCCCCGGCGAGCCTGCACCGCCCGGGCCGGGCCGCCCCCCGCCCTCCCTCACGGCGGGCACAGCGCTCCCCTCAGAACCGGGGAAACCACCGGGCCGGGAACCTGCGAGTAGAACACGGACCCGGCTCCACGGGGCCCAGAGCGGCCCTCCACGCCCGTATCCCGCCCCCTGCCCTCACGCCAGGGCAGCCGTGGCCCTGAGGGCTCCCCTCAGAACGGGGGAACCACCGGGCCGGGAACCTGCGAGTAGAACACGGACCGGCACCGCGGGGCCCAGAGCGGCCCTCCCCGCACGGCCCCAGCCCACAGAGCGCTCCCCTCGGAGCCGGAGAGCCGACCGGGCCCGGAACACGCGAGCAGAACACGGACCGGCACCACGGGGCCCAGAGAGGCCCTCACCGCCCGTATCCTGCCCCCCACAGCCCGCAGCACGGCCCCAACCCACAGAGTCCTCCCCTCAGAGCGGGGAAACCACCGGGCCGGGAATCCGTGAGTAGAGCACGGAACAGCACCGCGGGGCCCAGACTGGCCCTCACCGCCTGCACGGCCCCCACTCCACACGGCCCCAACCCACAGAGCGCTAACCTTGCGCGGCGCGGGAGCGCTCCCGCCACGGCGGGGCCCGGCTGAGGCACGGCTGCGGGGAGCACCCTCAGCGCCGCCGCTGACAGCCACAGCCGCGGGCCTCCGCCACTCCGCCGGCAGGGGGGGAACACATAGCGGCTCGGGGCGGTACTTACGGGTGTCGCGGAGGCCGGAGCGGTGCCGGGCCCGGTCCGGAGCGGTGCCGGTGGCGGTGCCGGTGCCGCCCCACGTGCCCCGGCCGGGCCGCCGGGCTCGGACATGCAGCGCCACGGCCCCGCCCCGCCCGGCCCCGCCCCTCTCGCGAGAGCGCCGCGCGCCGCGAGACTCCCCCGTGCGCGCGCGTGTGTGCGCGGCCCCGCCCCGCGCCCTGAGGGAGCCCAGCCGGGAGCGGGAACGGGAGCGGGGATGGTGAGGGGAGGGATCGGTGCCGCGGCCGAATTCCGAACGCACCGCCTTCTTTACCTTCTCTCTCTCCCACAGTAGTCCCGGGACAGCGCAGCCAGGCCCGGTGCGGCCGCCCGAGGCTCATCCCGGCTCACTCCCGCCGTGTCCCTCATACCGGGCCTCTCCTGGTGTTGCTGCCTTGGTGTGTGTTTGTTTCACACAGCCCCGCTACCGGGGTTTCTGCCTTGGGCAGCTCCACAAATCGCTAGGAATGGTTCTTGTCCCTGCCCGGCTCCGTGTTCTGCCATGGGCCCGGCCTCGGAGCTCCTCCCTGCCTGCTGACACCGCCACACACGCCAGCAGGTGAATCCCAGCTTTACACAGAGTTTTACACAAACGTTTGGCTGGTGGTGACACGTTAGTGAGGAAATATTAGCCAGAAGCTGCAGCAATGGGTTGGAACTGCAAGGCTGAGCTAGAATGAGAAATGCAAATCTCTCTTCAGGCAGGGTTATTGTTGCTCAGCTGCAGCAGGAGCAAGTTGGAATTAATAGAGACTTTTTGTGTTATTGTGTAAGACTTGTGACATTTCCCTCCAGGGTTTTTGGCATCTTTGCAGAAGAGCCAGTGTGTAAATGATTTGTCTGTCCCAAGGAAGCTCTGGGGTTTTTGGGGATACACAGTAGGGAAGGGTGGCTGGTCAGTGCTGGCACTGCCACACTCTGGGCTGTGTGACAGATTCCAGGACAGATTCCAGGGCACTTGGAGGAGACTTGGGAAATCCTTGATGCTCTCCTGAGGCGGTTGGGAATTTCCAGAGGAAATTTCCAGAGGAGGCTGGTGAGAGAGGGAAAGGCTTCAGGGCGTGGCAGGAGCAGCCCCAGGCACAGCCAGGTCTCGGGGAGAGCCTGTGCTGACCTTTGTGGGGCACCACTGGGGATTGTGTGTTGCTGTGACACCCGGAGGGGTTTGGCATCCACCCCGGCTCTGCGTGGGAAGGGTGTTGGGAGCGATGTGCTCTCTCCAGATAATCCAGTGAGTTGTGTGGAAGCACATGGATGGCAGAGCCAGGGGTGGGTGCTGCTCCTCCCAGGCAGGGCAGAGGGCACAGGATGCTCTGCTCTGCTGAGGAGACTGCTCTGTTTGTCACTGGACTTTTGTGGGGACAGCTGGCTCAGGATTTCCCAGTGGAACAACTTCAGCTGCTTTTCCATTTTTTGGAACTTCAGCGGCAGAGGGGGAAGCAGGAGGCCAGGGAGAAGTGGTTCATGTTTTGGGGCAGGAACAGGAAGCAGCTGAGCTCGAGTGAGTTACAAACCAGAGCAGATACTCCTGGGGGTATCCAGTGGTGGTGCAGCAGTGCAGGAAAACACTTCAATCCTCCTTCCAGCTTGAAGGCCTCAGCTTCTTGTTCAGCTCCTCCTCCCTTTGCAGCAGCCCGGGCTCATCCTGCTGCTGTTCCCAGAGCTCACCTGGCTGTGAGCTCTGCCCCAGGTAATGCTGCACACACCTGCAGGCACAGGGCAGTGCAGTGCTGTGCTGACCAGGCTGGCTGAAGCCAAACCTGCCCCTTCTCACTGACACGTGCCTGCAGCAGGCAGTTGGGAAGTGAGAGTGTAAATGAGTAACTTGCAGAAATCACACTCAGGAGCAGCATTGTCCTTCCTAAAGCACTGATTTGTGGAAGCGTTTTTTCTGTGAGAAGTTCCTGATTTGCCTCTTATCTTTTTTTTTTGTTTAGAGCAGTTGGGAATTAATACTCCATACCCATTTAAAAACAACAAATTGTGCTGTACGTGAAGTGGAAAAATCCGCCCGTGCTGGGACTTTGCCCTTTGCATGTCCCTAATCTGAGGATCTCAGAGATTTGTCCGTTAAGAATTCCCAACCGACAGCCTCCCTTGGCTGTTGGTGTTGGGCAATTGCAGCGTTTACAGGGCCCGGTGGTCAAACATGCAGGGCTTTGTCAAGGTCACAGCCACAGCCTGTGTCAGGCACACAGGGGGACCAGAGCTGCTGGAACCTCTTGTGGGCCCGGCCATTTCAGGTCATTTCATTCCCCCGTGTCCTCACAGCCCGAGGAGGAGGAGGAGGGCTGGAGCAGCAGCTCCTCAGCATTTTTTGTGCCCTGTCTTGCTGCACAGCCAGCTCTCCTGGGCAGACCTTGCTCTCCCAGTACCTAACTGGGGGTGGAGGCAGCAGAACAGACATTTCCAGTTTGTCTGAAGGACAGCATGCTATGAGAAAAAAAAAAAAAATTAAAGTACAATTTAATAGTTCAGGGGGATTTTCTTGAGCACTCCTGGCTATTTATAGCACCATCATTTAAATTTCCCAGAAGATCCCGTCGTCAGAGGTTTTTTCATGATTCCTTTGAAGAACAAACCCATACTTATTTGAACAAGTCACATCATGGGAGTTGTTTTTAAACCCTTTCCACCCACACAAGCCTGGGAGTGATTTTCACTTAAGAGCTTGTTAACCAGAGGCTGAGGAGCCCCTGTTGCAGGGCACAGAGGATTCACATCTGACAATCCTAACTCGGGGAGTGGGAAAGGTGTTCCACTGCTCTGAGGGGGACCCAGCACTGCCCTGCTGCAGCAGGGTGGCCTTGGCACTTCTGTGACACAGGTGGCTCATCCAGCACTGAGCTCAGGTGTTGTGTCCCCTGGCCTTAGGGGAGGACAGACACGGAACACACATCTGGTAAAGGCATAAGTGACCAAGAGAATCCAATCCTATGAGACTGATAAGGGAACAGGTATCACCCACCTCACCTGGGACAGTGCTGGGACACCTTCACCAGCAGCTCTGAGCCATCCTGGGCTCAGCATGAACAACTTTTTTTCTTTTCTTCTTTGTGCAGTTTTTAGCTCCAGAAGAGAATTCATTCCCCAAGTTCAAGTTCTGCATTTTTACTTTATTATTTTTATTTCAGCAGCATCAGTTGGGCAGGGATTTTGAAGTGATTTCCTTAGACAGAACTGACTGCTCCAACAGTGCAAATTCCCCCAAAATACAGTTTTTCCAACTGCATACACAGCTCAAATAAAACTCTCCTTTCATCCCTCTCTGTAGGTAAAATGTATTTCTGATCTCAATTAGCAGGGAGGCTCCAAACTCCAAAAGAGGAACTCTAGGAATGTTTTTGACAACTCCTGCCTGGTTCCCACTCCAGGCCCAACTCGGAACTAAGGAACATTTCCTCTAAAGTAAAGAAAATTAAATTTACCAGTTCACACAGTGCTGCTCTTCCACCAGCTGGCACCAGGAGCACAACAGGAATCACCTGTCCAGGTGTCTGCAGGTCTGTCTGTTCACTCTGCAGGAACAATGAGATGTCTCAGAAGAAGTCAATGCAGTCACACTTTAATGTGTCTTTACATCCTTTACGAGTCACAAAGCCAGAATATAAGTACTTATACATTTTTAATGGGGAAGTAATGTATCCCCCTAGAAGAAAAATAGATGTGATTAATCATTTGTCAGAGAAGTTGCCTGACAGCTGAAACCTCAAGCTTCTAGGCAAAAAAAAGCTCAAATAGACAAATTATACTGAATTGTTCTTTAAAGACCAAGCAGCTGTTTTATTACAATATTAAATTTACATTTTAAAAAGAAATATTCTGATTTATTATTCAGTTATGATAATCTTATTGAAGTGACATGAAATTGATGACAATGGAGCTTTCTTCTTCCTCAGTCACCGCAGGCAGTCTCAGATCTGTGCAGGACCCACACCCAAAGCAGCACCAGTCTGGGCAGACAAACCCCAGACAGCGGATTTTAACTGGAATCTTAATTTTCCCCAGAAAAGGTGGGGGCTTGGGCTCTGGAACTGGGCTGGATCCCTTGGTTCAGCCTCAGAGAACCCACCCAAACCTGTCCCAGCAGAGAGAGGACACCAGTCCCCCACCTTTACCCCACAGCCCCCGGGAATGACCTTCGAACAACTGGCAGCAGGTTGAATTTACATTTTACTTCAAAAAAAAAAAAAAAGGGGGGGGGGGGAAGTACATACATGAGGGGGGAATGGGGTGAACAATAATTATCTGAGACCAGGTTTCCACCGTTGTGCCCCACAGCTCCCACTGGGCCCAGCGGGCTCTCCAGGCTCACCCCCTCGGTCTGACAGCACCACCAGGACTGGGATCATGGAAACCCCTGGGAGCTGAGGCTGGATGGAGCAGTGAGACCATACACAGGGTGAGTGTGTTGGACACAGCTTCTGGTTTAAATGATGGAATGCACCAGCAGGAGGGAGGAGGAGGAGTAGTTAACAGTTACTAACACTAGAATAATCAAATTTGTATGTTATACATATACAGCAACTAACTGCTTTACAAAAAAAGCAAAATAATACAATATATTGTCACATGTATTTACAGTGTAGTAAATATACTTTTCTGTCAAATTTTACACAAAAACTATTTACAGGTGAATATACTGCATAAAAAAAAAGGTGGGACCAACACTCTTGAGTGACTGTCTGTGGTTTGTTGCATAACAATAGGACGTGCTTTGTGACTTGGGAAAAAAATTAACCTTAGAATGAAAGAGAAAAAGCCCTAAAACCTACAACCCGGGTCAGAGGCAGCCCTGGCACACGCCGGGGGCTCAGCCCACGAGACTGTGAAATGTTCCCTGTCCTGGGAAACCTCATGCACGGTAAAGCAGAAACATCGGCATCATTACAGGTAGGTTATGCACTATTCAAATACTACTGAGTTATCTTTAAGTCAGGGAAAATACAAACACAAACAGAATGTTAATTGTCTTTACAGTACTGAGCTGTGGTCAGTGCGGGGCAGGGAACGGGCTCTGAGCCAGGGGGTCACACACGCTCCCCAGGAGGGCGTTACATGGTCCACGTGTTCCAATCGGATTTTTCTGAATTTTAAGTTTTCCTGTCAGAGCACAGGGACTCTGGGGCTGCAGCAGAGCCTGGAGCAGCAGAGCCTGGAGCTGCAGCTCTGCCAGCGGCCCGTGGGTTGCCCCGAGCACGGTGGCACTGGGGACCTTGAATGGGGCTCCTGCGTGTCAGGTCAGGGCTCACACCCACAGTGTCACCAGCAACAACCTGCTGGTCACCAGAGAACAGAGCAGCAGCTGCAGAAAGGATGGAGCAGCCCGGGATGGGAGCAGAGCTCCCAGGGATGGGATGGGATGGAGAGTGCTCAAACAGGGGAAGAACAAAGGAGGGAGGATGTGAGAAAGAAAAAGAGGCAAATCCCAGCAGCGGCTGCTGGAGGGAGTGGGAGAGTGAAACAGTGACAGTAAGGCACTCAACAACTAATTACTGATGGGAGTTTAATCATTACACAAAGGCCATGGTTCCCTGGGAGCCAAGCAGAAGCTTCCCAAGCACCAGTACTAGGAGACAACGTTCCTGTCTATCATGGCACACACGATCCCAAATTAAACCTTGGCCATCAGCAGTCCTTACACCCCAATTCACCTGACACAGGTGTCTGATACCTCTGCTCTGCCAGAGCCCAGGCCCTCTCACTGAACCTCTCATACAGGGAAAACTCCAACTGGCTCCCTCCTTCCAGCAAAGAGGAAACTCAGTTTTGTTCACTGACTTTATGAAGAGACCAGTTTTTTCAGCTGGGACTGAGAGCCTGGAGTAGTTCTCACAGGGAAGGTGATTTTCATCCCTGTCCTCTCTGCTCCCATATCTCTGTGCTCAGGGAACACAGCAGTTCTGATGGAGGGACACTTCTGACATGGGTGATGCAGAGCAGTGAAGGGCTTGCTCTCTGCACAAATAACATCAGTCAGGCAGTTCCTCTGGAAATCCTGTTCCTGTTTGCAGGAGACCTGCTCACACAAGGAACAACTGAAAACAGCACACCACCTTTACAAGAGATTCTTCTTGTCCTCCTACATACAAATCCTCAGGCTTCTACAATTCCTTGTCCTCAGCAAAATGGGAAGGGCTGGAACCAGCTCGACTGGGCACGACCCAATGCAAACTGCAGTGACACCAGGGGTGGCTCCTCACCATCTGAGCTGTGGGATGACAATGGTTTCTAACCTGGTGACCCCAAACCAAGGCCTGAGCCCCTGCTCTGTCCCTGAGCCCAGCTCAGCCTCACGGCCCTGCTCAGAGCCCACTGTGTCACCAGTGACCACGTTCCTGCCCTGGTGCCTGCACCACCCGAGTGAGGGGATTTGCTTAATTGCACCAGTTCATCTTTCTAGCCTGTTTATTCCATGACTGCTAATTCTAAGTTTTCCTCTTGTTTTGGCAAACTATTTGCATATGAAGTTTGTGTTCATAGTTTTTCCAGGACTGTAAACAAATTAAAGAAATTGTTATTTTATGAATCAATACAATAAAGGTATTTTTATTTACATAAATGTTACATTGTTACTGTGTGGATACATGGGAATTATGTGCTATAGCAATAAATTGGAACCCTTAATTGTACCATTCTCTAATATTTAGCTGTGGAGTTGGATTTACTGAAAGCCACTAACGATTGCACTGGAGGACTGGCTTTTACCTAATGGATACACTTGTTTTTTCCTTTAAAGCCACTGAAGGATTGTTAATTCCTACCACAGCAGAGGCAGCTGAAACTGGGAAGCAGATCTGATTCTGAGCAGGAGCTGTGTGAGCCCCCAGGGACACAGCCCCTGCCTGAACTGCAGCTCACCCAGGTCAGACACCCTGCGGGACACCGGCACCCACAGTGGGGCTGGCACCGGGACCCGGAGCAGCACCAGGACCCACAGTGGCAGCACCAGCCCCACCTCCTCCCTTGCCAGCACAGCGGTGCCCCTGACAGTGACAGTGACACAGCCTCAGGTTTGTGTGAGCCCCAACCAGCCCTGGGAGGTGACTGCGCCACTGCCAGGCGTCCCTGGCACTGGACACAGTGTCAGTCAGTTTACATGCATGTACCTTGAGCAGACGTGGCTGTTTCTGTCCCTGCTCGGGGGCAGCTTTGCCACACACTATCCCACAGAGCTGGGAATGAATCCATCCCATTTTCCCTCCGTTCCCCACTGGATATTCTGCCAGGAGCTCTCGCAGGTGCGCATTGTTGGGAAGGGAAGAACTAAAGCAGATGCTACAATGACAGCCCGAGGGTCAGTTCCCAGGGATTCCCCCCCTGTACAACTTCCTCAGGGCAAATAAAGTACAGAAAAAAACCCCAAACAAACAACAAAAAAAAAGCTCTGGGAAAAAAGCCAGTTTGTCCAGTCTGGTCCATGTACAGTCCAAGTGTGTGAAGCTTGGTCTGGGGAATGAGTGACTCCTGCAGCCTCCTTTTCCTCTCCCCTTTATTGCTAATTACCTGAAATTTAACCTAATACCACCACTTCCGTTAACCTCCTTCTACTGCGACTACCATGAACTTCCTCTCAGCGTGGTAAAAAAAAGTACACAGCTAAAATCTTATAGGTTTGGATTAAAACCAGGGTTAGAGAACCTTCCCCGGCTCAGGAAGCCACTACTACCTTGAGGCGTGCAAACAGGGTAAAGGATCAACACTTCCCTTCGCAGGAACACCTGAGGCCAGAGCAGACAGGGCAGGGCTGGGGAATGGCTTTGGATTGAACGGGAGGCTCTGCAGCCTCCCCCGGGGCACAGCCATGGTTCTGAACACCGGCTGGAACCGAACGCGGGGCAATGAAGGCGTTAACTCAGGCAGTGGGTCAGGAGTTGATCATCTGGCACGGATGGGAACTGTACAGAATCAAGTGCAGCATCACACCCGGTGGAGGGGCCCTGGCGAGGGGCCGCGCGTGTCGGTCAGGTCCAAAAAAATAAAAAATAAAATTAAAAAAAGCGACAATCACACGATCTTTTTGATGCTGTGACGTTTGAAGCTGCCGGCGCTTCGCTGCTTCTGCACTTGGCTGGCGGAGCCGTGGCGCATCCTCCCGCTGTTGGCGTGGCCGGCGGTGGGCGAGAGCTCCACGTTCTCCTTGTCGATCCCTGCGGGGACACAAGCGCCGCGCTGAGCCCGGGGCCGAGGGGATCCCCGAGGGGCGGCCCCCGGGGGCCCCACCCCGCCCAACAGCCCGCCCGCCACCGCCGGGACAGGTCTGGAAAGAATCAAATGGCATTTGTGGAAGGTGAGGGCTGCAGAGCCGCTCGCTCCTGCCCTCCAGCCTGCGGGGCCGGCAGAGGGCAAAGGGAGAGTAAACCCCAGAAAACTTGGCTGTCCTGCTGAAAACAAAAGTCTGCTTAAGTGAAGGACGGAGAAAAACGCAAAACAAACCATCAAACTGACTCTTAATGAGTAAAGAAACAGTTTCCTAAGGAGGGTCTTGACAGGAAACAGGCACAGAGTTCTCCATGAGAACTGTGACTGCTGAGCTCAGCCCCACCAGTGGCAGGAAGAGGCTCGTGGGGCTCAGGATGAGGATGGCACCAGACATGTCTGTGACCACAAACTTAGACCCTTCTGAGAGGCTTTGCACATCCTCTGCAGGAAAAGGTCCTGCAGAGCAAAACTCTGTCACACTTTGCTAAAACTCTCCCATCAAACAAACCTCAAAAGTGAAGTGCTTTAGTGAAGACCCCACAGTGACAGGACAGCACCACCCAAGGCCTGGAGTGAACCCCCTGCAGCAGCCTCTCTGTGGCTGCCACACTGTGTCTGTCTGTCTGTCTGTGAGTGCTCACCAACACTTCACACCTGGGGACAGGTGGTTTTGTGCAAGAGGATACAACTACAATCAGCAGCAAAAATTAGGATGTCTGACAGCAAATACAAAGGTTAGAACAAAGTTCTGTTATTGTAAGTGACATATCCACGGTTATGTGGAAGAAGTTGATTGGTGTTGGCATTAGTGAGAACAAAGAACCCTCCACACTCAGCACAGGGACAATGTGAGGGCTCCAGCCAGAGGCTGCACCTTCCTCTCCTTGTGCAGGGGGCAGCACAAAACCCCCAAACTACACTGAGGACAGGGACATCCCATGGGCATGAGCAGAAAACCCTCTTCTGCAGCTTCCTCTTTCTTCTCCACACAAAGCAGAAATGCAGAAGTGTGCAGCTCCTGACTTACTGCCCCACTGTGCTGCAGTTTAGTCCAAGGAACTCGTGTCTGTCTGCCTGTGTGTCCCTGCACAGAGCTGGGTCCTGGTGAATCTGGAGCTCACACCAAACAGCTCATTTCAGCTTCACACGTGCAGCACAGTGATTTCCATAGGAAGCATCCACTTGTCTGTTACCACATTTGTTCTCAAGGCTGTGGGTGACTTTGTCTGCTCTACCACCAGCTATTATTGGCACCCCCCAAGAAAATGCACCAGCTTAGCACTTGCTGAAGCCATTCCCGTGTCAGAAACTGCTGCTCATGCCACAGCCTGGCCCTAACGCAGCTCAAGCAGCATTTCGTGCAAATATGATGAAAGAAGAGAGTACCTGGATGAGGCAGCTGCATGAAAACTGCAGACTTAGAGCAAGGCAGAGAAGCTTCACAGACACAGAATGAAAGAAATAAACGTAAGTGAATAATGTCCATGAGACAGGGAAGGGGAGGAAAAGGAACAGAGATGGTGACAGACAAAACATTTATAAATAATGATCCCGCCTAGTTGTTTCCAGATGCAAGAAATGAAATTTTAATGTATCTGTAACTTGGTATTTGTAGCCATAATAAAAAAAACCCCTCATTTGGCTGAAAAAGTTTCTTTTAACTGAGTGCTGCTGAACACGTGGCCTTCATGCTGGTGTTTTAAACTTAATTTCCAAGCAAACAGTGCCCAGAGTGCCAGCAGTGTGTTGTTTCAGACTCACTATTAACCTGAACGAGTTCCCTAGTTCCCAACTCTGTTTGTGGAGACTCTTAACCAGCCTTTGACAAAAGCCATCTGTTTGCACAGCACTTGGAAGGAATGTTTGACAAGCTGGATTAATTCCTTCCTCTCAGCTTGTAAAGGAAGAGGGAATGGAAAGTGGGGCAGAAGGAAGGAGGACATTTACAGAGAAAAATGCTTCTTTCCCTTGCAGAGAGCCCAGTCCAGCAGCATCACCTCATCCTTGGAAACAAACTCCTGGAGCTGCCACCGATGCTGTGTTCCAAACAGGAAGATGCTGCCCAGAATGTCCTTCCACACTGACAGCAAGGTCTGTTCCCAAATCATTCCAACAGCCCTGCCTTACTCCTCTGCACCCTGAACAAACCATCCCAGTGCCTGTGAGCCAGGGATCTTCTGCAGGGCACATGTTCCACATTAAAGTGCTGCTGTTCTGATGTTTGGTTCTCTTCCCTTCACACAGAGTGACTTGGGAGACAGTTTTTGTGCTGGATAAAATCCAGGATCTGCACCAACAGGGTAACAGCTCAGAACAGTTTAATATTGATTTGACTCCACAATGAGCAATGTTTGACACATACACATCCAAAGAGCCAGTGAGGCTCCTAAACCTGGAAATTCCCACATTTCCCCCACCCAGATGGCACCAGAACAGGCACTGACCTGGGGAGTGCTGGGAAGTGGCAAGTGAGGTCATGGAGTTGGAGAGGTTGAGGTTTGCAGTGATGCTGAGCTGGCTCTGCACCGCTGGAGGGTACGGAGACGTGGGCGTCAGGAGAGATTCTTCACTGGTTTCCTCATCAATTCCAGGCAAATATGTGTCAATCAAGGCATCAAGGAACTTCACTATGAGCTCAGCATAGTCTGGGATTTGGGTTTGCTGTGGGAGATGGGGGGAAAAAGATTGTTCTTTCCTTTGTACTTTTCTGTCAGGTTGAGCTTTGCTCCAGAGCTCACTCTCAAGTCTCATAGCTTCACCTGCAAATTTTCAGGAGCATTTGATGTGTGTGTAAACACTGACTTGTGGCCTTGTCCAGACCAATCTAATGTACACACAGCAGAGCAGGTGTCAGTGTGATCTCAGTGTGTGGGAGCCCAGGGGCAGGAAAAGGGGCTGCAGAGCCCCTGCCCCAGCCCCACATCCTTTGGGATGGTTGGACACACGGGCAGTGCTCCACTGGCTCTGCTCCAACACAAAATTATCAAATTAACCCCCTACCCTGTCAGACACATGCAATAAAGGGACCTGAGGAGCAGGAAAAGCTGCACTCACACCCCTGGCTGCTTGGTAACTGATCTATCACAGCACCTGCTGCAGGCCCAGAGCTGCTTTTAGCCCTGGGGGTGCCCCTGACACTCTCTGCTCACTCACAGGAGAATGATTTTCCTTATGAGCATCTTTGCTGCAGCACCAACATGTCCCAGAAAGGCCAAAGAGCCCAGACCCCACAGAGCTCTTACCTTGGAGAAGGGGCCAGCAAACCTCCACAGCCCATTAAATCCAAAACCTGCAACAACAAATGGAACACACCATGAAAGTCCAGCCCCCAGCTGATAGAGAACAACAGAGTGCTCCCAGTACAACACGTTTTTTAAAAAAGGCAAAGTATTTACTCTGTAGATAGGACGTTTGGTATTGGGGTGGAGACTCCTCATGATAGACAACGCTCTGCACAATCCCATGAATTGGATTCAACAAGTTTGGATCCTGGCACAGCGATAAAAGGGTATTGATCTTGGAATCTAATAAATTATGCCTGGAGAAAGGAGAAGTGGCTTAGTTTTTGGTCATTAAATAAAATAAACCTGCAGTTCCCAAGTGACTTTAGCAACCAGCAGTTGAGGTGGGATTTTTGCCCCCACAGTGATTTCAGAACACAATTCCCAACTCTGTTCTATAAGGATGCTAATGATGTGCTCAGGTCAGTCTGTGAACACCTGCTCACTTTAACTTCTGACAGCTGGGTTTCCTTTACACATACTCACTCCAGCAGAACTACAGCAGCTGTCTAAAGAAACATCCAAAGAGTACCTGCACTAGGCTTTAAATCAGCTTTGAAACACCTGGGGCACAAACTGAAATCAACCAGCATGGACAGACTGCAGCCTGGAACCTCCACACAAGCAAGTGCCTTGTAGATGGCTGTCCTGGAGCAGAGAGCTCTAAAGAAGAGCCAGGGACAGAGTTATTATTGTAAGCAGAACTTCAGGTACTCACACAACAGGAAAGACCTTTGGGAAGACAACGCTGGCTTCTGCTAAATACTCGTAGAGGATGCGCTGGTCGAACTCGTCCGTGGTGTATTTCACCAGCGTGGCCTGGCAGGGAAGGAGCCATTAGTGCACCTGGGTGTTACAGCCTTTGCTTTAAGGGGTTAACATTTCTGACTAGCAGAATGCAATGTTAGGAAAGATTGATTTATGTTTCTGTTGAGAAACAACAGAACCGGCTGGCAACAACTTGTATTTTGCCAATAAATGTATCTCATCTGTTTATTACACAACTGAGTCTTTCTGATCTGTACCTGGAGTGGGAACTGCAGTGGTACAGCTGAAGAAAGTGCTATCAGACTGCACCTCTATTACTAAAAGTTAATGACTTTTAAACTGAATTATGCTGGGATTCCAATCATGCTAATTTCTTTTAAACTATAATGTATTAATAACCTTTTATTACGCAAAATAGTTTGTCATAAACTCAGCCAGGAAAAACTCCAAGGAACATGTTTGTTTTCCTGGGAGATAAAGGAAATAAGAGACAACACACAGAAGAAAGCTTACAAGAACTGTAAGCAGCAGTGCTTGAATTTTTGGGTCAGTCAGAACTTCTTCATCCAGGAGGACGTTTGACTCGGAAACGGAAACTTTCCGGAGGTGTGGGTGCTGCTGTGGTGATATTCTCTGGGTTTCTGCCAGATAAAAAAGAGCAACTCATCCAGAGCAAAATAAACCCAAAGTAAGACAGAATCAGGTTGTGCACACTGGAGTCAGTCGTGTGCAAACCTCAGAGCTCACCGGCCTCGTCACAAAGGTCAAAGCAACGACTGCGCTGTAGTGCAGCAGCACCACACCACTACATGGGATGTGTTATCAGATGGCAAACAAAAACCCCAATTTCCTCTTCAGTGAAATACAGGCCCAGGGGTGTAAGTACCAAATTTAGGGTCAGGCAGATCCAAGAGAAGAACCCTGGTCTTGCATTGCAATTGGGGGTGGGGGCACAGGAAGCAGATGGGGGAGAAGATGAAGAGAGGCATTCCAGGCATCAGCTCACGTTCCATCTCCTGCAGGAATTTGCACCTGGGGCTTATTAACTTATAGAAGGCCAAATGCTATTTATTTATTTCATTGCACTCCTATATGCAGTCCTTTAGAGCTGCCCCTGATCCTGCACCTGTAAACTGAGCAGCTCCAGTGCAGCTGGCAGAGATATGAAGGCTGCACCCTGCAGAAGCCATTGCTAAGAGAGGTGCTTCTCCCTTACCTTGGAGCAACCTTGGTAAATAAACACTGAATTTAGAAATAGTCCTTTGTATAGATATACAAAGTGTTTATAGTTAGTATTATTCTTAAAATGTTAGTCCTGTGTCTCACCCATTTCATAATCATTCTCGGCTACTCTCCTCATTTTGGGAGGCGTTGTGATTCCAGATTCCATGTCTTGCCTTTTAGGAGCCTTTGTGTCCGATATCAAATGGTCAAAACTTTTCCTTGTACCTAAAAACAATTTATCAGGCAATTAAAAAACATTAAACCTAAATCCATATTCTAACTTCTTCTGACTTTCTGGCTGAGCTACTCCCCTATCTACCATGTGTGTTGACAGGAATCTGGGGACCTTTTCACCATTTTCAGGGATGGGACAGAAAATACGATCACACCATGCCGCTCTCCATCGCAGCTTCCAAAGTGCTTCACAACACACAGGAGGGAGCATGCAATTAGTCAGGGGGCATGCCATGGACTCCTGGCCCCCACACGGAATACACATGCCAGGACGTGGTTACTGAAAAGGAAGCAGGAAAGGGCTGCAATGAAGGAAAAGCCCCTCTTCTTCCACCTGTGTGATGCCAAAGGGCTTCCACAAGCTCTGCAAAGCAACTCGGCTCGTTCCTCTGATACATGGGTTTGTTGTAAACATGATGCACTGAGAAGCCATGAGTAAAAATCAGATTGTTTACACACATCTACCATGTTCTGGGACCGTCTCCTCCAGCCCCAACCAGAGCACTCAATGGAGCAGCTAAATATCAACTTCCTGGCTTTGCTGGAAAGGGCTGGGAGCACAAAACTGGCACTAGGAATCTTCAGGATCTGGAATATCTTTTTTCTCCACTTCAACATGCACATTTTGAGCATTGCTCTTGCTGCCCCCCTTCATGACCAAAAAGAACTGAGTCCTCTTTCACTGTCCAGTGCCCTGAAATGTGCATTTTGCAGAAACTGCACTTATTCCTCTCAATCAGGAATAAGCCCTTAAAGCCAGAACTAATACAAGAACAATTTTTCTCCAGTAACGCTTCCCAGGGTATTCTGTAGACAGACCAATAAATTAGTTATGTTAATAACCTAGAAGCTTTTTAGTGTTGGCTTGTGAAGGCTGCCCCATGTCCAAGCTCATGGATTTCCGGGTGCGAGGGCTGATCTGTCCCACTGTTGGGTAACTGGCAGCCAGGTGTCTGTCTGACCCCTTGGGGGATGACCAGGGCTGGTGTTCCTTTAGTGTCCTGAAAGTGCAGAGAAATTCAATTAAGAAAATCTTAAAGCTGTGCTGTTTAGGCAGAGGTCTTTCAAGCAGGCAAACTATCCTTTCTTAAACCCATTTTTCCTACCTGATTAATTTCCCCAAAACACAGAATGATAAATAGTAATTACTTTGCTTGCAAAGATGTCTGAGCTAGTGAAAACAAACAATCTGATGTGAATGTGATGCTCGAGAGATAAAAAAATAAAGCAATGAAAAGAACACAAGCAAATCAGCCTATGGGGCAAGATGAAATATATTTAGTAATCAGCTACTCCAATCTCAATGCTAAAAAGAGAGATCATCAGTGAAGTGCTCCCTGTGGAGGACAGAGGCTCTCCATGGCACTTCCAGTTGATTTCCTGGCTGATCTCTCTGGCTGCACACAGGCTCTAACAAGGTGTCAACAAGGTTTCCCAGTGGCACAGACAGGCACATGCCCTGGAGCTCTTAAAAGGACAAACAAAATGTTCTTCTAAAATATAGATGAGATTAAATCAGGTCTTGTAGAAAGATTTTAGCAGAAGGTTTAACAGCCTCTAGAGCAGTTAAGCTCTGAAAATTAAATCTGTACAAATTTCTCTGTGATCCCTGGTCCCAGTGTAAGGAGCCACCACAGCCCATGGACTCAGTGCTCTCTGTGGGGCTCAGCCCTCAGCACAGCACAGCTCACTCACTAAAGGAAACAGGCTTTGCAATGTGGGGAACTCATCTGAAAGTGAGACAACCAACCTATAGCTAGTGTCACTGTGATGGATGGGGTATGTATCCATGGGAACGTTTTCCATCGAAACGTCTGTCAGCAGCAGAGACTTCCTGTGCTTGAGGCTGCAGCGGCTCCGCACCTCCTCAGACACCGTCAGCAGGGCTGCAGAGCAAACAAAGGAACCTTTCCACAGCCGGAACACACGGGACAATAGAAACAACACTCCATCCATCTGCATTTCTTACATACATCATGTACATCAACATCTCTGAGCTGCAGTTACACCTTAGGAAATGTACAGATTAAAAGCAAGTCATTGAAAAGAATTCTGTTTCCCATCCAGCTACAATGAGAAGATTCACAAGTTTGCCCTCACATGTCACAATTTCTATGTCCAGACCACTGGAAACTCAAATGCTGTCAGGCACACACTGGAGTATTTACACCAAGACACCTCCAGCCTCCCTGAAGAAGCCCCAGAGCTGCAGGGGATGTGCTGGGCTGGCAAAGCCCTCAGTCCCCAAAAAACCTTCCTGACATGTCCACCCTGCCCACACTCCTGTCCACCAGTTAGTTACAAGTTTCCTTTGTGCTGGTACCATTTTAACAACCTGAACCTGAAGGAATTCCACTCCTTTTCAGTCAGCCCAGCCTCGAAGGAGGTTTGGTTCATTACCTGCCAGGTAAGCCACGCTCTGGGTGTTCACCTCGAACTTGTCACAGTTCCTGTGTTTATTAACCAGAGCAAGGAGTGTGTGCAAAATCCTCACTGTTCTTGCTACAGTGGTAGGGGAAGGATGCCTGTACCCTAAAAAACAACAGATTGTATTTAACTTTGGAATCCATATTTATAAAGCACTAATACTTGAAAGCATTTATAAATATTGTCCAGCATGTTCTCAGACATCCCATCTCAAGGGTAAGAAAGCACAGTGCTACCAGAAATGGTACATTTAAGACTAATTCTTTCTGTCTCTCCCCTCAGAACTGTGTAATTTCAAATGTCTGTGCATACATTGTATTAGTTATCTCACAAATCAGTCTTCTAAAAACCCAGTGAGCCTGAGTACAGGCAAACAGGGAGAGACATTCTTGCAGGAAAAGTAAAAGACTGCAGCAAATGAAGCTCTGCACCCTGTGACAGTTCAGAACTTTCAGCAGCAGCACTAAAGACCTTCACAGGACATATATAAAGGAAATCTGGTGAAGTCCTTTAATCCAAGAGTGTTTAATTCTCTATCTACTCTGTAATCCAAGTTACTCAAAATCCACCACCCAGTGTGGCCCCTTTATTCCTTGACTTGCTCTTATTCCCAAAGTAAGAGAGTTCATCTCAAACAAAGAGCAGTATGCACTCTTACCTTTCAGGAGATGTCCCACGAGTGCAAAGTTAAAGTTGGAGTTGAAATTTAGCCCAACAAAATGATCCATCTGCTTGCAGTGCCATTCCAGTGGTCTCCTGATCTCCATGAACACTTCCTCTGGGCTCTGACCCACAAAAACAAAACACAAGAGCACCTCACTGGAAGTGACTCAAGACATCTCAAGTTTGTTGGGTTTTTTGTTTAAGTGACAGAACAGTTCTTTTAGAGGCTACAGGAAAATATCAAGCACTTTCTCACAGATCACATCTGGACATTTCTGTTCCAGTTTCAAACAGAGTAATGACAGCTTCTCTCTTTGTCTGCGGGTATGAGCAAGTGAAACAATTTCTAAGAGAAGTTCAGGTTTAGTTGCTTGACAAGTGTTCTCAAGGACAAAGGTGGGGTTTTCCCCTTTTCCATCAGCTGTGCCTGCAGCCCCAGTGAAGGCTGTGTCTCACCTTGTCATTGAAGATGCGCAGGCTGTCCAGGGTGTGCAGGTTCTGCTCCAGCAGGGCTGTCCCTGCCGAGTACAGGTTCACCTCATCCAGCTGCAGCACGGCCATGGCCACCCAGAACAGAGCCTTGTGCATAGGGGAGTCCTGCAGGGAGAGAAAGAGTCACTTCAGAGTCAGTTCCTGCAGGTCAAAGACAACCAGCACAGAGTGGGGGGTTTGTCCCCCTTGCAGCAGGTTTTGTCCTCAGCCACACCCATTCCAGGGGAACAGATGCTCACATGGACCTGCTAATGCACTTCACAGGTGAACAGTAGAAAGGAAATTCATTTCAAGCCTTGTTTGTACCTCCCAAGCCATTTCTCCTCACCTACATCCCCTCCTTGCTCACACAGTGTCAGACCCACACTGCCCTGTGCCAGCCTGACCAGAAATGGCTCTGCTGTTCTCCATCTGAACATGAACTGCAGCTCTGCACACAGAACTGGCCAGCCACTTCCTCATCAAAATCAGAACCACACACAGGAGGAACTGCCATTCAACACCTCCTGGGTGCCTTGAGCAGAGGTTTTTCAGAACAAGTTTTACCCACCTCCAGGAGCTGCATGAGGCTCTTTGTGGCTGCTGTGCCCCGCTGTGCTCTGAGGCAGGAGAAGCCTGGCATGACCCAGGGGCTGCAGGAGCAAACCCCACACCCCCTCCCCAGCCCTGGCAGCCAGGGCACAGCACACACAGCTGAAGGCAGCACTGGAGCCTTGTGGAGGGAACGGGCACAGCCTCTGCCCAGCTGCCAGGGCCCCTCTCTGTGAGGCAGAACAGAACATTCCCCAGCACTTCTCAAGCCTTTGCACTGGTCCCACAATCTGCCACACTTCCCTTATGTGCTCCTTCCATGAGTCACAGTGAAGTGTCAACTTCAGAAACCTCTCAATACTTCACTTGTATTTCTGAGATTATATCCAGAATCATAATTTACAAAATACATTCTCTGCTTATTCAAAAAGCCAGTGATTTACCTTGTTAAGGAGAGGCTGCAGCTTGGTGAGGGCTATAACTGTGGCTTCTATGAGAACTTGGCTATTATAATTATCAGGGCCTTTTAAACAGCTCTCAAGTCCCTTTTTGAAAAAAAGAGAGTAATTAAAAATACAACCATAATTACATTTTGCTTTGTAAAAAGAAGATCAAAGCTCTGCACAATAGCTGTTTTTGTCAATTACTCACAAAGCCTGAGCACATTTTAAACCAACTCTCAAGAACTTTTCTAAAAGGAGATTTAGACAGCAGAAATAAAAGTATTGCTGCACACTGTGTACCCTAACAGTCAGGCTGCAGGGGATTTTAGGAGCTGAAGAAAAGTTCTTTTATCATTTAGACACTATTCAATTAAAGTTTGTGTCTATAAAACTCTAATGAAATGCTTAAAGGATACATATTTAGTACATTGTTCACTGGCTGTGGAACACAACCTGCTTTAGAATGATGGAACATCACTGTCAAACCAGGCACCTGCTTCAAAGTTTTCTGATACAAATCAGCTCTTTACTATATTTATTTACAACACATGAGGTGATTAATTTCCTTTAAGAAAAAGGAAGATATGAATCACGTGTAGGCTGGTAAATGCCTTAACAGAGAATTTCTTATTTATTCAAATACTGACTGCTGGATCCACCTGTGTCAGGAGGTTTAAACTCAATACTGAGACCAATTGACACTCTAGAAGTCACAGTAGTGATGGAACTCATTCAGTTTAAATTCAGAAGCTATCAAATCAATTTGAATTCAGAAGCTTGGCCTATAGAAAGTTTATTTCCAATCAGTTCTATACAAGAATATGCTTGAAAAAACATTTATCCTAAAATTATCCCAAGTTCTATATTTGATGGGAAGACAAAGCTATAAATAATTACTTTATGAGTCACAAAGGAGAAGAGACAGACCCACATACCTTGCTGAGAATTCGGATTATTTGTTTGATTTGTCCATGAGACACTCGTTTACTTATACAGCCAAAGACAACCAGTGCTCTTGGCTGCAGGGAAGGGTTGTACTGGAATGCAAACCTGTGAAGGGACAGAGCACACTGCATTCAACAACATATATACAACAAAAAATATATATATAACAAAAAGATGGAAACTCTGGGAGTAGTGCAGAGGCAGGGAGGGCTCAGGGTGTGAAGTCTATGACTTACTTTTGAGCTAGTTCAGTCCACTGGTCCAGCCACTTGCACGTTGGAATATCCCTCATACAAGCCTAAAGAGAATTAGACTGTTTGAACAGATGGAACATGGAGAAAATGCATTTGTACAATTGGTAATGTGCAGAAGGTTGGCTCCCAGAAATAATCAGCTGGGAGGAGGCACATCCCCTGCACTTGCTACCTGTCCCTCAGGGGTCACTCCCTGTCCTTCAGGGTCACTCCCTGTCCCTCAGGGGTCACTCCCCGTCCCTCAGGGGTCACTCCCTGTCCCCACACACCTCCATGATCTCCAGCAGGGCCCTGGCCCTCAGGGGTCACTCCCCTGTCCCCCAGGGTCACTCCTCTGTCCCCCAGGGGTCACTTCCCTGTCCCCACACACCTCCATGACCTCCAGCAGGGCCCTGTCTCTCAGGGGTCACTCCTCTGTCCCCCAGGGGTCACTCCTTGTCTCCCAGGGGGTCACTCCCCTGTCCCACACGCCTCCATGAACTCCAAGCAGGGCCCTGTCCCCAGGGATCCCCCCCTGTCCCCCAGGGGTCAGTCCCTGTCCCCCAGGGATCCCCCCCTGTCCCCCAGGGTCCCCCCATCCCCACAGACCTCCATGATCTCCAGCAGGGCCTCGGTGACGGTCTCCAGCGAGGTGAGGGCGAAGGTCTCGCGCTCGTAGGAGCCGGGCGAGAAGGACCGGTCGCGGTAGCTGGAGCGGAACGCGATCACCGCCGCCGACTTCACCTTGCTGATCCCAAACAGCAGATAAAACTTGGGCAGAGAGAACTCAGTCAGGCTCAGCCTCAAAACTTGCTTGGTCTCCTCTGTTGAATAAGGGTGCACATATTAGATTTACACCAGGGAAATTCAGATTTTCCACATTTTCCCCACCCCAGGGATGCCAAGAGCCAAGTGGTCCCTGTGCCCGTTCCAGCACTGCTCCCTGTGCTGCTGCTCAGTCAGGCCAGCAGCTCTGCTGCCCTGCCCTGGCTGTTGAAACCAGGCACAGGGAATGGATTCTACAGACTGCTACAGAGGAACTCTAAAAGATGTGGCTCTGTGTGTTCTCCTCACAGTGAAATGGAAACCCAGAGTGCTCCTGCTCTGAAACACCGACAGAAGTGGAAGTTCAAACTGTAGCAGACTCTGCTTTTGGCTCTGGCACTCACATGAAGAAAGACACTTAAAGCAGCAGAAGATGATGGCCCTGCTCTGGCACTGAATTTCTTTACAGTTCTGACCTTTCAGTTGATTTCAGTGCAGTTCAAACTCACTGTGTGAGCAGGAGGCTCAGACACACAGACACTGCATGTGTGTGAGCACCCACTATCCCTGCTGGTATGTGCAGACATAAAATGTGATTTCAGACACTTAAAAAAAGACAAGGCCACAAAAATTTCTTCTCTTCTGCACAAAATTCAGCCTGGTTTTACATTGTGCTTCTGGACTAAGAAGTGCCAAGTTGCTAATACCAATTCTATTAGGACTGCTAAAATACAACAGTAGGTAAAATACCTGTTTTAACACTGTAACTTCACAATTCCCTTATGTAATTGGTATTTTTGTTACCACATTATGCAACCCTTCACAAGATGCACATGAGCCAGTTTTAGCACAGTTGTATTTTCTCCTCTGCCTTACCAGAAAATCAGTGGTACTTTCTTCCCTTTTTCTAAAACCCATTATACAAACAATTTACATTATGCACCTGCTGTAAGTAAGATATTTGTTAATTCCATACTCATTTCTTGTTGATCATATCCTCATTCTGATTTGCATTCACGCTCAACTACAACCCACTATTTTCAAACTCTCAGAATAGTTTGCGGAGAAAGGCAACTCAAATATTTGTTAAACAAATTTAAGGAGCAATCAGCTTCATTGAAAATCCAAAAAAGCTCACCACTGAAGTGAAGCTGTGAACAAGTGCAAAGGGAGTGAATGATGTTGATGACGAGCCCGTGAGTGGAAGCTCTGAGGGAGAGGGGCCCCGTGGCCACCAGCAGAGTCACCACGTGGAAGAGGTAGGGCAGATGTGCCGCCACGTCCAGGGAGTTGTTGAAGGAGAGCATGAGCATGTACCGAGCCAGAATGGCAATGTCATCCCACATCAGGTGCTGCTCCAGCGTGGGCGTGGGGGACAGGCAGGTCTTGTCAATGATTTTACACATCCTCCCAATCACCTGAAATGAGAACAACCATTTTGTTCTATTCAATCAGGGAGCACAGCTCAAAATTTCAGTAAAAACCATCAAAATTTCACCAAAAACTATCAACCACTTAACACTGAAATTACTCTATTGCCTGGAACCTATTTTGTCATGGGTTTTGCACTGTTCTGAGTCACCAGAAAGCATCTCAGTGTCACATTAATAAGTAAGTTGAAATTATTCTATAAAAGGAAATGAAGGAAAAAAGGGAACTCACCTTGCTTGACACCAGTTTGACATTGCCAGAAGCCAGGGCTACAGCTGTGTCTGCCATCACCTCAGCTTTGATGGAGCCCAAGCCCCCCGTGGCACTGGTTTTGATGAAACTGTCCAGCACTACATCCAGGAGATCTGTTATCTGACACAGAAGAACAATCCTTTCTTACCAGTGAGATTAACTTTACTTTTCCACACTGAACCACCCTTTAAACATCATTCATTTATTTAGCTGAAGATGCACAATTATCACAAGCTCAAGTATCCATTTTAGTGATTCCTTACCCTATTGCCAAAAAGCCCCATGTAAATTTTAGAAGCATAAAGCTGAATCCCATTAGGTTTTACTTTCAGTGATTCAGAACTAGAAACAGTAATTTAGCACTATTTTTATTTTATTTTCCACTTTAAGGTATAACTCTTCACAAAATGCCGACCCCAATAAGAACAAACCTAATTTGAAGTGCAAGAAAAAAGTGTGTGCATTTCCAAACTCGTACCTGTCCCAGACTGCCCCAGATCTTGGCCTGGATGGAGGGGTACATCTGTTTCTCGTTGATGGTCATGGTGATGAGCTTGTCCAGGATGGCGGTGACGCGCTGGCGCTTGGCGTCATCGTTGTGCTTGCAGAAACGCACCAGGTTGGACAGCCAGGGGGTCATGTACTCCAGGCACAGGTGCTTCAGCTCGATGCCTGCAATGACAGCCACTCATCACACACAGCCAGCACTGCCTCCTCACAAAGAACTCCTCCTCAGCCCTTTTCCTGTCAGTTTTAGTGCCTGCAGTAATTACTGTCCGAGCCGAGCGAAGAACACTGGGCAAACAGCAGATTCCAAAAGGCACAGCAAAAGGAGACAGCAACAGAGACAATGAGGGAGCTCAGATGACTAAATTGATCTAAAATCTTTTTAGAGTTTAGAATCTTTTCAACAGAGCCAATGAGGGAGCTCAGCTGACTAAGCCAGATCTAAAATCTTTTTGGAGATTAGAATCTTTTCACATTATTCATGGTTGGCACCTACAAGCACTGGAGTTACTTACTGGATTTACTAAATCCTGAAATGCACTCCTCCAAGAACTCCAAGGTGAGGTGTGGCTCGTTTGCTGCAAGAGTCTTACTGATAGATACAATAAATAGTGTGTTGTTGGCAGGAATACACAGACCTGAAGTTTCCAGTAACTGGCCCTCGATCTTTAAATTAAAGGTACAGGTTAAGGCACATAGAAGATTATAGGCAGCAGACCTGTAACAAAACAAAAAAAGTGATTTGTAAGAGCTTTCTTGTACTTTTGAACATATACATGTTATACAGTACTGACATTGCAAAAATGAATTCAATGCTGCTGTAGTGGAAATACATCTAAATCCTCAACTTTTTCTCTTGGACTGGTTACAATAAAAAATTTCCTTGGAAAAACGGAACAAATTATTCCTCCACTTGCTCTGAAGAATTCCTGATAAGGTTACAGAGTATGTTTGAAGGGCTTTGTACTGCACTTGTCAGAACAGCTTGGAGTTCTGGGAAATTCTAAATCCCTCCAGTGTACCTGAGCTGCTGGGAGAGCCTGCCCAGAGGCCAGGGGTGCCCTGGTCAGCCCCCAGCCTGGGGGAGCCTGTTCCAACACAAATCACAAGCTGCTCTAAGGGGTACAGCTCCCATGTTCTTAAACAAGAAGCTCAACACCACAGAAATCATATGTACCCAATAAACACAGAGTGCAAAGCAGAACTACTTCTCCTTGTAAAGAGAAATTAAGCTTCCTTCATGCCTTCACCTCCTGTGACAGTGTGTGCCCTTCTTCACTCACAGAAACTCAATCTTTATTTATTAAAAATCAGATTATTTGGAGCAGTGGTGAAAGAGGAATAATTTTGCTCCAGAGAGGATTTCTGTGAGCGAAGCAGGAGAGGGAAGGCCCCGCAGAGGGCAGAGGGCACAGGGCAGGGCTCAGTACCGCAGGCTGGGGTCGGAGCTGCCCAGGTTGAGCAGGGCGATGTTGAGCAGCGTCCCGGGCACGTCCTTGGGCCGGATCTTGGTGTGCTGGGGGATGGAGTCGGGCTGGGACAGCTCCCAGCGCGTGCGGATGTGGATGATGGACCTGACGATGGCCTCGCACTCCTGGTGCATGAAGGTGAGCGGGGTGCCCTGGTTGGCAATGGTCAGGGTGAACTGGTTCTCGTCCACCAGGCAGATCTCCTCGATCTCAGAGGCGTAGTAGATGTCGTTGAGGAACACGGTCTGGCCCAGCACCCGTGTGCGCTCGGCCGACGTCACCTGCACCGCCGTGGAGCCGACCTTGGGACCAGAACACAAAACTGCTTCAGCACCTCCTGGCAACCACACAAGGAGAGAAAAGCCTCACACTTCTACTGTCAGGAAAGATAAATCTATGAAATTCTGTACTTCCTAATGGGGCACGCTATAAAGTTGTGATTTCTCCTCGAGACAAGGGAGGAGAATTAAGAGACAGTAAAATCATGTTCCAATCCTTATACAAATATAACAGACCACTAGGAACAGCATTAAAAGCACTTACTTTAATAGAAACTTTGGTGTCTTTATGAGCCAGTTTGAGAGCATTGTGAAACACTTTCAAGTCCTCCTCCAAAGCCAAGGTAGCTGCTGGGAGTTTCTGCTGGTCGTGTTCGATGTGCTCTGCCAGCTTCCCTGGAGAGTCTATGAAAACAAGCCTTTTGCTCCCTTTCAAACCTGTCAAGAGCCTTTCATGGTATTTGGTGTATTCTCTGACCCAAGAGTTACAGTTATAAATAAAAACTGCTGCGACATTTTCATAAGCAAAGCCTGGAAAAACTACAAACCATTTAGAAAGAAAGTCTGTTTTAAAGCGATTACTGGGGCCAGCGTGTGTGAGGTCCACCACGATTTCATATGGCTTTGCATAGTATGGCTTCAGGGTCAGCAGCACGTGGTAGATCAGCAAATCCCCGTTGATCTGACCAGTCTTGAACCTGGAAGAGAGGACAGATGTGGCTGGGTCATGTTTGAGGCCCACAGCACAAAGCCCTGAGTGCCCAGTCCTGCCCAGCAGCCAGACTGGCCCTTGTCACAGCAGGGACACCACACTGACCCCAGGCACTCCAGCCAAGTGTAGTGTCCAGCATGAGGGAGCCTGGATTGAATTCAGCTTCACCCTGAAGTGCTCCAAAACCTCTAAGTGCTTCTAACTTTGTAACAGCCTTAGAGATTCAAATTGTATCTATATTTATATGTGGAAAAATATATTTATCTCAGGATTCTTAAGAATAATCAAACATCCACACCCCAAGTTTTTCAGAGGGTCCAGAGGTACTCCAGTTACTCCATCCTGCAGCACTCCAATGCTTGAGGGTGTTTCTAAGAATGGTCAGTCCTCTGAATACAGAGGATTTGCCTACAGAAACAGCTCTTTTCAAAAATATTCACATAATTGAGAGTATTTTTTCTCATTTAAAAATCCTCTAAATTTTGAGACTGGGCAATGCATTTGCCTAAACCACAGGTCCAAGGTTCACACAGCAGACTGAATTCTAGCAGGAAGAATTAATTTAAAATATATTCATCATTAGTTTATGAAAAATTAAGGTATTTTTAAATATTGTCACTGTTCTGAGCTCTCATTAGCTCAACTCTTCCAAGGCAAACAACAGGCTACAGAAGAGCTGATAAATGCTCTAAGCACAGGTGTGGCTTTAGGGGCTTTGGGACACTTCTCCAATAGCACCTGAGTGCAGGACAGCCCAGGAGACACAGCAAAGAACATTTATCTGCACAAGAGGTTTTCTCCCCCATTTCCTCCTGTGGTTCTGAGAGCTAAGTTGGGCAAGTTGGTGTTCTTTCCCCCCAAAGTGTCATGGTAGAGCTGTTACCCAAAGGAAGTGTGTCATCTCTGTGGTTTTAGTTCCCCACTTAGAGCCACATGTCATTGCAGCTACGGCTTTGCCTAAAAAACACAGCACTGCCAAATCTCTCTGCTCTACACTTGTATGCATCTATGTATACAAGTGTATGTACACTTGTATGCTCTATGCTTGTTTGCATCATCCTAGGAGCAAATATATGCACCAAGAAACTTTATTGTCAAAGGACTTAATATCTGAAACATCCATGATTGACTACATCTTGGCAAGGTAAGTACACATTTTTTTTTCCTCTTGTTTTTAAGTTGTACTTCAAAGTTTCTTACATTTTGTAGAAAATGACAGGCAAAAGTATTTTCACAGAAGTTTGAGTAATTAAAAATAGTAACAAACTGTAGAAATGGTATCTCCAACTGAATTAGGGAAGCTGATAAACTGTATTTTTCATCATGTTAAAGGTTATTCACAGTCAGAGTAAGGAATTAACAGTGACAGCCACTACTTGGCTCTGTTGTCCCCGCACTGCAGATCCTGCTGGGTACTGAGACCCTGTCAATACCCAGACACAAAGGGCTGAACTAAAAAGAAAACCATCTCTTTAAAGATCACAAACCCTCGTGGTTTCAAGAGCAGCCCCTCACACCACGAGCCCACTGATTTTAAGAAAAGCACATCTGGTCTGGAGCCCACAATGAACACTGGGCTCAGTGTGCCCAGGGCAGAGCTGGGAGCTGCACCCTGGGCAGGGACAGGAGCTCTGCAGTGGAGCTGGGCTGGCTCTGCCTTCTCTGCTCAAAACAGCTCAAATGTCAAAAAACCCCCAAGCTTTGCTGGGTTTGCCTTTCCTTTCCTTTTCCAAGTATGCTACAAGGAAACATCCAGGTGCCTTCTACCATTTACAAACAAAAATCCTACCTGAGCTGTAGTTTATGACTAAGATGGTTTCTGGCTCAAACTGAACAAACAGGATTAAGCTCAGGATGGAGAATAATTTTATGCTATGGGTGAGCTGCAAAATTAAAGACACAGATGTTTTGTTGCTTTTTTGTTGTGTAAGGAGAGATCCCTTTACAGGTGTATCCCTGCCTTCCCTTCACCTGGTCACATACCAGGAACATCACTTCTCTCATTTTTCATATTTACACACACACACACAAACACACTTTGTTACCTTTACAGGCAACACACACATTTGTTTAAGAACCAACATAAAATGAACAGTGTTACTTTTGGTCACTCTCTGTAGCATTTCAATTTGCACCAAGCAGAGGGTGTAACACTCACAGGAAACACTGTGATCATTATCAGAGACAGAAGAAAGACTCTGGTGGGACACAGCCTGGCCCTGGGGAGGTCAGGGGCAGCCTGGCCCAAGCAGCAGCACTGCCTGGGTCACTGCTTGGCTGATCTGTCACTGTTAATTTGAGGTTATTATCTTTGTATCAGACCAACCCTGTTCTCACATTCCTACCCTCCAGAAAAATTCAACAGGTACAGATTTGAATGGCACACAAATGTGAAACAGAACACATGAAATGAATGGTTGCTCTCATTTGCATAATTATCAGTGGAGTTTTAAAGAAAATGTCACAATCTGTAGAACATTCGGGAGAAAAATACCAGAAGTACATTTGTGATAAAGAGCTTTTCTGTACAAAAAAGCAGAAAAATAAGAGAACAACGATTTTCCAGGGCATTTTAAAGTACTCCAGACAGCTGTGCTAGGAACTACACACAATTCACATTAACTTATTGCTGTCACTTACAGGAACATTTTGGGTTCAAGTTTTTCCCTCGCCCATCTGTTCCCTGCAGGGTTCCCCTGCCCACCCCAGGGGAATTCAGGAGGTGAGAGGCAGGCAGTGATCTGTAACCTCCACAGGCTCTCTGTGTAAAAGCAGAAGTGATGACTGGCTGGGCAGCTTCAGAGAGAAGGAACTCCCAGAGTCTGCCCTGACATCACCAAGCCCTCAGTAGGAAACACTTTTCTCTTTGCTCCATGTTCTTTTTTGATCTTTGTATGTTTCCTATAAACCTCAAACTGTCAGCAGTTTGAGCCAATCTATTCTTTCACAATCTGGCCACTTGAACTCGTCCTCTCACATCCCCCCAAAACGAGGCCATGTATTTTTCATCAAGAAGCCTGCTATTCCCTGAGAAGTCCAATCCAAACCTCTAAGAACCAGCATCTGCTAAACCAGCACCATAATTTGTATTTTTGCAGGGGACTCAACAGGAAGATGAAGACAAAGAAATACAGCAACCCACAGCTGACCTTCCCTGTCATGATCATCTTCTCCCTGTGGCTGCAAACGAGTGCAAACCACACAGGTTACCCTCGCCACAGAGAAGAAATCTGGAGTCCCATCAGCCATAACCTCAGTGGGAGCCAGAACAGGACAGAAGGCAGCACAAATTCTCCTCTGAGCCTCAATTTCAGCAGCCAAACGACTACTTTTGAACTGCAAAGTACTCTGCCATCCTTCTCCTCCACAATGGCCCAAAATTCGACTTCCCCTGCCCCAAGTGCAGTTTCCACCATGGGAGGAGGGGGGAAAAGCAGCAAACCCAAGAGCTCAACGACCAAAGAAACCTGTGAAGACAACAAGTCTCTCATACTGATTTGTTTTGTTGTCATAGCAGTTCTGGTGCTCATCTGCACCTCCCTGTTCCTGTCCACTGTGGTGGTAGCCAACAAAATCTCCTATCTGAAAAGAGCCCAGCAGGGCAAACGCAGGCCCAGGAGCAATGGTGACCTCCTGGCCACCAACAGCCTGTGGCCCACGGCAGCAGGAACGTGGCACAGGATGCCCAAGGAGACAAGTGGGACTGAGCTGATAATGCAGGAGCTGGTGTCAGGGAGGGATGCTGTGAACCCAAGGAAATCTGAGGATGAAACTGCTGAGAAACTCACCAAAGCAGGAGATAAGGAACAAGAAAGCAAAGAACCGTCCCAGTCACAGAAATCCATTTTAACCAATTTTGTAGTTGAGATTTAATTCACACTCAGGTAAAAATTTATATTTTGCCTTTGTTACACCATTAATGTAAGGCAAAAACTCGGATTTCAAGTGACAAGAAGAATTCCCTCCCAGGAAAGCTAAATCCAGATTTTAGAGTTTTTCCATTTATGCCAGTGGGAATGCTGCAGCCATGTGTGGATCCAGAAGGCAGCAAGACCGTGTTAAATTGCTTTCTGTAAGTAGTGTCAAGACTGGTTTTATTCCTTTGACCAGAAATCAGGGTGACAGGAGCTGAACAGGATAAACCAAAAGGAGAGAATCTGGCCATGCTCAGAAACCACAGAGGAACAAGGAACAGACTGTCAGTCTCATCAACACTCTGAACACTAAGATGCTGCACAGGCATAACGAAATTGCTTTTTAAAGAAAACCATACATTAGTCACAACTCTGATTCAACCACTAATCCAGGATCTAGTCCCTCTCAAAATGCCCTTTTGGATTTTCCATCAAGAACTTCTTAAACCAGCTTAATCACTTCTGAAGCAGACTGATTTGAACCGTATTTATTGTGTTTTGACATTGGCTATGAATAGATGAAGTTTGTAGTATTTGCTAGAATAAGAGCATTTGTAGTATTTCTTATCCTAAATAAACTTGCAATATCAGTTTTTAAATGACTTACATGATACTATTTCTCTAAGTCAAAATTTAGAAAAAAAAAAAAAATGAAGAGGCATTTTGGAATGTTTTATTCCTGTAACATTGGCTGAGCCCAGTAAAGGTCCCTGAGGACTCGCTGTGATTTCCTGCATCATGGAAACTCACTCCACTTTCTCCTGACACCAGACAGAACATGCCAGGAGTTCCTCCAAACCACAATAACTTCTAGTTTCTTTACTCTCAGAGACCTGACCTTCCTGTAATTCCAGGGAGGTGCCTGTGGCTGCTCTCCCTGCAGCAGAGCTTTGCTCTTTTAAGGAAACGTGAGCAGCTTTCCACAGGCTGCTCCTTGGGCTGAACAAACTCTGTTGCACTGCGGTTACAAGTGCTGAGACTGCTCCAAACATCCTGTGCAGCTGTAACCAACAGCTGTGACACATAAGATGGTTGTGGGAGTTTGAGAGGTCCAGGATGTCTGAATCCCCCACTCCAGTTGCACCAGATCACCCATTAACTCAGCTGGGAGGACAGAGACAGCAGCAGCACAGGCAGGACCACAGCACCAGAGACAGAGCTAAAAAAATGCAACTGCCAGGCTCAGAGGTGGGTTGTGCAGTGAGGAAAATAAAGTTGGAAGGAGTTTGCATGCTTAGCTGAGAACTGGGAATCAGTTATGGGGGTTGAAGAGAATGGGGAGGAGACAAAGAAATCAGACAAAGACTGAGTCAGTGTGAGTGTGGGATCAGGATGTGTGTTTGCTGCAGGAGAGGAGCAGTGCAGTCAGAGAGGCACAACAGGAAGGGCTGCACAGGAATCTGTCAGTGGCTACTGGCAGAACACAATTGCAAAATGCCATGAGGACATATTTGGTGTGGGTTTCTTTCCGCCACGCAGCCTTCCCAGGCAAAAATGCTCATAGAGCCCCAAGAGAGCAGCTTGAGTTACACTCCAGGGTATGGACAGGGACAGGCAGGGCCAGGCAGCTGCTCAGAGCACATCCCAACACTGTCCACACAGAAAAACATCCAAGAGAGTAGGGACGGGGTGAAATCAGATTTTGCCCTCTGCCTCTCGATGCAGCCACACAACAGAGGATGTGTAAGCAGCCAGCATCCCATGATCACAGCTTTCCATGACTCACCAAGGAACCCAGGGGTGGTTTCCCACTAATAATCCTGAGAGCACAGCAAACCCACCACTGTATTACACCAGCGACTCAAATCCAGCCCAAACTTTCAGTTTTTGATTCACACAGAAGAAACTGTAACTATTTTCTACCAAGAGAGGCAAACGGGTACTTGAGAATTTCCACATAAAGACACGCAGAGGTGCCTGCTGTGGCAAGAGCCACAAACACATTTTGCCAGGAGCCCAGCAGAGCAGCAGTTTGCCTGCAGAACCCACGATCCTGGAGATAAGAGCCCCCGAGAGCCCGGCATAAGCGCTTCCTGCTGGGGTTGGCAACTTCCTCCTCCCTTCTACATAAACTTCTGCACAAAAAGCCATTTTACCCTGTGTGACTGAGCACACACAGCCCTCCTGAGCCTTCAAACAACACGGGCTGACGGCGCTTGCTCCCGAGGAGATCAATGCACAGGTAAGGACCAGCTTCAACTATCGAGGGTATTTTGATTAGAGGGGAGAAGGATAAAAACTGAATTGAATCATTTTAACCCGTTACAAACCTGACAGAGTTAGAGCACAATGTTCTCCAGTCATTAACTTACTGCTCATGTGTGTTTACGCTGCTGCATTTAAAATTTAATTTTGCGTATTTGTAAACCCATAAAGACTCATGCATATTAATTTCCCAGAAATAGCTTCACAGGACCAGCACTACAGTAACTAATGAATTCACTCAAATTGCATCAAAGTGACTTCAGAAGGAAAAGAGGGACGAATTTTTTATCATTTATTTTATACGGAGACATTTAGAGAGCTGAACTCTAATCAGTACAGGAAAAAAAGCCTGTTTCATGCCAACAACTCAACATTTGCACAATCTGCATGCAGGAATTTATTTATAAAACACTTTACCATTAGAATGCTGTGTCATTATAGCATCAGTACTTGGAAAACTTTTAAATATTTTGCTATGCTGAACAACTATGAGAACAGGAAATAAAAGTTTAAGAGAATTTTAAAGAGCCTTTTACTTCTGCCTCAGCTTGTATCACAATGAGCCATTTCTTCACTTCTGACAACCCTGTCTGTCAATGCTGCAGAGTTTGTTCCAGGTCCATAACCAGTTACATGATTGATAAATGCTTTTTGAAACCCTGCTCTGCCAATGTCTTTTTCTGATAAGGAAAAAAAAAGATGATAACAAGCCATTACCTTTAAACAAGCCACTTTATTAATGTGATCGATAATGGTGAAAATCTGCTGTTATTTTTAAAGGCAGTGCCAAATCTGCTGATCATGCAGATGGGAACAGGCTTGAAAAGTGAAATATTGGGGAGAACATTATTTTCACTATGATGGTGTTAACACAGAACTCTCTGGTGGCAGCAAAGTGCAGAAATACAGTTTGCAAGTTACCATGTTTTACTTCTCTGCAATAGGAGAGGACCCTTGTAAAGAGGCTGGAGGGAAATGGCCAGGAACCAGGTCGTGCTGGTTCTCTTCTGTGGGGAAATCTGGAGCTCCCTTTCTGCAGCAGCACCTCAGCACCCTGCCATGAGTGAACTCCCCACGTGCACCACTGCCATGAGTCCAGGAGCAGAAAACCTCTCTCTCCACCAACTGCAAACAACTGAGCCCAGTTTATACCAGTCTGACAGATCCCTGGCTACTACAGAACCCCAGGCCTTCCCACGGGAAGAGGAAGCTGGGGATGGCAGCTGGGTAGCAGCACTGATACTGGGCATCATTTTGATTGGGATGGTGCTGGCAATTATCATAATTCTCCTGTGGAAATGCTACATGAGGCCAGTTCTGGCCGAGTCCCACTGGGCAGGCCGGTCCCCCTTCACGGATGGGGACAGCCCAGACCTCTTCACGGACTCTGACCAGGGCAACAAGCGTTTTTCAGTCTTATCTATGCTGCCTTGGAGACTGAAACAAGGCACAGACTTGGAGGAGGACCCCATTGTCTCAGAGCACCCAGCCCAGCACACGAGCAGCAGTGAGAACGGGCAGCTGCCTCCGCCGGCCGGGGGCTGCTCTGGAGCTGGCACAGCCCCAGCCCCTGCCCCAGCCCCAGCCCCAGAGCCAGCCAACACTGCAGCTGACCCCTGTCCTCCCCCAGACACCCCACCCGAGGGCTCTGACCTGCCACCACCCCCTGAGTGGCTCAGGGAACCCAGTGAGGAGCCCAGCTCGGATCCCAGCACCCACTTGCCGCTTCACCTGGAAGCAGAGGAACCACAGCCCCCACCACCCGAGCTACTGATCCAGATCCATGAAACACTGCCCCAGCCAGAACACCCTTTGTAGACTGCCAAAATAATTTCCAAAATACTCCACGTTTTTCTTAAATCAAGTAATTTTCAAAATAATTTAAAAAGGAGAAGTGGATGCAGGCAAGTACAGAGAGGCCCCAGCACTTCCTTGGTATTTCCCTGGTGTTTCTCAACTTCGGCTTTCACAAGAGAGAACAACCTGCTTCTGCCTGAAGTAAATTTCTGACTGCAATACAAATTGTGGCCAGTGATCACCTGTAACTAGAGGTTGCAGAAGGCAGAGTACACAGCTGTGTGTGCCAGCACAGGTAACATACACATGGAGATGTCAGACACAGCTTCAGAGGGACTCGGCTTCACTCCACTGGGCTGTGCAAGTGAATGCAATCAATTCCAGGACATTTTAATAAAGCTTTCTAAGTCAAAGATGGTTTGGTCACTTAAAACCCACCTGAATATTTGCTTAGATACAGAATGCACTCAGTTACCAATACAAACTCATTTAATGGTTCATGGATGCTCCATTCCTTTGAGCTCCCAGTGTCCAAGTGCTTTACATGCTCCTCGCTGGGCCCTGAGCACCAGCACACCTGGGCAGTAGCAGGCTGCTATCAGAAGTAAATTAATTTTTTTTTACCAGTATTGAATATTTATATTTAGAGAAAGAAGCTGCTAGATGCTGAAGCCAGCTTTCCATGAGAGCTCTGCAAAATGGCAGAGTTGGCAGTTTGCTTGTGGAGGGAATAGATTTGTGGATGGAGCACAGAACAAAGATTTGCACACAATAAACGTCAGGATTTTCAAACTAGCACTAATAAAGAGTAGTACATTATCCAAATGCAATTCCAGGCTGCTGTGCATACGATGGCCATAGGAAAACATATTTTCTTTACTGTTCACATAAGCTGTATAATTGGGTATACCTGAAGAACAGCATTACAATTTGTATACAAAGATTTTTGTAAGGCTCATTTGCATGACACCCCGTTAAAATTAACAGCTCTATAAACACTTTCACTCTCATATCGCTTTGAGAAAATCAGATCAAGATTTCCTGTAGAAATCTGTAAAATCCTACAAGCCAAGCTATTTTATACCTAACAACACAGTGATACAGCCTGATCCCAGGAGCAGAAAACAGAGTATTTTAAAATTATGAAAATATATTCTGGCAGCATAGCTTAAAAAAAAAAGCTTAAGCTGGAAATCCACAAATCCACATTAACCTCTGTTACAGGAGGAGAGGTGAACAGCAGGCAAAAAGAAGCCAAGCTAACCTGACTTTTCAAACAGAAACATGAAGTGGAGAGTGGCAGCCTGAGCTGCCAGAGCCTGCGGGCGTGCAGGGGGAGCCGTGTGTGTGCCGGGCTCGGGAGGGAGCAGAGCACAGCAGGGCTGAGGAGCAGGGGGACACTCCCTGTCCCTGTCCCTGCCCCAGGCCAGCCCCGGCAGGTCCTGGCAGGGCAGGTCCTGGCAGGGCAGGTCCTGGCAGGGCTCGGGGCTGGCTCTGCAGTGCCCAGAGGATCAGGTGGTTGCGGAGCCGGGCGCAGCCGTACGATGCAGCTGAGACAAGCACAGCCCCCGGCAGCCTCTGGAGCTGCTCTCCAGAACAAGGCGACCTCTAAGCTCCAATCCATCACAGAAACGATGTGCTGATACTGCAGGACACCACGGTAAGTTTGTGCTTTTTGATTTTACTGACAAAACCCTACTACCAAACCAGAGATGGAAACGAGAACGGAATTAGGAGCCGGTGACAGATGCTTGCACCAGAAATTTGCTGCAGTGTCAGAGATTTCTTACAAACGGTAACTCGGGTTCTAAACATGTGTTTCCAGCTTTGAGATTGTAATTAACACTGTAAGCAGGGAAAAACGCTACAGTGCATGTTAGCATGAACACTGGAATTTGGGGTTCAAGCTAAATTCCTGTGATGTATTTTAACCAATTTACTTAAGCAAACAGCATGCCTGGAATGGGGGGGACTGCTACATTACTGCAGAGATTTGTGAAGATCCAGTTGACAGCCATTTTTTCATCCTCTATAAATGAACACATTATTCCAAACATAATATAGGCTTGAAATCACTAAAAACAAGAAGCAGACATTGTATAACGTTTGGAAGAGACTTGCGTTTTCGGAAGAAAGCCCTCATTTGAGCTGGAGGGGGAAAGGGAGATGAAAAAAACAAGTCTCATTCTGCCAGACAACATGACAGGCTGAAGGGATGCTTTGTGAAGTCTCTCTTGAACAATTCTAAAAAGGACTGTGCCACAAAAGGGGTTATTGATATTTTTACTTAATTTCTCCTGCAAGTGGCCATTGCCAAGACAACCCTTATACAGAGATAAAATGTATTGCATGGATTTAAAGGGTGTCATTTTGGTATATTTATTTCCAGGCAACAATGGAATACCAGATATTGAATGCATCTACCTGTCTGCTGGTCCTTCTGGTTTTCATACCCACTGGTTTGGGTATCTGTCCTTCTAGCTGTAAGTGCTCAGGAAACGACAGGAATGTGGACTGTTCAGGCAGAAACTTAACTGTACTGCCCCAGGGACTTCAAGACAACCTTACATATTTAAATCTGTCCTTTAACCAGTTTGTAGATCTCGATCATCAGCTAACGAGGTTCACCAATCTGAGGACCCTTGATATTTCAAATAATTGGCTCAAGAATGTTCCTGCTCACCTGCCCAAGTCCTTATGGGAATTATATGCCACAAACAACAACATTAAAGTTCTTCAGAAACTTGATACAGCTTACCAGTGGAATCTTAGAGTGCTGGATGTTTCCAGGAATATGGTGGAAAGAGCTGTCCTGATCAACAACACACTGAGCAGTCTCAAGTTTCTCAATCTCAGCAGCAACAAACTTTGGACAGTTCCAACCAATATGCCCTACAACATAGAGACGGTGGATCTATCCAACAACTTCTTGTCCCAGATACTCCCAGGAACACTGGTGAGACTGCAACACCTCACAAGCCTCTACCTGCACAACAACAAGTTCTCATACATTCCTGACAAAGCTTTCGACCAGCTCTCCCAGCTGCAGGTAATAACTCTGTACAACAACCCCTGGTCCTGCGGCGATAACCAAACCATCCCCTACGTGCTGCAGTGGGTGCAGGGCACGGCTGCCCGTGTCCTGGGGGCCCCCTGTGCCGAGCAGCCCTGGCCATGGGTGAGCACCACGCCAGCCCCAGCCCAGCCCACCAGCCTGGACTCCAGCCCCATGATCAAAGGCACCAGGGCAGGGGACAGGGAGCCCGAGCCCACCAAAGTGACCAAAACGCACAAACAGCTGAAAGCCAAGGCAGTGCCTCCCTTGGTGACCCAAAGGCACCCGGGGCCGTTCCCCAGCACAGAGGGGTCCCCCGAGAGCCCCCAGGAGGCCGCGGCCACGCGCACAATCCTGCTCCAGCCCTCCGCCCAGGGCAATGCCAGCCTGGCCCCCGCCACCGCCTCCTCCACCACTCCCATGACTTTAAGCATCACCAGTGGAATGCCAACAAGCTTCTCCAAGGTGCCTCAAAGCACAACCATTACCTTGAGGAAGGAGGAGGCCACGCCGAGCTCCCCGGACACGCGTGTGCCGTCCTGTGCCGGCCGCTGGCGCCTGGGGCTGCTCTGGCTGCTGCTGCTGCCCGCCCTGGCCGTGGCCATGGCCCTGCACTGAGGGCTTGCACCCCAGGGAAATTACTGAGGTGATCCCTGTGACAACAGCTGGATTTAACACGTCCAGCTGAAATAATGAACGGAAGAAATTCCGAGTCCTGACTCTGATCTAAAGAAAGTAACGGTTCTTAAAGACGCGCACACTAATGTCTTGATACTAAGCTGCTACTTATTTTCATATGTCTTAATTGAGTAAAACTAATCTATTATTTTGTTTTTAAAAATGTGCTTATTTTGTATTTAAATTTTTTCATTTTACTTGCACAGAATAAACATATCAGAATTTTAAGTACTGATTTTATGTATGATTTTTGTCATTGAACAACTGGAAAAAAAAAAAACCAGAAGGCCTGTATCATATCTGCAATGTCTTGCTTGACCTGCCAGTGATAATTCCTGTAATATAGCAGCACAGATTCTTTGTAAGTTGACATGCAAAAGAAAGGGAAAAAAAATAAAGGAACTAAACTGAATTGTTTCACTAATCAGAAGTTATTCCTGAGCAAAATTGCTAGCATGTGTATCTATGTTTGCTTCATATGTATTAAGAGTATTTTAAATATGAAGAACAACAGTTTTGAATTTAGGAATTAAATATGACAATGCCATGATGTCTGCTAAGAGGGTGTAAACTGAGATGGCAACGTGGTCCAATTTCAGCATGGGACAGTGGTAGGGGCCAGTATCCTTCTGCTCTGGCTTGACTTAGAGACCGCAGGCAAGTTAGTGCTCTTTCCATATTAATAAAAAGAAAAAAAAGAAGAAAAAAAAAGATAAAAGTAGAGAAAAATGCCAGATGTTCAATGCCATGACACTGTCAAACACCAAGGAGTTATCTACCCAAATTAATGACCTGGAACTCCTTGACTTTATGTCAAGTGACATCCTGAAATGTTAATATGTTCTGCTTAAAAGAATACCACAAATCAGCCAGAACAGAGCAAACTACCAGTAAAATGAAATATCGGCTGATTTCTAACCCAAGTCATGTAACAAATCAATTAGCAGGTAGCTGGTGAGCTGTCATTGAAACAATCCTGACTCTTGTGACTCCAAAGAGAATGAATCCAGTCCATGGCACTGAACATGCTCAATCCCTGCTTTCTAAGGGCCAGCATGGATGCTCTTCTCCTCGACATCTGCACCATCAGCCAGTAGAAATAGCTGCAAGCATGGTTCTGTCCACTCTAGGAAAATTATTTAAATTACTTGGTAAAGGTACTTGATATACTACAGATGAAGTTTTGCAAACAGCATGAAATGAAAACTGAAGAACAAGTTAATTGAAAAAGTATTATCCGCTTAATATTACAGATCTTATACAATGTTTTCCATTCATTCCAGGCCATTTAATTTCCAGTTATTGTAGCATGAAGGTGCTGCAAAACCCAGAAAACCTCACAACCGAGACTGGAGTCCTCTACCTGTTCCTCCTAAGGTGTCAATGGGGGCTGTAGATCATTTACAACCACTGGTATCAGAGAAATGACAACTTTCCAATTGTGAACAGTATTTCTATAACCGGAAACGTGTTTTAATTTCTAACAGTAAATGTTACACAATGGATTTGTACAGTTATTTCATTGGCATTTAAGTAAAAATAAAGTTATGTTTGTATTGAACTGAACTAGTGACTGCGCTTCTTTTCTAATAAGTAGACTAATACAAATAAATAGATAGCATTGTATTATACAAACCTGTTTAAAGCAGACATTTGGCTCCATTGTCATGTCTTATGGGGGGAAATTGTGGTTATATTAAACTGCATTATTTAGATACTGATGCAACTCTAATATTGTTTAGCAATAAGATGATGAGATGATCACAATATTGGGACTATCCTTCCCCTTCCTACCTTTAGAACTATCCTTCCCCTTCCTACCTTTAGAACTTAGAAACACTAAATCCCTGCTGCTGCTCTCTTTGGACAGTCCCTGTGTTTGCTAAGTGCTGACCGACTGTAGCACAGCACCAACCTATTTCCCATGCTCAGAACTCAGCAATTCCCAGAACAGCCTCCCTTGTGTGACCTCATCCCACACAGTGGGAGCAGCTGGGCTTGCAAGGCAGGACTCATCACAAAATGAGGTGCTGTGGCTAAACTGCTTGATTTGAGGAAATTACAGGGAATACTGCATGTGTCTTTGCTGCAGAATCAGTACCAGGTTGCCAAATTCTGTTGCATCAAAAAATCCTACATGGAATCAACTTTAAAGGCTCTGAGAATGTTTCAACCATAATGAGACAATCTGGTGACCAGCAACAGGAAAAGGCTGTTTTCCAGAGCTTGTCTGGGGCACATTGCAAGCCCCCATCCTAAAGGACTTGCTATCCAGCCTTCAAACTCCTCAGCACACTAATAAAAGGCTGGATGTGGGGCTCAGGGGGTTTCCAAAAGCAGGGCAGGATGGGGAAGCTGGATCCCAGACCCACAGCTGGGTACGGGGTGAGCCGGCACCGCGGCGCCCCAGGGCTCTGCTCCCTCCAAACCCTGCCCGAGCTGCTGCAGCACCAGGGCTCCTTGCTCAGACTGCTTTCAGTGAAGCAGACTGGAATTGAGGCTTCCTGGTATTTTTCTGGAATACGAATGAGTCGATAAGGCAGCAGGGAGGAGGCAGAAGTGTGGGAGTCGAGCACTTGTTGCTGGGCAACTGCGCAGCCACTGTGAGCTAAGCCCAGCGCCTGGGTTTGTAAACACGCTGTGCACTCAGACCTCCAGAAACACCAAATCATCTATTCTCGGTCCAATTGGTATCTGAAACAACTATTTAGCATTTTAGGGCAATATTCAAAATACTCAGAAAAGCTCTGGCACATCTCTAATAGCTCTGTGTTTGCTCTAGAAAGGGTAAAATTGCTGTGGGGATTGCTGCGGTCTGCAGCAATAACTCAGAGGTTTTATTCCTATTAATTAGTTTGGGATCAGCTTTAAAACCTAATGGCAGGAGTTCAGGATCAATATTTATTGATTTATGGATCATTCTTGTAACTGGGTAGGGATTAAAAACAGAAGAGCACTGGCTCCAGAAGCTGGGTTGTTGCCCAGGAAACAAAATGTGAAGATAGATGACAGAAGGAATTAAATTTCACAGCACCAGAAGGACATAAACTGATCCAGATATATCAGTAAAATGACTCAACAATGCCTTAGCAACAAGATCTTCAACTAAGAAAAAAAAAAAAAAAAAAAAAAAAAAAGAAAAAAAAAAGGGAAAGAAAACCAACCCCAAAAAACCCCAGCCTGCTACAAGCCCTTTAACAGCCTGGCAGCTGCAATCTAAACAATTTTTCCCTATTTCACACCTTGAAAACAGAACATCTGGCTCAGAACCAGAAGACAAACACCCAAATAAGCTCCACTTAGCCACATCCCTGTGAGAAGAGGTGATGCCTGAGCATCATCCCAGAGTGAAGCACTTCCTGCTGGTTTGAAAAGAGCCCTGCCAGGATTACTGAATTGTGCAGCTGCTGAAGACAAAGGTAATAACTCACCTAGCAGCAAGGTTCATGTTGAAATACAATAATATTTCATTAATATCCCACAGCTGGATAAAATGGTCAGAAATCTGCTCCTTCCCACCCTCTCTGAAGGCAGGAATGCTTGGCTCACTGGACCATGAGTTTTGCCCAGTGAGGCACTTTTGGATAAATTAATTTTTCTGCTTTCAAAGAAAAGGGAGGTGAGTTAGGCCTAACAAACACGTGGTGCAAACTTTTATCTTGATTTACTTCCAGAAATTCTTTCTCTGCAGGTGAAATAACCATTTCTTGCTCTGCAAACAAGGAAACACTGCATGTCAGGTCTGCACAGAATACATAAGGATGCCTCGGATCACTGCCAGGCACAGTCACTTTTTAAGATGGGTTATCACTACTCTCTGCATTTGTATGCCTAATTTCTTGTCTGAACAAGGCAGGATAACAATGCAGGCATTTTGTTTGACTTGACATGAAATAAGACTGTGTCTAATGGAACAAAATGGAGAAGAAAAATGTGGCAAGAAAACAGAGTTCTTTAAAGAGAATTCAAAAGACTGCCTTTGCTTCTAACTCTGTTCATGCAAGAAGCTTAAACATTGGGGACCTTGCTAAAAAAATAAATTTTAAAGGGTGGAAAAAAGCATCCAGGCTAACCTTGAGCCTTCTGTCAGCACACATGCATGTTTCACAGACTGTTGTGTGGCTTTTCAAGACAGAAAATCAGGACAGAAAATAAGTGATGCTACTCATCTTGTGCTCTTTCACTCCATCCAAAGAACCACCACTGATGACATCCTCTCATGACAACACCGAAAGTGGCTCCCCACTGCCAGAGCCAGCACAGGCACCAGAGGCAGCAGGGAGCACAAACCCCAGCCCAGCCCCAGGCAGGGCTCTGCTCCCAGAGGCACAAAATACACCAGCAATGACCAGACCACAGCAGCTCCAGCAGCTCATCCAACCCTCAGAGCTGCCTCTGACCACATCTGGGGGTGAGCACAGGGATCTCCCTTTCCTTACCACCTCTAGGAATGGCTTCTGTCATGAGTGTAATTATTGTGAAATGACAGTTTGGGTTTAGGAAACAACTCAAAAATACTGTCAGCAAATTTTAACCAATAAGCTGTTTTCAGAGCCTTGTTTGTTCCCAAGCTGGTGTCTCTTACACCCAGGTGATACCTCTGACTGACAGGTTCATTTCACAGTGGGAAGGGGAAAGGTGTCTTACCGCCGAGCGATGTAGTAGAAAACAGGATTGCCAACTTTGGATGTCCCAGCTTGGTAGAAAATATTTAATGTTTTCAGTGCCTTGAACTCCTCTTTTTCATGTACCTGATGCCTAAAAAGCAATATATTGACATCAATTTTCACAACTGCCTTTCAAACAAATTTTAAAAATCCCAAACTCTCTTTACTTCCATCTCTGAACAAAAGTATTCAGTTCACACAACCTTGAGCTTTCCTTAAATCACAAGTTACCACCATTTTTGGTTGTCAGTTTAGTTTTTTTATTAAAATCTACTCAGAAACCTAAAAGGTTTATGAAGACTCAGCTTTTTAAACTCCTCTTTAAAGCAGGGAGAGTCTTGACAGCAGAGTCTTAAGAACTACTGACACCTCCTTACATGATAAAGTCTAAAAACCCACATCTCCACCACAATAATCTCATTACCTTGTCATAAACTCTTCAAACTTGGAACTAGTGAGATTTAAGCTGGACCAGTGAGTATCTGCCACAGGTTTGTGCTCAGGAGGCCCCAGGTAGGCAAGAAGAGTTGCCATCTTGTCAAAAGGTCGTCGTCCAACAGCCTTGTGGTCCCTACAAACAACATGTTCTTTGTCAGAAAGTCCTTCTTTACTCAGCAATTCCCACTCTACCCTTCCTCAACTGGAGCAAGCTGGGTTTTCTTTTTTGAAGTATGAGAAATCATCAATGATGACTGATATTCTTCTCAGTAATAACAGAAGCAACAGAAGGAAGCATTTCCAAATATTAAGAGCTTTTAGCTGAGGGAAGGGGGATTTAGATTGGATATTAGGAAGAAATCCTTCCCTGGGAGGGTGGGGAGGCCCTGGGAGGTGGGCACAGGGTGCCCAGAGAAGCTGTGGCTGCCCGTGGATCCCTGGCAGTGCCCAAGGTCAAGCTGGGTGGGGCGTGGAGCACCCTGGGACAGAGAAAGGTGTCCCTGCCCATAGCAGGGGTGGGATGGGGTGAGCTTTAAGGTTCCTTCCAACCCCAGCCATCCCAGGAGTGTGAGAGCTTTCCCCCGGTGGCAGGACTGCAGCCCCACCTGTTGCTGGACAGGTACTGGCCGATTTTCTCCTGGTTGTTCCAGAGCAGGCGGTGCAGGGCCAGCACGTTGCCGTCGCTGATGAAGGACAGGCTGTGGTTGACGGTGTCGCTGGCCGGGCAGTCGGAGGCGATGTCCAGGAAAAACCTGCAATCCAAACCCAGAGCAAACATCAGCCTGGGGAGGAGAGCAAAGGGCTGGGGGGCACGGGGGGCTCTCCCTGCACACAGCCCCACCAGGGGCTGGCCACAGGCCTTACCTTCGAGCTGCATCAAAATTGCTCTTCACAAAGTCATTGAAAGGCCGCATGTGCTCCTCCTTTGTGAACAGCACATGGTTGGCAATGCTCTGAAGGATCTAAAGGGACAAAACATGGCAAACACACACAAAGGTTTCATGTAGGAACTGTCACAGTAACTGACACGAATATTTCTGCCAGTGACATTAAACTGGCAGAAACAGTTTATTTTCCCTTGTCGTCTTGAGGTTTCAAAACAAAAGGCCAGTCAGTCAAATAATTTAAAATACATTAACTTTCAAGGAAAATAAATCATCTTTCAAATTACTAGTAAGTCATTAAGTATTTCTCCTGGAACTTAAGACAGGTAAGTAAAAGCAGCAGCACACCCCTATCTAAAGAAAACTATAATTTCTCAACATTTACAATGGATAATATACACAGGCACAGAAATCGTAGGCCATCATTAAACCCTTTTAAAAAAATTTTTACAAGAAATATGACCAAATGAGATTAAAGACAGGATAAATCCTTTCTTTAGCAGTGAGATGAACTTGATAAACACTGGCTGCTGCCACTCTCACTGTGCTCACAGGAACACTGCTCCCTTTGTTAGCTCCCAGACGAGAAGTTCAAGTGAAGGGTTGGAATTCCACTCTTATCCATCATTTTGGCAAAGTGTTCATCCCCATCCTTACACTGCTGAGAGCTCGAACAACACCACGATGCACAAGCACAGACACCACACTTCCAATAAACCTGACAGCTGCTACAAGAAACTCTGTAGTCTGAAACTCTGACTCTATACAGGTCCTAGAGCAGCAGTGAAGCAGGTAGAACACGAAACACATACACCATCAGTGGGCTGACCTTGGACATGAGCTTGAGGCCGCGCTCGATGCGGGGCGGCGGTTTCTTGTCCAGGATGCCGGCCTCGTACGGGGACACGATGGCGGGGTTGATGAAGCGCAGGAACATGGCGCTGCCCACGGCGCCGATGCTGTTCTGGGGGAAGCGCTGGCTCACCACCTGTGCACGGACATCACACACACAACGGGCTGTGTCAAGGCCAGGGCTGGCCAGGCCTGCCTAAAGCCTCGCGTGCTGAGCCAAGCCTAAGCGTGCTCTCCGCACCGACCGCGCTCGGCGCGTTGGAGGGAGAGTCTCTTGCATCCCAGAGAAGCAGAACAAGAGGGAAAGGAGCTGGGCTCAGACACAGCCGCTCTCCTGCAGCTGCTGCACGGCTCCCTGGGCAGGGACACGGCTCCCAGAGCTCCTGGCCCTGTCTCAGAGCTGACCCCACAGCCCTGCAGGGACCCCCAGGTGTCACAGCCCCAGACTCGGGTGTGCACTGCCCTCCCCAGCACAGGGAACACCTTCTGCCTACTGGGCCTCTGATCTGTGTGTTTGCAACTGCATCACTGAGCCACGAGCCTCTCCAGCAAGTGCTGTACAGCTTCAGGAGTCATTTTCAATTTTATGGAGGAGCTATTTGCAGAAATACCCTTCCGAACCATTATCTGTCCACAGCAGGACAGAAGGAGGCAGAGCTGAGTGGCCAGTGCACTCCTCTGCCTACACATACACTGGGTAAAACCACTGAGCAGATATAAAATACTGTCCTTTACCATCCAGGAAAAAAATAATTCTGAAGATGTTGTAAGAAAAAAGCAATCTCTTTTCTTTTAGGAAATCAATTATGTATTACTCAGAGGAGAGTTATTCTTTGGATAGCTTTCATTTAAATTTGAAAAGTTAAAGTTCTTAGATATGCAACACATGGCTCTATAAAACATCAGTATCTGTATATTGCAATGAGTAACAATGGTTAATCAAAATGAGTAAGATTCTTCCTTTTCACAGAATAAAATTAGTACACTTGATATTATCCTGTATAGTTTAAAATAAAAAAAAAAATCCTCCAAAACGAATCCTAGTTTAGTAAAATACTTCAAAACATAACTAATGCAATCTCAAATAATGCTGCTTAAACCAGACAAAGCCATTAGTACAAAATACACCAAGAATCACTTTGGTTCAGTAGCAACTCCAGTCAGTTACCTTGTGATGCAATTACTGATATTTTCTTGTAAAATACTGGTTTGCCCACAGCTTTTGCATTTTAAACATTATTACTATTCTGCTCAGTTACAGCAAAAATAAGAGAGTATTTAGTAAAAGTCTAAATTTCCATCCTGGTTGATTCATACTTTATATTTTGAGGTCACTGCCAAAGAAAAAAGTAAGTCTGAACTTTTAAAGACATGCTCTAATGCAACCCATGGATCTAAACTCTAATACAGCAAGTTACTTAAAAAGGAAAATCAGCTTTTCTCAGGAAATAATACAACTGCTAAAGTTGGGGTTTTCTTACTTAATCACAAAGCAAACAAAAGAAAATGTGTCAGCAATGAGTCCCATGAGCCTCTTTCCAGTAGCCCACAAATATTAATTGTTCTTTGCCCAGGATGCAAGCTCAGGTTATCTGCCAGAGTGTTAAAGCAGCTCAACAGACCCAGATTTTCTCAAAACCAAAGAAAACATTTTTCTTCCACAATTTTTTTAATTTGAAGATGGTGGCAAGGCTAGAAGAGTCAGAATATTAAATACTAAGCAGTAATGTTAAAAATGTCTCATTTACTCAAATAGGCACACAGAGAATATTTTAAATCTAACTTAATTCCAGTGTTAATTGAAATGAAAGCTATTTTGTGCCAGAATTAGTAGAATGATTTTACAGTGAGGTCAAATAGACTGAAGTGAAGATATTTTGAACAAACAGCAAAAGATTTCTGTTGTGCTTTGAAAGAAATGGCTAATAAAAAGGTCTCCAAACTTACTGATTTTTTGTTTTCCTTTTTTTCTTTTACGGTAGCTTTATTCAGTAGAGAGTGGCAAGTTGCCTACAGAACAGAGATGAGCACAAACAAGTCACAGCACCAACTACATACAGCAACAAAAAACCAATGTTGACTTGTACATAAATTACACAGTAAAATGTAACAAACATAACCAACAGAAAATGAAATATATAAACTAAAGACTGATGATGGAGTTTTTATTCCACAGTTTTATTACATCTTATTTACAAAGCACTAAATACAAAACAAGCAAATGTTGAATTTCAATCATTTCTACTATTTCTGGCTAGATTAGAAGTCAAACCACATCAGTGTGCTCATGATACACAATCTTGGGCCTTAAATGGTGTATTCAGCTTTCAGATGTATTTTACCATCCCCAAATAATTTTAACAGTACAAATAGTAGTGTTACACCTTTGAATACATATTGTTTTTTTAAATTAAATTTAGAGTTTTAAATCTTCCCAATGTTTCTCTGTGTGTCCTTCAATTTGGTTAGACCTGTGAACCATCAGCATTATTACCACTGTGAGAGGTAACTCTGCCATAAAACACTCTCTGGACAAAGGAAGAAAAAAGCCGCAGTCTATGTTAATTTATTACAGACTCCCAAATCAGGAGATCTGACTTGATTGTGCTTATTTCTGCATTACACTGAGATGCAAAGGGACCCACCAAGAAGACTCCAATTCTGTCTGAGCAGGATCTGAGCAAACCCTGACCCCTCGTGCCCTGCCAGAGGTGCAGCAACACTCCAGGAGCTGGGCCAGGGCTGGGCACCCCTGGGAGCCTCCAGCAGCACCCAGGGCTGGTCCCTCCCTCCAGAGGGACACCTTGGCACTGGCAGAGAGCTGCCACACATTCAGGATGGAACAGAATGAAAAACAAACACCCCAACCCAAAGAAAACTCTCTGCTAAGCGAGTTGAACTGAAACCTGGGCAGGATTTATCAATATTCAACCAGTGGCACCTCTGCCAACTTCCCCTGTGTCATTTCCATGAGTGGCCTCTGGAGCAGCTGTACACACACTCTGCTCACTGGGATACTGCAGCTACAGGAAAATCCCCACCTTGTTTTCACAAGAAAACCCAGCACAGATCCTCTGTAGGAGTCACTGTGAGCATGTTTGTTCTCATATCACACTCCTGAACATACATTACCTGCAAGGAGCCAGGTGAATCTGTCCCAGTAGCCACTTATTGATATTTCCAAAGGAAAACACTCACTGGGCTCTGTTCCCCAAACAGAAACACCAGCCAATACCCAACTAAAGATACTGTTTCTGTGAGGTTGCTACAGTGATTTAAATTAGCTACTAATCATTTACAGAGCACATCTGGTGAGCATTCTTTGCACACAGTCACTTCAAAACTCTAAGCATGAAAAAGCCACCAAAAAAATCAGTATAGAAATGGATTAATGCCTCTAAATCAGATCTTGGTTACTTTCTTTCAAGTCAAGGCCAGACTCTTCAAAACTCTCTGAAATTTTAAGGACAGAATGACTAACACTATTTGTGATGAACAAACACTTGTACAGAAATCTAGTTGATCCTGGAAACAGTCAAAGTAGTAAATATTGAAGCTAAATATCAGTTAATGCCACTTGTATATCTGCCAGGAAATCATCTCCTTTGGGAACAAATTACCCTTATTACCACACACAGTAAAGGCAAGAATAAAGCCAACAGACTTGGAAAGGCTTCCATGGGAGAATCCCTGGGAATCCCTGCTGGTGAGCACATTTTAGAAATTCCATTTCATGTAGGAATTACCAATGGTTTGCATAGAAATAATTGCTACTAATGTAGCACTGAAATGGCAATAATATGATCCAGCCTGGGAACAGCATTAAATCCTAGTTCTGGGATGAGGTGTGGGAGAATGGAACATCCACCAAGAGAAGGGACAACCAAGGCTGTGTGTGGTATTTCCAGTAGCAATCAAATATTCTTCTAGTTGATGTCTGTGACACTGTGGCCATGAAGGAGACCAACCTGCCCACCTCACTTCCTGATTACAAAACCCAAACACATCAAAAAAACCCCCAAGTCACTCTGCCACCAACCCAAACACAGTCACTGTCAGAAGAGAAAGCAAAGCCTCTAGAGGCCTTTTACAGAGCAGTCAGGCTCAGCATCTGCACACCTGCTTCAGTGCAAGGGCTCACAGAACAACCCAGACCCCAAGAGTCCCAACACACATTCCCTGTTCTCACTCCCAAGCTCTGGGATTGCAGGAGTTGCCCTGATCACCCCTGTGCAAATGTGACTGGGCAGGATTTGTTACCCATCATTAGCTCACACAGGTCAGAAAATCCATTTGCTTGGCTTTGCCTTAAACCTGGACACAGACTATGGCTGAGAGGGCAGCAGCTGCTCTTCGAGAGCACCTCACTGAGACCACAGCTCCAATATTCCACCAGGCACAGCATTTCTGTGACAGTCCTCCAGCTGGACTGGAAACTGTAATCCCAGTGAGCCTGAGGGAACTACTTGGATTTTTAGCAGCAGCTGAATCCATCAGAAACACACAAGGAGATCCAGCAGGACACTGGGCTGAGCCGAGGAGCTGGGGATGGAGGTCAGGGAACCTGGGTACCTCAGACACCTCCTAATTGCCAACACAAGCCTTAGAACAGCACTTAGCCCCACGTTCAGACTGGTGGTGACTCTGAGAAGAGTCTTTAGAGATGCCCCCTGTGCCTAGCACCAAGCTCCAAACTGCTGGAATTTCACACACCAACCCCAAAGGTCAGGGGCAGGCAACCACTGCAGGCATACCTGGTATAAACAATGGCACACACTGCGCAGCTGGGGTGGGAACTCCGAGGAGGAATTAATGATTGCCTGAAAAAACTTGTCTGTCATTTGCAAGAGACTCCGCTGGTTCTCTTCAAGGCTTTCTGTGGGCTCCAGCCTGAAACAGACCCACACAGGTATGACCAGCAATCAAACACCACACAGGCTGCACCTACATCCTTGGCAAGAACCTCATCTCCTCTTTTTCTTATGGAAATACTTCTGATCTTGTACACAAAAGTTTCCATCACTATTTTAAACCACAGAAGGTACAAATAAAAGGACATGTAGAACAGACAGCTGTAGGTGGCATTCTCTCAGACTTTTTCATACAAACACATGCATACACAATTCCAACTGATAACTGCATTATCAGTTCATTATGGTTTATCTGAAAGGAATTTTTGAGGTAGACACAGATAGTTGATGGTTAAAGTATTAGTTAGAAGGCCTATCACTGGGTGAGCTACTAAAGAGATAAATACTTATAATTTTTGTTAAGAGTTGGAAATAATTTAAAGCCACAGAGCAAGAGGGCTGCAGAGACAATTAATGTGTCTGGAAAAGTGAGAGGTACAACAGTATGAAAGCATAAGAAAAATATCTGCAATAAGGGAAAAATAAATCCTATTACATACAACGAGCGGGAATCATGTTTATAGATAAATACATTTGCTGCTGGCCCTGAATCTCAAACCTTGTTGGATCCACCTCAAAGCTGACGTGCTGCCACTCAGGGGAGGTGATCACAGTCCGCAGCAAAGGTTCCAGCAGCTTCTGCAAATACGTAGCACCATAGACCTGCGTGCAGGGGAAACAAGCACAGAGGCCAGATTGACACAGGAATGCTGCAGTTCTGGAAGCTTTCAACAGCCTGAAAACACTTGATCTGTTTTGGCATAAGCCAAATTCCTGTAAAACTCTGGTTTGCATATTATACTCTCACTTCTGGAAGGCAACCAAGATCAATTTCTACAGGTATTTTAATTAATTTCCAATTAGAGAAAAATAACAACCCTGCTAACCAGCAGACATTTTTTCTTAGAGCACTGACTCCACACTTCACCTCTGTTTGTACACAACTTTTTGAACTGAAATGGGAGCACAAACAAGATCTCAGAATTTACCAGGAACAGTCTTCCAGCTGGCACTGACCCAGAATCACTCATAATTGAACCAGTCAAAAAGGCAAACGTTTACTGCCGGGGGATACCTACTTTTTAAAGGCCTGAGAGTTAAATTTTCTACAAGATTCAGTTCATGAAATGTTAAAACACAAAAACAAAACTCCCTAAAACTTAACAGATATGAGAGCTGAGGCTAACTCAAACTGAGACCCAAAGGCAAATCTCTATGGATTTTATCTAATCCCATTACTCAAGTGCTTAACCCCACAGATTGGCAGCTTTGTATTTCCATATTACTAAACTTTTCCTGCTGTTGAAGAAATTTGTAGCAGAGAGAAAAAAAAAAAAGAGACAGTGTACCTTAAAACAGAAAGTCATGATTTTACTGGCTAAGCTGTTTCCTCTGAAGAGTGTCTGCATGGAGTCTGCCAACTCGACCTCCTTTGAGAACATATTCCAGAGGAGCTGGTAGAGCAGGTGCCGGGAATCAAAGAGTGTGACCAGGACACGAGCCAGCTCATCCTTCAAGGGAGGAGGAAATGTTAATCTGACTTGCAGGAGCCAAGGCAAGTATAAAACCCCAGTATTATGACAAAACCACCAAGCACTTTGCAAGAAAGCTTTACATCTGCTATGGGCTCTGGCAGGTAAATATCAAATTACACAAACACAATCTCTCTGCAAACGTTTCCTATGCTACTGCCTGTCTAAAAGTCTGCCTCAGGATATCCAGTCTTACAAATTCATAACAGTTATCCAGACAGACAAGCAGTTACTCTGCTGTACAGCAAAGCCCAACTCATCTTGTTAAAATATAGAACAAACACAATTCTGTGTGTCTGCATCACAGCACACACCACCTGTAATAAATAACCAGCCTAGATGCATTTATTATTGTAACTTATAATAACTATATTATTATAACTTATAAATTATAATAATATATAAAATAATTTCTAGACATTAACTAACGTGCAGTTTATTATCATAACTAATGTGCAGTTTATTATCAAGATCTGAATTGAGTACATTTTTAAAGAACATACTAAGAAAGGCTAGCTATTGTCAGTGGTAGTTCTACTCTCTCTGTACCAGACTGTTGTTGCACTTTTTATTTAAAGCCTTGTTATTTTAACAAAATACAGGAAATAACAGGCATGAATGAACTCACCCACTGCGAACAAGGCACCACGTTGGCTAAAGCCATAGCAATAGGGAGCTCCCCCTGATCCCCCATCATGGTCACCAGCTCCACCAATCTCTCAAATCGATCTGCCAGCACCGTTTCTGCCAAGGTATCAAACTCCGTGCCCTGCTGCAGGATTTTGGTGAGCACTTCCATGAACGTGGCTCTGGTCTGGAGATCCTTATGGTATCCCAAGCCTGGCGGGGAGAAGGCAGCAGCATTAAGAGGATGCCAGGGCAGGGGGCTCAGGTGGGGCTCAGGGGTGCAGGGTTACCTATTGTCCTGGGCTGACAGTGCTCTCTATCCCATATCGTGGACTCCCTTGTTATGTCTAACAGCTGTCCCTGCTTCCCTGTTAGCTGGGCGGGCACTGTCTGCTGGCTCTCTCGCGCTGCTTGCTTGGCTTCTGGCTTTTAGGCTTGCACTGCTGCTTGCAATTTCTGCTTATTTTCTCGCCCTTTCCTCCTTTTTCCTTCTGCTGCCTCTGTGCTTTGTTTGTTTGTTTGTTTTTTCCCTTTCCCTCTTTTCCCCTTTCCCTCCCCCCTTTAAGATTTAGGACCGGCACCCGAAGCTGACCTGACTGGAGGAGTCTGAGGAGGATCTCCGGGGCCCGTGAAAGAAGTTCTGCGCCCTCCCCCTCACAGTAACCTGAGCTTTTTCTTTTCTTTTTTTCCCTTGTGTCGGGGGGGGGGGTGTTTATTTATTTGTTAATAAACCGGTTTTTTCCACTTTTTGTTCGAGAGATTCCTTCCCAAACCCAGGGTTGGGGGAGGGGTGGTAGAGGTTTTGTTATTAGGGGATTCCTTTGGAGGTTCTCCCCAAATTCAACCCAAACCAGAACACCTATGGAGTGCATGAGGCCGCTGTCCACGTTGGCGTTGAGCAGGTTGGACATGGCCAGCACGGTGCAGTGCCGCAGTGACGCCAGGCGCCGTGACATGCCGCGCTTGCGCCCGCCCGCTGCCGCCCCGTCCTCCTCCGCCTCGCTGCAGTCGTTCAGCAGGTTCATGAACAGCGTGAAGTACCTGCGGACAGGACAGCCCTCCTGGTCACACGGGCCCCAACATGGCAGACAGTGAACACAGACCTGCCAGGAACCTCACCCAGGGGAGATAATGGACAACAGACCCCCAAAAACCTCATTCGTGGGAGCTAAAAACACAACAAACCCACCAAAAACCTCACCTGTAGGAGCTAAAAAACACAACGAACCCTCAAAAACCTCACCCATGGGAGCTAACACACAACAGACCTGCCAAAAACCTCACCCGTGGGAGCTAAAACACAACAAATCCCCAAAAACCTCACCCACGGGAGTTAATACACAACAAAGCCCCCTAAACCTCACCCATGACAACAATCACAGAACAAACCCCCAAAACCTCACTCCTGAACCAAGGAGCCTCCTTACAGCACAGCCCAAACCTCAACTGTGCTTCAACAACCTCCCTCAGTCCCAAACCTGGTGTGCCCATTTCTCCCCAACACTGGTGTCCCTCTATCAACAGATGTCCTCAATGAGAGTTGAAGTTTTGTGAATAAAAATAAATAAAATGCTGTATCAAATAGAGCTAACCCCTGCCATGACCGAAACACACATCTGCATTAAGCAGAAACAAAGACAAATTTTCTAATTATTTTCTAAAAGAAAAAGTTTCTATAAACCTACAAGGCAGAGATTTTGAAATGGGCCACAGAAGAGTTAATTCCTGTTGGGATAATAAAATTATTTCTGTTGGAAGAAAAGCACAGTCTGTAATAAGGGCCATATAGGGCTTCTCCTTAGAGTGATTGTACAGAAAAATAGTTAAAAGTCACTGTTTACTTGAGAAATAATTGAGATTTTGCTTCCATCAACTCAACACCATCTCCTTCTTCAGGCTGGAGTGGAAGCCCAGCAAGCAGAGAGACCACTGCTTCCATACTCGCCTGGTCCAAATCTCTGAAAAATAAAATTTAACAAATAAAATGTCACTTTTGCTTATAGTGCTACCTGCAGATGAAAAATAGCATTTTTAATAAAAAAAAGGTATTCTACTGAAGTTACGCCTATCGTGAAACAACACTTATATTTTGTGGTCCAGGTTCTAAATTAGAGAAAGTATTAAAAGGACCCAAGTCATTTAAGACTAAACATTAAATATAATTCTGCTGTTGCTCACCAAAGCTTCAGTTTCAATTTTTGTCTTTTACTTAACATTATTATTGTTATAACAATCCCAACATGCCAGCTCATCCATGGATATCAAATGCCACCTGGGAATGCTGTTCCAGGTGAGGAGTGTCCCTTACCTTGTCAAGCATTTCACATCCTCATCTGTGGCTTGATTAGATGTTCCCATCACCCAGTCTGTCAAATATTCCACCATTTTGTTCCTGTTACACATAAAGAGATTGCTTTAGCCTTGTTGGGTTTTTTTACCAGTCTGTATCACACATTAAATTGTTACATGTGTTCAGCATCACCAAAGTAAATAATATTTAAATGCAGCACCAGGCTCATAATCATTCTGAAGACAAAGACAAGGGAACTATCCCTGTACCAGGAATACTGGTGTGACAGGGGTTTGGTTTCTTTTTCTACCACATAACCAAAGAAAACTGCACTTGCCCACAGTACTCTGCCCTCTGAGTTAGGTTATGCCATCCTTACCTAAATTTCATTTCTTGACAAAATGAAAGGTCATCTCTCCTTTCCATCATCACTTCTACTAACTGACAGAGCTTTGTTTTTATTTGAATGGCATGTACCAGATTTCCAAGCACACGCACATACCTGAAGAAAAAAGGGAAAATTATTAATTAAATCCTTCATGCTACTTCACTTCCTCCCTGCCAAGAAAGCCCCTGCATCAGTAGCAAATTTCTTCTGGCCAAAGCAGCTTTTTATCAGAGTAAAACTGAACAGAAATCTGCCCTTCAGCTGGTTTTTAACCACTGACAAAAGTGAACAGAAAAGTAACCAGGAATGCCCATGGGAATAGGGCCAAGCCATGGAACACCATACACCTGTACACCTTTCTGTGTAGAGGAAGGCCAAGAGGGCTCCTTACCTAACCAGATTCAGCATCATTGTCTCAATGCTCGCTTGCCCAAGGTGTTCTGAGCTCCCTTCTGTGTGATTGTCAAGCAAATTCTTCATTATAGCAATGGTCTGCTCTACAAACTGGGTGTTGGTGTCAGTTAACAAGACCTACAGGATGAAAATTTCTGGTTAATTTTTTACACATAAAATCAAAGAAAAGGGTATTTGTAAAATATACTGCAACAATTCAAAAATCTCATGGACAAGCATTTTTCTAGTTACCACCAAGCCAGAAGAATTCCAATACATGTCAAGATTCAATATGTGAACAATGTCAGCCATAAGGATCCCACACACAGACTCACAGATTCTACACTCAAGAGTTCACTATTCAAGAATGTTACATACAGAATCACAACCACAATAATCATTAACATGTGCTGTGATGATCACTCTGCTTACAGGGGGTGTGCACAGAACACAAACATAGATCCATCTCAGTCACCCAGCGGAAAAGGACTGACACCAATGTGAATAACATCACACAAATGCGAATCATTGTTTTACCTGTCCTTGAGAATCAAAGAACTTGCTGATGGTATTCTTCAGCTTGTTGAAGAGCATGGGATAGAGCGCTGGGCTGAGCTCCAGCCCCACCAGGTCCTTGATGTTGGTCCTTATCTGCAGCCCCACCTTCTCGTGGTTGCAGACCATCAGGGTGAGCAGGCGGTCGATGAATTTGCTGACGGGCGTCTCCACGCTGCCCTCGGTGGACACCATGGAGATCATGGAGCCCTTGCGCTCGTTGAGGGGGCCCATGGGGGGGCTGTAGGTGGCCAGGCCGGCGCTGCTGCGGTGCTGCAGGCACACCCCTCCCAGGGCACACAGGAACCCTGTCATGTTGATCCACTCCTGCAGGGACTCCGTGTCCGACAGGTCGATGGAGCCGCCGCCGCTGACGTGCGACATCCGCCGCTTCACGATGGTCTTGTGCAGGCTCTCGGTCACCTGCGAGACAACAGGGGGTTTCTTACAGCAAAACTCAAATTTCCTTAAAATAAAGAAGCTCAAAGACTTATCTTGAATTTCTAAACACTGAACCAATGGGAAAATTCATAGTCACCTGTCCATCTTCCATTTTGGTCTTTGGATAGTTAAGGATTAGTTTTGTCGCTTGTTCCCATTTTGCATGTGTATCCTCCCAGGCCTGAAAGAAGATAAGATATATCAAGATTTAACTTCAAAACTACTTGCAGCAACAATATTTCTGTGTTTTTTTTACTATGCACACAGAGCACATAAAGGGAGAAGTTAGCTCACCTCCGTGTTGCCTGCAGTGGGGTGTTCAATGCGCCTCAATAATGCCATCACTCTCTTCTGAAGAGCTGCTCGCCCTGCAAAGGGCACAGAACATTGAACCAAGTTTTTGAAAACCCACCTATGCCAAATTTGTGATCTTTGAAAGTAATTATTGAATTAAGAGGAACATATCCCCCTAAAGTCTTTAGAAAAGTAGCTACATGACTGTAAAAGCCTCCTGAGCTCAGTCACCCAAATTCCACTTTCTAGCAATTCTAATAATTAAGGCATTTCAGGAAAAGCCAGAGCAGCATGAAATCAAGAACCTCAACCTGTTTAAAGAACTCAAACACAAATAAGAGTCTTCTGTCCAGGTATAAAGTTACTTTAACTGACTCATGACTCTCACCTGTCGACATCATGTTGCTCACAGACGCAAACTCCATGAAGGTGTTGTAGTTTGGCAAGAAGTTATGCACTGAGACCTCATCCACTCCACACCTGATGTCGGCCTCCTCACAGAGGTGGCGGAAGCAGGACATGGCCACCAGGACTGCCTCGATGTCTGGGCTCCACAGGAACATGTACAAGGCCACTTCCAGCTTGGTCTGGGCTTGGCGGCAGATGGGTGTCCCGCTGCATCCTGCTGTGCTTTCCTGGGAAACACACAATGAACGCCCAGCTGGGGAACACTGCCTGTGAAAGTTCAGCCCTGGCCAAACTGTGCTCAGAACTGCTTTTGTTCTAGTAGGAATGACCCATCATCCTAAAAAGGATCAGGGCTCTTATTTGCTGTCACCATGCTGTTTGCAATCCTAATCAAAAAATACTTGCCAATATTTTAACTGAAAAAATGTAAAGTTTTCAGACTTTGTAAAGTCTGAAACATCGTTGTTAACCAGCACATTAAATACATACATTATTTAGGATACATATGTCCTTTCCTTAGAAATAATTAATTTTATTTTCAAAAACTACTCTAAAAGTAATTTAATTTCTACTTGCCCACAGCTTTTTTATCACGTGCTAAAATTAACTATTGATATGTATTTACCATGGAAGAATTCCCCTTTCCTTTCCTCAGGGTGGCCCCTGGTGCACAGCGTATCATTTCATCATGGTCAAGAGAAATTTGACTAGTTCCACTTCCAGAGACATCATAAAGGAAGAGGAAGTGGCATGAACTCCTATCTGATTGCTATAAAGAGAGGAGAGGAAAAGAATATATCAACTGATACTTTAAAAGAGTAAAAGGCATAGATTTGAGGAAGGTAAGAAGCTCTTGGACAGTCACACAGTACATTTTCCACTGCTGCTCTCAGGGCGTTATCAAGTTCCTGTGTTAATGGTATCTTGGACTGATTTTTCCCCTTAAGAAATACATTATTTCATACTTTAGGAATATCAGAAAGAAGCAAGTCAGAATTCTGGGACTCAGAAGAACCTGAGATCCAAAAGGAAACTTACTTTGCTCACGAACATGTGTATTTTACCATTAACTGCCTTTCCTTTCTCTCACCTTGGGGACTATTTCCCTGTATTAGGCAAAGAGGCACTAGGCAGAGGTTTCAAATGAAACATTCATTTTCCAGGCAAGTACAGCAAACTGTGCAGCTAAAGGAAAAAAAAAAAAATCCCAAACCTAACTTTGGTTACCAATTCTAACCAAGGTGCCTCACAAAGCAGAGAGAGGAAATCAGAGAACAGAACGTGTAGGAGTAGCTATTAAATCTCTTCCAATCAAAAATAACCTGGTAAATAAAGGAAGTGACACAAGAGAGAACAATTCATGTTAATGATCCTAACAGGGAGATGGTAATGTTCACTTACTTTATTTTTTAGCAGAAATTTATTCCTACAGATGAGAATCTCTCGCAGCCACTTGAGGATTTCTGTACTGCTGAGCATCTGATGACTTGTAAGCTTCTTGCAGATATAAAAAAGCATTTGTGAACTGCAGCAAAATGAAATTCAGCATCAGCCTTCTGCCAGAGCACCAACACTTCTGAAGGTATTACACTATGTTTCACACAGAAATAGGCACTCAGCATGAACACCCTGTGCAAACACTACCCTGGGCTTCCAGCAGGACCACAGAGAGGTGAGAGTGTGCAGGGACAGGCCAAGCTCCCTTGGGACCCTTCCCAGCCCCGTGGCCTGGAGCAGCTGAAGCCACACCGGGCCTGGAGCTCCAGCTCTGCCCAGGACAGAGACAGCACAGACAGGGCAGCACGAGGTACCTACACTGCTCTGACAACGTGTCAACTCTGCTCTGGAAGGAACACATCTAGGGATGTTCCTTCTTCACATCCCGTCAGGCCTCACACTCTCTGTTAAAACTGCCAAAGGGTCCAAATTAGTGTCAGGTGTGGTGGGTTCTCCCCCCGCCCAAAGAGACCGTGAACTCCCTGTTGCTGCAAAGCTTGCCCAAAATGCTCACAGCTATTTCAAAAGAGAAGACAAATCAAAAGAGCTATTTCTAATTTATATAAGTTAATTTACATACCTGATTTCCCAGAATGTTTCTATGGGAGCATCAGGATTCCACAAGTCGATGCTGTCCAACTGGTGCAGAACCAGCAGGGCCTAAAGCCAAAGAGAGTTCCACTTAAAGACAGAACTTTACAGAGTGCCTGAGCACAGGCAGAGAAACAGGTGCAGCCACACATTCATTACACTGCTTTAAGAACAACAAAAGATATAAAAAGCATTTTCCATAGAAGAGCAAGAGTTTATTGTTAGTCTGTATCAACAGCATTTCATTTTAGTCTTTACTTTGCACTCATAGTGCGGACCCAGAGGTTTTCCCTGGTATTTCTGTCCAAAGCCACGTTGTGCACACACAGACAGACAGACAGGCAGACAGACAGACAGAGAGTGTTCTGCAGGAGAGGCTGTGCAGAGCAGAGTCCCCTGCAGCCCTGGCTGTGCCCTCACCTCCATGGCCTCCTGGGCGATGTCGGGCATGCTGGACTGCGGCACCAGCTGCACCAGCCCTGTGATCAGCTCGGCCGTGCTGCCCTGCGAGTCGGGGCCCTGCTTCCTGGGGTTCTGCACACAAACACACAGCACAGCTCAGCTGCAACTCCTGCCCCTGCTTGACCACACTGCTCACAGCTACTGCAGCACTCCTGCTGCTCAAACAGGGGGATTTCGGGATCTTTCAGAGAATCTGTCATTTTATTTTTAATCCGTAACACGCCTTGCATATCATGTCTCTGACAGAACTGGAATATTTTTATATTAAATCATCACAGACCTGAGAAAATGGAAGATATAAGACAGTACTCACTGAAATGATGACTAATTTCCAACCCCCTTATTTTAATTTTCTTCTATTCCCCTCTACTTCCCCCACCTTCCCCTTCAGAGTCACAGATCTTCATGCTCCCTCTCATTGTGTTGCTCTGATTCCATAAAGTCTCTTACAGTTTCTTTTTCCTTTAAAACCACAAAAGTATCATAGCCAGAGAAAAAGATAAGTAGATGGCCAGGTGACTATTAATTTTTATTTATTTAGTAGCTTCAAAAGTAAATTCCACTACAACTGAAGTAAATTCCACTACAACAGTAGGATTTACTTACACACAGCAAAAGCTTTGGATCCGCATGGATCAGTTTCACCAAGGACAACAGCAAGAATTTGTAGCTTCTGGTTTCCAAATCAGTAGGTTTTTCTTTAAATTTAAGGCTTGTCATTTTCTCCTTAAATGTAAGGCTCTGATGGAAGGGAAAAAAATCAGTCCGTGTCAACATAAGGTAGTCAAACATAACAGTTATAATTAAACATCTTATGAAATGTATTGCTTTTATCATCTATAATTCAAGAAAAAGTTTAAAAATATACAAAACTCCAGTGTAGTCACGTAGCCTTCTAGTTCAAAATCCCCTCTCTCACAGGCAATCACTATTATATCTTTAAAGTTCCCTTAACAATTATTTCAGTAAGCTGCATGTGGACATAAGAAAGTTTTTTGAAAAAGAGACAAACTGTGGGGAAAGAAAAAGGAGCAAAAAGAATTACTGGGTATTTCTTTGCTCTGAGACAAAAATAAAAATAAACATTTCCAACTCGTTCTGAGTACATGAGAGGGAAATTTTTCTAAGGGCAAAGCAATGTCTTAATTTTCTGCTACAGCCCCAGGCCAGATGTTTCCATGCTCCCTCCAACAACCTCTGGAAAATGAACTTTTTTGTTCTAAAAGGCACACAGGCCATCACTTAAATATAAAAAATAATCTGCCTCCAGCTGAAAAACCAGTGAACTAATTGAGTGTTTTGAACAAAAGGAGAAAGCCTAGGTTGAAATCACCTTCAAGGTAACTGATGAGCTATGATATTGTGTGATTAAATTCTACAAGAAATTAGGACCTCATGTTATTTCGATAATTAGTTATTGTCCAAATATATGGAATAAAACCTACCACATAAAGAATCTGATCAATAAATTGATAGCACAGTGGTAGAGGTAAGTGCTAAGCCCTAGTTTGCCACAGTTCAGGGATTTCTAGAAGAGGCACGTGGTGAAAGGAGATGTGTTCCTGTGAAGTCATTTATTGCCTCCACACCATGCAAACTACAGAATGTCAGTCAATAAAGCCAGGCCAGGCTCCGTGCAGTGCACGAGGGACCAACAGCAGCGGGACACTGACAGACAGCACCACACAGGACACACATGGAGGAGAGTTCAGCAGCAGCTCAGTTCAGGCTGGAAATTGGGAATCAGAGCAGGGGGAGTGAGGAGCAGCATCGTGCTGGGCACAGCACCAACAGTGCCTTCCTGGGGGAAGGAGCTGCCCTGGTGCTGCAGGCCCTGCAGGTAACTATGCACAGAAAAGTCAGCGCAAGGAAAGGCTTTTCTGCGGTAGTTACGGGTCATACTTACAGCAGCAGAGGCCCAGGGCCATGCAAAGCAGGGGCTGGCGGGCGTCTGACCACGAGGGCAACAGCAGCCAGGCACAGGGAAAGTGAGAAGCAGAAGACAAAGCACCACCAGTCAGAGCAGGGGTATTGTCAAGGTAACTATTCTCCAACAGATGAATACACACAGGTGAAAAGCAAGTTAAACATGGAGTAGCTTTCAAACCAAAAGCATTGTGCTCGTTTGCTCTCCTTTGAGGAGTATTTTTATGTCTCATTTTAGGCTTTCTAAACCAGCCCACCAAGACCACTTGCCCCAGCAAAAGTCCTCAAGGAATGTTCAGAGGAGAATGCAGCAGCACAGCTGTGTGTGGACTTACTGGAAGAATTTGGATGAGCTACAAATCTGAATTTACTCAAGACTTTCTCCAAGACAGCCAAGAATATTGACTGCATTTCATAATGGTTGAAAAACCTTTTACTTTGTTGCTGTCACCAAGACCAAACAGTCAATTTGCTCAACATAAAGCAAAACAAATGAACATGCCAATCATGGTAAAAGTATCATTGTTTTCAGTGATCATCTTCACATACAGAATGCTTTGGTTTTTCACATTAAGCAAAGATGGACACGTTATTCACAGAGCCAGAAAGCTTAAAATGTACAGTTAGCTACAGAGGACAGTTAGAGGACAAACACTTGTATGTCACCAGTTTAAAAGCAGCAGGAAAACTGAGAGACATCGACCCAGGAACAGCAAATCCCCCAGCACTGCAGGGCTGGAGAGCACGTGTGGCTCCCTGCTGCTCTACCACCTTCTTCCCCCCTGTGTCTGCAGTGCCAAGAGATGAAGAGGAGGGCAGGGCTGGGCCCAGTGGAGGCAGGAGGCCCCCAGGCTTACCGGGGTCATGCGGATGGTGGGGTGTGCCCCGCAGCCCTGCATGGCGCGGTGCAGGGTGTCGCTGAACATGCTGCGCAGCTCCACGGCGTGGCAGTACACGGCGTCGATGCGCGGCCACCAGTCCAGGGCTGACTGCAAGGCAAGGGCACTGCTGAGCCTGAGCCATGGCTGTGCCACTGGTGTGCACAGCCCTCATCTGTGTGCTCTGCACATCCTGAGCCCTGGCTCTGTGCCACTGGTGTACCCAACCCTCATCTGAGTGTGTGTACACACTGAGCTACGGCTGTGCCACTGAGTGTACAGAGCCCTCATCTCTGTGTGTGTACACCCTAAGCCATGGCTGTGCCACTGGTGCACCCAACCCTCATCTGAGTGTGTGTACACACTGAGCTACAGCTGTGCCACTGGGTGTACCCAACCCTCACCTGAGTGTCTACACACACTGAGCCCTGGCTCTGTGCCACTGGTGTGCACAGCCCTCATCTGTGTGCTCTGCACACCCTGAGCCGTGGCTGTGCCACTGGGGTACACAGCCCTCATCTGAGTGTGTGTACACCCTGAGCCCTGGCTCTGTGCCTCTAAGTGTACCCAACCTTCATCTGAGTGCTCTGCACACCCTGAGGCATGTCTCTGTGCCACTAGTGTACCCAGCCCTCACTTGAGTGTCTACACACTCTGAGCCCTGGCTCTGTGACACTGAGTGTACCCAGCCCTCCTCGAGTGAGCCACAGGTCTGTGTTTCTGTACACAACCCTCACCTGAGTGCTCTGCACACCCTGAGCCCTGGCTCTGTGCCACTGAGTGTAACCAACTCTCACCCTGAGTGCTCTGCACACCGTTAGCAGCCTGCCCATCACCATTCTGCATGCCCATTATCAAACAGATATTTAAATAGGCTACAACTGAAGCAACAATTCTAACCTAGTTGCTCACTACATCACTCTGTCTCCTGAACAGGCACCAACCCTGAGGTGTTCTGCACTCCCAAGATTTGGTCTGCTATCCCAGTGGTATTTACTAAGCAGATATTGATCTGAACAGAAGCCCCAGACACTTGGCTGATGAAATACTGCCAGAACTTACATTTGTGATGATTCGGTGGAGTGAATTTACCAGCACATAATGAAATGTTGATGGGGAATTCTGTGCCAAGCAGATCTACAATAAAAATACATAAAAGCCACTTAAGAATATCTTTGTCTTTGCCATCTTTCTTATCACCCTGAAAAACATTCTGGAGCCTTTTTATTAAATTGACAAAGCTGTCAAATCTGAACAAGAGAAGCCTAATCAGCTGTGAAAAGATTTATCAAAACATGCAGGGATTTATTACTAAGGGATATTTATACAGTTGAACTCATTTATGAGCTTCAAGCTGCTGTTAGCACAGCTTTTATAACTGACAGGTCGTCAATAGTATGCAGAGAATGACTTACCAGAAGCAGTGTTCTTACCTTGAAGTGCTGGTTATTGTGAGGATTTATGCGGAAGCAGGAAACCAAGCAGTCAATCATCAGGTCTACATCTGCATTTTGATTGCCTCTTGAAAAAGGTTTGCTTGGGTTAAACAGCAAGTTCTATACAATTCAGAAAAATATAAATATATAAATCAGATACCAGGATTACTCTTGGCTACTTTTAATACAAAACTTTCCGTTGTAAACCACTGGTATTCAACTAAAAAGAAATTAGAAGTTCAATTCATTAATTCAAATTTCTTCACTGCAATTAGGAAACAGACATTCTTACCTTAAGATCTACAACCATGGACTGCACTAGCAGGAATATGACAGAATTATCCTCCCAGTTGATGTACGTAGATGCTTTGCACAGTTTAACACAAGCAATAGCAGCACTTTCAGTCAGCTGCCTGCTCCCTCCATGTCCTGCCAGGGCCTTCCTGAGATTGTCCAGGAACAGCTTCTGCAGAATCCAAACCAGGCACAGTTATAACCAGACACTGTGATGGCAAACACCCACTCTGGAGAAAACCTGCCATTATTGAAAACATTCCCTTTGACTGACCCGGGGCAATCAGAACAGCACAAGGGGTGGGTTGTTCACTCCCAGCCCTGATGCTGCAGCCACATCAAGGCCAGCAGGTGCTGTAACTGCAGGGGGGTACAGACCCCTGCAGACCCCAAACCTCAGCACAGCCATTGCTGCAGCAGGAGACAGAGCAAACCACAGCACAGAGATTCAAACCTCCAAGGAGGTGGAAAAGTTCTGAAATAACATTGTTTGGGACATACTATTCTATGAATTACTGACAGTAAAAGAACACATGTAAGGTGAGAGCTTAAAAAGAGTGCATAAATTTACATATGGAATTGCAATGTGCTCTTTAAGGAGGAAAGACAAAATTATCCCTGAAATACAGAATCAGCAAAACCAAGCATACTCTAAAAAACAGAGCCAGAATTCAGCTACTTCTCTTACCTTGTTCATTTTAGTTTCCTCTACCACATCCTTTGCTATATCTTGGATTATCTCTGGACACAGGACCAGGAGGATGATCTGCAGTGGCCACACTGCTGCTTTACGTTTTGTGCTCTCAGCAAAGCCATCCACTAAATCAAACAACTTCTCAGCACAATCTGCATAAAACATAAGCCCAAGTTCAATACCAGTTTCATCTAAGAAGAGGTAAAAAACAGCTATAAAAGAGCAGAGGGATAGTTCCACCTACACAGAAGGAAAGTTCTGGTTTGCACATTACTGACATGCTACTGGGGATCAAATGGTCTCAACCCAGTTAAAGACATGGTTTACCTGAAAATATAAATTCTCCTCTCTTTTTCACTAGAGACAAGTAAAGGTGATGTTCTCTAAGTTTTTACCCTGTATCAAGATGAAAAATATACATTTAAAGAGTCTCCATCTTTTGGGGTTTATTTCTTTGTGTTGTGAAGCACAAAATGAATCTCTTTTAAGAGGGGAGTCAGGAAAGAAAAGAGACAGGAACATACCCTTGCCTGCCCTGACAAAGGCTGACAGAAATTTGTTTTATTTGCAGGCTGCACGAGGAGCAAAGAGGGCACAAAATGCAAGTGAATGCATTTGGGGATGTCTGAGAAACCAACCTTGAACACTGTCATGTGTTATGCCTTACCAGCCATGTCAGTCTGGGGGGTTTGGTACAGCTTTGTGAATTCATCAGGATAGTTTTCCACCCAGTTCCAAAATGCCTGCAGATAATGGGAAACACCTTTACATTCCAGAGCTTCAACAGTTTTACTGAATTACACATTTAAACAAAGATTCTAATTCTAATCACTCAAAATTTCTTGCAAAATATATTTGCATCAACAGGAGGCAATAACTTTTATTTTATAGTGAATTATGAATTGCAACTATTCCTAGAGCAGAAGAAAGTCTGCAAACAAGCAATGAAACAGAAGTTTTGAACACTTACCTTCTCAAGACTGTTGATAACAGCTAACTGAGCTACTTTCTTAAGGGCTTTAAACTTGAATACAGTCTCTGTAAAGATAAAACATTTCTGCATTTAGAACAGAAACTTGCTCTAAAAACAACACAGGTTCTACAAGATATTCGAAGCGCAAAGCAATTTTCAAATCAATGTTTTAATAGTACTTAACTATTTTAAAATACTTCAGTAAATACATGACTGTTTGGAGTAAAACAAAGCAATAAAACTCAGATATACCAATTGCACTGTGTCATCTCTGACTAACCAGGCTCAAATAGAAATATTTCAAACCACAGGCTCAGATCATACCTTGTAAGAGTCGCTTGAGTTTTGAACAATCCACACTGATGTACTGTAAAAGTTCAATATCATGAACATCAGCATTATCTTCTGAACAAACAGTCAGCTCCTGCAATCTAAAAATACACAGAGTAAATAAACTTTTCCATCAGATCCTGTCAGACAGGTACGAGCACACCTGTGAGACTATACATTTCAATAGCGGGGGAATGTTCCATCACCTCAGATACACATTTCCCCATCTAGAAATAAAAGATTTTGTACCATTAAGACTTAATGAGACACTCTTGTGCCATCCTCATACTGAAAATGGAGCTAGAATGAGTGATGAGATGCCAGTACCTTTTGTGGACTGACTGTGTCCCAGACTTGGCCTGTTACCCCCCGTCCTGTGGCAGTAACCTTGTCATCTTTTCAACTAAACATAAAAGTGGTGGACTCCTGACACCTTTAGGCTGCAGCTCCTCCACAGCAGGTCCTGCCCCAGGTAAGATCTCAAGAGTTCAGCAGGGCCTGATGTCACTGCAGTGAGCCACAACCATTCCTGGCCCACATTTCTCTGGCCTGAGCACACAGGATGAAGTTTAATCACACTAGTTTAAACACAACAGCATCTTTTCACACTGGTGTCTCACAGAATTTCCCCAGCATCTCCCAGACACCAAGCCACTGATCACTACAGCATCTGTTCCCACAAACTGGGGACTGCCACGGCTCCTTCCAAGGCTACAGATGTGTTTCAGACATGGAATGTGATTTCTAGGACTAGACACAAAAGCAGTTCTTCATGTCTTCAGCGCCAGGGAAACTTAACAGCCCTCCCTGGGAATGGGAAGGTCCCCACTGCTGTGCTTTTCATGCCAAAAATCCCCCAGCTGCTGTGCAAGGCCCAGAAATATGCCTAAACAGGAAACCCAGGTCAGGGATCAGCAGTGCTGACTGGCAGCAGGCTGACCCCTGTGGAGACCAGCAACAATTGGTCAAACATTTAACTGTTGCTCTACAAGGCATCTGCAAGGGAAAACAGGTTAGGGGGAAAGAACTCTGCCCCAGCTCAAAGGGATGCTGAGGGGGGCTTTGGAGCAGGGGAACAAACCATGCTAGAGGGACACAAATAATCATCCAGAGATCAGATTCAAAGAGTCTCAAAAAAAAATTCAACTGAAAAATGCTCCCAATAAAAGGAGCAAAAGAAATTGTTTCCATTTCCATAAGCAACAAAACACAACCTACAGAGTAAAACCATATTCCCCATGCTAGCTGCCAAGTCTATGCTCTTGAAATAGAAGTTATCAAAGGCTCTGTAACAACTCTGAAAATACTTTACATTTCAAATTACTCAATCATTTTAGACTGATTTCTAAAACACTAACATTTTCCAGAGAAATACATAAATATATGAGGAAAATATAAATCTTTGTTTCAGTTAAATTGGCTCACTCACTGCTATATGACCATGTAAGGCTGCCCAAGCTCCACTTCTAATGTATCAAGAGAGATGTCAGCTGTAACACCGTGTGACAAGAGCTAAGCTACTTCAAGCACCTTTCAAAAAACATCAAAGTATTTCAGTAATAAAAAGCTTAGCACACCACTCTAGTGGACTGGTAAATGCTGAAGCATCAGAAGGATCTGGAACAGAGCAAAAAGAGCAAAGAATGGATGGAAATATTGGGCCTGTCTCCCTTCTTACCTAGAAAAGCAGATAATCCAGTTATTTTTACAGTAAATGTGCTGTGAAACTCAAGTCAGTCAGAAGACAAATGAGGCTTTTCCAACAACTAACAAACAGCCCAGCTGTTTGTCCCCTTCAGGCATAAGACAGATTTAACATAAAAGCTTCCTAGCAGGAAAACAACCATGGGGCTCCAACAGAGCTGTGGACAATCACCAATTTTCATTCTAAATTTGTAAGTAAATGGATACAACCATTAGCTTCAGCACCCTTTTTTTTTCAAGACACCCACAGGAACTTATTCAACTTTTTCTGCTGCATTATTTTCATTCACTATTTTCACTGGTCCTTTTGAAAGCAGATTAAAAAAAGCAATAAATGCAGCCAGCAGTAACCCAGGGTGGGGCTGAAAAAGGCTCATTTCATAACCTGAACCCCAAGAAAAACTGTGAAAGATTGAGGGCATTCCACTTGAAAAGGGCCATCAGTTGTTGGAGTCCAGGGCATCCCTCTGGGTGCCCTGGAAGGTCACAGACCTCAGTAGAGAGTCCTGGGACCTGAGAAAGAGGGTCTGGGGTTGGTCCAGGAGGGTCTGGGGTCTGTGCAGGGGGGTTTGAGACCCTGGCACAGAGCCCAGGAAGACACAGGCTTTGATTTTGGTCCATGAGAAAAACTTCTAACAGAGAAAAGAATTGCAAGTCACAAATGTGTAACAGATAGTAGTGTAGTTATCACTGTGTGGAAGATTTTGTAGTTTTGGGGTTTTAGAATGTAGATACAGGGGGACAAGATGGAGGAATTTGGGTGGAACCCTGGGTTCTTCTTCTTCTCCCTTGGCATCCACCTTCTGCAGTGACGTGGGCACAAGGGAGTTTCAGTGGATTGGGTCAGAGTAGAGATGACCCTTCTAGTACAGGTGATAGGCATTGGTATGGAATGGTAAATAATAAGTGTGTAGTTATCTGTATAAAGGCAGAGTGACCTCCCATCACGGGGGGAGTCCCATCATGTCCAAGCTGCTGTGAACACCTGGCCAGACACAGAGAATTGTAAGATAAGAATTAATAAACAACGTGAGAAACCAAGAAAACCAAGACCTTGAGACTCCTCATCATTTTCGCATCGAGCCCAAACCCAGACCCAGACTCAGAGTCAGACTCAGACCTAAAGCCTTCAGAGGCTGGAGAAGGAAAAACATTCCCTTAAACCCACTCAAACCACCAGCCTTGAACTCTTGGGTCGGGTGAAAGAAACCTAAAAACCAGAGGGAGTCAGTACCTGGTGGAGATGCGGCTGAAGACGGCGTTGAAGTTGTTGCAGCTGAGCGAGAAGAGCACGCCCGAGGCGGAGCTGCGCAGCTCGGCCGCGTGCTGGTTGCCCTCGCGGTACGTGTGGATGAAGTGGCAGATCTCGGGCAGCAGCTGCTTCACCAGCATGGTCTCGTCCAGGCGCATGGTGTCCTTTGGTTGCTGCAAACACACGGTGCTGCCCTCAGCTCTGCTGGGCAAGCAGAGCCTGGAGCAGGGCCTGGATCCAAGCTCCCCACCTGCACACAGAGGTGCAGCTTCTCTCCAGTCAAACTAGAGGTGCCTGCAGCCCCTCGCCTCCACCAGCCCCATGGGCTGCTCACAAATGCAGTTCCACCTTTCCAGCAGCTCTTTTGGTATCAATTACTGCTGGCTGTTTCCCAGTTCTGTGCAGGATGCCCCACTGCAGGCACAGGAGGAAGGCAGGGTTCCCTCAGCCTGTGCCAACAACAGCCTTCCCCAGGGCAGCCAAACCACCCCAACCAGCTGAGAAACGCAGCACACCAGGGTGATCCACCTCATGGAGCAGCAAGGAGAACACCAAACCACTCTGTGAAGCAGCACACACTTGGTTCTGATGATCAGGACAGCACCAACTACTTTGGGCTCCACTGAGGGCTGAAGGGCAAAGCCCACCCTCACCTCCCTTGGGTAGGGGCTTGGTGGACATACTGTGATAGTGAGTATTTTATATTAAAATTAACCCAAAAGAGGTGCTTCTCCCTCATTCTGACCAGGAACTGCTCTATACGAGTCAAAAATTACTTAATTTCCCTGCAAAAGAAAAATCTAATTTTTGCCAATTTGCACAGTGTGAGACATAAGGAAACTATTTACAAAAGAATTCAAAGTGCAACTTTGCTCTACTAAGAGCAACTTTTAACAGAAGGGTCAGCACTAAAGCTCTCTAAAATTCTACCAATGAATTTTCCATAGGGAATCGGGAAGTTTCAGAGACTCCCACTTAGTTGATCTGAGTCCTGTTGCCATGAGAACTTGATGAAACATTGAGCAAGAAATTCATCTGAAGATACCACAGAACACAACGCGCTTTGTACAGAGCTTTGGCTCACTCTGATTTAACATATTCTGCCTCAAACTGCTCTCATTTGAAGTGACAGAGCAAGAAATACTCAGCACAATTTTAGGCTATTTAAATATGATGATCTATCAGGAAAACCACTGTTCCAAACATTCTGCATAGGAGAAGAACTTAAAAATAAGTAAATTGTGGAGTTAAAATTCTGGGGGTTTTGACTCAATGCACCAAAGACAAAAAGAGGTGTTTTCCTCAGCTGTAAAAGTTGGAAATTGAATACATTTTAAAATATTGAATACAGCTTTAAAATAAAATCCTGTTCTTGTTAAAAGAATAAACCACAGCAAATCTCTCTGTCAGTGCAGTTTGGCTGTGCAGCTCCAGCTGAGCACAGTAAGTTGTACAAGCAGCACCAGTCTCCTCCCAAAGGGAGCAGCAAACTGCCTCGCAGCAGCTCTGACTGGAAACCTCAGGCCTGGACTCCCAGAAGAGATCTGGACATGGTTAACTAATGTAATCTAGGAAACACCTGCAGAAATCATCTCCAGAATAGTGGCAGAAAAGTTTCTGCTGTGTGTGTAAAAGCACATGGAAAATTACTCCAACAAATGAAAGTTTTAAGACATTTAAAGAAAACTCAGCACTAAGTAGCACAAAATGAAAAAGTTGTACTGAATTCTCTGCTGCTTTTAATATGAAAAAAGATCACTAATTTTAGGCAATAAAAAGCACCCTCCAAATTATTAATGCACCAGTTACATCAACTACTTGCATTTATAGGAGGTTTTAGTATTTTTTAAATGGCATTAATCCTACTTTGCTGTAAATCTGATGAGTTTTTAGTACCAATAACAACAGATACACAAGCATTTGCCCTGTATTGTCCAACCCATTGGATTCCAATTAGAATTACTTATGCAAGCCTTACTTACCCCTGCCAGACATTTTTCCAGTGTATCCAAGATAATCAGCTGAGATAGATATAAATTCTTTTCAGCAGTTTCTCCAAATATTCTCTAGAAGTAGAGAGGATATTGGGTTCATCTGAGACACAGGTTATTTGACTTGTGATGCATGAAAGTGAAGCAGCAAAGTGGCCCAGCAAATTATGGCTCCATTACTGCTCTGCTTTGGAGTTTAGACATAAAGCCAGCAAAAATCGGGGCAAAAGTTGACTTTTGAATTGACACTTTTAGCTAAGTCTGTCCTCTCTAAAGCTGTGTACCACACACAGAAACTTCTGTTAACTGTACAGTTTTCTCATTTATCAGCCAATCATCTCGCACATCAACATGTTCCCTCATGCCTGTAGAGTTTAATTAAAATAAATTCTCTCTCCAAAGGGATTACAGGTAGCTTTAAGCAGCCTAAAATCCCTAGCAGCAGGGCAACCTATTTTCTCATTTTATCAGTCCTCTGCAGCTCCAGCGGATGCACATCCCTGTACAACTGACAGCCAAGGGCTCTCTCCAGAGAATGTCTCTAAAACCATAAAAAAGTACTGCCAGAGCCTGGCCAGCTCTTTTACCTGTTTGGGGAAGATTCCAAATTATCCCAAATTACATGGATTGAAAACTCAATGAACTAAACTTTTGTCATGACAAAGGTTCTGACTGAAATTCATCTGGTTGTTAAAAAAATACACCTATTTTATATTTTATATACACAGACACATGGTAAAACACCCAAGCAGCCTGGGAAATTCAAACAGCACAAGTTTTAAATCCTTTCCCTGCCCCAAAATCCCAATGCCTTTCTGTGGAACATGGTTCTGGTGGATGCTACTGGTGAACTTCAGAACAGAAAATAAGTAAGTGTAAAAGGCAAACAACAATTTGACTACATTTCAAATAATTCTCTGCAGACTGTACAATACAAATAAATAACGACTATTTGAACAAAAATCACCAAACAATACAAAATCAGAAAACTTACCATGTTATTAACATTTTTTAAGATATTGGTGAGACCACTGATGACCAGGGAAAACTTGTACTTGGAAATGTTGATGAGACATTCCTTGTTGTGCTCCGTGCTGACTTTGGTGTGGGTATTCTGCTGGCAAGCCTTGATTGGAAGCTACAAGAGAGAACTGTTATAAGCTTTTTCACATTGAAATTTACAGCTTTAAAGATGGGTTAGAAACTTGTGACACACAAATGAAAAACATTCTACAAGAGACAACACTGAACACGTTATTTCATCTTCTTTATAATCATCTTTCCATTAGTTACCCATAAAAACAAAGTGCTTAAGTTCACCTGCTCCTTTTTCTGAACTGAAACTAAACCTCTATTTTGTGATAAATTTTCTACAACCTGAATGTCAAAGCAATCAAAAAGAGCAGAAAAATATAAGACAGAACTCTAAGAAAAGATTCTTTATTTTAAAAACAGGCTTAATAAAGACCAAAGATCTTCCAAGGCTAATACCTGCAAGAAAAAAATGTATCTTGGGGAGGAAAAGGCCAGAAATTCAGAGAGCAGGGGAGCTGGAAGGCAGCATTGTCCCATGTGTGTCCCCTGCTCTGTCACAGGGCAGGACTGGCCCTGTAGCCCCCAGGGGTATCTTTGGGGTCCCCCAAAACACTCCCAGCGACAAATCCCACCTCAAATACCTGTGAGCCCCACGTTACCTGTCCCTGCCCAACACCCAGTGGTAAAAACCAGAGCTGAGACCCATCTTTGCCCAGAAGGAGAAGACTCAGTGACTGCCCAGCCCTGAGCTGCTCCTGCTGCCCAGTGAACACTGGGCACTTTGTTTCCTGCTGTACCCAAATTCTTGAGGGGTCACAAAGGAGTCACTTCCCAGGCACACACCCACTCCATTCCCCCTGCCTGCTCTGAGCCGCCACTCTGCAGAAACAAGCCTTTTACTCAGGATTTCTATTTTCTAAAAGCAAACAAATACAGCAACATTTATGCCATTTGTATTTTAAAGCGTGACCTTGGGATTCCCTATCCATAGAAGACTGAATTGCTGCTACAAGTTTTAACCAATTTTGACCAGAATTGTGGATAAAGGTGTGCTCTGACAGACAGCAACAGCTCAATGGAAATGCCATTTGTGCATTAGAAGAGATTATCAGAGAGAGAGAGAATTTAAGAGAGGGTAAAAGAAGGATTCCAAGGAATTACAATCAGCTTTAGAGCTGCAAAGTGCCTTAGGAGGCACCTCCCAGGCTGGGGCTGTGCAAGGGCACCCTCCCCACTGCCCCCTGACCCCAAATACCCAGAGTTAAACTGCAAGGTGAGTGGTACTGGAGAGCCCCAACCCGGAGCACTTTTGTCCAGCAGTCCTGAATGCAGAGCGCCTGAGCCAGGGACTGGCTTTTCCCTGTCCCCTGGCAGGGGAAAGAGCACTGACACAGTGTCCTGTCCTGATGCCAGGGGGTGACTCCCTCCCTGGATAAGCTGAGCCTTGGGGTGGCTTCAAGCTCAATCCTTTTGGTACCACGGATTAGGATCCCTATGGACATTGGCGGGGTCTTTCCTAAGAGAATAATGCAGAAAAAAGATGGTCCTGGCACTGCAGGTCACCCCAAACACCCCACAGGTCCTGAGGAGCCCTGGCCCCACACCTGGCACTGCAGGTCACCCCAAACACCCCACAGGTCCCTGAGGAGCCCTGGCCCCACACCTGGCACTGCAGGTCACCCCAAACACCCCACAGGTCCCTGAGGAGCCCTGGCCCCACACCTGGCACTGCAGGTCACCCCAAACACCCCACAGGTCCTGAGGAGCCCTGGCCCCACACCTGGCACTGCAGGTCACACCAAACATCCCACAGGTCCTGAGGAGCCCCGGCCCCACACCTGGCACTGCAGGTCACCCCAAACACCCCACAGGTCCCTGAGGAGCCCTGGCCCCACACCTGGCACTGCAGGTCACCCCAAACACCCCACAGGTCCCTGAGGAGCCCTGGCCCCACACCTGGCACTGCAGGTCACCCCAAACACCCCACAGGTCCTGAGGAGCCCTTGCTCCAGGCCCCACACCTGGCACTGCAGGTCACCCCAAACACCCCACAGGTCCCTGAGGAGCCCTGGCCCCACACCTGGCACTGCAGGTCACCCCAAACACCCCACAGGTCCCTGAGGAGCCCTGGCCCCACACCTGGCACTGCAGGTCACCCCAAACACCCCACAGGTCCTGAGGAGCCCTTGCTCCAGGCCCCACACCTGGCACTGCAGGTCACCCCAAACACCCCACAGGTCCCTGAGGAGCCCTGGCCCCACACCTGGCACTGCAGGTCACCCCAAACACCCCACAGGTCCTGAGGAGCCCTTGCTCCAGGCCCCAGGAGCTGCAGCACCCAGGGCTGCCCCTCCAGGACAGGGCTCAGACTCTGCCTGGGGAGTCCAGCTCATTTCCCCTCCAGTCTGTGACTCCAGTGCTCTACAGCAGCACCAGGAGCTCCAATGTGCTCATTTTACCCCTGGAAAAGCAGAATAAACAGCGTTTATGACTCAAGCTTTGTTTTCACTGTCAGATGTTATTTTTACAATACATTTTTGGGAGTAATTGGTGGATGGTAGATACATTTAATTCAGAATTTCACTATTGCTAGTAGTTTTTATTTGAATTTTCAAGTCTCTGTGCTGACAGCAACAGCACAGCTCGATACCACTGAGTGCTAAAACACTTGAGAAGAGCCTCTCAAAGAAACTGTGTCATAGATCTAGTTCTGTGTACTCCCATGCCAGAGAAACATCACATTACACACTTCTGGAGCTTCCTGCCACAACAGCCACTACAACAAGGTCACCTAGAAGTAAAACTGCTTTTTATACTATCATTTTAAAATAAGAAACGACACAAAAAAGGAAATATTAGCACTGTTATTTTGGGATTTTTTATTTCTCAGCTCTTTCCTTTGTGCACTCTGACATGCTGGAACATTTTATTTCCCCTCACAGTGCCAGTGCTGAGTGACTAAAGAGAATCTACTTTACTTCTCTACAAATATCCATTAATTGAAACATTGCAGGGGGGAAAAAGCTGAAATTTTACTTTCATTGACTTTGATTTTATTTTAGAAAAAAGAAATCCTGACAAACGGTTTTTATTTTTTTTTTTTTTTTTTTAAAAAAAAGGTGTTTTCCATGCCTGTGAAGTGATTAGCACCTGTTCAGGTATTCTCTAGTCTGATGTAAGAAGGTCCAATCTTTTGTTAAATGACCATGGAAATTGGTTTGGAACCACCTGCAAGTTGTGCTCTCAGGCTGCTGAGAAAAGCTACACTGAGCCATGGATTTTGCTTTATCACTTGTAATTAATGAACACAAAGTTCATTAAATCATCTCTATTTAGTCTGTACTTATTAGTCTGGAGAAACACACAAGATATAGGAAAAAATCCTTAGTGCTGTCCTTAACAGCCCCAAAATCCACCTCAGTTCATCCTTCCAAAAAGTTTCTTGGAACTTTTCAGCAGCCCATAAGACACACACAGAAAATCCCCAGAGCATCACCCCTCCTGAGCATCAGCACTGACAGAATCAGACACAAACCCCTCAAAACCAACAGGCACCTTCCTCCCTCTATGAACACACACCTGCTAAAGAGGCACCACCCTGAAAAGAACCCCACAGCTCAGCCTTCCCAAAAACACACAACTTTCAATAATTTTTCTACAGGTTGGTCTAAAAATGAAGCATTGTCAGAAGGTGAACTGGGAGCTGTGGGTGTATTCAGCCATCCTGCCAACACAAACACTGTGTTGGGTGAGGAGGGGCCAGGGATCACCTTCAGCAGCTCCTCACTGCACCAGGTAACACCAGTGGCACTGGGCATCTCCTCCCCAGCCCTGTGCAGAGCTGGAAACCCTCTGCACACACTGTGAGAGGCACCACATCCCAGGCTGTGCTGGGGCAGAGGGAACAGCCCTTGTGCTGCAGGGCAGGGCTCCAGCCTGGGGAAACCTGCCCCCCACACACAGGAGCTGCACCTTCTGCCCAGCACAGGAACATCACCCCTGAGCCTGGGGGTACAGCCAGGACACACAGGAAACACCCCACAACACACCCCACAACACACCCCACAACACACCCCACAACACACCCCAGCAGTGAACCAGGCCTGGTACCTGCAGCTACAACTTTTGCAGGTCTCCCATTATGAACAGATTTCAAACAATGTGGAGAAAAATCAACAGGAGGAGGGGATATTTGCTTTGATTTAATACCTTTTAATTAAAGGGAGAATGGAGCATTACTACTGACTTCCAGTTTTTAGACACTTTCCTAACTGAGAGCCAGCACACTCTATGGACTGCAAATGGGAAGCCTAAACCAAAATCCACAGAACAAGAGTCTTCTTTCTTTAAAGCATCTCAGAATCCCAGAACTAAAGGTTATTAGTGTTGGAAGAGACCTCTGAGATCTCTGATCCCCACCTTGTCACCAGCACAGAGCACTGAATGTCACATCCAGTCATTCCAGGGATGGGCACAACCACCACTTACATGGCCACGAGTTTATAAAGGATTAATACCTTTTATTACATCTGGTAGTTTCAAACCAATCTAGATGAAATGGTTTGGGCAGTCAGACTCCTCCAGCTATGCTCACAGCTATCCCAGTGCTGTGCCAGCCTTCCTGTGATCTCACATTGTAACACACTTAAAGCACCATGAAAACATAAAACTGGAAGTGAATATTTCCATAGGAAAAACAGAGAATTTTATTTTCCAAGGCTCTGACTATGTCTGAAATCACAGGGAATTCCACAAATTTCCAGGCTCTTTGTGCTGCTGCAGTCTAAATTCATCCTGCTCACCCCAAGTTTTGGAAAAACACAAAAGCAGATTTTGGTTAAAGCAGCATTTCTAACAATAAACAAGAGCAGACCAGAGCAGACTGGTTTGCCCTGATTTCCCTTGTTTTCAATACAGATTAGCATCCTCTCAGCTCGCTGTTTCATCTTCCCCAAAAATGAATTCAAGCACTCAGCAAATGAATGAAAAGCCTGTCTACATCTGTAAATCTGCAAGAAGGATGGTTACACACTTTCCTTCTCTGCAAAGGAAGGAAGAAACCCTGGAAAAGTTTGTGTTCCCCTGTGCAGAACAACCAAAACACAAGGGCTGGGGTGCCCCTCTCCCCCTCCTCACTCCAGCCCACTCTGACACACCAAGAACTGAACCCAGAGCTCCAGACACAGGGGGAAACCCTCACAGCTGAAATAATGTGCACATATTCAGTATATTTTGATAAAACACCACGACTGTCAGTGATAATGATGTATTTGATGCACATTATCACTGTGACTCCACTATTTCAGCACCTCAAGGACCACAACAGCTTCATTCCCATCCAGAGATGATCCTCCCCTACACCTACCCAAAATCATGCCATTAAAAGTACAGAAAAATAATTCTAAGAAGTTTATAACTCCCAACAGATGCTGGCAAGCTCAATTCCACAATATACACCACAAAGATGAGAAAGCCCAGGGCTTTTTAAGTCCAGTGCATCAAGAAATATCCTCTTGCATTGCTGGGAGAATAATCAATCCTGTGTTTCCTAAACTTATGGAAAAAATGATCTATGACTCAAGAGAAGGGGGAGAATAAGGTAACTATGCAAATATGTCTATAATGCATTGCAAGAATCTGCCTCATTATAATGCCAAAAAGCAAAGTTTGATATTTTCCTCTTCAAAATAAACTTCATACGAATGTCAAAAGAAACAGCTTGTTTTCCCTGCACCAGGCCACATCTTCCTGCAGCACTGAGGGGCAGCTGAGCACAGCAACAGGGCTCAGCCTGGAGAAGCAGCTCAGGTTTTTGATGGATTTACACAGGGCTGAGCCTCCTGTGGCACAAAGGCTGCTCTCACAGGGTGGCAAAACCAGACAGAGCACAGGAACTGATCACTGAGCCCCAGGGGAGTTACCCCACGTCAGGAAAGGCTCGGGAGCAGGGATGGAGATGAGTGTGAGCACCGAGCTCAGCCCCACTCACAGGCACCCACCTCATCCCTGTGAGCAGTTCCTCTGCTGGATCAGGGAAACACAAAGTCTAAGGCCAACAAATCCCTCTTCCTTCCATTCAGAAAATCCTTCTGTGAAATACTAGCGCTGACTTTTGCCGGGAGGTGTGAATACCCATCGGTGCAGGAGCAGCGGGGACCCCTCGGGGCCGCACATCGCCCTTCCCGGGGGGCACGGCGGCCTCCAGCCCTGCCCACCCCGCTCTCCAGCTCTCCCTCCCTCCTCAGAGACAGATGATGTAAAGCCGGGACGTGAATTTCACAGGAATGTCTACGGACACTTGGGGAGAGGCGGGGGAGCCGCGGCGAGGGGGAGCCAGGCCCCTCCTCAGGGCCGCCGCCGGCACAAGGACGGATGCGCCGCACCTGGGGCGGCCGGGCCGGGGGATGGAGGGACCCCCGGGGGATGGAGGGACCCCCGGTGCCGGGCGGGAGCACCGAGGGGCAGCGCCGGCCCCGCCCCGGGCCCGCCCGGCACAAAGGGCGCCGGGCCCCGGGGCCTCGGCCCCGCCGCGGGCTGAGGGAGGTGGCGTTACCGAGGCCTGCCCCCCGCCCGGGCACCGGGGCCGCTCCTCCCGCCGCGCGCCCCCGGCCCTCACCGCGGCCCAGGGAAGGGGACGCGCCGCCGCCGCCGCCCCCGCTACCTGCTCGTCGAAGCGGTTGACCACGGCCTGCACCCACTCCACGGGCTTGTGCGCCGCCATGTCCCGCCCGGCCCCGGGGAGCGGCGGGAGCGCGCGCGCGGGCGGTGTCGGCGTCGCGGGCCCTCAGCGCGCGGGGCCCGCCATGACACCTCACCGGAAGCGGGAGCGCGCGCGCCGCCCCCGCCCGCCGCCGCCGCGCCCGCCGCGCCAGGGGCACACCGAGAGCCCCGCACTGCGCCTGCGCGCCGCCCCCGCCCGCGCCCCGCGCGCCACTGCGCCTGCGCGGCGTCTACGCCGGGGAGGGGCCGGGAGGGAGAGGGCGTGGGCAACGGGCGGGGCTTGATGGGGCGGGGTCGGTGTGGGCGGGGCCTGGGTAGGTGGGGCAGGAAAATCCTTCCCGGGTCCTGAACGGTCACAGCGCCCGCCGGATCCTGCCTGTCCCATCCCTGTCCCATCCCTGTCCCCATCCCTGTCCCATCCCTGTCCCCATCCCTGTCCCATCCCTGTCCCATCCCTGCCCCATCCCTGCCCCATCCCTGTCCCCATCCCTGTCCCATCCCTGCCCCATCCCTGTCCCCATCCCTGTCCCATCCCTGCCCCATCCCTGTCCCATCCCTGCCCCATCCGTGCCCCCATCCCTGTCCCCATCCCTGCCGAACCCTGTCCCCGCTCCCTGCACACAGGACCCTCGGGTGGTGCTTTATTCCCACTTCCAGTCTCTGTGCTTGACAATATCACCCACAGGTTTGCTGGAATTCACAGCTGTATTTTACCTTTCCAATATAAACCCGGTTATTTTTATAAATTAACTTATTCTGTCACATTCCAAGTCTCCACTGCAGAACTCTGACAGTAACTCCAGGTCTGAGTGTGGCACCTCCATCCCCAGCCTGGCCACACCAGCCCCAGCCAAGAGTTTACTCTGTGACTCAGGAAAGTAGGATACACACAAATAAACATCCACTTCCACTTTCCTTCTTGGGAATGTTAATTTGTTTTCCTTCTGGGTAGACAGAAGCACAAACTAATGTTCTTTCATGCTGGAGTCACGTTGAAATTGTGGTGATATAAATAAAGATGCAGCTTTGAGGTGAGGGCTCTGGAATAGGGGATTTAAAATTGGCAGAGGAACTGGAGAATCAAACAGAATTTCTGTACCCCCACTCAGTCAGGGCCTTGATGTGACTCAGACTCTCACTGTTATCACAGCACAGAGGAATTATTACCAGCAGCAGCAATATCAAATTTATCCTGAGTTAACTTTCCTTGTAAATAATGAGCAATAAAAATCCTGCAATTTGGATTTACAGGACAAACAGTTCCACTGCATTGTGGCATCAAATCCGGGAACTGGGTCACAGCAAGTTTTTGAAGAGCAGATGTTTTATAAAAAGATGAAAATCAATTGGAAATATTTTATTTAAGAAAAAAAATTTTAAAAAAAAAAGAAAAAATAAGAAAAAAGAAAAAAAAACAATTAACTGGTTGAAGAACAAGGCTTTGTCACAGGGAGTGCAAAGGCACCAACACCAAACACACAGAGATGAACACAAAACACCCAAGGGCTCTGTGGAGCAGAACCTTTGGGTGCTTTGTGTTCATTGCCATTACACAAATCATCCTTACACAGGATGGTTTTAATAATTCCCAATTAAACCCAAGGGCTGGGTCTCCCTGCTGGAGGCAGAACTGACCCCACTGGGCCCTTTTTGTCACATCTCCTTTTCCAGCTTTGACCCCTCAGTGTCCCAGGAATAATCTCCACTGAAGGCAAACCAGCCACAATCTTCACAGGGATCTCCACGTTCTGCCAAAATCTAAACAATAATAATTGGTGTAGGGGCAGGAAAGGGCTCCAGCTGACTGATATGGTTGTGAAAAACATCTCCCAAAATGCCAGAGAGAAATCAGGGTGATGTGATTAGATCAGAGAGAAGCATCCTGAGAACTCCTGATTGAGGTGGAAAAGGACAGGCTATTTCTTCCCTTCAAAATGTACTAAACAAAACAGACACTGCTTCTTCCTGCTTCTGGCAGTGTTTTTCCCAAAGCAAATCTGTTCCCTCAAAGCAAACACGATTTGCTGTAGTATATTCCCAGATTTTAGACACAGGAGTTTAATGACAATGTTGGAAATTCTCACAGTGTCCCCCAAACTCCTTGAAAAACTTCAGTACCTGGACTGGAGACCCCTTCTCCCAGTGCTGTCTCCAAAACCCCACAATATCTCTATTATTAATTTTTGTGCCTGTGTGTCCCTGAACCCCCATGATTCTGCCTTCCCCAGGCAGAGACATTAGACATTGTCTAATTCTTATTACCTTTATAAAAGGTATCTATCTATCTATCTAAAAATCTATATAAATACATATACATAAAAGTCTGTAGCAGCCAGCTGGGCATTGCTGCAGAATAAACCAGCCCAAGCTCCCCCAGCTCCTGAGAACTCTGAGTTGTGGCACCATTTCTCCAGCAGCTCTTGGCAACCTCCTGCTCAGTGAGTTTTTAAGGACACTTTAGCAAGAGCTTTTTTCTGCACTTCCTTTAAGCTTCTGTGTAAACTAAAATAAGGAATTGCAGCCTAAGGCATGCACAGAGTGTTGTCAGGCTTTGGTGTGAATGCCAATGACTTTTCCTCACTGAAAATTTCCCATTGTGGCTGTCAAAGTGGCACTAGTGGTAGGAGTGACACAGCACAGGGAAGTCCCTGCCATGTCTCTAGTCCCTCCCAGCAGAGGTTTGGAGCCTTAACAGCCAAGCCATAAAGTGTGAGTTGGAAATTTATCTCTGTGGGAAGAGCCCCCCTGGGGAAATTTCCGGCCGCAGATGTTTTCAATCCAGCCAAAAATGCCCCTTAAATCACTTCCTTGGAGGTATTCTGGCACTTCTGCTTTTTGCCTGACTTAGAGGATGAGGAGGCAGAGGAGAAGGTCGAGGCAAACACAGGAAATGACCTGGCCAGGCCTGCAGGAAAACCTGAGGGAGTTCTCAGCTCACACTTTGTCCTTGCTCAGAAGTGAAGGTGCTGATCCTGTGTCACAGACACCATCAGTTAACAGCCCCACTTCCAATAAATCCCCTTCAAAGGCAGAACCCTGTAGCGTTTCCTTCCTTTCTGGGGCACTTTACCCTTTCATATTCAGTTAATTTGTGAACATCACTGACACTGTACCCAGGAGATCTGGGCCTCTCTGGCATTACCTGAACTGCCTCCTGGAGGTGACACTTCTCTTGGTTTCTTGCCACAGAGTATGGATATTTTTCTCCCTCTCACATCTTTGTCTTCTACTTTCCTCTATTTTGTATTTTCAGCTCTATTTATTTATTTATTAACTTTTTTTCCTTCTGACTCCCTGAAACCTCCATTTCATCCTTTGAATTTTTTCTCCCCATTCCTCCCATCCCAATTTCTCATTTTCACCAGCATTTGTCAAACACACCAGCAGTGACTCAAATGTCCTGAGTGATACTTTTCAATTTCTATTTATCAGCTTTGGGTCCAGAAACCTCCTCCTCCCTTCTGCAAGGGCCAGGTTTGATCCCAACTCCTGATGGACTGGGTGTCACTGCAGGGGGAACTGGGCCAAATGTGCCATCAGGGTCAAAAATATTTCCCTCTTGCTCTTAAGAGAAGCCAAACAAACAAACCTAAGTAAAGGAGGAAGGAAGAGAGGAAGGAAAGGATCTACCTTGTCAGCTACAAACCCCTCAGAGGTGAGTTCCACCCGGGGCTCCCGGGACAGCCACCACTCCTCCTCCGGACACTGGATATCCCCGTCCCCCGCCGGACACTGGATGTCCCTGTCCCCCTGTCCCCTGCCGGACACTGGATGTCCCTGTCCCCGCCGGACACTGGATGTCCCTGTCCCCCTGTCCCCTGCCGGACACTGGATGTCCCTGTCCCCCTGTCCCCCGCCGGACACTGGATGTCCCCGTCCCCCGCCGGACACTGGATGTCCCTGTCCCCCTGTCCCCCGCCGGACACTGGATGTCCCCGTCCCCCGCCGAACACTGGATGTCCCTGTCCCCCTGTCCCCCGCCGGACACTGGATATCCCCGTCCCCCGCCGGACACTGGATGTCCCTGTCCCCCTGTCCCCCGCCGGACACTGGATGTCCCTGTCCCCCTGTCCCCTGCCGGACACTGGATGTCCCTGTCCTCCTCTGCCGGACATGGATGTCCCCCTGTCCCCCGCCGGACACTGGACGTCCCTGTCCCCCTGTCCCCTGCCGGACACTGGATGTCCCCGTCCCCCGCCGGACACTGGATGTCCCTGTCCCCTGCGGGCTCCAGGACACGTTTGTCCATCAGAGGGCATTAGAGGCCGCTAAACCCCGCAGGTCGGGGCTGGCTGCAGGAAGAGCCCGATTGTTCCACCCTGGGCTCGCCCTCCTCCCGCGGTGTGTTGTACTGACTCACCCCGCACCTGAGCACACACTGCAAAACGGGAATAAACCTTTCCTTAAGGGTAAACCACGGGTTTTCCTTTGTGTTCTCCGCTTCCCAGTTCCTCCCTGACTGCAACGGGATCTGTTAAACGAGAACAGAGACAGCAAATGATCTGACTGGATTAATGGTAATCACAGAATGATGGATTATGCTCCAGAGGAATTAGAGATTCTGTACAAAATAGTCACTCTGGAACTTCTATCCCAGAAAGTCCGGCCATTAAAGGATCATTTAAATTGCAGCACGGTGTTTCACACAATCAATTCTAAAAGCAAATATTTCTGTTCCAGTAGAAATCTCATTTGGATGCAAAACACCAGGAGTTTAATCCCTGGCACTTGATCTGATAAAAGAAATAGTCTATTATCAAGGCCTCATACGAGCTCAGATGTTCTAATTGCAGTTAATGGAACAGTACATTTTCTGAGATGGAGCTGATGCCGTGCAGGGGAAGGGGACACAGCCCTGTTAGTGTCTGCCCGTTTGCCTTCAGCCATAAACAAGCTCTTTGTCCAGTCCCAGTCGAAGTTTGTTTGATCACAATCACTCCCAGTGTGTGTGTTCATGTTCTAAAGACTTCAGCAGAATGAGATCATTTTGTGTATCTGCTTTTGCCTTCCCTAGTGAGCAATGCCATCCCCACATGTGGCAGTCATTGCAGAGGTTAAGTTACTTAAATATTATAAAGCAATATTTTAATTGTTCTGGATGACTAATCAGTTCAGCCTAGATTAGAACATTGCCCCAAAGGATAATTCGAGGTTATCATTTCCTCTCCCTGACATTTTGTTTCCTTTCTTGTTTATCACACCACGGAGTCAGCAAGAGGAGCTTTCAGCTCGTTCCTAGTCCCCATCTCCTCTGCATCCTGCAGTGCAGAATTTTCCATAAAATCACATTAAACTTGTCTGGTCCTTGTCTCCAGAAAGCCTCCTAGTGCCTTGTGACCAGCTCCAAAGGCTGCTCACAGCCAAGCAGACCCAGCCAAGGAGTCCCAGGGAATGCCCATCACCCAAGGGACCCCCGGAATTAAAACCAGTGTCAATTGTCACAATACAGGACTGGGCTTGACACTTTCCCCCCTGGCACAGTGTAAAAACCTGTGTGAGTCCCATTCAGTTCAGGGGCATTATTTCTCAGTTTTAGAGCACAATCACACAGTCTGGAGCCGGGATTTGGGGTCAGTACCATCAGCACATCCTTTCCTGCAGCACAGGGTGTGAGCCCTGCTGGCACCACAGCACTGACCAAAGGGCTGGGGACAGAAATGGCATTTACTGTCCCAGGTGAGCAGAGTGGTGAGCAAAGACCTGCAGGATTCACATATGGGACACCTGGACTTTATTTTAACTTACTTTAAACACAGGTACAGTGCACTGGGGAGGAAAGCCATCGGGGCAGCCCGGCCAGCAGAGATGCCTTTCCTTCCTGCTCTGTCTCCTTAAGTACTCAGGTTAGGGGAGGGACTGATGAGGGAAAGGAATTGTCTGATGGAAGGGTAAGTCTTGAAGAACTGGGAGAATGCCAAGCCCAGAATTGAGTTTTCTGCTTCTTAAACAACCTCTGTGTAAGCCTCGTGTCAGCCTGTATGAATTTATGAATATAAAGACTCTTTGTTACTGAAGAGTTTTCCCCAACTGCTGCTCAGTTTCCTCCCCATGACTCATGCCATTAGCTGATGCTGCCCTATTTAATTGCAACTGCTGCTTAAGCCCACACAAGCTTTTCTAAAATAAAACCTTAAAAAAGCTTACTTGCAGTAGATATCCAGTGGTTTGGATGGACGGTACATGGCAACATCCTCAGGATAAAACATGTGCTGCTTTGCTGGGCTTCCAAACAATGCTGGGCAGCACAGAGGCCTCAGTGGTGCTGTCTTTGAGCTGCTGTTAAATGGAGCTGGAAATTGAGGATAAAGCTTACCCCAGAGCCATGGCCCTCTTGTGAACACCACATTTACATTTGCAGTTTCCTGGTGAGCTCCCAGCTCGTATCCACACACACATCCAGCCTTTGTGTTTATTTTTTTTTTTAATTCTCTGGCCACATGGGCAGTGACAATGTTGAAGAATCACATTGCTGGCCATTAATAACTCTCCTTGCCCTAAACCTGGACCTGACCCTTTAAGGACTCATTAACCCACTTTTGCATTTTTGGACTCATTTTTCATTGTGAATGTGACTTTACAGTGCTGCAGGTCCATGGATTTCCCAAATATCATTGTGGGATTTAAAAGCAGCAGTGAAACAAAGGCACCACCTCTGCCTTACTCACAGTCATAACAGGCATTAAGAAACAGCAAGAAAGCATTCCAGAGCTGCAAAGGGCAGGGACAAATGCCAAGCTCTCTCAGAGTATGCAGTATGACAGGAAAAGCCAGCTCCGGCAGAAAGAAGGCAAGAGGGCAACACTTCCAGGCTCAGTGAGGAGGGAAAGGAAAAGGTTTTAGCTGTGTAGCACACGAGTTTCCTCCAGCCAAATCGTGTCATGGAATTGCACTTAAAATATTTTCTTGTGTTAGACTGGCAGGATTCAAGTGGTCATTCATCTTGTACTTCCATATATGGATCTCAGTTTAAATCAAAAGAAGAAAATGTCATTTTTTTTAACAGAGTCATGGCCGAAGAGCTTTCAAATGCAGCCCAAACGAGGGCCTGGACTGAGCCATGTGGGAGCTGGAAGGCTTTGACCCAGGAGCATGGCAGGGACTCCAACTGCAGTCTGAAGATCAGAAGCTACACACAGACTGAGTGTGAGTCTGTCTGATCTCCACGTGGCAGCTTTATCACCTTCCACCCGAGTTGTGTAACTCAGCCTTTACTACAGACATGCTGTTAGCACTGCAGGGACTCCTCAGGGCTCCCACTGCAGCCCAGACCCTCTGAGTTAGTGCTGCACTGAGATGAGAAAGCAATCCCATCCCTGAAAAGATGGAACAGGCAAAATTCTGGAGGGAGAGCAGCAGCCTCCCCCAGCCCAGGGCCCTTCCTGGGCAGTGCCCCTTGCCCAGACCTCTGACAGGAGCTGAGCTGTGCAGCAGGGGCAGCTCAGAGCAGGGCTGCACATTGCCTTACGTGTCAGCTCTGGCAGGAATGAGCCCTCTGAACCCTGTCTTTGGCTCTCAGCAGCCTTTTCCCAGTGACCAGAGCATTCCCAGAGCCATTCCCAGTGTTGAGCTGCCTCGACAGCCCGTGTTCAGCCAGCCATGAGTCCTTTGTTCTGCAGCTGATCCCTGTATCTGCAGGTCTGAGCACGTCCAGCTCATCCCCTATTTGTGACATCTGGCAGAAAGGTAAATTATGCTCCCCCAAATCCTGCTTTGCTTTACTGGGGAACATATTAACCTTATTTGTTACACATTTAGTGTGCAATCTGTGCTTTCAGGAGAGTTATCATGAGAGTATAACCAGAAATCTCATCAACCTCTTTTGGGAAACATTTATAAACAGACCAGAGCAGGCCCCAGTGAGCCTGGGTCCTACCTGTATACACCCTGCCCACAAGGGACTTATTAGCTACCAACTGCTGTATTCTCAGTGCTAGTGGCCACACTGAGCTTTTACTTTCCATGCTACAGAGGCTGCTGCAATAATGGAGCCCATAATTACATCCAGCCGCTCGTTAGGGCTCAAATTACAAAACCGGATTTCTGTGCCAGACCTTCAGGAAGTAAGGCATGGAAGGAATCTCACAAATAACCTGCAATTACGTTAATGCAGAGGGCAGGGCCTTCCCTTAAGAGCTCTCAGCCTCACTGGAGTGACCCTGGCTGGCTGTGCAGTGGAGGGAGAGGTGATGCAGGAGGTGAATTACACAGGCACAGCCCTCTGCACCCAGGGCTGCTCAGGAATGGACATAAAGACACAAAGCCTGTGCTGTGGGGCAGCCAAACTGTGGGGTCTGAGTGCTCTCCTCACTCTGTTTACAGCACTTTTGTAACCCAAAAAAATGGGGACTAGGAGAAATTTGCTTGTCCAGCCTCCACTTTCAAAGAACATCCATTTCTCTGAGATTCTGCACCTCCTCTGCTCGTGTTCCCTGCAGCAGCAGGGCTGGACACAAACCACCCAAATATTTTCAAGCGCAGTTCAACACCAGCTCAGGCCCACCTGGAGCTGTTTGATCTGTGAGCAAACACTCTTTATCTGTGAGCAACCTGCTCTTTCCCAACTGCCCGCAGCAGGAATGCAGCCCCGGCTGTTTCCAGGCAGAAGCTGCCACACACAGCCCTGCAATTCCCCAGCAGCCTCACTTCTTCTGGCCTGGTTATTTTATTGATCTGCTCTACAGAATTTAGGGAGTCTATTCCATTTGTTTTTCCTATTAAACACAACCTGGTTTTCTATAAATTGAATTTATAGATGATTTATTGACATTTACACCGACATCCTTCGTGACACTGATTTTCCCCTCTGTTTGTGCAATTCTGATAGTCCGATGCCAAAACATTAAAAACAAAACAAAACAAAATAATCAAAACTATTTTTTCCATTGTGAACATGCTCAGCAGTTTATTACTGCTTGCACCCCAGGTTAGCAACAACCACTGTAAAGGTCTGCCTTGAGCCAGATATTAAAAAAAAAAAAAAAAAAAAAAAAAAAAAAAAAAAAAAGATAAATATTTCATATTAACACAAAAGCATTTGGGTTCAGAACAATTCAGAACATTCTCTGCTGTCTTGTGATCTGTACACTCAGAGCTGGCCAGGACACAGCCCTTTTTCTGACTTGTTATGTGACTGCTTTGAATTCCTCTGGTCTCACACCAGCTTCCCAATCCCAGCCTGTTTTGGCCAATGCCTGAGGGACCAGGAGAACTGAGCACTGGGCTCCTCAGCACTTGCAGAGGTTCCTTCTCCCCCGTCCTTGTTTAGGGCAGCCCAAAACTCTCAGTGTCACTTCAGCCATCTGAGATAAAACCTCTTGTAGCCTCAGAGGGTAAATTTAGCACAGACACTTCTGAAAGCAGCTCCCTTACAAGGCACCCATGGCTGGCTTACAGAGAAAGGATGGTTTGAATCTAAAAGGAATAACCCCAAACTTCTGTCTCTATTATTTCAGTGCAGCTCCTCATCATGGAAGCACTGAAATCCCCACACACACTGAGCCATCTGCTCTATTTATTATACCCAAAGACGTGCTCCAAAAATTATAAAATCCCAACGAGACCAAAAGAACGCAGAGAAAAAAAATTCCCACAGTCTGATATTCCATCTGTGCAGCTTTTCCACTGCACACTCCTTTAGCAGACCTTTACAAATTAACCCCTTAAGTACGAGATGTACATCAGTTTAGAATCACCTAAAATCCTTCGCAAGAAGGAATGGTAAATCAGTGACAGAGCAAGGGACTAAAGGGGAGAGAGAAGTGACAGCCCAGAATTCCAGGAAGGGAGGCAGCCTTATCTTGGTGCCTGTGGGAAAATCACACAGTTATGCTCCTGGCTGCTCCATGATGACCCTGAGAAAGTGGCCTCATCCCCCTGTTCCTCCTCCCAAGTGCTGTTTGCCTTGTCTGTTTAGACTGCAAACTCCCCAGGGCCGCAGTGGTGCCAACACTGCTCGTAGCCACCAGGCACACAACAACACGTAGGTGAAATGAGGCAACAGCTGAAACTGTGCCAGGCCCAGCAGCACCTCAGGGCACAACAACTGCAGCAAGGAGGGCAGGAAACACTCAGGGGTAAGCTCTGCTGGGAGTTTTGAAAGTGTATTTACAGACCAAGAGCTGGCAAAGCCTCATCTGCAAGGTCTCATGCACTCCAACAGCTCCTTGCAGGGCTGGGCTGTTGCTTTATTTGTATGTTGAGTTTTTGAACACTCAGCTTGGGGGTGGCTGTCACTTGGACTTCCCTGGGGTCACACAATCCCAGACTGTTCTGAACTGGAAGGAACCCACAAGGATCACTGAAGTCCAGCTCCTGGCAGCACATTCCTGTCTCATTCCTCTCCTGCTCACCATCCACTTCACTGTGAGCCCTTTTCCTCCTCAACCTTCTTTGCCCTCTCCTTCTTTCTTCCATTCTGCTTTTTCCTTTCACCTTCTCTTCTGCCTCCGCAGAGGCTGAACTTTCTCCATCCCTTGGAGGTTCTCAAAACAAACAAGAGCTTGTGAATTATTAACAGTGTAGACTAAAAATAGCATAATTTTTAATGGCAAGCACTACTGCACAGATGAGCTACCTTGGACTTAAGTGTGACTGGCCATAACTGCTCCTAATTTGCCAGGAGTGCTTTATAAAATGACAGCTGTGAGGAGGAGGAACAAAACTTCTGGGCCTTAAAAAGAGAAGACAAAGCAAAGGAAATGGGTCAAACTGAATTCACCATGTCAGAATACAGGACTGTGAAATCAGCAGATCCTGGTGCTCCAGCAGCCTGGGGAAAAGCTCCACTGCCTGGATCCCTGAAGGTATTTCCAGGAGAAAGGACAAAAGCCCTTTCACTTGGGAAAGCTTCTTGCAGTGAGCAAAGACTTGTGGAGAAAGATGGTACCAAATTTGTGAGCTTGCCAGCTGAGCAGGCTTGGCAGCTGCATCCCTAAAGGAAGGTAATGGAAACCCCATAAATCAGCCTGAGTCACCAGCTGCAGGCCCTGGCCTGTGACAGTGTGTGACACCCTGGCTCCCACAGCTACACCTCAGCCAGGTACAACTGAAAAATCATCTGAAGAATCACCCTGCATGTGCTGCTTGCAGGGAAAATAAACACAGCAAGAGTCCCGAGGAAGGAAAGCGTGGCTGCTTTATCTCCTCAGGTTTATACTGAATTTCGGACAGATACATTTGACTGAGCAGAGGGGATGAGTTGGCAGCTTGCAGACAGAATACAGCTTTTCACCTCTCCCACTCTGCCTTCAGACACAACGGCCCTTCCAGCCCTGCCTGAAAAGAGAAGGTGCTGCCAATGTCCCCAGGACAGCCTGTGACAAATTTCTAACAAGCTTGCAAACCCCTGGGCTTTACATATATCCCTTTTGGCCTTTGTGTCCATAATGCACAAAATCTGGACTGGAGAGAAAAAAAAAAAAAAAAAGTGAGAAAGGCAGCAGTGTGGTAACACCCCTGCAAAACTGAGTGAGCCAAAGCTGCATTTTGCTGGCTCTAAGAGCCCCCAGGGTCAGCAGTGTGTGCTGGCTCTGAGTGAAGCTCAGACCTCCAGAGAATCCTTGTGTGAGTCAGCTCAGCTCTGGGCCGGCCTGGCTCAAACATTCACAACCCATGAGCAATTCCAAGCAGCATTTCACAATATTCCCTGGCTCCGAGTGTGCTTTTTGCAAGGAGTTGTCCAGGGATCATCTGCAGGGCTGCTCGGGGCTCTTCCCTCTGCTGGCAGTGGGGGAAGGACAGAGGATGTGCTTGGGGAGTTTATACAAACCAGCACTAATCCATGCCATCACCATGGTTCACATCACCAAAAACATCCCAAACTTCTCCCTATTCCTTTCTTTGACATTGTATCACTGCATAATTTAAAAAAAATGCTTTGCTGGCTTTGCTCACACTGGGGTAATTTCCTGGCTCATGCTACAGCTGAATAGCTGATCCCACGGCTATTGCAATGCCTCTGCCAAGTGAGGCCACTGCTTTGGAATGGAACCACAGTTATTATCTGCAGTTAATTATCCTGCCGGGTGCTTCTCTCAAGTCCACAGACAGAGCAAGGAAGAGTCACTCCGTGTAGAAGAAGGGCAGAATTTAGATATGCAAAAGGAGAAAAGAGGTGATGGAAGGAGAGAGGGATGTATGGAGATGTTAATACAAAATCATGGAGAATTATGTGCTCTCAGGGTCTCTTTCTCCAAGAACAACTTTCTTTGCGAACAGAATTCAAAATTTTATCACCAACCTGACGCTGCTGGATTTAAACGCTGAATCACACACGTACAGAAAGTAACACGGAAAAGCAGGAGACTCCTCCAGCCTCTGAACCAGGGAGGCACAGGGCGGGAGGACGAGCTGCGGGCCGGGCCGGGACAGGGCACGGCCGGGAACGGGCAGAGGAGCCCTGCGGGCGGGGAACGGCAGGGCCGGACAGGGCAGACCCACCCGAGGCAGGACAGAGCCCACCAGAGCCGGGAAGGGCGGACAGAGCCCACCAGGGCCGGGCAGGACAGCCCCACACGGGGCAGGGCAGACACAGCGGGCACAGCCGGGCAGGGCAGGGCCCACCAGGGCCGGGAAGGGCGGGTAGGGCCGGGCAGAGCAGCGCCTCACGGCGCAGGGCGGGAAGAGCCCACCAGAGCCGGGCAGGGCCGGCAGAGCACACCCACACGGGGCAGGGCAGAGCCCACCAGGGCCCAGCAGGGCAGACCCACACGGGGCAGGGTGGGCAGACCCCACCAGGGCCGGGCAGAGCCCACCAGGGAAGTCAGGGCGGGCAGAGCAGCCCCACACAGCGCAGGGTGGGCACAGCCGGCAGGGCAGACCCACACGGGGTAGGACAGAGCCCACCAGGGCCGGGAAGGGCGGAAAGGACGGGCACGGCAGCCCCACACGGGGCAGGGCAGAGCTCACCAGGGCAGTGAGGGCGGACCCACACGGGGCAGGGCGGGCAGAGCCCGGCAGAGCCCACCAGAGCCGGGCAGAGCTGGGCAGAGCACACCCACAAGGGCAGGGCAGACAGGGCGGGCACAGCCGGGCAGAGCCCACCAGAGCTCACCAGGGCCGGGCAGAGCTGGGCAGAGCACACCTACAGGGGCAGGGCAGACAGGGCGGGCACAGCCGGGCAGGGCCGGGCAGAGCACACCCACACGGAGCAGGGCGGGCAGAGCCCACCAGGGCCGAGCAGAGCACACCCACAGGGGCCGGGCCGGGCCGGGCTGCGGCTGTGCCCGCCCTGTCTGCCCGGCCCCTCAGAGCTCTCCCCGCCTCTCCCCTCGCCGCCTCACCGCCCGCCGCCATCTTGCCCAGCCCGCGCCCGCCCGTCCCGCTCCGTGCCAGCCCCGCCGCTCCTCAGGCCGCCCGTCCATGGCCAGCTTTCCCCCGAGTGTCAACGAGAAGCTCATCGGTGAGCGGGGGGACGGGCGGGCTCGGTGGGGACAGCGCGGCCGGGCTCAGGCTCAGGCTCGGCCGGGGCTCGGGCGGGGGCGGACGGGCGGGCGCTCAGCTCATCCGGCAGCACAGCGCGCTCGGGGCTGCCCGCGGGAGACGGGCGGGATCCGCCACACGGGGCCATGGCCCTCACACGGGGCCATTGCCGGTACACGGGGCCATTGCCGGTACCTGGAGCCCCTCACGGCGCACGGTGCCATTGCCGGTACCCGGAGCCCATCAGGCACCCGGAGCCTTTCCCGGTACCCGGAGCCCATCAGGCACACGGAGCCCGTCCCGGCCGCCGCCCCTTTCTCCCGGCCCGCGGTACGGGCAGTCCCTTCAGCACCGCGTGTTTCCTTCCCCGCCGGGGCTCATCCCTGCCGGGTTACACGGTGACACCGGGGGTCGCGTTAATCGCCGTGCACAAAGCCGGGTGACCGCGGGTGCCGGTACCGCCGCTGCAGGGCGGATCTCCTCACGGCTCTCCCGCTCACGGCTCTCTCTGTCCCCCCAGCTCGGTCGCGCACGGTAGGAGAGCTCTTGGCCCCCACGTCTCCCTTCGACAAGAAGTGCGGCCGCGAGAACTGGACGGTGGCGTTCGCTCCCGATGGCTCGTACCTGGCGTGGTCGCAGGGACACCGCATAGTGAAGCTGGTCCCCTGGGCACAGTGCCTCAACAACTTGTAAGGCAAACCCCTATGGCTTTACTGCACCTAAAAACGGGAGGGTTTAGGAACAGGAGAGCCTCAAATCGATTAAAACTCATGTAGTGGTCTTCTAGGCTTTGACACCTTGGGGAGGAATTAATTCCTCAAAATAACAGCTGTTCTGTCTCTTCCTGTGTGGCCAGCAAGAGGAACTATTGCAACCTCACAAAGCCTATGGAGGAGTGACTTGTTAATCAATCCAGACACTCTAAAATAAGGGGAAGCTAGAATGAAAAGGGAATTTAGAGATGTGGGCAGATCTGGCCCTCTACACTTCCTATCACGACGCTGTTTGGCTTTACCTTTTTGGAATTTGCTTAAAGGCTGACCTCTTTCCTTATCGTTGTTGTTAGAACGCAAGTGGAGTTCCAAAACACACATTTTATTTGCACTTGCAGGTTGCATTGGTAGCTGGCCACTTCAGTTCTGTAGCTGGTTACATTTCTCTGACCCATTTTTCGCTCCTTTTGAGGATGGTTATTTGTTTTCCATTTGCTGGACACTCAGTATCTCATTTCAGGGTTTAACACGTGTAAGGGAACTGCAGGAAACTTCCCACTCATTTAGCAGAAAACCCTAGAAACTTTTGTGGCTCATTTTTCTGTAAATGCTTCAAAACTGTTGGGTTTTGAGTCGGTTAAGTTAGTATCTTGCTCTCCACAGAGGTAAAACTGTATACAGAATATTTTCTGTTGGAAAGCTTCCAGGTAGTTCTGGAAGTTATAGGAAACTGGTAATTCTGCTGGTAGTTCTTCTCAGTCATAGGAAAAGGCGCTTTTATAATTTTAAAGTAAAAATGCAGCGTTTTGCAGAGGTTTACGTTCTGACAGCTCCCATATTTCACTACAGCTGGGGGGAAGGTTTGTTTTGGGCGGTGTGGAGGTTGGTTTCCTGGCTCCGTGCTGTACCTGCCGCTGTGTTTGCAGCCTCCTGCACGGCACCAAGAATGGCAGCCCGGGCGTGGGCCCGCGGCAGGGCGGCGAGGCCCAGAGGAACAAGCCCTGCGAGCACGTCCTGGACTGCGGGGACATCGTGTGGAGCCTGGCCTTCGGCTCCTCCGTGCCCGACAAGCAGAGCCGCTGCGTCAACGTCGAGTGGCACCGCTTCAAGTTCGGGCAGGACCAGCTGCTGCTCGCCACCGGCCTCAGCAACGGCCGCATCAAGATCTGGGATGTCTACACGGGTGAGTGGGGAGGGGCTGGGGGTGCTGAGGGCAGGGACACACGGGGAGCATCCAGCCCAGCTCCTGGCCTGCCACAGCACAGCCCAGCACTGCCACCAGCAGTGTCCCTGAGAGCCTGCTCCAAATGTCACACTCAGGTGCCAACTCACTCTTCACACTGTCACTGTAGGACACAAAATAAAGATGAAAGACTCAAAATATTTTAGAAAGTACAGAGCATAGAAAAAAGGCTTTTATTTTGTATTATTTGTTATATAGAAAATATTATATATTTGTATTATTTATTATCTATATATTAAAAATATAAAAAATGTATATACCTTTCTAAAAGGTATATGTAAAGATATATATATAAAGTATAGATATATATACTTCAGAAGGGGAAGAGCATAGAAAAAAAACTTTTATTTTGTATTATTTATTATATAGAAAATATTATATATTTGTATTATTTATTATATAGAAAAGTCTATTACTTACTACCTTTATAAAAGGTATCTATCTATATATATGAAAATATAAATATATATATAAATGTATATACTTTTCTAAAAGATGTATATATAAAAAATATATATATAAAGGTATCTATAATTATATACGTAATTATAGATTATTATATATTATATACTCTATTAGTATATAATATATATACTATAGAATATACTATATTAGTATATTATATATCTACTATAGTATATTCTATATTACATATTCTAGATTATATATAATTAGATTATAGATACTTTCATAAAGGTGTATATATATATTTTATATGTTAAATTATGATGTTCTCATGTAACAGGAAAACTCCTCCTTAACCTGATGGACCACACAGAAGTTGTCAGAGATTTAACCTTTGCCCCCGATGGCAGCCTGATTCTTGTGTCTGCATCCAGAGACAAAACCCTGCGAGTGTGGGACCTGAAAGACGATGGTAATGTCTGAATTTTATCTGCTCCAATGCCTGAGAGAAGTGTCCATGTACTCACCTCCTTTACTGCTCTAGACTCAGTTTGGTCAGGATTGCTGAAAAACTGTGTGTTCTGTTAGTCACTCACTGTGCACTTGGAATTTTTTAGTCACTCATTCTGCAGCCCCTTGGAAATCCTTATCTGTCTGAACCCTGGAGGCAGAAGCAGGTGTTGGGCTGAGAGTGCATGAAGTGACCTTTCTGAATAGGGACATGGAAGTAGAGGCTGCATCCCACGGGTTTTATTTCTGTGTAGAATCACTCTGCAAGAAGTTTGGGGAAATTTCCCAAAAGAATAACTCATTTTCCAAAGCTTTTCCATCTGAATTCTGTAATATTCAACCAATTCTTACAGCAATGCCTTTCTGTTTAGGAAACATGATGAAGGTGCTGAGAGGCCATCCGAACTGGGTGTATGGCTGTGCATTCTCTCCAGACTCCTCCATCCTCTGCTCTGTTGGAGCCAGTAAGGCAGTATGTGTCAGAGTTTCTTGTTCCTTAATTCTCCTGAATTGTGTGCATAATCATTTTAAATCTAAGTAACATTAAGCTTGTGCTCGGTGTCATGAACTTCTAATGTTTGATGATGATGTAAAAGTGCATGAAATTAAACTGGCAAATGGTGCATTGAGACCCTGATTTGTGAATGGAACTTGCACTGCTTTTAGTTGAAGAGGCTCTAAGTGTGGAGAAATAGGTCAGCACGGGGTCATGGCATAAAACAAAGACCACTAAAGCTGCCAGTGTTAAAAGATACTTAGATTAATGCATAAAAAACTGTTTTGATTTTGATTTTATCCTTCCTGTTCTATGCTCAATGAGAAAGACTTCACAAAGTCTGAGCCAGTCAGGGCATCTCCTACAGAACAAAAACATTTCTCCCTGTTTTCCCATGGCAATGGTGCCTAAGAGTTAGAGGGAAGAGGGGCACACTGATTTTGCTTCCATCCTAAGGCCCTGCTAGAGAACTGAAAGCAGTGCAGGTAATGCATGTATGCCATAAGCTACTCCTGGCACTGAAGAGTTAGGGCAGGCCAGCAAGGGGAGTCCAGCCTGGCTCCAGGGGCTCTGCAGGCAGTTCAGTGGAGCCCCAAAAGGCCCAGTTTTATCCCTGGCCATCACTCTGTGGGAGTGCTCAGAGACCAGAGCGGCCGAGCCCCGGGGTTTGGCTCTGTGGCGGAGCACAGGGGGATGTGTACATTGCTGTCTGGAGGCTGTGTGTTTTCCATAAGCTTCTTGCTTTCCCTGTCACAGGTGGTGGCAGCAATATTGGTGTGGTTTAAGCTGGCACCACTCTGAGGAGCACAGTGGTGTGGGCGGGCAGAGAGTGGCAGCTCTGGCCGCCAGCCCGGCGAGCTGTACCGTCTGTACCGTAGGACGAAGTAACCTTGCCCTCGGCTGCAAGGGGTCCTGTACGTACACAGGTGCTGCTCCATGTCCACTGTCTGCTTGCTTGCTTGCTTTTTATTTTTGTTTTGGTTTTATTTTTTTGTTTTTTTTTTAAATAATTTTCACAGCAGTGAAACACACTGACTCCTCAAAACTTAGTTTCCGGTTTTATGGGATGTTGGGGTCTCCCTGGGAAAATTGGTGAACATGTTTGTAATTGATTGTAAAATGGCTCAGGGTTAGGCAGTGTGGGAGGTGCTAAGGCTGAGTTTGGTTTGGTGAAATGTAAATTTAGCCAAGATGTCAGAGTTTAACCTGTGCAGTAAAACTGTCGAGGGAAAAATCAAGGCAGCTAATGAGCACTTTGAGGGACCTAACAGCTTTTGCTAAAGACTTATATTCCTATAAAACCATGCTGCAGTACATGAATAGTTCCTATTAAGTAACTCTGCACAGTCCTTATTTTGATTATCTATAATGTACAACTGCATGTAAAATACTGTAATATTCTATGAATTCTTATCATACACTGTGCAATTAGCTGGGTAAATTGTAATATTAATGTTGTTTGTTACTGTTGACTTGATTTTAAATGCCTAAATTCTTTCTAATAATGTGGTTAGAGTTCCCTGTTGTTTTGCCAAAGACGTAACTTTTGGCTGTGAAAATTCTTTTTGCTTGCAGTATCTGTTTCTCTTCCTAGGCTGACGTTGGTGATCCAAGCAATTGTAAACAAGTGATCTTAAACTCAAAGGGATGCCACTGGAGTAACAATATGTTAACCTTACATTTTCTGTCTGTATATTTCTTAAAATTTTGGTAGTTACTGAAAAGAGGGGACTGTAGAGTTTAACCCTATTTATTTCTGAATATTTTAATAAAATAGTTTCGTAATACATGAATTTCAGTAAGCTACATGGTTAAATTTTGTTGCCTTTATCTTATATTTTGGCTTATTTTATTAATAACATTTAACAAATTTGAGTTAGAACTTGCATGTCTGCTTTAATTATTTTTTTTAAAAAAACCTTGATTTTAATCTGAGTATGACACTGAGCATATTTCTTAATTGTAGTAATTCATAATACCTGATTTTAATATAATCCTAAATAAGACTAGCTATACTTAAAAAACAAATTAAATGCTTCACTGCCTCTCAGAGCAGAGCTATAACATCAGCTCATTTAATTGCAGGTTTTCCTCTGGGATATGGATAAATACTCCATGTTACGGAAACTCGAAGGCCACCACAATGATGTTGTAGCTTGTGAGTTCTCTCCTGATGGAGCATTACTGGCTACTGCATCTTATGATACCCGAGTCTATGTCTGGGATCCACATATTGGAGTCATTCTTAGGGAATTTGGGTAAGTAAAGCAACCAAATCTGGAAAACTTTCTCTCAGAGTGGATTTGGAAATGGGCAAGGAAATCCTAAAGTGGCAGAGGCTGGAGGTTGTTTGTTGCTTTGATTTTTAGCTTGCTGATATTTTTATTTTTGAACTAGAGCTTTCTCAGGAATTGTACTTTATTCTCTTCTCACTTCTCAACCTAACAAGAGTATGGTTCTTTGGTGTCCTGTAGCAACAGCTGTTCTTCCATCTGAGGGAGAATTCACAGCACTGGTATTTTAATTTAAATTTGTGCCGTTAACCAAAGCCAAAGAGCCGAACCCTGCAGTTCGGCGCCCACTCCCGAGTCCACGGTTAAACTCTGGTTTAGCTGGTTAAACTCTGATGATTGGTTGGTTGGTTGGTTTGTTTGTTTGTTGGTTTGAGCTGCTGCCCTGAGCCGTGTCTCTGCCCGCAGGCACCTGTTCCCCCCGCCCACGCCCATCTTCGCCGGCGGCGCCAACGACCGCTGGGTGCGCTCCGTGTGCTTCAGCCACGACGGGCTGCACGTGGCCAGCCTGGCCGATGACAAGTGAGTGTGCCAGGGCTGGGCCCCTCCTGCACTGAGCCTGGCACTGCAGGAGCCTGGCCTCACGGTGCCTGAGCTCTGCTCCACACCAGCTGCTCGTGCAGCGCAATTAGAAACCCACTCTGATGACTTCCTGTGTTGTTCTTCCCCCCCAGGATGGTGAGGTTCTGGAGAATTGATGAAGAGTACCCTGTACAAGTTGCACCTCTGAACAATGGGCTCTGCTGTACTTTCTCTACTGATGGCAGTGTTCTGGCTGCAGGGCAAGTACTGACTTCCTTTCCTTTCTAAAATATTAAGGTAACGCAGGAGATGGAAAACAGTGGCTCAGTGTTCTGAAAATCTTCAGTTGTGACTGGTACTGTTTGTTTAAACATGTCTAGCATAGCAGTAAAATCAATCAGCTGATAAACTCACTTCTTATCTTTAAAAATAAATACGTGAGAGACCCAAAACATGAGGATTGGAAGAAGCCCATCAGATAGCTGAGGGCAGTTGCAGGAACTGCTGGGAGATCTGCTCCTCTTGAATAGACAAGTTCCTTATTGTGCTTCTGTAGCTTAAAATAGGACCTGGAGTAAATCAGGACCTGGAGTAAATCAGGATCTGGAGCAGCTGGAACTGAGCAAGTTCCCTACCTAGTCGTGTGTGTGAGTTGTTCTCAGGCTGGGCTGGAATAACCTGTGGGGTGTTTGTGGTTTTGTGCAGGACCCAGGATGGCAGTGTGTACTTCTGGGCCAGCCCAAGGCAGGTGTGCAGCCTGCAGCACCTGTGTCGCCTGGCCATCCGCAGGGTGATGCCCACCAGCCTCGTCAGGAACTTGCCTCTGCCCTGCAAGGTGCTGGAGTTCCTCTGTTACCAGATTTGAGTTATGGGAGAAGAAAAACAAAACAAACCCAACAACTGGGAGGTGGCCCAGCTGCTGAAACTGGCTACAAACACTTTAGAGAATCCTCAAACTGTACAGCCTTTAAGCTTAAAACTCTACAGGTTTTCAAGAGCTATTTAAAGTGATAACCTAAATACTATTTTATCAAAACGCTTGACAGGTAATTTTTTTTTTTACTATTTATAGAAAACACAGTAGAAGTATTCCTGGTGTTCTCAATTTTCTAAAATATAACTGTGAAAAAACATGTACATATATATAGACATAAGCTGCTACATGTTATCAGTGTACCTTTAAAAATTGCTTGTATGATTTTTCATGTGTCTCATGTATATATTGCTTTGGTAGAGCCATGATGCATCTGAGCTGTAAGTGGAAGGACAGCTGTTCTGGCACACCGAGGTAGGAAAATTGACTTACAGAGCAGTTAAACTTCCTTCTGTGCATTGGTTGGGGTCCAGAAAGCTGCCCCCAGGTCAGAGTTAGTGCAGGTTTATTTGTGAGGAGGTGCAGTGGCTTTGTAGAGCAGTGTGTGGGGAAGGGCAGGAGGGTAAAAGGGGTGCAGTGTATCTAATGTAACCCAGGACTGTGCCTGAGTCAGCTGAAGGCCTTACGCTCCATAGCAGCAAACCAGGTGAAATTGCAGTATTGGGCAGTGTTAGAGAACCATTTCCTTACATTTCTGAAAATCTGACTACTGTATTATTGCCTGATACTGTGTCTGTAATGAGAGACATTTACAGACTCAGTTTATTATCCTTTAACCCTGTAATACCGGTTTGGGGGTGATTATTGGTTAATGGCCAAAGATAAGCAAAATACTTGGTTTTGCCTTCTGTTATTTATCTGTACCTGCAGATATAAAGAATGTATGCATTGCATAAAATGCCTGATTATATATATTTTTGTTGAATTTTGTATTAAAAACTTGTATAAAAGTTTTCTGGTATCTCACTGGTGACTGATTCACCAACACTGTCTGGCTGAGCTGGTGAGGCCTGGTTTGTGCTCCCAGCAGATGCTTACAGAGCTCTCTGAAGCCATGACAGTGTTGTAAACACGTGTGAGCTGCAAATCTGCTTATTTAAGCACCTCCATGAGCTGAGCTAAAAGCTGGGCTTGCCATGAGCCTGTTTCTGCAAGATCACAGTTCCAGCCCTGGCTCAGCAAGCAGGAGTTCCGTGTGGGGTCTTGCAGGAGAGGCTTTACTGAAGGGTCCCCTCAGGCTGTGCTCACCAAGAGCTCTGATTTGTGGGAGTGGAGGAAGAAAACAACATCCCAGCTCCCCCTTTCAGCACCTCTGAAAGCTGCTGCTCCCAGCTCTGCCTGCAGCAGTTCCTCTGTTTGCTCTAACCTTTCTCCCAGGACACAAATGATAGTGTTAGACCGAGTACACAAGCTTTCCTCATTAGTGAGGCTATTTATAATACTGTATCACGTTTACAGGCCTCTTCCTGCCATGGGGGGACACCACAAGGTGAGGCCTGATCCCCAACACCCCCAGGAGCTCCCAGTTGTGACCACAGCACAAACCTGGGCCCTTCAGCAGGGCCAGGCACAGGGCTGCTCCCAGCTGCTCTTCAGTAGCCACTGTCAGGGGGGAAGGAGAAAAGGGAACAAGCAAAGGACAACACCATGGAGCTGAGAAAAGCTCCATCCCCACGAGAACATCCAGGCTGGCCCTGAGGTGAGGGGCTCAGGATGCAGGGACAGGGGACAATGCCTGTGCCTGAGGCACTGCCTGCACTGGCCATCTGAAATGATGATGGAGAGAAGCAAATCCTAGAAAAAACTGGTGCTTCAGCCACAAGGAAGTGTCTGGAATGCTCTGAAAACTTTATTTTCCATACTCGTATATAGCATTTTAATTGAATCATGACTGAGTAACACTGCTAAGTCTTGTGTGGGGTTTGTTGTGTCAATGCTAGAATGAGGACTTCCATTGGAGCACTTTGGAAATAGGGAGGATGAACCCCATGACCTTTTCCTTATATATTACAATAGTCCCATAAAGGACAGAAGTTATGTAAGATCCCATGGGAAATGTGGTAGAGGTGTCAGGCAGAAACTGTTTACCCAAGTAATTATTTCAGCTCACCTGGGTAAGGCAAGCAGGGTTTCTGTGGGATGCTGGCTTCTGCACAAGGACAAGTTTGTTTTATAAACACTGCTCCACACCCAAATCCCACTGCAATGAGCTGGAACAGAAGAGCCCTAATTATTGATGACTGGAACCAAAAGAAAGCCAGAGTAAACTTCAGATAAGTCATGATAACACCGTCAGTTATCAGCAAGTTTATGCCTTGTGTAACCAGCTCATTCCAGACAGAAGTTCTGGGGCAGATACGATTTATTTCTAACATGAGATCAGAAGCTCCTGAATGCTCACTTTTATTACAGCTGGCTGAGTTCTTTGTTGCATCAAGGAGAAAAATATTTATTTATGGGCTCGAATAAGGGTTGCTACACTGGGGTTCCCTGACAGAAATCATAATCCCCTGTCCCTCTCTGAGCTCACTTCTCAGCCTACACAAACGTTCAAAAATTAAACTGAAATTATGGGGAAATCACCTTCTGGGGCAACTGCCCAGGAGCTGTTGGGCTGTTTTGATATTATTAATTATGACCAGCTCCTTGTGGTCACTGCAGAAGGAACAAGTCCAGAAGAAAGACTTAAAATATTGCTTCATCTTAATTGCATCAGAGGAAAGGAAAAAAAAACCCAAAAAATTCCAAGGTCCACTGCAGATAAGAGCAGTGAGAAGAGTTTGGGTAGCACTTTGATCCTGATGTGGCATGTCACAAGACAGATCTGTGTTTGCCCCAGTCCAGAGAGCTGTTGTGGTTTTTGTGAGGTCACTGGCACATCAGGAAAAGGAGCAGCTGAGAAAGTCCCCTCCCTGCCTCCCAACAGGTCTGTGACAGCCCCAAGGCCACCTGGCCTTGAGAGGGTTTGAACTTGCCAGGTGGTTTCCTTCACGCTGATCCCAAAGGTTCAGATAGTTCTGACACTCAAGGGAAGCAGCTACAATTGGCACAATCTGGGAACACACAGGAACTAGGGGGTGACGTGGTTCTTCTGTAATTGTATAATCTGCACTAAATCTGGCCTGCAGTTTGCCATTCTAATTGCTCTGACCTCAGTGCTCTCAGAGATGAATTTGATCTGCTGCCTAGAGAATCCTCTCCTGACTGCTCCAGCACAACATTACAAATAAAAATCTAATTAAACAGAGTCCATCCTGGCAATAATCTGAGCAACACCTGACCAGGCTCTAATGAAGCACATTCACATTAAAGGCTTGCAATAAAGCAAGGGGAGTTTGAGATACACACACATCTGTCTCTGTGGGTTGATGTGGGGGTGAGGCCTCCATCCATGTGTGCTTGTTATAACTCAGTGGTGAGTTTGTGTATAACCCAGCTCTCTGCCAGGGGTTACTCTGGAGCCTGGGAAAAGCTCAGTGCTTGCACAGTGACAATACTGCCCTGGAAAGGCAGCAACTGTGAGGGCATTTACCTCCTGGGGAAGGTACAAAGACCCCTTGGCATCCCCAGCTTTATTGACTGTGTCCACTGGATCATGAGACACTAGAGAAGCTGGAAGTGAACTGATCTGCTCACGGGTTTGTGTTTGGTGAAGAGCTGCCAGGATGGCACTTGGCCAAAACACAAGTGTTGTGGCTTCTGCTGGAACCCCTGAACACCAGCACAGCCCTGGCCAGTCACACACACACTGCAGGGTCAGTCAGTGCCCAGGGCAGGGTCAGGCTCTGCCCAGCACAGCCCAGAGCAGGGTCAGTCAGTGCCCAGAGCAGGGTCAGACAGTGCCCAGCACAGCCCAGGGCAGGGTCAGACAGTGCCCAGAGCAGGGTCAGACAGTGCCCAGCACAGCCCAGAGCAGGGTCAGACAGTGCCCAGCACAGCCCAGAGCAGGGTCAGGCTCTGCCCAGCACAGCCCAGAGCAGGGTCAGGCTCTGCCCAGCACAGCCCAGAGCAGGGTCAGGCTCTGCCCAGCAGCCTCACCCGTGTGAGGAAGGGGCTCTGTGCACCTCAGCTCCATCATCAAACACACAGGGCTCTATTCAAACAGAACTGCCACTGTCCACAGCATGGTACAAGGCCCAGATCAGGAGCTCTTCTGGCAGCAGACTGCAATAGAAACAAATTCAAGATGTCCATCTGTGTGGATGGAGAACTACTGAAATTACACTTTTCTTATAGAGTTCTTTGCCCAAGGAAACAAAGGCAGCCCCAGCCCCCAGACTCCCCTGGACAGGGATCCTCATGCATTGTCTGGGAAGACATTCTGTGCACTGTGGTGTGGTGAGAAGGGTTTCCTCTTTTTAGTATCACTTCCATCTACTAATTCGTAAGAAATATAGTGTTGAGGGTTTTTGTAGTCTATTTTTTTCTTGATTCCATAATAGTTCTTGGCTTCAACAGCAGAAATTATTAACTACTTGTTATTCAGAAACAAAGCAGTCTTCTGACTAACCAATTATCCTAAATCATACTTTAAACAAAACATAACTCAGTAGCATTTATGGAGAAATGTAAAGATAATAACACTTAGAATATTTATGGGAACCTGGAAATGTTTATCTTCATTTGTGCACTACAGTAGCATCCAAGCCTTTAATAAAGAAATCTCTCTAATCCAAACAACTCCTAAGTTAAACAGACAAAAGACAAAGCTGTGAACAGAAAACATAATCCCTCACTTAGAGGTAAATAAATGAGGCACAGAAAGGGATTCTAAAGAAAACTGTGGCCAACCTCAGGATCTGGTTTTCTGCCCTGATGTGGTCAGAAAGTCCCTTTGGCACAGGTTACTGTGCTTTCCAAACAAATGTTAAATGTCAATACAGTTCCTTATGGTCATTCTGCAGGGCCTGCTCCAGAGGCTTTCCTTCATTCAGCACAGAGGCAGTTCTGCTGCTGCCACCTTGATTTTCTCTGCTCTTTCAAACTCTGGTCTTGTGGATTCACACCAAGTGCCAAAGCTCTTAAATGTTCAATTTCCAGAGTAAAGTGGTCTGAGCTGAATCCCTTCTTGAAGTGAGAGGAGCAAAATTCCATTGTATTTCTAGAGAAACGTTTGAGAACAAGATCTCTCATTATTTCTGTACCACAATCCAGAGGTACCAAGGCACCACGTTGTTTTCACGGCCACAAGCCTTGACAGACTCAGCATCCCCAGGTGCCCGGGAGTGAGGTGTCCAGCCCTGACCCTGCGGGCATCTGACGGATTTTCACTGTGCCAAATGACCCCGGCTGTGCTGCTCCTGGAGAGATGGGGCTGGTTTGGCTTGTGGCTGTACCCTCGTGCCTGAACAGGAAGGCCTGGGAGGGCAGGAAGGGGAGGAAACCCAAGCCCCTTTCCCAAGCCCCAAATCCTTCCCCAAACCCCAAATCCCGGGGAAAGGCTCCGGGCCCGTGCGGGCACCTGCCGGCTGTGCAGCGCCCTCTGCCGGGCACGCGCGGCTCTGCACGCCTGGGCACGATCCCCATCCCATCCCATCCCATCCCAATCCCATCCCATCCCAATCCCATCCCCATCCCATCCTCATCCCATCCCATCCCCATCCCATCCCATCCCCATCCCATCCCCATCCCATCCCATCCCCATCCCATCCCCATCCCATCCCCATCCCATCCCCATCCCATCCCATCCCCATCCCATCCCATCCTCATCCCCATCCCATCCCCATCCCATCCCATCCCAACCCCATCCCCATCCCATCCCATCCCCATCCCATCCTCATCCCCATCCCATCCCCATCCCCATCCCCATCCCATCCCATCCCCATTCCTGCAGCACCTCCACTCTGCATCGTATCAGTCCTTTGTTTCCTGCTGCAGATCCAATTTGTCAGCTTTAGAGAAAGAAGATGAGCTGGATGGGATTTTGTGTCTCATCAGGGTGCTGTGCTCTCCTCAGTAAGAGGCGTTTGTGTACTCTGCAAACAACAGCAGCGAGCACAAAGGAGTTCTGCCCAGGCTGGGAGACAAACCTCGGACTTCTTTTGTTTCTCCTGCTTTAATTAGGAAAGAGCCAATGGATGAAACACAAGGAGTGCCAGAAAACCGAGTAAATGTAGCCTTTGATGTTTTCTTTCCCTGAACACACACCTCTGTCAGCTCTTTGGTCTCTCATCCCTTCAGGGGCTAAAGGTCAGAGGGGCCCCCTGTGAACTGCTGCCCTGGGAGAGGAAGAGGAAGGAAATGACAAATTAGCTCGGCTTTCTAGGCCTGTCTTGACACACTGGTGTGAGTCACCAGAGCTGAGGCAGGGCCTGCAGACTGGCACCTATCGGGGCTCGGTCTCCTCCTCTGACATCTGCAGCCCTGTTTCCCTGGGGCTGTGAACAACCCTGCAGCTCCTCGGTAGGGCTGCACTGCACAGTCCTTTCACTGGGAAATGGCAGCAGAGTTCCAGCTAAAGCTGCTTATTTTCATCACTTCTGGGAAGACCAGTCTGGCTCCAGGCTTAAGGATGAGTGGAAAAACTCCTTTTCCGAAAAGTAACGTGGAATTGCTTTCAGAAATTGTCCCAAACACAATGAAGCCACCAGTCAGCACTTCACAGCTTCCAGCTTCATAATAACTTTGTCACACATAGATGACATTTTGTTAAAGAATTGAGGTTTTGTTGCAATTTCAACATCCCGAAGTTTTGTTTTGCTCTCAGCCTTGCAAATGCCAATACGATCTCTCACTGCTCCAAAGCTCACAGCTCCTTTTCCAGCACAGCAGATGTGGGAAAGCTGGATTTAAAACACAGGTAACTTGATTCCAGTTCCACCTTTGCAATCATCTTCCTGTTTCACACAGCCTTAACCTCATGGTGCCTCAGTTCCCAGTATCTTATGCACAACCTGTTAAATACCTGTATGCTTTTTTTATTTTTTTCTGGAGTTCTGAAGAATTGCCTTGTTTTTTGTTATTAAAGTGAAATCTGAGGATTACATGAACCCATGTAACACCTGGCACTGAGGCTTTTAAGTAAAACCACTGCAGCATTGACTGCAGATGTGGAGCTCAGGGCTGTATCTCCCATTCTGACACCACCCTGCCCTGGACCACTGAGGAAACTGTCCAGCAGCTGCTGCAGGAACAATGGCTTTGTTGCTTTTCAGGGGATACCATCCCTTAGATTGTGGCATCAAACACTTCCCAGGGATGGAAAGTCACAGCTGTGGTAAGAAATGAGGAGTAGAACTGCTGGCAGGGTAGGAATGCAGGATTTCTTGGAACACTGCACTGATAACACCATGTTCCACCCCATGGTCATCACAGCCACACCTGGGACAAGGGGCCTCTTCCTTGCTGACAAATTGAGCTCAGGCTCAGAGCATCACGCCCAGCATTCATCTTTCAGCAGTCTCCTGAGGGGACACTGGCTTTGGGAGGGGCTGCACAGGGCAGTGCTCATGGCCAGGAAAGCAGCTCCAGGAATAGCAGGTAGGAAATGGTGCTGAGAGCCCACACGCAGCCCAAGGGCTATTCTTAGTGGAAGCCTAAACAGGAAATGTAACAGGGAGTGTTTCCAGACTTGTTTCTGTCACACAGATGAAGACAGTTCAGTGAGCAGAGCCTGAGTTTACAGTGTCACCTCAAACACCTGAGGTGCCAAAGAGGCTTTTTGGTGCAGGACAGGAAAATGCCTGAGACAGGGAGGGGACCTTGAGTGACTGCAGGGTGTGCACTGAGGGTCAGGGCAAACAGTGCCTGAGCACCTGTGCCTTGGACATTCTCACCTTTCATTCCTCCTGCACGTCACAACTCCCATGGCCTCGTTGATAACACACCTGAGCATCACCTGCTTTGACACCAGGACACCTTGGGGAGGTGGAGAAGTTCTGGAACACATTTGAAACACAGAGAACCTTACCCAGAGTCACACATGGAGTGACACACCAGAAATGTAAGCACAGCTTTGCTTGGTTAAAACTGCATGATGGAGGTGTGCATTTGCTTTAAACCCAAAAGAAATGAGGCTGCCTGCTGGAAAGAGAAGGCAGCATTTTAATGATGGCCTGTTTCTTAGCAAATGTGCTGAGTATTTGGTAACCCTTAACTTATTAATTCAGAAAAAGTATGAACAAAACCAGCAAAACTACTTAATCTACTAATAAAACGTCAAGACCTCTGTAAGACACTGCTCTCTTGTACTGCTTGGCCTTTTTATTGAGGCACAATAGTGGTCTCCACCATTTTCTTTATACTTAGAACTTTTGTTTCTGTTCTTGTGCTCAGGACTTGCTTGCTGGGCCAGAGAGACCTGCTGTGCCTGCTGGAGGTCAGTTTCTTTAAATAAAAAAGTAATCCAGATCAATGTGGGATTACAGGGCACAAAATCTCCTCATGGCTAAGCAGGGTCAGTGTTCTTGGATGGCAAAACTGCCCTGAAGTTTTGGTTTGCAATAAAATACCTGCTCCTTGCTGGCTGCTGTGTTCCCCTCCCAGCAATGAGCTGTCCCAGCACTGTTTGGGGTTGAACTCACCACCCCAGACCATGGTCCAGCCAAAGGGATGTGCCCCACATCTCCCAGGGTCCAGCAGGCACAGCTGGACTCAGCCTGAGCTCAGGAGGAGATGCAGCCCCAGGTGCTGAGCCCTACAGAAAATCTGGGGTTTTCTGGGCTGTGCACACAGGAAAATCCAGCCCTGTCCCCTCAGCACCAGCACTGTCCTCACTGCTGTTTGGGTTTCTGCTCACAGGAGCCAACTTCTAGTGTTGTGGCAAAAGGTTAGATCTTGTCTGTGTTCAAAGAAATTGTGAGGGAATCCTCACTGTGTACTCAAGGCCAAATCCAGAGTTAAGCTGAGCCAGTGACTTACAGGGGGAGGCAAATCTTGTTCTGAAATTGCCCCAGCACACATAACAAACACCTTCAATTTTAGGTCTCTGTTAGGATGCTTTGTCATCATAAATCCCCTTTCCTGCATCTTATTGTTTTTCCCTATTTATTTTTATCTGCCATGAAATTATCATTACCAAGAGGAGCTATTTTAATGGTGCGACAGAAGCAGGAACATGTTGCTCAGACTGAGGCTCAGCAGAGGCACTGTTAAGGAAAGTGCTCAGAACACACTTCAGGATTCCCATCAGGATTCCCCAGCACTGCCATGGAGGGGGGTTAACTGCAGGATCCCCCGGGGGGGTGGCACAGATCCCTGGCTCCACAGGAAAGGAGGGATGCCAGGAGTGCCTGGGGGTCTGTCCACAGGACAAGTGTCCACTGGGGCTGCTGAATGACACATCTGCCTGCTACAAATAGACTCCTGCATGTGCTGACAGCTGGCCACCAGCCTGAAGTGACTTCAAAGAGCTGAGCTGGGCCCAAGAGGTCCAACATCCTCTTCCTCTGAGCTCCCACAACACCTGGGCTGGAGCAGCAGCCACCCCCACCAGCTCCTTTACAGAACAGAGATGCTGTGACCTACACAACAAGGGCTGCAGGCAAAGCTGTGCCAAGAACATCAAAGTCATTTTTTACTGGCAATTGAACCTTTGAGGAAAGTAGGATACTGCAATGCAGGACATTAGCAACGATTTTAGAATAGCTGCGTTTAAAATAAAAATAACAACTTCAACAACAGGAAACAAGGAAGGGAAATACCTGAAACTGAAGTTCTCCAGCAGAGACCATGTTAGTGCACAGGACTCCAGAGATAAGACCCGATTCTGTAAAACAGCCACCTGAAACAGTATTTAATCAGGGATTGTTACTGTGGAGTTGGGATGGTCTGAGGTCACGGCCCACATTCACCTCCTCATTTCAGCTCTTGGCAGGGCTGGGCTGGGGAGGTGGAAGGACAGGTACCATTCCCTTCAGGCTGCTCTCAATCACCAGGAATGTATTTAATTTCAACCAGAAACCATACACACTCTCCCAAGCTGTGAGAGAAAGTAGATTTAACAAAGATTTATGCAGTGAGTCTGTTAAGAAACTATACACACGTCTGCTATTTTATAACACACACAAGGATGGGTTTTAAATGTTTTGGGGCAAGAATAATTTTCTTATTCTGGATCTGTCCCTAAATACATTCCTCAGTGATTCAAACAGTGGGGAGGCAGACCACGACTGAGGCTCCCAGGGCAAAGCCATGAATAAATGCATAGCACAATGAAGAGCAGAATATTTAGGTTTATAAATGATGGGTCCACAGGAGATGCAAGAGGCTTGTGTAAGCAGGACTCAGTGTGAGGAGAGCAGCTTGCATTGGCTCCCTGTGTCCCTAGACACGAGGGGCAAGAGGACAGGGAGCACAAGGGGCTGGGTCTCAGCGTGGTTATTCTCTGCTGTTATTCTCCAGATTGCTCTTGATTTATGTGCATCAAAAGCATGCAGGTCCCTTACCTGTGCTGGCTCAGCTAAGGAGCAGAAGGGTCTGTCTCTGGGCTGTTTTACAGAAATCACACCCGCGGCCGCACCACTCCCTCTCCTGCAGGCGGCGGCTCGGAGCGGGAGCGCACCAGCGTGTGAAGTCAATCTAACGAAAGTTAATCTAACGAAAACAGCTGTCTCCGGCAGGATTACCGATTTCCATTGCCGGGGATGCTCCGCAGCTCCCGTAGGAGCCCCGGCCCCGCTCCCCGGCCCGGCCCGGCGGCTGCAGAGGGCACCAGAGCGCCGGGCAGGGAGAGCCCGCTGTGCGGGGACCGGGGACAGCCCCGCGCCCGCCGGGGAGAGCCGGGCAGCCTCTGGGGAGCCCCCCCGGGGCTGGTACGGAGCCCCCAGGGCTGGTACAGGTACCCCGAGCCCCCCACGGAGCCCCCAGGGCTAGTACAGGTACCCCAAGCCTGTCACGGAGCCCCCAGGGTACCCCGACCCCGTGGGGGCCCCCAGGGTACCCCGAGCCCCCCACGGAGCCCCCAGGGCTGCTGATGCAGGTACCCCCCTACCACGGGGAGACCCCCAGGGCTGGTGTGGGGTCCCCCGAGCCCCCCAGGGAGCCCCCAGCGCTGTTACAAAACGCTGCCCCGGGCTGAGCCCATCTGGCACGGCGAGGCTGCGGTGGCAGAGGCGGTGCGCGGTGCCAGGAGCAGAGCGGGGATTTACAGCCCCGGGGGACCGGCCGCATCTGGGTACTGGCCGCAGGCCAGAGCGAGCAGCAATAAACACGTTGGCCCAACCGGCTCCGTTTCTTACTTAATTTCCCGGATTGGGAGAAAATGCAGAATTGCACAATGTTCCTGGGCAGCTGTTTTCTCCCTCTTGTGTCACCTCAAGGCATTAGGGGATGTCACTGAAAGTGAACATGAAATGCTGAGTTTCAGGTGAGACCAAATCCTTTAGCTCCTGACAAATTCAGGGGGTCTCTGTCCCTCCCTGGCTCACTGGAGGATACTCTGCATGTAACAGGGGGAGAATGGCATAAAAAGCACGCCTTGGTTCGGGCAGAAACAACATTGGTTTAGAGACAAGTCAGCTGGGAGTTTTTGCAAGACTTTATGAGGCACTGGATGAGGTCCACAGGGAACAGGAAATAAGCACTACTGTAACATCAGTGCTCCGTGTTTGCAGCCTTCACTGTGAATCTGCTCTGAAACTCCTCTTACAGCACAGAAATGTTCACACTCCTTTATCCCAGAGTCTTTAAACAGTCCCATTCTGTGCAAAAAAATGGTGACCATTTTACTGTGATTTCCGAGTGGTGAGAGCTCAGCCAGGCACAACCCAAACATGTCAAAATGTCAATTTTTTACCTGAGTTTAGCAGACGCGATCGTTCATTCCCAGTGACAGAAAAGCACTGCATTTTCCCTATGACCTCATCATTGCTCTCTTCCTGCCATCACTCCAGAACAGTTACCTGAGTAACTGGATAAGCCCTCCAGGGCCGGGTTGCTGAGGTTTAGTTTTCCCCCTTTTAAATCGGTGAGAACTCCATTGTTGCTACAGATAAGCGGCCATTTGGGGTTATTTGAGTGCAAACTGCAGATAAGAGAGTGTCTCCTGAAGGCTTTTGTTGTCTCTTTTTTGCCAGTGGCTTTTTGTTTCTCCTATCTTTGTGTGTAAGTTCTCTGAGGTTGTTCTGTGTGCGAGGGAAAGTACAGCGATCACAACTTGCTTCCACAAGTGGTTGGGGAATCTGTGCTGCCCCTGGGACTCCCGGCCTCACTTTGCAAGCCTCACTTCCATGCCTGAGCTGGCACAACCCTCCCACTGCAGCAACCCAGCCCTTCCCAGAGCTCCTGCAGACAGGGCTGGACGCTGGGCAGGTCCTTTACTGGCAAAAGCTTCTCTGCTAAAAATGTCTGGGCACCAGCATCCTTCCATGAGGAAAATGGTTCCAGCTTTAAGAGCCCGGGAAAATGCCGATTCTATGAGCTTATAGCAAGATCCATGGGAACAGAGCCCTTCACCTTCTGAGGGCTGAAGTAAATGGATATGGAGTCCGGGATTTGGCAAAGATAAAAGGGATTCGGTTTCAGTTATAAGAGTGAATAGGACTGCAAGCTGGAGAGAAAGTTTTAGCCAGACAGCCAGGACTGATCCAGCAGGTTCTGATTCCCAGGATTCAGCCTTGTAGCAGCCATTGCACTCATGAGTGCCAAAGGCCATTAGAATTTATCAACTGATACATATCTTCCACAGCCCAGGTCAGGAGCATTTAATGTGTCTAATCACCTGGTTTTTTCCTCTTTGCCAAATAATTCCAATCACAAAACCGGTATGAAGAGCTGACCTACAAACATTGTTTCCATGTGCAGATAAGCTTCTGTTGGAGCTGCAGCACAATACTCTGCCTTTCATCTCAGTTTTTGCAGCTCTCGAGAGCAGCGGGGAGGTGTCATGACCATCCAGCACACATCTGGAGAGCCCAGGTCAGAGCCCGGTGTGACATCCTGCCTGCATTCCTGCTCTTTGCTATCACAGCCCCAGGTAACAATCACAGGGGAGTGCCCAGTCATGTGAGGGATGAGCCAGTCCAGCCTGTTTCCTGATTTTCATGGTCAACGATTTCTTGTATCATTCCACACTTGCAGAGCATTTCCCAGATGGAACAGCCGCAGTCCACTTTTCAGCTCTGCCAGGAGCCCACAGCTTCAGGCAGACACTTTCCTCCCTGCCTTTCCCAGCTCCTGCAGGACTGTGAACAGCATTCATGTCCAAAGGAAAGTTTGGAGCTTGTCTACCAGGGCTTGCCCCCAGAAAGTATTCTACATAGGAGTCATCATGATAAATCACTCCTAATAAAATAACCAGCCCTCTCCAAAACCTTGTGAAAGAGGCATTTAGGTAAGTTCTCTCAGCCCCAGTTTACAAGGAGATCACCTGTGGGACATGCCCAGAGCTACATGTGGCACACAAGGAGGAGGCAGCCAGCTCTGCCTTCCTTTCCTGGTGAGTACTGTCCTCTCCAGAGCACACTGTCTCCAAACCCAGCCTTTGGCAGCCTCACTCTCCTCAGAGCCCTCTTTTCTTCACCTTTCTACATGGCAGATTTTGCTTCTTTAACAAGCAGGAAGAGGCACCTGAGTTGCACTGGGCTCTGAGGGGCCCACCCTTGTTTCAGGTTACTGCACCACTTATTAACCCTGCCTTGCATTTTGGTGGGGTTGTCTAGGGTGACCACTTCATCCTAGAAAATAGACACCCTGGGGGAAAAAAAAGTCCAAACTTAGCAGGTGTTTACTATTTCTGCATTTCCTGGTAGTCTGGCTATTTCTTCTTGTGGTATATTTTCGATTTCTATGCATGTAACTACCACAATCCACATACCTTAGAAGCACCTGTTAAAAGGAAAGGGTTAAATACAAACACCGTGTGCAGCAGATGTGCATCGGGATGACTTTGCTCAGTGTTACTCCTCTCCATTATTCACAAGCTCCTACCAGACTGCTCTCAGCAGGAATTAAAGGAAGAAAGGAAACAAGAACCAAAGTCAGGTTTCCCTGGCAGCACAGTTTATGTGCCTTCCTAATGTGCTGCTTTATCTGTCTAACAGAATAGCAATAGCTGCTGCAGAAGAGAAAAATAAATTATGCCCTAATTAGGCACTTCTTGGTAGCTTTTCTAGTGTCCTCAGGGAGGCAAGGCTGTGTCATTCTAACTCCATCCATTTAGGAGAAAACCCCATGTACACTTAGAACCTTGGAGCCTTGGGAATACTCTGGAAGCACACAAGCCCCTGGCACACCCAGCACACTGCAGTCCATGAGGGATTTTTCATTTGCCCAAATGCACCCTCTGTGTTCTTTTCTCAGCTCAGCTGCTAATGCATAACTTTACTTTTCCTTCCCCTCTGTAATTCCCAATTGGTTCTCTGGGAGCAAAGCTGCTCTGCTTGGGAATGTCAGATTGTGCTGACTGCAAGAGCCTGGATAACCTGACTGAGGAAATCAGCTCCAAACAAAGCATTTCTAATGGGAAAGCCATTGCTGGGAACCTTTCTTTGGTGTCTGATCAGCAATGAGTTCATGCTACAGCTTGGCACTTCCATCACAAGATTATTTTCCCCAATCAGGTAGGGATTTAATTACCACTAATACCTTTACCCTTCTATGACATTTGTCTGTAATAAACAAATCCTTTATTAGGGAGTCACAGAAGCTGCCTCACTGTGTATTTTCCTGCAGGCAGGCAGCACAGCATGTGGAGCAGAACTCTGTGTGCCCCAGCTCCGTGCTGGGAGCACAGCCCTCCCCTACCTGCACACCTCATGCCCTAAGACAGTCACTGGACATCTAGGACAGCCAACAACTGCTGAAATTCTACTGACATCTCATTTTTTAACAGAGATGTAGAATGGAAAAGGATCACATGGGTTCTTTCATAGCTTGAACATCTACATAAAATTATTAGCAACTCTTAACATTCTGATTATCCTTCATGAAAATACTTGGATGCTTGTGGGTTTGATATTTCTGGTTCCCCGTTTTAAATGTGAATTGTTTGGGGTAAATTAGTGTTTATAGTTTGAGGAGAGATGTTTTGTTTCAGGTTTTGGTAAAAGACAGGCAATAAATTGAACGAGGCTCTTGAATTTGGAGGGGTTTGCAAAGGGGGTTCATGGATGGATGGGAGCTGGAGGATTTATCAAATAGCTCTGACCACAGTCTCATCAAAGGAGCACCACATGAAGTCCAGTATTCTTAGTTCTGACTTCACTAAGCTCAGTGAATATGTGGAGTAACTTCACTAAACCCATGGATTCAGGTTTTATTATGTCCATTGTAATGGGCAAAATCTGACCTTTTGGAAAGGGTTCTGGGAAGTGCAGATGTGGATCACATCGACCCCTTTCATCTCCCAAGTTTAATTCCTCAGTGCTCTCTATGGCTTAAACAGACATGTCAGACAGAGGAAACCTTCTCATCTCTGGTTCATGGGGGAGGCAGGCAGACATGATTTGCCCATGGCTATACTTTCTAACAGAGCCAGGAACTGAACCAGACTGGTCCAGTCTCAACGTCTCAACCACAGGGTCATCATTCCCTGCCTTGAAATGGTTTCTGTAATCATGCACTGAAGTAGGGATATGGATTTCAAACTAACTCTGTGCTTATGCAACTTTCTGAATACACTTTCCTGCATGGAGCCCATGTTATGATCAAGCACTATGGTCTTGTCAGGCCTTATTCCCCCTCAGAACCAATGGGACCTGGAGCCTTTGCATGGCAGAAGTGACAGTCAGGGCCACCTGCCTATTCCTCAGCTGCTGAATTCTCCCATTTTGCAAGAGTAAAACATACAAGCTACTGGATCAGGGAAGACTAAACTCAACTATGAGGGAAAGTGGTAAGGGTTTACTTTGTCCTTTCCTGTCCATTTTTCTGCCATGAATGCAGAAGGTTTCCTATTTGGTGCTGTGGGGTAAGAGCCAGAATTTTCAAAACTTTGGCTCGGCTCCTGCCAGCATTCATGTTCTCTTATCTTGCTTCCGGTGCAAACTATTTCCAGAGATGGTGCTATTGAGAGAGTCAGTGACTGTGATGGAAAGTGAGGAAGAAGAGTGAGCAGAAAATCAGAAAATCTTGGCCAAGAAGTGGCCAAGACCATTCTCTCCTCAGACACCCTCAGCAAGATCAGGGTGTGCACTGGTGCAGAACTGGGGCAGCTGAGCCCCAGCATGCTGGCAGCTCATTTCAAAATGTGAAACTCAAGTCAACAGTTATTGTAAAACTTATGCCCATTGGATTTCATAAAGACTTTTGCTGAGTTTGACATGTGGCTCACTATTTTCTCTGGCATCATCAGAAAAAGGTTTATCTGCCTGTGCATTTGTTCTTGGTGGGTAGTTTGGGCAGCAACTATCCCTGTGTGAGAAGTTAAGCACACACATGAAGCCCTGAGCCCCCCTTTAAAGGAAGATTTGCACAGTCCTGCACAGACAGTTTGGGCTACCATACTCCTCACACTCATGCAATGGATGCTATTAGCTGGTTAATTAATAGGTGCAGTAAATAGCTTATATATTGTATGAGTGCCATAATCCATGACTGAACTGTACGTAGAGTTCAAGCAGGGATTAGGACAGTCCATGCCCTTAAGGGTGAGGTGACTTTCGAGAGAAAAAAAATAAGTTAGAAATATGTCTTTGCTGAGAACCAAGGTGAACAGAAACAGCCTAAAGGTATTTTAAGGACATCTCTTTTTATGTCTCCTTCACCTGACAAACTCCAGTTGGAGCAAAATCGTTTACTATTTATAAACACACCATCAAGGGAAGACTCCTGGTACAAGTGTCTAGTGACTGTCCACACCCTCATGGGATGGGAGCATCATTCTGTGAATATGAACAGAACCTTGCTGGCATCTCTTCATGCCAACACAGTCAAGGCAACAAAAATTTGCAACTCTCAAGTGCTCACAAATCAAGACACAAACCTCCTTTATGTCACAATTTGGCCTACAAGTTGTCAGAGAATAATAGGGGGTAGGTTTTTCTTTCTTTGACTTCAGAGCTAAGACTGCAGATTCTTCCTGCTGCTTTTGTTTTCTTTGTAGTCTGACTTGCTCTCTCCCTCTAGGCTTTGTTTTAAAAAGCTGCAATTGTCCAGTGGATGCTCAGTCCCAGTTTCTCTGTGCCCTTCAATATTTTCCTCCTAAACTTGAATCTCAAGCCATTGGCTACCTTGAGACCTGACCCAGTTTTGCACAGCATGGCACACAGAACCCTTGTTCCTGGGCCTGACACTGACTTGAACAGAGCTCTGCACACAGCTTGTCTCGCAGCTGTGGTCTCTGGAATACAGAATGAAAGGAAAGGGTTAAGTTTTTAACTAGTTCTGAAAAATAGGGTGTCACTGTGAGGCAGAATTAAAATGAGAATGAATCCAGACTGCAGTTCTTTAGGATACACAGTGTTTTCTATAGATCTCATTTTGCATCTTCCCTTCAAAATCCCACTCTGTCTTTAACATATATTACAAGTATTATATTGTTCTACAGAATTCTCATTAGGCATAATTAAGTAACGTCATGAGATCTAGTAGATCAGAAACCAAAACTCTCCCTTTAAATATGATTCTCTCCTAAACAACTTAGCACTACTGTAATCACTGTAGAACAAAGAAAAACTGCCAGACCCTAATCAGCACACAGCAGGGATGGGTCACGGACACGTTTATCTTCCTTCTCACAAGCCTCCCCTGGATAAAGGAAATGCCCTAATACTCAAGGCATCTTGGACACCAGATGGCTGATTATTGGACATTTTATGGAGAGGAAGGAAGTAAAGAGAAACGGCCTGAGTTTTCATGGTGCTGTCGGGATAGGGGAAAGGAGGGTGGAACAAGGACTTAATCCAAAATTACTGACTGGGAAGACACTGATTTCAAAGGACTTTGGATCGGAAGGAACAAAGGATCTGTGTTTGCTTTTCCTTCTGCAGATTAATTCTCAACTCATCAAGAGCAAGAATGACTGATGGCTGAATAAAATGCCCTTTCTATTATCATCACGCTAAGGACTTCCTGCTGAGCCCTTTTTTTTTTTTTTTTTTTTTTAGGGGACAGGTTTAGGTTTCTAAATATTCTTCATAATGTTGCAAGCTTTCTTTAGACTGTCTGCAAGCTTTTCACAGACCTGGTTTCCAAGAGCCTGACTCAGTAGAGCAGGAGCAGGCTGTGAGGCCAGGAGAAATGGCAGAACACACAGGCAGAATTCCATCTCCAATGAAAGAATGGCACAGACAATGCCCCTCAGACGCATCAAGGCAGTCCCTCCACTCATATCCTTTGGCCCAGCCTCTTTTACAGTGTCCCAATGTTTAGAAACATATAGGAATCAGCTCCTTCCATTTTATCCATGGCAGAGTTCATGCAGCTCTCCTAAAACAGAGCTGTCAGTGCACGCAGGCTCTTCCCAGGGACTACTGTACAACTGAGCTACAAGACACGCACCAGAATGCTTTTGAAAGAGATATTTCCGGGATGTTTCACAAGTGGAAGATGGCAATAGATCCTCCCAGGTCCTGCCATGCCCAGCAGAGGGACACAGCTACATCAAACGTGCAGATGGATCTTGGGAAGAATGAGGATATTGGGTCCAGAGGTCTGTGGTGCTGCTCCTCCCATGGAAAGGGATGTGGATTATCCAGCAGACCCTGTTGGTCCCAGGACAGCCTTCCTGCTAGGTATGTCATGAGAGACATAATGTTCTGCTTGGGAAGCGGCTGTGGTCACCCCACTTGTGTTGCAGAACTGGAAAGGAGGCCTCCCACAGAACAGGACAAGAGCTGGTGGTAAAATCTCCACACAGAAGTGGCTGCACCAGGAGAAGTTTGGCTTGTTTTTTTTTTCCTTTTACCAGAAGAAGTGGCATTGATGGAGAGCTGCCAACAGACAAAGGGCACGGGGGTGGGAGGAGTTTGTCCTCATTTTGCTAATCAGCATAACTGGGTTGGCCAAAGCCCGGCTCAGGAGAAGCCCCGGGCGGGGCGTGCGCGGCACAGCCGGGCCGGGGCTGTCCCCAAGGGCTGTCACATCAAACGGGTCCCAGCGCTCGGCAATAATGGCAGCAGATGATTAACCCGCCCAGCTCCTCGCCTTTATTTAAACACCAAGAAAGGGCTCTGGGGAAAGAAGCTAATAGCCATGTGGAGTCCCGGCTCCAGAAACATAATGATGGACCTGCAGCCTTTTCTCACCCAGATGAAAGAGGGGCTGTTGTGCTGCAGTTCACAGCGCGCTAATGACAAACACAACTAAAACCTTCAGCCTGTTTCAGACTCAGGCCTGTAATCTCCTTATGCAATACACTTGACAAAGCTCTCTTGTGGAATATGAGCCTGCTTTTTCCACCACAGTATATGCCCCCTCCCTCACCACACTGCGTGCTACATGACTTGATTCATTTAATTATTTATTAATTATTTTTACTCTGAGAGCGCTTAACAAAATAAACAGGTTATTTTGCTGCAAATAAATCAAACATCAGGAAACTCTGCTCGCAGGGACCTGCCTGTCTGAGGGGAAGAGCAGCAGCTCACCTGCTGCAGTGTTCCGAGAGGTAAAGCTGCCTAATTATTTTTTATTATCCCCGCGTTGTTTAGTTAACCAAATATTTGTCTTTTTGCCTCAGACGCATATCTAATGCCAATATACAAATTGCACAAGGGGATTATGCCAGCATGAGTCAATCTAGGGTGTGTTTATCCTTGGAGAGACATAAGCCTCTGTTTCTAAAGGCGGGTGTTTCTTATCCTTGTTAGACCTATGAATATCTTTCGCCAACAAAATTTGTCACTTTTCACTGTTGGCACGTCTGCTGCTAGAACAAACCTCACGGGCTGGCGGGGCTCCAAGTGGGGTGGGGGCTAAAGCCTCTGGGCCTGTCATTATTGAGTATTTATATTACAGCAGAGCTCAGAGGCTTCTCGCTGAGATTCAGGCGTTGCCGTGCAAGCAGAGTAAAAGACTCTTCCTGCCCCAAACAGTTTATAGTCTAAACAGAAGTGACTGGTGATAAATAGCAGACAAAAAGGCAGCGCTATTGCGACACAGCTAATGCTAAAGAAAGACTGCAAACCCCATGAGATTACTCTAAAAATAAATGTTGGGGGGTTTATTTGTTTTATAGACAACTAAAATTCTTACGTTCTTAAAGCTAGAAAGTTTCTGGTTGCTGTAACAGCTGCAACACTTGTTTACTGATGTGAGTCCAGAAGGTAAGATGAGCACATCAATCCTCCTCTCAGTCCCATCTCAAGGTTTCTTTCTGTTGAAGGGGAAGTGAGCAGGGGGTTGCTGGTGCTTAGCTGCCAGCTGGGGTTAAACCACAACAGCTGTCCACAGAAAACACTGAGTGAAGCTACACACCACTTTCGTGTGCCTTCCACTTGTGGGGCCGAAATGCCCTTAACATTGCCCAAACACAACTGTTTTCCCCACCCATGATAATTCTTTTTTTTTAAAGAAAAGGAGTAGTGTTTAATTTTCACATCTTTTCCTCCATTGTCAGCACACAGTTCATTAACCAGGATCTATCCCAGACTCACTGGGATCCACCAGTATCAAACCTGTGGATTTGCTGCTCCATGCCTTGCATTTCACTGTGCCATTTGACACAGCTGAACAGGAAAAAAAAAATCCACAGAAGAAGAGGACCTACACTAAAATTTTTCCTTAAAGGTGCAAGTCATATCTTATTCTTGTGTAAACTGGTTTGGCTCAGTTGCAGGCAATGGAGATGTCTGAACTGGGTGCTGGTGAGGATTTGTTCTGGGAACACCATCTCACCATCCTCACTTTCTCTGTATATCCTAAGAAGAATATCCAGCAGCATGTCTAAAAATAGGACTTAAGTTTCTCAGCTTCCCAGCAGAGGAGCATGCCAGAGCTACTGTGTGTTCCTGTGCTGTGCCGGGGAGAGGAATACTCCTATGGCTGTGTAGGAGGAAGCCTTTGAGGGGAAAATCACCGATAATAAAGGCGTCTTTTATCTGAAACACCTAACATTTCAGCTCTTCAAATCCCAACACTGCATTTTCTTAAAACAGGTCTCTATTATGTGTTAAACACATCAAATAGAGTAATTCAGTCTCATCATCTAAATTCAGTGTTGTGATAGCTGAATGAAATTGGGGCAAGCCAGCTAAAAAGGTAATAGAGGCTTTTCATACAGGCAGCATGTGAAATGCATCAGTGCTTTTCTTTCTCCAGGAACAAAGAAAAGTTCTTTTTCCCCAGTGAGCTGATGTCATTGAGTCCAAGAGCATTGCTACAGTCCAGGACTTCCAGGAGTGCTTTAAAAGGTTTGGGCTTCATTGAGGTAGCTGGAACCTGATCTGTGTGGGCAAGAGAGATGGGGGCAGTGGGGAAGAGAAATCCCCTCAATCCTTAGGCCAGTGGCTTAACCACGGATTTAGTAGTTTTCTCTGATCCAGTTCAGAATTCCACATTTTATTGTTGTTTTCAAAACTATTGTTTTTTGACACAGTGGCAAAAAAGGCCACTGTACAATTCGCATTGGAATGAAGTTGACAATGTGGGTACGGTTCACTCAATTAAAAAAAAAAAAAAAGGCAGTTGTTTCACTCTAGAGAATGCAGCTCTTATATCCACCCTATGTAAACCTGGCATTTAAAGAAAAATTCCAACAGGTGCATCAAAAAACATGTAAAACATGAAATATGTCCCTTCTTGAAATCTTTGGGAAAAGAGTACATCCAGTGTGCTCACATGGCCCTTCTAGCTCAGCCCAGCCATGGCATTTCTCTTTCCAAACCCTCTGATAAACAGTGCTTTACCCCATCTCCTTATAGCCAGAGAGCTGTGGTTTCAGACAGCTCAAACTACAGGACTGCACACCCAGCCTGTGCTGTGAGAGCAGCCTGAGCTGCTGGGAAGGCGCCAGCCCTGCAACCTGCGGGGCAGCAGCAACAGCAGCAGCAGCGATGGCGGGCAGGGATGGAAGCACAGGCAGTGTTTAGTCAGCACATTTTTCCCGCAGGCCCAAGGGCAGCCCTGTGTGCCGGGACTGGAATGCTGCCCACGGATGGCAGCCGGGTAATGAGGCCGGCACTCCCAGCACACAAACACTGCAGGGAATGCCAAGTATCCTGTGATGCACGGCCCACCAGTTTCCTAGGTTGCTTTTCTTATGCAACGCGCTCGGCCTCTTGTCTGTAAGCAAATGGATATTCTCAGGTGGGTATGCAGAGAATGCCTGCAAGAACAATATCATGCTAATAACATTCCCACAGTCACCTGTGTTTGAGGATTTCAACCCCTCAGAGTCCTAAAACAAAAATTTCCAGTGCTAAACTTCCAGTGCTTCTGAGAGCAGACAGGGTAGATAAAGGCTTTTTCACAAGGTCAGAAATATGGAGGTAATAAGCAAAGTTACTTTCCCAAAACCACAGGACTCATCAGATGGCAAACTAATTAAACCCTAATCCAGCAAAGCCCTTATTGCGTATGAAATTTACAGCATGTGAATAATGACAATGAAATCAAAATACTTAACCTGACCCACATTCTTAAGAAAATTACTAAACAGCATATGCCACACTACTTGATGCAAATCCACACAAACTAATGTGGATACCAGTATTTATCTAACCATGAGAAAAACAGCTCAGTGTCAGCTGCTTTGCCCTGCTCCACTGCCTCATGTCCTAAATTCACAGATTCTTTTTTTATTAATTTTTTTTTTTAGGAATTTCCCGTCCGTATTGCCACGCGTGGCTCAGATGTCATTTAAGCTTTTAAAACCTGGTATCAATTTAGTGCAAATTAAGGAGGCTGCCTTCTCCTGTCAGTAAGGTACAAGCTAACTGCCTCTCTGGATCCCTCATGTCAGATGAACAGCCCCAATTCTAATAATTGGGAGATGAGTGGTTTTCCTGCACTGACAGCTCAGCTCTGTGCAGGTCCATCACACAGGCTGGGCTATGAATTCAAATGTCCTGCAGTTACCTGGAGTGTTTTCCTCACATCTCCATTGTGGAAGCTGAACCCACAGCGATTCCACAGGGCCAGTCATGAAGGTCCCTCCTCCTCATGATGTGGATGAGCCCACACGCCTATCGCAGTCAAAGCTTATATTCGCTGAAATATGTTTATCCTAATGCCCGCTCACAGCTCCCCTGGGCTGGGAATGCCCTGCCCCGGCCCTGCTGCCCCTCCAGGGGCGCCGAGGGGAGCAGAGCCGAGCGCGGGCTCGTCGGGGAGACATGCGAGCCCTGACATGGCTGAGGGGAGCCTGAGGGGAGCCTGAGGGGAGGCTGAGGGGCGGCTGAGGGGAGCCTGAGGGGCCGGGCGGGCACGGAGAGGGGAGAGGGAGACGGAGAAGGGGGAACTGAGGGGCGAGGCGGGAAATTAGGGGTGAAGGAGACGCTGAGGGGTGAGGTGGGCAGTGAGGGGTGAGGGACACGCTGAGAAGTCAGGGACACAATGAGGGGTGAGAGTCAGGCTGAGGGGTGAGGAGGGAAATGAGGGGCGAGGGACACGCTGAGAGTGAGGCAGGCACTGAGGGGCGAGGCGGGAAATGAGGGGTAAGGGACACGCTGAGAAGTAAGGGACACAATGAAGGGTGAGGTGGGATATGAGGGGTGAGGGACATGCTGAGGGTGAGGCGGGCACTGAGGGGTGACAGACACACGCCGAGGGGCTCGGTGGGCACTGAGCGGTGCCGGACACACGCTGAGGGGTGAGGTGGGATATGAAGGGTCACGGACACACACTGAGGGGCTCGGTGGGCTATGCGCGGTGCCGGACACACGCCGAGGGAGCGCCTCGGGGCGCGGCGGGCGCGGAGGGCGGCGCTGAGGGCGGGGGCGGAGCGGGCGCTGGCGGGGCCCGGCGGCCGCGCATGTACCGCGCGGTGATTGCCCGGCGAGCGCGGCGGGGCGGGCCGGGCCGAGCCGCCTCCCTCCCTCTTTTCCTCCCTCCCTCCCTCCCTCCCTCCAGCGCTCCCCCGCCGCCGCCGCCTCGCCTCCCGGCCTCCCTGATGCCGAGGGATGGATAGAGCGGCTGCCCTGCGAGCCGCCGGCATGCTGGAGAGGAAGGAGCGCAGCGGCGGCGAGGCGGCGGGGCCGCGGGGCTTGCCGGCCGTGCGGAGCACGCTGCAGCAGTGCGGGCTGCTGCAGGACCTCATCGACATCTCGCTCTCCAACCTGCGCGGGCTCCGCACCAAGTGCGCCGCGTCCAACGACCTCACGCAGCAGGAGATCCGCACGCTGGAGGTACGGCACGGCACGGCACGGCACGGGCTGGGCGGCCGCGGCGGGGCCGCGCTGCCTCCCCTGCCCCGCACGGCCGGGGCCGGGCCTGCCGCTGCCCGCCGCGCTGTCCCCTCCGCACCGCGGCCGCGCCCGCTCCTGCTCCCGCGGGCTGTCGGCGGGGACAGCGGCGTCCCGGCTGTCAGCGGGCTGGGCGCTGCCCGGGGAAGGCGCGGACAGGTGCGGGGCAGCCCCGCCGGGCTCCGGGCTGTGGGGCGGGAGCGCGGGAGCTCGGCCGCGCCCCGGGGCCTGTGCCGGCCGCCCGTGTCCCTGCCGAGCGGGATGCGGTGCGAGGCGCCGAGCAAAGGTGACTCCAGGCTCCCTGGCGGGAGGTGTGTCCTCGCACCGCTGTCCGGGCGAGCTGGGAAAACTCTCCTTTCGCCTCGGTGTTTGCTCCTGATGGTTCCCTGCCCTCTGCTCCAGGCCTGTCTCTCTATCCCTGGCTCAGTTTCACTGATCTAATCTGGTTCTGCTTTCCCCTCTGTTGCTGTGGTTCAAACAGCGTCGTGGGCCGGGCTGGAGAGATGTTCTGGTGTTTAGAAAGATTAAATTCTTCAACCACAACACATGTGATGCTCTAAAAGAAGAGATGGATCTGTACAAAAGTCTGTATAAGTATATAGAAAAGGAAAATAGATATATTTTTCCTTAGTTCATTTGACCTTTAGATGCTTAAATAACGTTTCCTTTTACCTTCTGTGTAGGTAGTTTTGCTCTAAACAAGCAATCCCCTCCTGTCCCCTTCTTTGGTTCAAGTTTGATGTAAATGCTAATGCTCCTCTTTCTACCTGGTGCTGGAGACTGGAGCTGGATAGAGCCCTGGGCTTTTTTAGGAAGAAAGGATCATCACAACACTGTAACTGTAATAAACTACATGCTGAAAAATGCATCACATGAGAAATGAAGGTTGGGAAGAAAACTGTGAAACAATAGGTGGTAGGTAGCTTTTGGCTCAGCCTCGTAGAAATCTATCATTCTTCGTTTATTCTTCGTCTGACTTTTTTTTGTGGTTTTGGTTGGTTGGTTGGTTTGTTTTGTGGGGTGTTTTGTTTTGGTTGGTTCTTTTTTTCCCCAAAATTTATAGCAGTGTTCTTCCCCCTGTCACCTCCAAACAGCGTTCAAAAGGCTATTCTCTATGAAACAATATTTGTGTAGCCTTTTGGCAGCCCTTCTGAGGGCCTTTTGGATGCCCAAACAATGTCAATCAGCATCATTTCGGAAAATGATCATCACTTATTTGCTAGTGGACCTGTTGTAAAAGAAAACCTTTATTCACAAAGTATAGAGACCTTTTATGATCTTGAGGCTCCTCTTAAAGCAACAAAATCTGTTTCTAGTGATGGTTGTTGAGTGTGGGCACACAGTCCTCTTCAGCGTTTATCTGTTTAAACAAATGGGTGCCGCATTCACTGATGATCATAAAATTTATGTTCAGCAGGAAATCTCTTTGATGTACAGTCCAGTATGTGATTTCTCTGGGAGTTCAACCAAGCGCTGGATCTGTGCCCATCCATGGAGCTGTGGGCATGGGTACAGGCTCTGTGTTCTTTGCACTGCTGTGCTGCCTGTACCAAAATGCACGTCAGGCATGGCCAGGCTGTGGTCACAGGGCCAGGCTGCAGGAGCTCAGGGGCTGTGTTGGCTTCCCCAGGCTGTCAGTGCTTGTGGTGCCCCTGAGGGAGGTGCTACCAGGGGGTTTCAGGTGGAGGTCCCTGATTGCTGTGGCAGCAGTGCCACCGTGGCTTGTGCCTCTGTCTGTGGGGTCATGACAGCACAGACACGAGCTGGGGTCCTGCAGGGAGCTGTGTGCTGGTGGATGGACTGTGCAAGCAGCTCCTGAAGATCTAGAGGGCAGCTGGGAGCTCAGAGATCTCCAGTGCTCCCCTGGTGGCCTTCACGAGTCCCCAAAGGCCTCTGTGGGTCATGGTGAGTGGCTGCTGGTGGTGCAGTGCTCTGGGCTACATCTGTATTTCACATCTGTCCTGAACTGGGAGCTCAGCTGGGCGAGGGCTGAGCTCTCACAGGGCTTTTCTTCTGTGCAAAGACTTCAAGGGAGAAAGAATTGTGAAAACTCAGTTCCATTAATATAAGTTAAACTGTGTAGTGACGTGTAGTCGCCTGGTCGAGAACACCAGCCTAACCAGGGGCACTTGGGCTCAAGCTTAGAGCTCCTTCCCCATTTACTGCAATGCTTGAAGTCCTTCCTCATTCCTCTTGCATGTAAGGTGTTCTCAAAATAAAGCACAAGGTAGATAAGGATTTCAAACTGGACCTTGGCAGGTGCAGATAAGCACTCGCAGCTGCTCAGAAGAGTTCAGGGAAAACCGAGATACAGGAAGGAGAGGAAAGAAAGGGCTGTGGGAATTGCTTGCAAAGGATGTGTTGAGTGTAATGTGTTGCATGAGCTGCCCGTTTCAGGGTAAAAGGCCATTTCTTAGAAGGGCAGGGAGTTTCCCTGGAGTGGAAAGTAGGTTCTGCTAGTTTGGTTATTAGCAGACTGGGTTCTTTGATGCCACAAGCTCTGGTTTTAAGTTTTATATATTCTGCCCAGTAAGTGCTTGAGTGTTTTTCTTTTTACCCAGTGCTGCTCTGTGCTTTCAGTTCTGTCCTAGCAGTTTTACTCACTTCTCAAGTTGACTACAAAACTGAAATGGAAAATAATGGTAATTTTAACCCATATGTAAGAGAGCAAGAAACATCTGCCATGTAGTGAGCCTGCAGTATTGTTCCAAGCATCCTTGGAAAGAAATAGCTCTGTCTGTCTTTACCTCTGTCCTTACACTAATCCCTTGTATGACTCAAATTGGTTTTGCAAAGTTAGAAGTGTATTATTTTTAGCTGTATTTCTTTGTGAAGGCAGCATCTTTCTGGATTGATTTCCCTGACTGGGAAGCTGCTGGTGGGACTAGACGTGTGTGGTGAGGCACATGTAACTTCCATCCACAGCTGGAGGCAGTCTGGAGGTGAGCAGGAGAGTGCAGTGGCAGGTGGGGGCAGCAGGAAAGGCTCCTGTGGTTTCTCAGCTGGAAGCAGCTGCTTTGCCGAGCTGTGGGAATCCCCAGACTGAGCGGGACACCTTCCCCCAGCGCCCCCCAGTCCTGACTGCAGCCAAGGTGAGGTGGGAAGGCTGAACTGCAGGACCTGCAGTGGGTTTAGACTGCAGATGTGTTTTCTTTCTGGCTAGGCTCTTGCCTCAGAAGAGCAGACTGCAGTGGCTCTGGCATAACCAAACTGGTTATGGTGGGAGTGTCGGGGCGAGGCAGTAGCACACATTGTGAGTGCTGCCTGCTCTTTGGGAAAACTGTCCTCCTGCCTCTCTGGCCAGACTAGATCCGTGATAGAGACACTCCTGGCAAAGATCAGTTTGGCTTCTTCCTTGGGAATGTTTTCTGTTCAGCACCTTCAGCAAACAGAGCACCAGATGAGAAGGCCTGACTCCAGCTGGGCTGTGTCACAAATGTCTACTCTCCACAAATCACTCATTCACAGTAGCTGAATAGTACCTGTGGATTAAATCTGTTTGAACTTGCTTTGGCATTATCTCAATTCATTTGGCAATTTGTCTAGAAAAGGCTTATCTTACCAAGCAATCTCTGAGCAGAAACAAACGCTTTGGAAATGAGGGGAGGCATGAGAGAAGAGGAAGGAGGATTGTGGTAGTCCACACTTGCAGATTGGAAGTTGGGCATGTGGTATGCACAAGGGAAGGACAATTGTGTTTGTAAATTGGAAGCAAGTGGGAGTAGTGAATTTTCCAGGCCAAACTGCAACCTGTAGCCACATGTTTATGAGCTTTGTTCAGCTGAAAAGACTTCCTTTCCCAGCAGGTCTTATGTAAGAGAAGAAGAAAGTCTCTTACTTCATCTTACTTTTTGCATATATGCAACACATTTGTTTTTCTTAAAGTGTCTTGTGTTTTTGTAGGACTCCTTCTCCTTTCTTAAATTTGTGCACTTTTTGTACAAGGTAGTCTTCAACAGAGATTTTATTTGACTTGGAAGAAGGGAAGACCATCTATTATTATCTAGTCTGCAGACATCATCTTTCCTTTGTGACAGTTATGATCAGAATTTCCACATCATAATGGAATTTAGCACATCTCCAACCACTGATTTTACATAAATGTTGACACAAAAACTCAGCAGCAGTGTTTTCACTTACCTGGAGCTCCCAGGACAAGCTCTGGTGAGCAGGATTTCATCAATATGAAGACAGGACAAGGGGCTCTTCACAAGCTCTCTGTACTTCTTGTCTTGTATTGGATTCCATGGTGCACTGATGGGGAAGCAGGAAAGGAAGTTCAGAGTAAAGCTCTGTGCTGCCTTTGCCTTTCTAAGGCAGCCTGTGTGGTCACTGGACTCTGGTGGCACAGATCATTCCTGCTCATCCTCCTGCAGCCCTGGAGCTGCAGCAGAGCCTGGCTGGGAGCTCTGTCCGTCTGTCTGTCCTGCACACAGCGACAGGAGCCCACAGCCCTGGGAGCTCTGTCCGTCTGTCTGTCCTGCACACAGCGACAGGAGCCCACAGCCCTGGGAGCTCTGTCCGTCTGTCTGTCCTGCACACAGCGACAGGAACCCACAGCCCTGGGAGCTCTGTCCGTCTGTCTGTCCTGCACACAGCGACAGGAGCCCACAGCCCTGGGAGCTCTGTCCGTCTGTCTGTCCTGCACACAGCGACAGGAGCCCACAGCCCTGGGAGCTCTGTCCGTCTGTCTGTCCTGCACACAGCGACAGGAACCCACAGCCCTGGGAGCTCTGTCCGTCTGTCTGTCCTGCACACAGCGACAGGAGCCCACAGCCCTGGGAGTTCTGTCCGTCTGTCTGTCCTGCACATAGCGACAGGAACCCACAGCCTGTGCTCCCACACACACCTCAGTCTCTGCACACAACTTCTGACCTTTTTGTGTGCACAGAACTGATCTGCTCAGGGAAGTAGCCAGGCTGAGCCCCAGCTGTGCCCAGTTGAACTCCTGTTTGTGACCAGGCTTGCCCAGATCCCAGCTGTGCAGACCTGGGGCTGCTCCCCCAGTTCCAGTGCTGTGAACTGCCCTTTACCCCAGGAAAGCCCCGAGCAGTGTTCCAGCTGCCTGCTAGAGACAGATGTACAGCAATGAGTCAGCACGGGGTACACAAACTTATCACCTGCTCTGCTCAGAAATAGGAACAGTTCTTAACAAAGAACTCACCTGACACACCAAATTATTTAGGGAATAGTGTCTGTTACAATTATATTTTCTACTAAGGCAGTATAATGTATCAGATACTTGAGGGATAAACCCTCACCTTTCATTTAAGATTAATATTTCTTACCCTTATTTTCAGCTTAGAGGGATTTTTATTTTTATTTAATAAAAGGAAAATGGTGCTGAAAGCAAGCCTGGCTATCTCCCACAGTTAAGGGGCTTGGAGAAATATATTGGCTGGATTACTGCACAGAATAATGTCTGGATGATCCTGACTCAGCCAGCTCTCAGACTTCCCTCCCTGCTCATTTCTCACTCCTGTGGAGCAATCCCACACAGTTGACACTACCAGCAGCAGAGTTGCCACAGCAGGTGAATCTGGAGAACAGAAACTCTCTGGAACTGGAAACACACCTGCTCCAGAAGAAATGGGGAGTTCTTCCAACACACGACTTGAGAGGAGTTGTGCATGGAAGTGTTGTGGGCATTGCTGCTTCTTGGTGGGAGTCTGCACCTAGTCAGACTAGCAGTGATTAGGAAACAGTTTGGCATTCTGGTTTAGCAGCCAGTCCTCATCAGCACAGCCCCCGGAATCTGGGACAGGAACAGTCCCCAGTTAAACTCTGCCTTGTGGGAGGCAGCAAAGCTTGCAGGTGGTCAGAGAGGCCTTTTGCCTTAAGGCAGAGCTGTACAGAGCTCTGTGCCACCTCCACATCCCAGAGGCGTGTCCCAGTGCATGAGGTAATCCCTGCTGCAGCTGTGGGCTTCACTTGCACCTGTGCTGGGTGACAGTCACCTGTTCTGTGCTCGGCTCCCTGCCCTCCTTGGCAGCCTGCTTTGTGCACAACCTGTTTAAAATGAACCCTGGAGCATTCCTCAGGTGGAAACTCAAACCTTAGTTTAAGCCCTGCTCTTGGGGTTTGAGGGAATCACAGCTGAAGCCCATCACAGGTGTCTGGTGTTTATCCTGCTCTAAGTGCAGCACAGGGGGCTGAAGTCTGAGCTGTTGGGGCTGGAGGATATGGAAAATCCATATCTCATTGGACTTACATACCTGAACTCAAGACTCTTCAAAATCTGTCTCTAAAGGTAAAATACAGTTGTCATTTCTGTTTGTATTCCAAAGTGAGCAGAGGCCACGCCTCTCATTCCCTCTGTGCCTAGTGGGAACATCCATTGGTTCTGTGTTCATCTTGGGGAAGCAGGGAAGGATCACAGGACACTTGAGCAGCAGAGTAAGGAATCACATTTTGGTTGGGGTTATGGAGTGCCCTGCTAGGATGATTAGTAGTTATCCCACATGGAAGAGCTCTAATAGCAGAGGCTGTGAGCTCTCTTTAGAGCACTAATTAACGTGGCACTGAGGAATGCTGCTGGGATGCAGCAGATCCAGGCTCTGCTCTGGTCTGATCTGATGCTCCCAGCACAGGTCATTGACCCCAGTGTTCAACACCCAGCCAGGAGCCTCAGGGCTGGGGCCTTGGAAATCTTCAGAAGCTTTTTGCAATGAGTTTAGCACCTTCCTGCCCAGTTCTGTTCGCCTTACGTGCTTCTAAAACGTGGGTTTGTTGATTTATGACAGAACTTTCACTTCTGTTTGAAGCAATCTAAATTTGGAAAGAAAGTCTTGAGCTCCTCATTGTTGCTGTGTATGGGTTATTGTTGAGGCCCGCAGGTTCCAGTGTGAGGTTTTATTTATAAACTGAAGAGAAGAAATAATTAGTAGGTTTTACAGATTGATTATTTTGGCCATCAGCAGTAAAAGACATTGCTGGGGAGGTGATGGGCTTGGCAGTAAGTGCAGTCATAGGAAGATGTGTCCATGCTCCTCATGCTGCCTTCAGTGCTCTTGGAGAACCTCTCAACACCTGGTTCCCACCAGTTTTCTAGCAACATTTTTCTTCTTCCAGAGCAGTTTTTCTCTTTTTTTCCTAGAGTAAACTAGAGGACTAAATCCTGCTTTAAAATATAGTTATGTAGCTCCTCTGAAATAAGCTCAAATAGGGATATTTTGTTTTTTAAAGCTTCCTGACTTTTTTAGATTTCTCCTTAAAAACTGTTCTTTATCTGCCAAGCAAAACACTTCAGGCCTTTTGTCTTTATGAGCAAAACTGAAACTTTCCACAGAGTAAAACATTCTTATGAAGTCTTCTGACTTTAATTTCCCCATATTTCTTTAGAGACAGATCTGAGTGGCTCAGGTCAGCATCTGCTAGTAGTACAAAACTCTGACTGCAGATCAGATGCAGTGTTTTTTCCCTCATTTTAGTGAATTCTGGAAGCTGTGCCCTTGCCTATCCTCCCTTGTTTTAAGGAAACAATCGACTAAAATCCATAGATATTGTTCTAAGGAGACTGATCTGTTTGGGGAGCTCTGCACAGGCCTTCAGCCTTCTCCCTTTGGAAGAAGAAAGGTTTCATGTTCTTTCCTTTTCCCTGTGAAACACATGAGTGTCTGGAATAGCTCTGGAAGAGCCGGTGTGAGCACAGACACCAAAGACTCTGAGCATTTGTTCACACAGCTAAGCTGGGAGAAACCCCAGAGCAGATCTCAAAGGGCTTGTCAGTCCCATTCGTATTCAGACAGGATATTATGTGTGTTGAAACTGGTTTGGTCGTGCTTTGTGGGTCAAGTGTAATATTTGTAGAACCACTGGCTGACTGCTAAAGGCCCGATTTAAGCACTGCTGTATTGGCAGCATTTTGTCTGGGTATAACGAGGCAGAGTTTCTGTGGGATGTCTCTCCTCGCAGCCTAAATTCCTGAGCCATTTGCAGTCATGACTAGGGACCAGAGTGGAATCTGTGGAACCTCGTGTTTGGAGGGAGAAAGGAAAGCTACTGTGATCTGGGCCTTCAGCTATTTCCCTGGAACACTGGCTGGGTTTGTGCTGAGGCTGCATTTGTAGGAAATGCAATCCTACTTTGGGAGAAGATGTTTTCTGTAGTGATGCTGAGTGCACCTCTGTAGCAGTAATTACCTATTTACCTCTGACTGACTGGGCCTTATCAGTTCTCACCTGTCAGTCTGTAACTGCAGAGATAGCCAACTTTGCAAGAGCTAGCTGAGTACTTCTGCCAAGGTGACATGAATGTTTAGTGTTTAATTCTTGTGGCAACTAAATCTACAATCACTGTGCTGCCAAGGCAGGTTCCAATTCCACTGATGTGTTCTTTCCTTTTTTTTTTTTTTTTTTTTTTTTTCTAGTGTGGTACTCAAATAGCCTCAGTTACCAGGAATAACTAGTTTGGGGTTTGAGGCAAAGAGGTTTGCAGTGGATGGATGTCTGGCAACATCAGATTCCCAGCTGAAGGCAGAGGCAGCCCTGCAGTCAGTGCAGTGAGCAGGGAGAGAGCTGGAGTCCCCACGAGTGTCTGGGGGCTCCCTGCAGCTCCTCTCCTCAGTCAGCCCACTGCTCTTCTAATGAAGGAGCAGATCCTGCCTCTAGCATTTTATTAACAGACTTCTCAGTTTCCTTTTGAACTGTTGTGCCGAAACAGGGCATGTTTCTCACTTTTAGAGACTACTGCTGTACACCAGCAGAGTTCTGAGCCTGCAGGGGAGCTCACAGAGACACCCATTCTCGTTTCTGGCCTTCTTCCTTATGCTAACTTAGCCAGGACTAGCTGGCTATCCTGGCTACTGGGATACTTAATCCTACCAGGCTTAACCTGCATCCTCCTTCCAGTTCTCTTAATGCAAAATGCTTCTGGTTCTTCATCTTCCCTAGGCAGGGCTCTGTGCTGTCCCTGCTGCCCTGTGGCTGCAGTGGCGTGTCCTGCCTGTCCCCACCCCGCAGTGTCCCTGCAGCTGCCCAGCCCTGCCTCAGCACAGGGCTTTGTGCTCTGGCCCTGGTTCTGTGACCCTCCACTGCCCAGCCCTGCCTCAGCACAGGGCTTTGTGCTCTGGCCCTGGTTCTGTGACCCTCCACTGCCCAGCCCTGCCTCAGCACTGGGCTTTGTGCTCTGGCCCTGGTTCTGTGACCCTCCACTGCCCAGCCCTGCCTCAGCACTGGGCTTTGTGCTCTGGCCCTGGTTCTGTCACAGCCTCTCTGAGGCCCCACAGACACGGCCTGACTCAGCAGCTTTCACACTTCTGCCCTGATCCTTCCTGCAGCTGTAAAACCGAGGTGCAGGGGGAAGGGGAAACACAGGAGGAAATGCAGGCTCTGATCCCTGCCTCTCTCCCTTTCACTCCTCGTGGGTCCTCCACATAAATAGGCTGGCTCAGCCCTTTCAGCCTTCCTGTACTCCTGACACGAGGGTGAGCTCTCTGCCACTGCAGGCATGGCCCCTTTATACTGCTGAGAACAAAGTCTCCACATTCAGGCTCTGTTTTACAGGGTGGGTTAGTAGCATGGTCTGTCAGCTTCCCTGACAGAGCCTCAGTGGTGTGGGAACAGCATCAGTGAGCTCTGCAAGTCTCTGCATTGCTAGAATTCTTTAGAGTCCTTCTAAGCGCTGAGCCTTCAGCCTCTTCGTGCAAGTAGCTGTGGCTCGGATTTATCTAACCTCAAACTCTGGGAGGGAGAACACGGGGGAAGTTGGAGAGCCACCCTGATGCATGAGGGATTTTGAAATTTATAATTTTGAGAGCTTTTTCTCTAAGATGACTGACTGAGTGCAGACAGGTCTGCTTCTGGGAGGTCGGGGTGGGTACCACAGCTTTGATCTCAGGTAGCTGCACCAGGATCACATTTAATTATTTTAAAAGCCTGTCTCTGAGCAGTTGATTCTCTTCCCCCAACTGGGATGGACTTCATTATACAGAGGACAAAAATATCTTTTCTTTAGTAAGTTCTTATTTTCATGCAAAACTTTGAGCTGGGTGACAACACTTTTGAGCTTTGGGGCTACTTTAGATTTATACTTAACTCTCTGATGTTAGTTCTATGTTCATATCTCCTCCTAGATTTGAGGTATGAAATGAAGCTCTTTTCTTCCTCAGAGGTTGAAAGACATGGGAAAATCTGCTGTGAATCATTTGCAGCAAGGTAGCTGTTACATTCCTCTAACATATTGTCCAACTATTGTTTAATCAGTAAGACATATATTTCACAGCACAGCAGATACACAGCTTTAAAGCCAACAGCCTTGCAAAGTTTATAGTATTGGCTACCAAGTACTGTCCTCTAAATTATTTTCTCATGTTCCAACGAGCTTCTGCTTCCCATCTGCCCTTCACACAGTCGTCATATCGTGTCTGTTCTTTAAAAGACAATTTAATTAGATCTTCTTTCAGTAGGTTTTAATCAAGCGTTATGGGGTTGCTGGTGAATTATTTACAGCCGTATCACTTGATGGAACACTTGGTGTGCTCCAGGTATCATGTAGGTGACATCTGTAGCAAAGAGTAGAGCTGGCTCTGACTGAGGACCCCACTTATGTTCCTTGGGCTTGTCCAGTTGACATCAGATGAGTGTTGGGTTATGTGAGCCCACTTTCCTTTACAGGAGTAGCGACTGAATGTGACTGCACTGAAAACAAAGGAGTTGGAGCAGTTTAGAACTAGGGTAAGAGCTGAATTTAGCTCTAGTCTCTGCTGGCTCAGTTCTTTTGTAAGTGCCTTTCAAGGCTGAATACCTTGAGCAGCACGGCCTTGACCCCCACTTGAAGCTCCAGCTATTTAAACATAAGTACTGTTGTACTGTCTGCAGACTCGGTCTGATGTTAAATTAAGTGTGTTTTGAATGAGCAAAGGAGTAAAAAACAACACTCAGATAGCAAAGGATAACCAACTGAGAAAGTGGATATTTTTAGAACACAGAAGGATTCTTTCTCTGCCTTATTTCACCTGACTCTTAAATTGGTAGAAATTCTATAGTTATAACCTTTCTTTTTTTTCATCTTGTTGAATTCGTGTTTCAGCAATTGCTCTTTTGCCAGCTCGTCTCCCATTCCTGCATGAGACAGCCCCAGCATGAGGCTGCCATCCCCCCATTACATGTGGAAGTTTGCAGCAATAACTGTTCAGCTCTCTCTGAGCATCCAGAACTGACACTTAATTTGAGATTTGAGCCATGTATATGGCAAGAAATGTATTTATATGATGGTCTCATCCAGAACATGCAAGTGCTGCTACCCACGGCCTAAATAACATCCACTATTTGCATGAAGATTTAATTTGCTCACTCCTATCCCTGAAACCTCTGCCACTGAAATGAGTACAGGAATGCTTTAAAATCCAACTACTCTTAAGCTCCTTCTCTGAATTTTTTAAGTGCTTGGACCTTTTCCTGGGGCTGATAGTGAACTACTAGTACAGCTGGCAGTCAATATCTGTATGTAGGAAAGCGACCCCTACCACTGCCCCTTCCATGCCATCTTTCCCTGGGTAAGTGCAGTTGTCTGACTTTAGGGAATGATGTACAGGGAGGTCCTGGAAACCCCCAAGACACCAAGAGAGAATTTAGCAGGTCATTGTATCTCGTTGGAGATCACTGTGTGTCATGAGCCTTTTGTGAAGGACAAGGCTAATTTACAATTTAATTGTGTTGAAATCCTGGATGTGTCAGCACGCTTCACAGGCGCCTCAGAAGGGACAATGGGGTGAGAAGTTGTGTACTCTGCAGTTCCCCCTGCAATAACAGGGACGACTGCCTACACTCAACCCGTGCTTTGATCCTTCCTCATTCTCTAGAATGACCAAAGACGAGGAGGGAGTTTTTAATGTTGGCAAGTGCAAGCTGAGTATGTTACAGTCTCACTGAGGGGAACTGAAAGCAGTTGGCCTATTCGTGAAAGGCTTTTCTGACTCCTCTTGGCAAGCAGCAAGGGCAGACACATTTCAGAGAAAGTGCTTCTAGTCCTGATATTTTTTACTGTTTGGGACAGGACAATGTGGAAGTTGGGATAAAGGTGCACCTTTATTGCACTGTAATTCTCACACTGCTGCTGCAGATGGCCTGGCTGGGAGACAAAGGCAGCCTTAGCTTTGCTTATCTGGATTGGATATCTGGAGCACACACCTGACAGGTTACCTGGAGTCTCAAGGTTCACGTTCAAGTGACATGTATAGTAGTTGTCTTTATAGTGGTCCCTCCTTTCAGCTGCTGTGGAGCCCACGGGTGTTTTCCTCTCTCTGTCTGCCACTGCTGTTTGTTGGCTCCATATGGCTCATCCCTGGTCCCAAGCCTTGTGCAGCTGCTGGGAGAGTCTTTGCAGCAGAAAGAGCTGCTCTGTGTCACCGAGAGCCTTCCCCTCCCCCAGGTTGGGATATTCCTTGTGCAACGTGATCTAACCCAGAGTGGTTGGGAACTGATAGTCCAGAGTTCATTTCCAGTTATTATTGTAGTAGGGAGTCAGGCTGGATCGAGGTACTCATTTCCAGCACAGACCATATACCCTTTGAAAGCATAAACAACCCCTAGGTCAGTTTTACTTAGCTCCATACACAAGGGTTTCAGCTAAACAGGAAGAGCAAGCAGGAGCTGAAGAGCTGCAAGAAGCTGGTTCAGCACTCATCCATACTGGACTAAATGGAAAAAGATATACATGGAGGACTAAGCTCTAAAGCAGCAGGGGAACCCCCCTGCTTTTGTCTTTTGAGTTGGTCATCTTAACTGCAATGCCTTTTTTCTCATTATGTAGGACTCTACAGAAGCCCTCATAGACAGGATCTGGGGCAGCTTTGAAGGCAGGCACGTTCAGAAGCTGTTGCTATGGTCTCTTAGAGAGGCTGGAGATTAAAGGGGCTGAACTGGGTGAATCATTACCCTCAGAGTATGAACTGGTAGCGTTGGGGAGCCAAACCTGGTGTTGGTGCAGACCCAGCAGCAGCAATTTGTGTGTAACTAGAGGCAGGATGGGAGCACCACGTTAGCAGCAGTAAAGCCTCCCTCAGCTGTATTTTCTGCATGCTAGTACAGCCTTCTGTAAAGATTTGAGGCTGAAAAGACACTTTGCACAGCTCAGTATCTGCACATGGAGCTGAGACTGACTTGTGGTGGCTGGCTGTCATTGCCCATTCCAGCTGAAATTTGTGCTGTCCTGGGAAACGGGGCTCAGGCAGCTGATGGAGCAAACTGGGCTCAGAGGCTGTTAAATTCACAGTGCAGGAGGGCTGCACAGCCAGTGGGGAAGGGGAGCCTCTGGGCTGGACAAACAGGTCACACAGGTTTCCAGACACCTACCCAGCAGAGCTCCAAGGCTGCAGGAGCTGGATGCTTTCACCAGCACTTTGTGAGATAAAAGTTTGGCAGAATTGAAGTTCTGTCAAGTACTAGAGTGTTTAAGCTTAGTTTAGCAAGAATCCATCAGGATAGTCAATAATTTGACTTCTTTGCAGTTAATTATTAAGTTCCTCCTACAAAGCACCAGTGATATAATTAAATTTACTTTCTAACTCAAGATTAACAGCTTCACTTGATTCTTGATCCAGCCTTTCCTTTAGGGAGAGACCAGGTTGGATATGAGGATCTGACCATTTGTGCCCTCTTTAGGGAGCAGGGGTCACATCCTGCTCTCTGTAGAGGTGACTCCTACACTCCTGCTCTTCCTGTTGCCTCTCTCACTCTGCCCACGGCCCTGCAGAGTAGAGGGGAGTAGGAAGGAAGAACGAATCCAGTAAAAACCTCACTGAACAGTCAAAGACACCCAGCAACTGATCAGCTGCTTTAGAGCAGAGTAGAACACACTACTCATCCCAGTAATATCAGAACAAGATCAGGGAAAAGGCCATAAATAAAACCTTTCTGCAACACCATCCCTTGTCTCACAGCCTTTCCCCACATCCTCTGTTCAACCCAAACTTCTTCAAGTAATCCTTCATTCTCACTGCAATTATACTGACTCCATCAGTGGGATGGGCCTGGGCTTTCAGAAAGGATCTGCACAGAAGTTTGTCTGGGACTGTGATGTTCCTGATTTGAGAGAGCACAAAGGCCACCCGAGGAACTGCAGAGAGAGGGGGCTTTGGACAGGTGCTGGTGAGAACATTTGTTTGCTGAGAAGGAAAGAGAACTGACCCAGCACCAAACTCACTGACAAGTGGCATCACCAGTGCTGGGGGGAAGATAAAGCTCCTACAGTCCACTGACACCATTTTACTTTTTAACTGTTGTAGGAGTCTGTCCTAGAGCTGAGCTGTGGGGTACCCGCTTAACTTGGCAGCTGAATCTCAGTTAACACTCACAGCTTTTCCAGTCCTGTATTTTGTGTTTCAGTGCCTGTACACATACTCTGGGAGCATTCTTGATAATTGGTGAGCAAACTGAAAATCTCTGATCCCACTGCATGGCAGAACATACCAAAGCTTTTCTTTTTCCCTCTTAAAATCTTGTGTGATAGGTTCAAAGCATTTTGAACAGAGTGAGGTTTAGTGTATTTTGTTCTTCCTGACAATCCCAAAATACAATCTCATAGCAGCTTGTTAAAATAAAGCTGTTTTGCTGTTTTAAAAGAGAGAATGTGGCAAGTTGCCACATTCCAGTTAAGCAATTTCCTATAGTTGACTTTTTTTTTTTATTGCATGTTTTTTTCAGTCATGTCCCTACTCTGTTTTCTCTGCAAGAAGCCAAAATACCCCAGACAAGACAGAAGCCCCCACCTCTATATTAATATTTGAGGCGAACTCCCCTCCCTGAGTCTCCTCATGAGAACAGAACATGGAGTCTTGGCACGGGGGGCTGTATGTGGCAAACTGCATTTTCCAGAACTGTGGCTTTTTTTGGAAACAGCATTTTCCTTCACGTGGGGGTAGATTTGCCCATTTTTATTGCAGCAGCCCTCAGAAGCAGCTCTGATGGGAGCTGGGAATGCTCCCAGAGAGATCCCAGGCTGTGCTGAGCAGGGAGCAGTGCTGGCTCTGCAGCTGGGGACAGCCAGGCTGGCTGCAGTGGCAGGACCCTCCTCCCTGCAGGAGGAGCAGGATGTGCCTCGCTGGCTGCAGTGGGTGGATGTGTGTATCGGGCCTTGGCAGGTGCACCTCGAAACTGAGTAACTGATTTAAGAACATCTGCTGAGTAATTGAAAGGAAGAGCACGCAAGTCTTCAAGGTAGTGAGTAATGCTACAGCTTCCTACTTCTGGGTGACTGTGCTCAGTGCTCTCTCCCTTTCTCTTTTCAGCTGAGGAAAATGATTGGCAGTGACTGTGCTGAGGAGACAGGAGTGGACATGCAGGGGCTTTGCAGGCAGGTCATGGAAATGGGCTCCAGAGCCTGGGCAGCCACACTGCTCCTGCTGAGCTCCCAAAGGTGTGTTTGTAACCTCACCCAGCTCTGCTGGGGCAAGAGGCAGCATGGGCAGGACCTCATCCAGCATTTGGGGAAATCAGGGCATCTGGAAGTTTCAAATAACTTCAGTGTTCTTTGCATGAGATCACAGCTGGAAACCTAATAATAATCTGCTGCTGATTATTTGCACTTTCAGGATTGTACTGTAAACAATCCAGTTGAATTTATAAATTGCCTTTGGCAAAACACAAAAGAGAAATAAGGCTATCTATGAAGGAAGGATGGAGGTAGAAAGGTTTGTTTTTTCCTTTTTGTTCAAGACATTTTTGGTTTCAGAAGCTGATTCTAAAGCCAGGCTGCTGATACTTAGGGAATCCTGCTATTTTGTTTGCTCATCCTGTGGTGGCTGAGCACTGTAAGTTTTGCATTTGTGGAAATCCTCAGAGCAGCTGAGCTGTGGAGGGACAGCTCATGTGGTGTATTTTCAAACAAGCTGAATACTAGGAAAGCTGAGTGTGGGCACTGACTGTGCCTGTGAGACAGGTAAGAAGCTGTCTGCAGCTCTGCTGGATCCCTCAGCTGTTTATAGGCCTTGCTGTGCTTCTGGCTTTGGTAATCTGGAGGAGTGTTAGAAAGAATTACTCCCAGTAGTGTTTTACATCACACCTGGCAGGAGGTGTAGTAGGGGAGCAGTGGCATTTGGAGTCTCCCACTGTACAGGTGTGGCATTTCCACAGCATCCTCAGGATCCAGGATTTTCAGTCATGTTTCTTTTGGAGAGATCAAGGTGAAGTACTGTAAACAAAAGGAGTGGGACAAACCCATGAGTGATCTTTGTATAGTGATGCAGAGCTGCTTGGCTGCAGTGAAAAATCTCAACTCCTGTGGCATGAATTTGTATCCAGCACTCAGAGCTGTCCGCTGGCAGGCAGAGAAACACAACACAGGATCCCTTTGTGCTTCCCCTGCTCCTTGGGAGGAGAGTATTTCCATGACAGACTAGCACGCAGGCTGTCACAATGGCTTTTTCTTTTCTCCTCAGCACTTTGGGGTTTGTGTGTTTCTGGCTGATGTGGCTCAGCACAGGAGTCCCTCCTCTGCTCTGAGCAGGGGCAGTGGGAACCCTGAACCCAGAGCCTGCACATAATCCAAGGAGATACTTTAACATAAAAGGGATGTAACTCAGCACAAGATGTGCAAAGGGGTGATGAAGAAGTTTTCTGAAGAGTATTTCCTAAAGATACTGTAGAGCATGAAAAGTGAAAAGAGAAATGGAATTAAAGCATACAAGTGTATAAATCACATTTTAGAAATATTTCTTACAGGCTGATGCTCTGGAATTTTTTCTGAACTGTGCAAGTGATGGCAAATGTGAGAACTTTGCTGCTCTAAAGGCTTTTTTCCAACCCCCAACTGGGGCAAAAATGTCAGGCTCAGATATTTCACAAATTCTGCGTAAAACAATTTTTGGACACACAAGCATAATGCTTAAACTCTGATCCTGAGCTGGCACATTTTCTTCCATTGTACATTTAATGCAGATTTTTATTAGAAGAATATGTTTTGAGAACTTGAATTTGCTTCCATAGAATGCTTTGAAAATGAGAAATTTGGTTTTAGCCAACTGTCACAATACACTTCTCTTAAATGAACAAAACCAAAGGAAAACCAGCCCCAACCCCAACCTCCTGTTCTGCTTAGGTACAGAGACAAATGTGGTGTGTGAAATTTCTGTGGAAATTCACAAAAGTAATGGATATTGTACCTCCCTGAAAGATGCAGAGCTTGGACCTTGTTATCTTTGTATTTGTGATCTTTTTTCAAGTGCTGATTAAAATCTCTCCAGACTGCTGTATGATGCCAAGTAGCTATTGCAGAACTGTCTGGTGTATAGCCATTGCTGCCTATCAGTCCCCTCTGTATTTTTTTCCTCATACAACTATTCCTGGGTCAGCAGCTCTGTTTTCCTCTACTTTTTAAGTGGGCACAACATGGTTTAGGTGAAAGTCTCAGAGTCAAAGAAAAAATGTTGGTTTTGGGATTGGGAATCTGGGTTCAGGTGTCTGCACTCTAAATCCTGTATTTGTATTTAACTAATGATAGAAACCCCTCGTGGTTGCTACGGGCAAATGTGAACCAGTAAGAGAGAGCCCCAAGGAGATTTTTTGAAAAACAAAATGTGAGCAGTGAGCCATGGCAGCTTTCTCACTCAGTGTCTGTGAAAAGAGAAATGTGACCCCAGTCCTTGCCAAAATAGCTCAATTCTTTCTAGCAGAAACCCAATAATTGGGAGCATTTCAGAGAAGGCAGTTTCTTAGCTGAGATTTCCCAGGGAGCAGAGACAGAACGTCTTCAGTTCCAAGGCCTGCAACCTGCTCCTACAGAGATTTAACACTTTTCTGTGTGAACCTCCTCCCCAAAGCCCAGCCCAGCAGCAGTCTGGGGAGCTGTGTGTGCCACAGAGGAGGAGAAGGTAGAAGGGCTCGAATAATTGAGTCAAACAAGCAGGATTTGATTTTGTTGTGTTTTGTTCCCTTCCCTTGGTCTGCAAATAAGCCTGAGAACAAACTGCTAATCTGTCTCATTCCCCAGCCAGTGCAGGGAATGGTGGAGACTGGAGGTCTGTGCTTGTATTTTATTGAGGCTGCAGAAAAAGAAATGTTAAGACAAAAGGGAGATGGTTGGGAAGGCAAGGGGAAGAAGAATGGGAAAAAGCCTTTGGGGTTAGGGGCAGCATCCTGGGCAGTAAAATGCTCCATTGGAGGAGTTTTGGTTCCTTCCAGGACCTCTCAGTTCTGTCCTGGGGAGTGCTCAGGCCTCATCCAGGGTGTTCCCTTGGAGCTCACTGTCTGTGCCAGCTCGCTGTGCTCAGGACCTGCAGAATGAGCCTTGCAGTGAGGAAAGGGAAGTGCAGGAATATGACGAGGACCTACAATTAGTCATTCTCTTCCTGACCTTGATGAAGGAAATGTCTGGCCTTATATTGTCTGCTGTAAACTCTCCTTTATTTAGGCTCTAAGTTTACACATGCACAGCTTGTTGGTGTCTTTATTTCCACTTCCTGCACCATCAATCAAATACACCTGAGGGTTCATTCAGAAACGTGTGAGAATGATTAGTGCCATCATAGAAACTATGGAGGATATTCTCTTTAAAGGCAATTTTAACTTTTGTATTTTACAGAGAGATCCGTGGGCTGTAACACAACTCCTGTGCCCAAAGCATGGCCTGCTGCTTCCTGTTCAGATTCTGAGCCTTCCATAGTCGTTCTCCCTGTCACTGCAGTCACTGCAAAGCCCACAGGGGGTGGGGGGTAATTGTTAATGGGAGGAGACATACAGTGCCCAGATAGTGAATAATTATAGAGAGAGGCAGAGTATCAGTGTTATATTTGGGCTGCATTTGCCTCTGTAGGGCTTTACAGAGTTTTGCAGGTACTTGTTTTCCTGCAGTACTTTGAGCAGCCTGTGGTGTTCACAGCAGGTAAATCCATCAGCCTGCTCAGTGGCCAGCTCCATGAGGGATGGGAAAGCTGAGCAGGTCTGCAGGGCAGTGTGAGGTGACAATACCCTTCAGGAGAACCCTGGGGCAGGAGGAGGTTGCTGTGCTCCCTGTGGAAGCACAGCTAAGCCTGATGAACTTGGCTGAGGTGAGGAAGCTCGCTGGGTGCTGGAGAGCTGTGAGCTGAGAGGAGCAGAGCTGCAGATCTGCTGTGGCAGCAGCAGGGCTGTGCTCAGCAAATGGCAACTACAGTTCTTAGTCTTGCAGAGTGCTCTCAGTCATTCTGTTACACTTGTGTGTCCTCGGGTGGCAAAGGAGGGGGGGAGCTTTCATTTTTAGTGTTCAGTGGGTGTGAAATCTCTGATCTTGAGGCAGAGGACTGTTCCTGTAGCTGCATTAGGCTCAGATGCCTTGCTAGGATGAAATCTTTGAAGAGAATTATGTTGTGAGGCTCAGGGAACTACTTGATTGTGTAGTTTCATCCTCCCACTCTAAGCTGGGAAGGCCTCAACTGAGTCTTTACAGCCTCAGTCACTGGGATTGTGAAAAAGAGAAGAGGGGAGAAGAAAAGGAGTGGTATGTGGCCTCCAAGTGACCCAGAAGTGATGCTGTCTGCATCATTTGACAAAGCAGAAATAACATACTGTAGTGTTTGGGCAGTGGCTATTGTGTCAGCCTCAGGCATGACTGAGGGTTCAAAGGAAAATCCATCCATCTGGTGTTCCATGTCTCCATAGCCCTCTACCTCTCTGTGCTTGTATTTACCAGTTTCTCCTAAGGCTTCTCCTAAGGCTTCTCTGTTGATATTCCTGAGGTGTTTGTGGCATGCAAAGCAGTGGCACTGTGCTAGTCTTGGTCCAGGGCATTGTGCCTGTGGCCCAGCACAGCAGTCACCTACAGACCTGCTGCCTGTGGCTGCAGCTGTGTGATCAGGGCAGAGCTGGGTAGGAAATGCACCCAAATGAGAACAGCCCTGGCTACCATTTCAGCTCAGCTAAAAACACAGAAACCAGGCCTCACATTCTGGACAGGTGTTCTGCTCACTGCCAAGCTTCTTGCTGAATGAGTCAGCTGGGTTCAACTAGAGAATGTGAATTCCACAGGCTGCAGGTCTGACGTGTGAGCCCCTTTTTTGCCTCAGATGCCACCTTAAATAAAGCAAATGACTTTGCTGCCAGATATTTCTCTGTAATATTTTGTTTGATACCAATTTTACCATGCATGGCTGGTGAAAATACAGGTCACAATATCATCCTTTAGTAGCTTCAGTTCTGTTGGTTTTGAGGGCAAAGCCATGTGGGTGACAAACTCTGTGACCTGATTTTTTAGGATACAGTTCCTTGAAATGAAATGTTTTTGTTCCTCTTCCTTTGGGTTGTGAATTTTGCTCCTGTGCAGATCCTGTGCTTGCCTTGGAAAGAGCTGTTGGAATTTCATGCTGATCTCAAGATAGTTTGGAGGTTGGTGAGATTGTGAGACTCCAGCTGAATCCAGCATTATGTGACTGTTCCTAATGGAAGCACAGATGGGAAGGATGGTTTTCTCAGTGGCTGAACGAAGTGTTCTATGAACAGGTTTGGATCAGATTTCACTGCAAATTGAGCATATGTCATGTGAAAAGGGTACAGATCCACTCTCTCAGTTCAAGCAAGCAGATTTGGTTCTAAACCAGTCAAAACCAGGCAGTGGTTCAAGTCTCCCTGTGCTGAAAAGGGAACACTTCACACTGTTGTCAGGTATCTTTATACCTACAGGCACAACAAGGAAATTAGGCTTTCTGAGGCTGCAGTTGGTGCTGGTGACGCTGTGATCAGATGCTGATAACCATCCAGATAGCTGGGGGCATTCAGATGAGTCAGCTGCCGAGAGCTTGAGTTCACAGAGGAGCAGCTCAGCGCACACAGGCTTGGGTTGTTGTCAGCTGAAGGGCCCTGCAGAGCCTCACACTGGAGCAGAACTGCTCTGGATGGCTGGCTGCACATCCCTGGCAGAGCTGAGCCCAGGGCTGTGTCCTGTGTCCTGTGATCCCCATTGCCTGCTCCTGGCTCCTGGGCACACTGGGAAAACCTCAGCACTATTTTTGTGCAATGACTCCTCGGCCTTATTCTGTTCCCCTCCTCTGACACTTGTCCTGGTGTATCCCTGGCCCCACACCAGTGTTCAGGCTCGACAGCGCTCTGATCACACCCGAGGCTGCCTTGGTTCCTGCTTTTGAGGAAAGGTTCTGCTGAGGACATGCTCAGCATTGCTGCATTTCAGTCCCAGCTGGAGAACCCAGCCAGCACTTGTATCTCTTCTGTGTTTGCCATTTCCACCAGTTTGGCATTCCCACAGGGTTAGTGTGGGATCTGGGGGACCTGTTATCTCTGTTGTGCTCCTCCCTCCAAAGCCCCCAGGGGCAGGGCTGCTTTGGGGGCCGTTTCTGAGACAGCCCCTGAGGGGGGTGGCTCTCATGGGGAGGGGTTGGTTCCTTGTCTGGGCACTGCACAGGGCCTGTCTGAGCTCTCCAGAGCCCAGGCTCTGCCCCAGCTCTCTGTGTGCTGTATAACAGTGACATCCTAAAGACATCCTGGGTCTTTCTCTTCCTGCTACACTCTTTTTTCACTTCAAACTGCATGACTTGGAGAAAGTGCCCTGCAGTGTCCTCACATGCTGCTGCTCTCCCAGCAGCTGCTGAGATCTTTATCAGTTTCTCACATGGTTGCCGAGCATGACTTCAGAGACGAATTTGGCAAGTCCAATTCTGACCTTTTTATCTTCTCTGCAGTGCTCAGGTGGCCTAGGAGGTTTTTTTGGTCTGACATAGGGTTTGTGTATATAATGGGACTGGGGAAAATAGGTAAGAGTCAGCTAAAGGTGTGAAGTGAATCCACTTTCACTGGATGCCTTCAGATGACTCATCTGACTTTCTCCAGTGCCCCGTGCAGATAAACTCCAGTTCAGAAGTTTGTTCTTCTGTTTGAGGAGGCAGAAATGCAGAACCTCCCCCATGCTCTGATCCTGACCTGGCCAGCGCAGTGTCCTGCTGCACCAGGAGCTGCTGGGCTGCTTCAGAGAGTGCTCCCTGCCCTCTGGGCTGGTTCTCGGCAGGAGGTTAATAGAGGAGTTCCTTCCAGATTAATTCCTGTCTGAGGCAAGATAGATGATTTGCATTTCTCTTAACCACATGCAAGAGCTGGGCCATACATTGATCTGATCCTTTCAAAGTCTCAGCTGGGTAAATTGCAGGGCAGGACTTGGTTGTAGCCCTGGAAGTTTCAGTGTAAGCTCATATTTATTGTCTCCTCCAGTGCTGCCAGGCTCCCTGAGATTTCATCTCTGGGCACAGGAGCAATAGGATCTGCTTCTGACCATGTGCTTGATTTGTTCATTAAATCATGACAGTTGTTTGTGTTGGGTATTGCAAAACTCCTCTTCTAAACATTGCATATGTTTCAAGTCAACAAGAAAAGTTGCCGGCTTCACTGAGCAGATTATAGGTTTTGTTAAAGTGTGAAAACATGGCATTTGGTTGTGAAACGTATGATTGAATCAAACTTGGTCTCCAACTGTTGGTATTCTGCAGAAATCTTGGCTGGCACTTTGGTATAGCAGCGTCCCTCTGCCTGTCCCCAAGTTGTTTAATTATAATTTCCATTCTGTGCCATGGTTTCCCTTTTTATTTTTTTGGTAAATTGAAAATTATTATTTTTGCTGCATTTATAGGGTATTTCAAGATATGCAGATTAAAAGCATGAGACTAAGCCACTGAAGGCTTCAGAAAAATGGGGAGTTTTCCAGCCTTATCTCCTTTTTCTATGTTTATTTGGATCAAGTGCATTGAATTCAGACTGGATTTTGACCAAGTGCAGAAGTTGCAATAGGTCTAAGTTTAATGCCTTTTAGTGACTCTGGAACAAGATGCCACTTTTCTAAACATGAATAAAACATAACCAGCAAGAGGCTGGGGACAGTTGACCCCCAAATCCTTGACATTTGATTTTTCTGGTTAGACACTATTAACATTCTCTGACAAATGAAGAGGTTAGAATGTGATTTCTGATCAGTTAACCAGAGGTCAGAAATACTTGTTTGATAACAGGATTCTTCCAGCTCTTCCTTGTAGTACCACCTGAATTCTGCACCCCAGTGTCAGTGATCTGGTTTTACAGATGCTTTCCTGTGCCATGCCTGCAGAAGTGCAGCTGGAAAGCTTGTTTTTCAACAAGGGCATTTGCTTTTTGTTTATTGTCCTCTAAAATCCCAACTGTTGGCTGGAGGTCATGGATATGGCAGACTTGTGTCTCAAGAGATCTGCTGTTTATTTTGCAGAAATAAATAAAAAAGCACAAGCGTGGCAGTTTTCTCCTGAACTTCTTGGACTTGCTTCTCATCTGTTCTGTAAATGGATCTTTCAAAGGATCTTTTAAAGGAGATGAAGGTGCATCCAGGAGCACCTGGGAGTGTTTGCCCCTCTCAGAGCAATGAGACCTGGTGTCCTGGCCATCAGCTGCTCCAGGGCTCTGCCCTGGAATCAGGGATTTGCTCCAGCTGCTCCCTATCCTGTCTCTGCTCTTGTCCTTTCCCATCTCTGTGGGTTCAGGGCAGTTGGGATATTGCTGCCTGTGGTGTGGGGTTTGCCATTTGTGATGAGTAGGACGTGCCATTTAGCAAGCAGGCAGTGAGCAGCTACTATTGGCTTTATCTCACAGTCTAGTTTGTGGTTGGAGACCTGTGTGCTGGTTGTGGGTTTTTTATGTGCGTCACTGAACCCAGAAATTTTATTATATTCTCAGAAAAGGGTTTTGCAACAGCTCAGCTATTAAAGCCAAACCATGTAGTTTAGTAAAAGGTCTGGGCAGGAAACAACAAAATGAAATTCATCCTAGGGGAGAAGCGTGGTGCATGTAGGCTGGGAAGAGAATGCAAACACACTATTTATAGGACTAAGGGAAAACAAATTTGGATTTGAGGAGCAAATGCGAAGGAGTTCTCCGGGAAAAACCAGCCTTGGCCCTCTGAGACACTCAGACCTGCACTGCCAGAGTGCTTCTCCATTTTGGAGAATTCGTTACGTTCCAACAAAGAAGAAAAGTTTGACATGGAAATCCGTGCTGCACACAGTCCCTCCCAGCAGTGTCCTTTATGCTATGGATGATGTTTGGGAAGGGGAAATACTTGAAGCAGTATTTTTTTAAGCAGTACCAGAAGAGCTGAGGCCGGTGGCTGCTCCAGGGAGCTCCTGCAGGGAGAAGGGGAGGGCTGAGTGCTTTTGCTCCTGATCACACAGATGGGTCAGAGGCAGAGCCAGGAGTGCAGCCCAGCTCTGTGCTCTCACTCATGTGATGCTTCTGGTGTTACTCTGAGGTTGGCCGGGAGGATTTCTGTGAGCAAAGCAAAGGCAGTGTCTGTACCTCAGCAATATCCTGCCCCGAGCAGCGTGCTGTCCTCGTGACACTGGAACTGGAGAACGTGGGCCACACGCTTTCTGTACCATTTCTTTACATAATTTGTGATTTTTCATTTATAAATAGCCCTCCTTTCCTTCCACTGTGGTTTTTGGAATAGATTCTGATACCTCCATTGCCTGTAGTTCCCTGCTTTATTCTGGATCATGTGCTGCTTTTAGGGCATTTGCCTGTAATTAGTGTTCCATATAACTGAGCGTGGAGCTCTGGCTTTATAGAGTATGCTGATAGCTCATCCTTCTTCCAGGAAAAATAAATCTTGCCTGATGGGAGATCCTACACTAAAATAACAGATTACAGTCCGACTGCAGAGCTGAGCTGCTGCTTTACACACAGAGCCATCAGGGCTGGCTGTACCAGTTCCAAAATCACTGTGCAATCTCGCCTCTGTCCCTCGGTGCTCAGCAGCCCTGAGGCGTGCCCAGGAATGGGGAAGGGTGAGGTGAGCCGGGGGCAGCAGCAGGAACATCCCTCCGTGCCCTGGGAATTCCACACACAGGGCTCACAAACACGCTGAGCTGTTTGCCCGGGGCTGGGTGTTGTGGTTGTGTATCAGAACACATGTCGTCATTGGCCCTTCCCTCGAGTGGCCTCTGCAAAGAGACAGCCTTTGGGTCATTTCTCTCTTCCTTCTCTTTTCCATGACACAGCTATTGCACAGTTGGGAAGCTGTTTTTCATTTGTGTAGGCTGATTTTTGGCATTCTAGGGGCTGTTGAGTCTACAAACTTCCTGCAGCCTCTTCTTTCTGTCTGTCCTGAGGGGCCCTTGCCCATCTACTCATCCCAGCCTGCCCTGCTTGAGCTGAGCCCACGGCCAGTCCCTCCCTGCCCTGCCCTGCCCTGCTCTGGCCAGAGGAAGCAGACAAGGGGTGGAAAAAAGGAAGTGCTGTCAGCCCCTTCGTATAAAAAGAGGTACTGAGAACGAGCGATTGGGATTCCAGTTCCTTGTAGGTCTGGTGCTCCCAAAGCCCTGTTGGGAAGTTGTGGTGAAAAGGCTCCTCTGGTTACAGCAGGTCACAGTGAGAATGCAAAGGGATGGCTGAGTTTCTAGGACAAGGCAGTCCTGGATTGCCTCTCCTGGGAATGGCAGTGCTTTGCGTTGCTCTGGGCATTGCAGGAATTGGAATCACTTTGGTAGTCACACACTTCTTGATAAATCTCTAACTGCATGGCACTGCTGTCAGAATTCAGTATGTGGGCAGAGAAAAACTTGTTATCCCTGACAGCTGTAAGGAATAGATTGCTCATAAAACATACTCTCAATTAACTTCATAGGAAAGCACTTAAACTGTGAGGGGAGACACATTATAATGGTCAAAGAATCCATGTTTGTTTTTTCTTTTACATTTTCAGTCTGATCATGTCCCAAATGCTAAATTTGTTGACTAAGAACAAGTTTTGATTTATAAATCATGGATCAACTAACTTGCTTTGAGGCATTGTTTTGTTAGGAAGGTTTTGAAGCTTAAGCCTGCCTCATGGGAATGTGTGACACAGTGAGCAATCTTTGGAGAATATTTTCTTTTTGATAAGCAAATACAAGGCACAAATAATACTCCTTTTTGCTCTTTTATTCTTTTGTGCCTGAAGTGAAGAATTCTGTGCAGTCCATTTGCCATGAGATGGTCAGGTGATAAAAGCTTTGGAATAAAACTTTGGAATAGAAGATGTGCAACAGTCATCTAGTCCAACTGCCTCAATTTTTGCTCTTTTAAGTTAGCTGCTTTTAATGTTGATTTTGTAATAGAAATGCCCATCAGATAAGAGGCCTCAGAGTCTTTGGGTACTTTGGCTATTCCTGCCTGAGAACTGCTGTTGGTGGAGGTTTAGAGCAGGTCCTGCACTCTGCTGAAATGCCAAAGAGCAAAGACGCTCAGTGTGGGGGAAATGCACTGCACAGATTTCCCTGGGAGCTCCTAGGAGGATGTCACTGCTGTGTCATCAAAGAGCCCTGCACAGACACAGCCTGGGAAGGGTCAGGCCGTGCCAGGGGAGCTCAGAGTTTTGCTTTGTGGCTCCCGCAGGTGAAGCTGATCGACTACATCCACCGGCAGCGGCAGTGCAAGCTGAGCGTGCCCCTGAGCGACCGCACGGCCGAGCTCAACAGCTACCCCCGCTTCAACGACTGGCTGGACATCGTCAACGTCAGGAAAGAGGTGGTGCAGGTAAGGATGGGGCCCTCACTGAGCCCTCCTGTCCCCTCGGGGCATTCCCAGCTCCCTGCTGGCTCTGACAGCCACAGCAGGACTTCAGCACTCAGTACCTTTTCTGTACTAATAGTACTGTGCTCACTGCCTTCTGTGGACAGCATTGGCCAAAACAGGACCATTGTTACAGTCTCACACACACACATAGAGCTCAGTCCACTGACAGCTAAACAAGGCAGAAAAGGCTTTTTCTATTCTTTTTCCCGTTTGTGCCTCTGCAGGCCAGGTCACAATGTTCTCATTCGGTTTCCTTTGATCGTTAAAGAACCAAAATTTTTCTTTGACCTCAGCAGGAATCTGCCTGGGTGAAAAATTCCACAGATTTCCATGGAAGTTATTCTGGCTTGCTTCTGATGTAACTAAGTGGTCTCTGGTGAAACAGGATGGGTTCAGGACCAAGTTGTTCCTTTTATTTCCTACTGTTCATTTTGAATGTGATGCTGGTGTTGCCTTCCAGCCCAGCGAGGTTTTGGGTGGCACAGCCAAAGGTGCAGCAGTGACAATGAGAGGACAAAAGCAGCCTGTTGCTGTGGCCAAACTGCCAGGCTCCCAGCTAGTGTTGGTTTCTAAGGTTACTGGAATTGCCTGAGTCTAAAAGAATGTCTTTGTAGCTCTTTTATAAATCCTTTGTGATGCCTACAGAACAGAGGGGGGGCAGGGGAGAGGTGAAGAAAAGCAGGGAGGGAGGTGGACAGTTCAAATCTGCCACATCCTGCTAATTCAGGGAGCAGAGAGGGTTCAGACTGCCCTTCTCCATGTGTGGTCACTAAAAGGGGTGAACAAATTCGGGTTTGGTCTAAGGCAGAAAGAATTTTCCAGATCTTTATTATTTTGATTTGTGCTCTCTTGCTGCCCCTCCCCAAGCAGTGTCCAACTGAATGAACTCTGTTCCTGCTGGGACAGAACTGTAAGAAGTGTACAAAGCACTGAAATTCCTCTGGGATTCCAAATGTATGGTTATCTTTTAAGGGTCCTGCATCCATTTCATGCAGCTGTGGCAGCTCCTGTAGCACTTGTATCAGCTGGACAGCAGAACTGCAACACCCTGTGGGTCATTAAAATAATTTCTGAGTAGGCATGCTGGAACAGGCTGTGAGCTGGGGGAGTGGAAATAGCTGGGCTCATAAACTAACTAAGTGCTCTGCTCTTGCAGTGATTTTTTTTTTTTTTTGGTCCTGTTATTTCACTGCTCAGAAAATAGCTGTGCAGCCACCGTTGGTGTTGGACACTGACATCAGCACAGAGCTGAGAACTGTCTGGGATGAGTTCCTTTTCAGAAATGTCTCAGGTATCGTGGGATCATTCCTGCTGTTTAGATTTCATACAGCATGTTGAACTGCATCTCAGCTGAAAGCTTTCAAAATGGAAATCTCTGACAGAAGGAGCTTTAATAGGTTAGGCATTACAAAATCTGGAGTGGTGTCCTGCTTCGTGCACACTGCCTGTGACAGGATGGGGAGGAGCCTTTGCAGACAGGGTTGAGCAGACACACGGTGAAAATGGGGACCCTCGAGTGGTTCTGGCTCTGTGCTACTGGGAGCAGCTTGCCATCTCTCAGACACTGTTAGTTTGCTGTAAAATGGAAATAGCCAGGCTGGGTTTTCTTCCTAAGGCTTCCAGAAAATGGTGCAGAGAGAAGGAAAACTTGCACAAGTGTCACAGTGTGTTCACATGGCACAGAGCCCACTCTTCTTGTGCCTTTTAGGCTCTGAAGCTAGTTGGAGAGGTTGCCAAGTACCTGTGGAGTCTCAGAAGAGCTGCCTCAGAGCCCTGCCCTGGGCACCCCTGAGAGCTGAACAGAACAGCAGGTCTGGCACAGGAGGAGGTGCAGTAGAGGGCTCTCTGTGCTTGCTGCTTGTCAGGGACAAATCAGGAGAAAGGCCCGAGTTCATGGGGTTTTTGCCTTTTTAAATGGTTCTGATTCCCTCTGCATTTCTAGTGCTGCTGGAGGGATTTTCAAGACTGTGCTAATCTGTGACATAACACGGTTGAAAAGCAGCCTAATAGCAGGAGTTCTTTAGCTGAGCGGTGAGAGGAACAATGCTCTGTTTCTCTGTCTCCCCTCCCCTCCCCTCGCTCCCCCCAGTCCTCTCCCAAATAAAGCTGCCATGCAGGGAAGCACAGAAGCTCCCAGGCTCTCCTGTCAGAAATAGAGCAGCAGCTCCAATTTAGAGTATCTGCTGACTCCTCTGCTCCTGAGTGAAGACTATTTTTTGCTCAGTGACTTGCTCTAGACATTATGAAGCTCGAAAGCTCCAGCGATTATAATTGCTGGGCTCCTTTATTTCTTTGAAAACCTATATTTAAAAGGAGAATAATGACTGCTTGTAAAAGGCTGTAGCTGTGGAGGAGATCACAGCAGTGACAATGCAGTGTCTGTGGCGCTGGGCCACGGCTAAAGCTGCCGAGAGCGCGGACGAGCCGGTGACGCTGCGCCGGGTGCGAGGCCTGGGCTGTGCCCACCTCGAGGGCCTGCAGGTAGGTGGGCACTGCCAGCCCCCAGCCTGGGATCCTGTTTGTTCCCTGGGATTACACAGTGCTGAGGGGTCAGGAAGCTTGGAGCCCCCACCCCAACCTGTGCTATTTCTGTGGCTTTGTTACTGTTCCCTCTCATCGGTTGCCAGACAGATTTTTATCATAGAAAATTTTTATCAGGCTCTGCTTTGGAGCTGGGCTAGTGTGGTGTGCTGTGACTTGGTTTTTAAGTATTTTTCTAGGGAATGGTGGAGTCCTTGTTTTTGCTTAGGAGTTCTAGAGATTGATTAATTCTAGAGACTGATTTTATATGTAGTTTAATACCAAAAGCTATGTATAAATGGTTAAATAGGGCAGATTGAAAGTGAGCAAAGAGGTGTTTGAACTGAGATCTAGAAAATACAGGGCAAGGAGCCTTAAAGAAGGTGTGTTTATGCTATGTAGTTGTCTCAAGTGGGTAAAAGTTGCTCTGAAAATGGTTCCTAGAAAAATACATTGATCTGGATTGTCCTGCTTGCCTTGGGAGTTGGAGTCAGGAATTGGGAGGGGAGTGGGAGGGAAGGAAGGTAAGAACACAGTGCTGTCTCTCTCTTGAGCTGATGAAAGTGTTTTGCAGAGCTATTTATTGGGTTCTGAGCTTGGAGCATGTCTACCAAATAGAAGAGACTAAAAAAAAACCTATTGGCTTATTTTCTTCAGCACAGAAAGAGATTTTCTCTGCCTTTATCCATGTGCTTCCAAGAAACATAACTACTGTATTTGTTCCACATGTAACTTGTCACTGTCTTAGAAACTAACTTAAGAACAGAGTCATCTTCTTATCATCTTCTGAAGCATGTCTGGGCCAGCCCTGCTGGCTGTGGAGCAGGGGTGCCAGTCAGTCAAGCTTGGAAAGCTGTTTTTAGAGTGGGGTCATGCACAGGGAGGGGCACATCCTGCCCCGGGCTCTGCTGACCCCACCGGGGAGGCTGGGAGCAGGTGGAACAGGGCTGTGCTGCTGCTTTGTGCCTGTTCCTTTGGGGGATGGATTTGAGTCCCAGTTGTACCCTTGTCCCCTGTCCTGGGATACCTCCTGCCTGCCTGTGCAGCCCATCCCTGGTCAGCACCGATGCCAAAGAGCTGCAGAGCTGAGCAAGGCAGGGGCAGTGCTGGGCCTGGGAGCAGAGCAGGAAGGGCTGATGCCTTGAGCAGGAATTGTCTCCCAAGAGCCTGGTACTGCCCCGTGAAAATGCTCCTGTCCAGGGTGAGCCTGGGCCTGGGGCTGCTGCTGTGAGCCATGGCACAGGGTTCTGAATGCTCAGGGTGGCCCAGCCTGGGGCAGATCTGTCACTGGAGGAGCTGTGAGGGGTTTTGGTCACTGCATCCTTTGGATGGGGGATAGAAGAGTCAGATCTCCTATGCCTATCAGGTTTCCACAGCTGTATCCTCTCATCTTTTTCTGTCAGCATATCTGCATGAACAGGCCATGAGCACTGTGGCTGTTTGTTGGGGATTTCCATGGGTCTGGCAGCAGGAGCTCTGGCTGCCCCACCAGATAGCAGAGCTCCTGGATGTGCTAATTGTGTGTATGCAAATTAACTCTGGCCTGCAGGCTTCCTTGAGCTAAAATTCCTTCACTGTTCCAGCTGAAGACCCCTGACCAGTGTAAAACAGCTCTTGGGAAACAGTTTCTACCACTGCCAGGGCTCCCCTTCCCTGCCCAGCCAAGTGCCCCTTGCAGCCTTGGGCACTGTGAACCCTTCATGGCTTCAGGTCAGCCTGAGGGATCTGCAACTGCTACACCTGTCTGCCACAAAAGAGCAGTGACAGCAGCTCTCCTGTCCCCAGAGCCAGCTGGACACAATGCCCTGAGCCTGCCAGCTCCTCTCCAGCCTCTGCTGCGAGGTGGAACAGTGAGGAGGGTGATGTTAGGTGAAACCATGGTCTGTTTATGCTCACAGCTTAATGCAAGCTGGAAATTTGAAGTGAGAGGCTTTCCAGAATGCCCATAAAATCTCCAGGAATTTAATAATACAGCAATTTTTCAGTACCTTCATTGCCGGGCACCAGAAAAACAGTGCAAAATAACAACTAGCAGGCACAAGATGTTCTTAAGAGCATCCTTACATTCTTTGCTTAGAGCTATCAGTGGGAATTTAAGCACCTTATGTAATGGGCTTTCTCTTGTAGCATCTGCTGCTTCACAGGAGGATGATTGGAGAGGGAATGTATTGATTTAAGAGGAGGCATTTGGGGCCTTGACAACTGTCCAGCTCTACAGGAAGAGCTGTGGCTACTGGGTCGAGGAGCAGGTCAGGCTGATTCTGCAGAGTGCCTGCAGCAGCATTAGCCACGTAGGCTTATCTGCAGGGTGGAATCTTTACCAAAAATAACCCCTCCACTGTGTCAGATACCAGCATTTTTGCCATGTTTCAGGGATTTAAGTTGGACACCAGACAAGATTAAGGACTGTTGTGAACTCTTCACCCTAACTAATTGAGACTGACCCTTGGATGGCTCCTTGGATGCACTGGCACTCACTTTTCTCTCTTGAGACATGTGCACCACGAAGTGCAGTCTGTGTCTGATAAGCAGGAGGGCTTTAGGGAAAAGTCCTCTTACCTGTAGTAGGGAGGAATAATTTCCTGCTTTGGACTTTTTAGCATCCCTTCTGCTGAGCAGTGCATGGTTAGGCTTTAGATTTTGCTGACAGTTATGAGGTGCTGAAGATTGAAAGCAGATTCTGTCTTTTTCTGCTTTTTCTCTCCGTTTTTAAATCTGACCTTATTAGTAGAGCACTGTCTGAATATCTTGCAGCTCTCCCTGTCAAGACAAGGTGTGCCCAGGGAGGTGGTGTTGAGCTTGGTCCTAATGCAAGCCTTTAATCTGCATTTTAAAGCTGTTTTTTTAAAAAAGCCTCAGCACCTACTGAAGAAACAGGTAAAGAGAGGTCAGCTGGACCCACATTTCTCACCCTCAGTGGAGAAGAGAGGGAGTAACCCCAGTGCAAGGGCCCAGAGCCCTCCACATGCCCCCGAGCAGGGGCCCTTCTCCCCCACAACAGCTGAGCCAGAGCAGCAGAACCTGTTTGAGAGCCACCCTGAACTAGTGACCCTCCTCACTGTCACACTGCCTGGGGGGTGACACACAGCCAAGGCAGAGCAGGCCAATCTTACAGGGATCAGGTTGACCAGTTTTATATTAAGCCACCACATATGTGCAGCACATGAGTGGCTGTTTAAAGAAAGCCTCTTACTTCCCCTCCCTCCCCCTCTTTGAAGGCTTATTTCTTTTGTCGCGTGTCATGGGGGCTGGCAGCAGGTTCACAAAGTCTGAGCTCTCCCAGCTCAAGGTCACTGGGATTGTTTAACTATAATCTCCTTTTCTGTACTCTCTACTTTTCCTACAACTTGCTGTTCTGTCTTTCTTAAACTCCTGAGCAGGAGAGGTGTTTGGCTTTGTGTGTGTGTGCAGCCCCTCGGGCAGGGTCTGTGTGAGAGTGAGCTGGGCCTTGTGGGGACCATCACAGACCACTCAGCTCTGGGCAGAGACACACTGCATCCTCCAAAGGGATATGAGGCAGAGGAACACTTCTGTCACTTATAAAGAGCTCAGTTGCTTGGCATCTTAAAAAAAAAAAAATGGTTTTCTCTGCAACCTGGAAGGTTTGAATCCTTGATCCAGCTTTGAAGGTTGGTTCCTGCCCCAGAACAGGTATTGGAGGAACCAGATCCTCACCAGTGCTGCCACCAGTCCCACCCCAGCTGGGCCTGCATTCCAGCTGTGGTGGGAAAGCTCTGCTCTCCCAAGGAAACCTTGGGTTCTTCCACTGTGCCAGCTCACTCACTAACAGCTCTGATAAGGTCCTGGTTACGTGTGTGCAGGAAAGCTTGGAAAGTGAGGGGATCCTGGGTGATGGGACTGGGGAGCTCCTGCTGGGATCAGGAATGATGCTCCTGCCTACAGCAAGGGCTGCAGAGTCTGGATTGTTTTCTTAGGGGGGAATGGTGAGAGTTTCAAGAGAATTCAAAAATGGCATCACTGTAATCCCACTTACTCTAACACCATGTCACAGTATGAAATAGGATAAATGTTTTTAATGTAAATGCAAGACATTGGCTTTGCCTTGTGCTTAACAGGGCACCATTGGCTTCCCTGCTCCAGGAGCACCTGGCTGGGGTAAAAAGCTGTCTCCATGTCCCACTAAACCTTGATCCCTGTTTGCCCCTGTCTCCTTCAGAGTGCTGGTGTGCCCTGGGGCCCTGGTCCTGCATGGCAGAACAAAGCTGCCTCTGTGAGCTGCCAGGGAGAGGAATTCAGGGGCTGCAGGGGAAAGGACTGACTGTGAGAGACTTGGTGCAATTCTGGTGTTACCAGCCCAGCTCAGCTGGGGCTCTGTGTGAGCTCAGCAAACTCTGCTGTCTTCTGCTGGGGTGTTGGAGTTGTGGAAACATATTAGAGATCCAGCTCTGAGCATCTGGGGCCCTGGGAGTTTTGTTTTTTTGGAAGGTGATAGCAGGGCAGGAATCCCAGGAGGTAGATTTTTGCACTGTCTCTGTTCCTTCTGAATTTTATCCAAGTCATTCAGGAGCAAGCTTTTGGGGGCAGTTTTAATCCTGCATCATGGTGGTGTGGATGTGCAGAAAAATTAATAATAGCCAGCATCAGTTGGGATGTCTGTGCTTTTATTACTCTGCAAAGATTAGTTACAGAAAAAAAAAAAAATCTACCCAAACTTCATCGAACTGTGGCTCTGCTCTGGTCCTGCTTCCTGCTCATTGAAATTCCTGGCCTCCCCTTGAGTCAGCTGTGTTTTGTGTTTCATCCAGTTCAGGGCATGTCACAGAAGATGCAGGATGTGTTTCTTAGACTTCTGCCCTTTCTTAATGTATTCCTTTTCTTTGCTCCATGTCACAGTTACTAAAATTGGAAACTCTTTGTGTTGCCACCTACGGAGCTCCAAAGGTTGGGGCTGTTGAGCTCTGTCACAGCTCACAGTCCTGCGTCAGCTCTCCAAGCAAGAGTCTGGGTTAAGAAAGATGCAATTGTTAAAGGACATTCAGCACATTCACGTTTGCATCTGAGTCGGAAGTGGGGTTTAAGGACTAGAGGATTTCAGGCTTTTTATTTCACCAAGCACTGAGACACACTTTTGAGTTTCCCCTTCAAATAAAGTTCAAAGCCTTTTATATAGCTTGATTCCAGGAGTTGAAACTTTAGGATAAAGGCCAAATATTGTGAAATTGGTGATCTCATTGTGAGAATAGGCAACAGGGAGGTTTGTTTAGGCAGAACTTTTCAGGGAAATTCCTGGGTATCTGCGCTAAGTATCCTGGTTTTGTTTATTAACCACAATTGCTGCAGACTTACACTGGAAACATTTGAATGGGGGAGGAGAGAGAGACACAGCTCAGTTCTGTGTCAGGAAATACCAGATCGTTTTGTGCTTTCCAGGCTCTTCTATCTTTGTGACTGCCCAATCTGAACCTTATCACTGCGGGGCTTTGGTGTATTAAGATGTAGAAGGAGTCCTGCACAGATATCTCTCCAGGCAGGATACGGGTAAGGCTGGTTCTCTGATGAAGGAAAAACTGCTGGAGGAGGAGGCCACTATCTTTGTCTAAACATTTCTTTTTTGTTCAAATAAAGAAGTAATTTTCCTCACTGTGTCTGCTGTTCACTTCAGTACTGAAAAGCTAAACATCCTTATCTGACACTTTTTCAGGTTTTAGACCTGGTTTATTTCTGACTCTATTTTTAATGAAAAAGTTCCGTTTCATTAGTAGCTTTGCAAAACTTTTCCACAAGGGGAGAATAATATTTTAATGCCCTGTAATCCTAAGTGGAATAGCAGAGGATGGCCAGTCCTGGAGGTGCAGAGCACACTCACACCCAGGGGAAAGAGCAGCTGTGGGCACTGCTGGCCCTGCCAAAAGGATGAACCGTGAGTCAGCCCAGGCAGTGAGACAGTGCCACAACAGGTGACACTCTTATTTATGCACAGAGAGTAACATAAAGGGTCTTGTCTTGTTTTCTTGTAGAGAATACCAGAGGAGCTGACCCTGGATGCCTTACTAGAAATGAATGAGTCTAAGGTGAAGGAAACAATGAAGAGATGTGGGGCCAGAGATGAGGAGTGCTCCAGGCTCAACGGGGCCCTGAGCTGCCTGCGGAAGGTGACAGAGTCAGGTACAGACTGCCTTGTTCTCCTGTGGGATTGGTGTCCAGCAGCCCAGCCCCTTCTGCTCAGACACTGTTTGGGATGTTCTGTAACCACAGTCAGCAATGGCTCTGGGGTGTGCACAAAGGGCACTGATCAAACCTCTCTAGAGCCATAAGTTGGGTTTGGTTTGGACATCAGGTCAGAGAAATAAATGGAAATAAATGTATGTAGAATCCTCTCTTACTCAGCAGACTATATCCTTATTAGTAACCCTTTCTGTTCAGTGTTGTGGCTAATGCTCCAGTTCCTTCTCCATGGGTCAGTACACATCCTTGACTTACTTAAATATAACCAGATTCTTTGTAGGTGATGCCTTCCCCAAATATTGCCAGCTCAGAGAGAAACCTTTCCCCAGCACTTCCACAGGCACTGTAAAGTCTGTTTGTCCAAGAGCCTCTCCCAGCAGACTGGTACTCACATGCACCACATCTTTCTTTGTTATCAATCTGTCACTGAAAGGTGATGTTTCCTGTTGGTATTATGACAGTCCATCCATTTTCAAATCACGAAGATTAGTTAATGGAAAAAGTCAGCAAACAGCTCAGTCTCGTATTTCCTTTTTTCTAATCTTTCTTGTCCCAGGCTGTCAAATATTTCCCATCCACACTGTATAAACCAGCCATTGCTCAGGAGTCATGGCATTCACCTCTTAGAAAGCAATGGCCTATTTAAAAACCCAAGTACATATCTCTAAAAAGCTCAAATCCTGGGGCTGTGCCGGGGCTCAGGGGAGATGCTGCCAGGTGAAATGGGCACCTGGAATGCCCCGGGCAGCCCCGGGCTCTGTGCCCTCCGTGCTGGGCTGGCACTAACGCCGCTCCCTTGGACAGGAGGGGAGCTGAGGGACGATGTGCCGATGGCCCTCCCCGAGCGCCGGGACAGCTCCTGCTCTCAGCCGGACCCCTCCTGGTCCCCGTGCACCCCGGCCAAGGGCAGCCAGCACCAGCAGCCCCGCTCCACATCCACAGCCCCGCCCTGCGAGCCACCAGCACCCAGCCACGGGCCGTGCCCCTCGGCCGAGACGCTGCTGGAGGCGCTGGTGCTGCCCGCGGCCGGGGGCCGGCCCAGGACCCCGCACAGCATCACCGTCACCCCCCCGGCCACACCGCAGCCCAAGCGCCGGCACCGCCTGAAGCCGCCGCGGACGCCGCCGCCCCCCTGCCGAAAGGTGTTCCAGCTGCTGCCCAACTTCCCCACCCTCACCAGGAGCAAGTCCCACGAGTCCCAACTGGGCAACAGGATAGACGAAGTTCCTCCAGTGAAGTAAGTTTCCTCCCAGAGTGGAGCTGGCAAAGGCTGCCCTGTGTAGGCAGGAAAATGTTGGCAATGCAGCACCCTCAGGAGCCTGTGCAAAGGCAGAGGTGTCTGTGAACCTGACAGCACATGCTGCAGGCAGCAGGTCCTGCTCTAGCAAAGTGTGTACCTGTCACAGCAATATCAGTGCCTGAAAAAATGTATCTTTTCTTCTTTCTAGGTTCGGTAAGAAATTCTCACAGCTGTGTCTGCAGTGCCTTGCTTGGAGGGAAGAACCTGTGCTTGTCAGCTCCCTGTTGGCCATCCCTGGGCAGCCTCTGGAGATTCTCCACAGGCTCTCCCATCCCACAGCTCCTGTTAACTGAGCAGGACCTTGGCCTGCCACAGAACTGCAGGGTTTTATTTGGTTGCACCTGGTGTTTTCTAAGATGACACAAGCAAGGCAAAGGAATGCTGATGTTTCAAGGGTTAAAGCCAGGGGGGTGCTTATCTGTGACCTCAGACCATCAGCTGGCACTGATGCCTCTTGGGACAGGAATTCCACATCTAACCATTTAGTGCTTTTGGATACCAGTGCCCAATGTCTCTGCAGTGAGGTTAAGCTGTGTGCAGCTTTCTGAGGAGGCTGCAGCATGTGCTGCAATGTGGGGTGTTCTCTCTGTGCTGAGGAGTCTGTTCACGTGGGTGATGGCTGGCAGGAGCAGGGCTGGGTTTCTCCAGGGCCATTACGATTTCTATCCTGAGGTGTGTCCCAAATACAACCTGTAACCTTGAAAGCTAATGGAGAGAGTTTGGAGCAGCTTGGAAAGTGTCCAAAAGTATCCAAGTATTTTAAAAAAGTATGAAAGTCCAAATAAGGATATTATAGCACTGCACATACAGCTAATGCCCTTTAAAACAAAAATCTCAGGAATTACTTTCAGAAATAGAAAGATTGTAAAATGAAAATGCCAGCAGAAATCTGAGCATTTCCCTGGGGAGAGTGAGATAATGGGTGCAATAAATGAAAAAGGCATTGGAATAAATTCAAACAGAAATGAAGGATCTTGGTGCTTCTCCTCATACAGACCTATTGGCTGGGTTGAAATCTGCTGTGGGCTCTGGTGAGTCCCAGACAATCCCAGACTGGCTGATACTGATTTGAACCCTTCAGTGAGGATTTAACATCTGATCCACTGCTAACAGCCATCTTTACTGCTGTGCTGGGATTGTTTGGTTGGTTTAGCACTAGACCAGCAGCTTGGATTCCTTGGAAAAGCACCTAGCCATTCCAGCCTTTTCCAAGAGGCTCAGGATCAGATGCCTTCAGAAGCTCCCCTGGACTAATGATAAAAAAGACTGTGGTGCCATCTATGGTCAAGTGAGGAGACTGGCTCTGAGCCAGCCCTGCTGCTGTGCTGACACTTGCACATTGGGGTTTGCCTCAGATGTGCAATATTTCTGTAGATTTAGTTCAGGAAATATGCCAGAATTCTGAGTATTGGAGAGTTTTCAGGAAGTTATGTGCTCTAACCACTGCCATCCTGGAGTGGCATTTGGAAGTTTAGATCTCCCTTTCTGCACTGCTAAGTTAAGTGAGCTCACATGTATGTTTGTATTCTTCTGGGTCGTGCTAGAAAACCCTGTCTAGAAAATTGAGATAATTTTCAGTGAAATGGAATATTTTGAAATCTACTGACACTGCAGGAAAACTAGGTGATGGTATTTGTGGTAAACCAATAGGGAGTAAAGCAATTAGGAGTAAAGTCTGACTTTCCACTTTAAGAATGGCTTAGACCTGGTCAGATGGATTTCTATAATCCCTAAATATAAAACATCACAATTTATCCAATCATATGGAAACAAATACAAGAGCAACTTCAGAGGGGGCAAAGCAGCCTGAGCTGTGACTCCTCATGGCTGGAGGTGCTGACCTGGGGCAGTGGCTGCTGGGTTTGTGTGCAGGGTGGTGAGCACAGGTGAGCAATGCCCCCATAACCCTCCTCTTGTTCTCCCTCAGAGCTCTCCCAGGGATCCCCCCAGACGGTACGAAGAGACTTTGGCCTGGCTGTGACCCACAGGTGAGCAGCAGGGGCAGGGCCCTGGTGCCAAGGACTCACCTGGGTCTGGAGTCAGTTCAGGTGTTAAGTTCAGCTGCCTACAAATGCTCATTTTCCCTTGGCTAACATCAGCTTTCCCCCCTGTTGTCTCTGCTAGGTTCTCTACAAAGTCCTGGTTGTCTCAGATTTGCCAAGTGTGCCAGAAGAGCATGATGTTCGGGGTGAAGTGTAAGTACTGCAGGTGAGCACACGGGGATGGTCTCCTTCAGAACAGCCTGCAGCTGCACTCACCACAGCCTGCAGTCACTCCTGTCTCTGGGTGTGATGCACTTCTAGCAGTGGCATCGTTTTTTCAGTCCTTCTGACCTGGCAAAGGGATGCTCTGGCACAACTCACACTTGAAGCTGGCAGCCTGACACATGAATGAACCAAATCTGCTTCCCTGCCACAGGCTTCCTACTTCATCCTGGGCAAATCTTGTAGGGGAAGCTGGATCCCTAAACAACAGCCATTTTTACTTTTCTCAGGCTTGTTAATCTAGAGCACTGAGATTTTACTACTTCACTGTTGCTGGCTGAGAGTCAGTGAAAGTAACTCTTTCAAAAATAAATCAGATGCTAAGATATGTGTGTGGCTTTCATTAGCCTAATGACACACATAATAGGATTCTCCATACAAATGCCTGCTGCTCTGGGGCTGAGCATTCCAGAACTCCTTCTGAGATTAGCATAAGAATTACAAATTAAGGGTAGGCTTCCTCTTTTTGGGAAAGAACAAGTTGCTATTTAACATGTAATGGTTATCTTTCAGATTAAAATGTCACAACAAATGTACTAAAGAGGCACCTGCTTGTAGAATATCCTTCCTTCCCAGTAAGTAATTTTCTACAAATTCTTGGCTTTTCAATGTATTTGATGGTATGGAAAGAATAAAAAGTCTCATTAAAGCTGTTTTTCTCCCTTCTCCAACCTGTTTTTTAGTAACAAAAATAAGAAGAACAGAGTCTGTCCCGTCTGATATCAATAATCCAGTAGACAGACCCACAGAGCCCCAGTTTGGAACTCTCCCCAAAGCACTAACTAAAAAGGTACGAGGTGGCTGGAGCCTGTCCTGAGCCCCTGGGAGCTGCAATAGGGGGAGGTTGGAGCCAAAATGGCTCCTTGAGCTCTCACTTTGCAAGCCTTGGATATGTGACATGTTCTCCCTGTGAACCAGGGGTTGTGCAGAGCTCCAAGTGCTTCCTGGGAAAAGCAAAGCCACAGTCAGGCCTGGGAACAACCTCCCTCTGTGTCCAGCACACAGTGAGGGGAACTTTCTCTTTGTTGTTTCCTCACAAGTGCCTTTCCCTGCTTTGCAGGAGCATCCACCAGCAATAAACCACCTGGACTCCAGCAGTAATCCTTCTTCTACAACCTCCTCCACCCCGTCCTCTCCAGCCCCTTTCCAGTCTTCCAACCCCCCCAGCGCGACGCCGCCCCCAAACCCGTCCCCCATGGGCCAGAGGGACGGGCGCTTCAACTTCCCAGGTAAACTCCTCTGGCAGGACACGCTGCCAGGACAGGCTCACCAGAAATTCATGGGGGCTTGGAGGTTTCTGAATACGTGGTTGTGCCCTAAGTGAGGTGTAAAAGTGTGTCTTATTAGCTGATAAAATGAAAATGTCTTTCTTACCAGTTTTTAAAGGGTATCAGGAAGATATCTTTGCAGGAAACAGATTATTGAGGAATGATTCTCCTTTTCCTTTTTGGAAAAGGACTGAAGAAAAAGCTATTTTTTTCTCCTCCTTTCCCCTTTGTGTTGTACAATGCATGCTGCCTGCAATGTGTGCTCACCAGGGGCTTTCAGTCAGGAGAGAGGTGCTTGCTGGAGCAGGCTGTAAAAATGAAAACTGAAATGAATTACTTTACCAGACCCTTCCAAAATATAACTCACAATCAACATCCATTTTTAAACCACTGTCAAGCATGACTGGTGGAAAGGAGTTTATCCTTCCTGCCCTATGGATTGTGAGCCCCAGTGTGCAGCTTTAACCAGAGCTGAGAGAGGCAAGAATCTCTGACAGGGGCAAAGATCTAAACAGTGAGAATAAATGTAATTCCTTTGACCTGAACTGAAGTCACAAGGGGCTCAGTAGCTGCTACAGCTGGCCTTCAACACTGCTGAATTTTGCATCAGCTTCTGACCTGTGAACTCAAGTTGCTGTTTGAGCCTGCTAAAAAGGACCAGAGGCAGTTCAGTATTAGGATTCTACTGCAGCTACTTTGCATTGGGACAAACTGCTCAGATTCACTGAAAATAAATAAAAGAGGCAGATGGTTCATGAGCTTCAGCTTCTGTGGGGGCACCTCTGCAAAGCTGAGACATGAGAGCACATCACACCTGATGTGGGCCTGCCTTGCACATTCCTGGGCTCTCCCTTTGCTCCTGCCACTGGGGATCCAGGTGTGGTGTTTGCCCACCAGGCTGTTAGAGAGAGACAGCACAGCTTGTGTTTGATACCTGTCATCTGTCAGGGCCCTCCCAAGATGCATGTGCTGAAATTCCCCCAGCAGGCTGATAATCCACTAATCTGTTCCCAGCAGTGACCTGGGACTAATTCATTGAATGCACATGAGGCACTCACTGATGATCCTCTAATTTGTTTGTGTTGTTTTGTTTGTTTGTTTGTTTTTCTCCTGGTATTTTTTTTTGGCTGTTCCTTTTTTACAAAACCGCAATTAATTAAAAAGCTGCCTACTACCTTCAGCATAGACAACAGTTTATCTTCCCAGGTGAGTTGATTGTTTTAATTCTACTAACCAACTTCTACTGCCAAAACATAACTTGTTTGTAAACCTCTGCATGCTGCCCAAGAACAATCATTCTGCTTTAAAAACCTGCCTAAAACAATCCAGATTTTCTCTTATCTCAGTGTGTATTCAGGCCTCTCTCCCCTTAATCTGAGGTAGTGACACGATTTATGTATTGAGATGGAGCTTTGAATATTGAGCTGTAGAACATTCATTTTCTGCTGTGGGATTCTATCCACATCCATGTTCTTCCTTTCTGAAGAGTCTCTTTTATGGCTCTGTGCCTGGCCCAAAAGACTTTACAGAGAGGTAGGGGACATGGAAGAGGACTGGGCTCAGCCAACATGCAGGCATAGGAGAGATGAGCATAGTTTTAAATCAGTAAAAGTATAAAATCACTTTGTCTGTGGTTGAGTTTATAATTCCTAAATAAGAAGTAAATAGTTGCTATTGCAGTGTTAAAACTTGCAGTCTATAGGAGATGGAAGGGTAAAAGATGTATCATAACTGTTTCTACTTTCCCAGAAATTCCCAGTCCTGCACAAACAGCACAGCTTCCAGAATCTGCTGCAGACACTAAGTAAGTAGAGTTTTAAATCCTTTCATTTGCACAGCATTTACCTGGTAATCCTCAGGTCAGCCCAGAAGTGCTGTGTTGTGGCCAAACCCAGATTTAACACCTGAGAATTCCCTGGGTAACTAGTCAGTGAGGGTGATGCTGGTATTCCCAGTGTTATAAAGCTGAATATGACACTTAACTCCAAATGGCACACTAAGGGGTCCAAGCCTTTAATGTCTTGTTCTGCTTGTGTGAAGGGTCAGATGAAACAGAAGTTGGAGTTTTAACTTGAAGGGCAAGGCACACTGAGCTGCAAGCAATCAGCTCTTTCAGGATCCCAATTGCAGGGCATGGAAAAGCTTCCAGCCTGCATTGCCAGCTGCTCCACTGCAGGTGTTTCAGGGGCAGGAATGGGAGTATCTATTCCTGGAACACAGTGTAATAACAGAGCCATGCCACTGCCAAATCAATTCCTGCCACTCAATTATCAAGAATCACTTCCAAAGCCTTTGTCCCTCATTTGCCAAAGTGAGCTTAGAGTCCTTCTCTTTTACACGGAGCAGGAATTGTATTTTTCTCTGACCATCTGTAGCTGTCAGGATCTGTTGTGTATTGGCTCCTTCTGCTCCCCTGATGGCAGCACAGCCCCCAGTGACACCAAACACTGTTTCCCCTGTTTGTGTTGCAGCGCTGCCCAGCAGTCGGGCACGGGCGGAGCCGCGCGGGAAGCACAGGTGGGTTGGCTGCTTTGCCCCCAGTCCCTGGAGCAGCCTGTGCTGCTGGGCTGCTCTGCCCCCAGCAGGGACTCTGAGCACACCTTCCCCTTCCCTTGCTGTGGGCAGGTGGAGGAACCAGAGGCCAGTAAGTCTGAGCCCGAGGATGATGAAGATGAGGTGGAAGATCTGCCCAGCCGGCGGCCGCACCTGCAGGGGATGATCTACCGCAAACCCAGCCAGACCAGCGTGTACCTGCAGGAGTGGGACATCCCCTTCGAGCAGATCCAGCTGGGGGACCCCATTGGCCAGGGCCGCTGGGGCAAGGTCTACAAGGGCAAGTGGCACGGGGAGGTGGCCATCAGGCTGCTGGAGATTGATGGCAACAACCAGGATCACCTCAAGCTCTTCAAGAAGGAGGTGATGAACTACAGGCAGACCCGGCACGAGAACGTGGTGCTGTTCATGGGAGCCTGCATGAACCCCCCTCACCTGGCAATCATTACCAGGTAAGGAGAGAGATCTTTCTATCAGTTCTACTAGATCTGTATTGTAGAGCTAGCTAATACTGTTCTCATATATAAACATTTCCTGTAGCTTCTGCAAAGGAAGGACGCTGCACTCCTTTGTGAGGGACCCCAAGATCTCCCTGGACATCAACAAAACCAGGCAGATAGCACAGGAGATCATTAAGGTAAGGGCTTGTTATGCCACGGGAGCCACTGGGTAGGGCCTCAGCCAAAGCTCAGAGCTGTACACGGGACTGGGAGCTGCTCCCTCAGCCTCTCCCCACACCTTCCTGCACAAATCCCACAGTTACAGCTAATCCTTGACACTGGAGTTAGAAGAGGAGATGTGTTAGAAGCTGGTGGAGTGTGCTTGGAAATAATAAAACCCCAAAAACATTTCCATGTCTGCTGTGTTTCCCAGGGCATGGGGTATCTCCACGCAAAGGGGATTGTACATAAGGATCTGAAATCCAAAAATGTCTTCTATGACAATGGGAAAGTTGTGATCACCGACTTTGGATTATTTGGAATTTCGGGTGTGGTTCAGGAAGGAAGGTAAGTGGAGGCTTCAGTGCTTGGTTCCACCTCTAGAATGACAAATGATCAAATAGGAAAGCATTTCCTGCAGTGCACAAGACCATTAGTTTAGTACAAACTCAGTTTGCATTGTGCATGTTTGCTTTGTTTCCCTTTTGAGCAGAGTTCTTCCTACAGTTGCAGCAGCACAGCTAGAGAGTTTGGATTAGGACTCAGAGCACAGAACAAACAAGACCTTAAGCCCAGGAAGGAGCTGTGAGAGTCAGGCTGACATGTGCCTATTTGTTAACAGGGCAAGAAAACTAGAAACAAAATATCAGCAAAAACATTGGAGTAAATAAAGCCAAAGCATCAGGTGCAGCACAGATATGGCCACCACAACAATGTTTTATTCCTGCTTCTTTCTTTTGGACTCAGGAGGGAGAATGAACTGAAGCTGCCTCATGACTGGTTGTGCTACCTGGCCCCTGAGATTGTCCGTGAGATGGCCCCAGGGAAAGATGAAGACAAGCTGCCTTTCTCCAAAGCTGCAGATATCTATGCCTTCGGGTAAGAAAGGAACACCCAGGAGTACCTGCTAAGTGAGACTGGCTACTGGTCTCAGCTTTCCAGTCAGTGCTCCCCTTCTCTCAGACTGAGGATTCCATCTGGGACACATTTTCCTCACCTATTCCAACAGTCGTGGGTGGCAGGGGTTTGCTGCACAGCCTCGGGCACCTCCCAGGGCTCAGCTGGAGCAGGGCCAGCACTGGTGTTTTCTCTCTCGGGAGCAGGCAGGGGCTGACTGTGTTGCTGGCATTGCAGGACCGTGTGGTACGAGCTGCAGGCCCGGGAGTGGCCGTTCAAGAGCCAGCCGGCAGAGGCGCTCATCTGGCAGATCGGCAGCGGCCAGGGCGTCAGACAAGTGCTGGCCACAGTCAGCCTGGGCAAGGAGGTCAATGTAAGTACCTCAGCCTCAGGAGTGCCCTCACAGCTGCTGATCAGGGAGGGAAGGGGGCTGCTTCAAGAGATTTATTGTACTCATGACCTGAAAGAGAACAGATGAGAATGAGAGACCATGTTAAGCCTGTGCCCATAACTGGTGCAGAAGTGAACACCCCCAGCACGGGACACTCCTGGATTCTGATAGTGTCCAGGCCCTCTGTGAGCAGTCTCTGCCTGGGCTCACACACATCCCAGTGCTCAGACAGTTTTCTGGTGTGCACAGCTGACCCATGAACTGAGATAATGAGCCACTACCCCTGTCCTCTGCAGGAAATCCTGTCGGCCTGCTGGGCCTTCGAGCTCAGTGAGAGGCCCAGCTTCACCGTCCTCATGGAAATGCTGGAGAAGCTGCCAAAGCTGAACCGCCGCCTCTCCCACCCAGGGCACTTCTGGAAGTCTGCTGAGTGAGTACCTGCTGCTGCTCACAGCACTGATGCCATGCAGTTTGCTAACTGCTCATTTCTGAGCTTTATTTGCTTTCCTGGGGCTGTCAGACCTGGCAGGGTGGGAGCACTGCTCCTCTGCTCCTCTGGTTCCTGGGAAATTATGTGACCAAGCCTCAGACACTTAATCTACTTCACCATAATCATGTCCCTCGAGCAGGGCCTGATCTCTGATCTGGTGTCAGAGAATATCACAACAGCATTGGGAAGGGCCCACACTGACCCCAAAGTGGTCAGGACTTCCCCTGTGATGGTAATGGCAGGTACTGCCTGAGGAAGGGAAGGACCCCAAGAACAGGCCACTGTTTCCCTCTGAAGGGGTTCAGACTGGAGGGGTTTGAGGCCACAGACACATCTGTGCCCAGTGCACATTCACCATGTCCTTGGCTCATGTTCTTTTGTCTCCTGAACTGCTCGTAGTTACTTTCTCTTTGTTCTAATGCTTAACCTACCCCTTCCTATAATCCTTCACCCTCTTCCTGCAACACCTGATCAGAACCACCCAAACCCTTGACGCAGGAACTGTGTCAGTTTGTGGCAGTTTGGTCTCTGCTGGGTGTGGGGACTTTGAAGTTTTATTTGAAAATTTTGTCACTTCTCCTGTGCAATTTCCCCCCTTTTGTACTGGATCCCTGACACACCAGGGATGTCCAACACCTTTAAACTGCAGATAGCTTCCCCCAGACTGGCCTCACCCTCACCCAAAGAACATGCTCTGAGCAGTGGAGCTCCCCCACCTCACCCAGATCCTTTCCCACACTGCACTAACCCCTGCTGCAGCCTGGTCGAAGCTGTAACAGTGTGTAGTTCTCAAGGGCTTGCTTTAAATAACTGAAAACTAACTCTCATGGTGTCTTTTTCCCTTCCCTCCCATATTTCTTTGTAGGTTGTAGCTACTGGTGCAATAACGGGCTCCACCTTGCATGCTTCCATGTGTCGTATCCTAACCGGCAACTTGGACAATCACCTTCCATTAAAAATGCAAAAACAAACCACGAAATTAACCCATGGACATAATCAACACTTTACCCGAGTTCTTCTCTCTGCCTTTCGCTTGGTGTGGGCTGTAGCTTCAATAACCACTGGTGTCTGCGAGACCCTCCTGGCTAACACCGGCCCCTGTGCCCGGAGTGCCGCGAATCCTCCCGGGACGGGCGGGGACCTGCTCTGCCTGACCAGGTGCACACACAGGCAGGGCTGCTGTCCTGCCTGCAGCTCAGGGCTGTCCCCACCCTGCCTGTCCTGACAGGCCCCTTGGGCTGTGTCCTTGGTGCTGCAGCTCTGTGACTGCAGGTGACAGGGACAGTGTCACAGCAGTCACACTGCAAACCAGCGGGAGCTGAGCTCAGACCTGGAGCCAGGGTCAGTTTTGTCAGGGCCAGTTCTTGAGTGGAAAAAGGATAGTCCCTGCTCCCCTTGGAGCAGCTGATGGTCCTTTGCCCACTGAGCACCAGGCTGGGGCAGTGTCCAGAGCAGGCCCACGTGGGTCAGCTGGGATCAGCTACAAAGTTGTGTAAAAGAGGGGTAAAGCAAGAGCACCCTTCAGCTCCTCCCCTGGCAGAGCTGGTGCTTGGAATGTCACAGTTTGCTTCTGTTTACATCCCTGCCCAGCAGAATGACTCAATGTAGGGCCTTGGCAGAGTCACAGCTACCACAGCAAACATGTGCCTTCTAGAAAAGGTCTCTTTTCACTGGTTTGGAGGGGAGAGGACAGGGACAGAGGAGAACACACACCCAGGGGGTTCTGCTGTCTAAGGACAAGCTCCCACATCCATTCCCTGAGCCTCCTCAGGAAAGCTCTGAGCTGAAAGTGCTGCTGGCTCTGCCAGCAGTGTGAGAGCAAGGGGAGAGACACCTTTATGTGTTTGTAGAGTCTGGGGAGGAGCAAATGGGTTTGGATTTGTTCTGTTGGGGTTTCTTAACCTATTCACGTACCTTGTCAAAGCTCCCCTTTCTCTTACAAGGAAAAATGTCAGTTTTTCCTTCTCTTCTACTTCAAGGGAAGCAAGTGCCCACTGAAAACAAGTGTCAGGCTTCTACCCACGGTACAGACATGGGAAAACTTTGTGCTCCTTCCCCTTGGGCAAATCAGATTGTGCAGTTTCTTCCCACTGATGAGGTTTGCATGAATAATTTCATGTGTTTGCTGCTGAATTACTCGAGCATCTCTTGGGTTATCTGAAGTGATGCGAGAGCAGAACCAAACTCCCTTCAGCTCCTTTGATAGGGCAGTAGCTTTGTGAGATGAATCATCAGTAACTGTTTCCCCCTCCCTTCTCCTCTCCCTCCCCACTCTCTGCAGCATTAACAGTAGCAAAGTTGTCCTGCGTTTTGAAAGATTTGGCTTGGGAATCCTGGAACCGAGTAACCCAAAGCTGTAGGCCGGTGTCATTGCCTGCTCCCACACAGCACCAGAAAAACCCTCCCTGGGGCCACCCCACGAAGACCATCAGCTCAGCCCCGTGTCCTGCCTGAGCACCAGCAGTTATTTAAACAATGTTTACATGATACTTTTGTGTGAACTATATTTTTTTAAACATAATAAACAGTGAATCAAGTTGAAGGACAGCCATTCTCGAATAGCACTGACGAAGAGAAGAGCTGTTCTGGTTGCTCCTCGTGTCCGTGGTCAGCAGGAGCTGCTCTCTGTGGGGCAGTGATGTGGCTCCTGTGGGGTGTTGGCCCTCCAGAGGTCACTTCTCTCCTGGGGCTGGGCCCAGCCTGTGCTCTGGGACTGGCCCAAACCACCAGGTTCAGCAGGGCTGCTGGGCCACCCTGAGTTTGGCTGTAGCAGGCAGAGTGCCTGGCCATGGGGGCTGGCTCTCACTTGATGACTCAAGTGCTCTTCTCCACAGAACTCGCACTAAAACCTGTCCCTTCTCATACAACCCCACAGGAATTAATTGCTGGCCTTAAAAAATAAATTCAAGACTTGTCACAGCTCTGCACAGGGACCAAATTATTCTTTTGAAGTTTAGGCACAAGTTCAAGTGCAAGAGAGACAGGACAAGGGAAAAGCTGTCCCTAAGTAATGCATTGACTAAGGCCTTGATGCACAGAGCTTCAGAGCCCCTGCACACACCCCCAGTGTTGCCACTGCCTACAGTTGGCCACGTTTGAGCTTGTAAATTCTTTGAAAAACAGAACTACAGCAGTTGCTTTGAGGAAAAATACCTTCAAGAATAACAGAAATCTTGTAACCAAGAAGGCAGTATCTGGGCCTGAGGTTCTGCCTGAACCAACAGCTCAAATTTGTTTCAGAGGTTAATTTTAAACCAAATCCAGCCCTTCCTCCAGTGCACAGTGTGGGGCTTATGGAGGTGACAGCCAGTGACCACACTGAGGTGGCAGATCCATTATCCCCCTTGGAAATCAATCCCAGGCCCTGGTACAGGGGCTCCCCTTTCCCCACCACCATCCCCGAGGCTCGGGGTGAGCTCCCCCATCCTCTGTGAGCAGGCAAAGCACCAGCCCTCAGTTTCGCTGCCTTGTGGAAGGAACTGAGTGGCACAAAACCTGAGTTCTGTTGAGCAGAGAGCCTCAGTCCTGTCTGCAAGTCAGTTGGAGCCTCTTACAAGTGTTGACAAAGACTTCTTCAATGTGTCAGATCCCAAAGAGAAATGGGTTTGGCATGGCCAGGCACTGCACTGCTGTCCTGATCCCCTGTTCCCCCTCAGGCTCTGCTGTTCTCGCTAACAGTGTGTCAGCAGCCTGAAGCAAAAACTGTTTTTCCCCGAGTGCTGCTCAATTAAGAGCAGCACAACACAAAGCCAAAGCCGGGAAAAAGGTGCTGCCCTTGAGAGGAGCCGTGCGGGGCCTCCTGCCTCGGGGAGGGCAGGGCAGGAGCTGCTGCAGGATGCAGACTGGCCTTGGCTCAGTCCGTGTTGGGGGCAGAGCGGCCTCGGGGCGCTCCTCACTCAGTTTCTGGGTGCATAAAGCAGGCCGGGAGCTGGGACACCCAGAGGGTTCTGTGTGGGATCAGCGGCCCGGCTGTGCCCTGGCTCCTCACAGCCACAGACTGTGACCCTTTGTCCCCAGGGCAGGTCCGGCCCTGTGTCGGAGCCCAGGTCAGGCTGTGGGACCTTCGGGATGAACACCCAGCCCCAGTCCTGCCCTGGGGCTCGCTCAGAGCCGGCCTTTCCCGGGGACTGGGGTCCAGCCTGGCCCGGGGGGACACCCAGAACTGCCCCTGAGCACAGAGAGCTCCTGCTGTGCCCCAGCGCAGCCCGGGGACACCTCTGTGCTCTGAGCAGCCCCGGCCCCGCACACCAGGCCACAGCCCCGGGCCGTGTTTGTGTCACACCCCCCCAGCCCGTCCCGGTGGAGCTGTCAATGTGACAATGCTGTGCAATGCTGCTACAGGAGCCACATGTCAGTAGTGAATGTAAATGGTCGTAACATGGTGAACATGGACACGTTTTCTTTTCAAATGTGATGTAAACTTTGTACAGTACAAATTTTTTTTATATTTTCTATGAACTGAGTGTCTTCCAGAACTGCTATTAAATTAATTACGAATTGTTAGAATTAACAACAGTTTATGTATTAGTTTATGCAACCAGGAAAAAAAAAAAAAAAAAAAGAGTGCACTCTATGCTACTGGAATTCTGGATATGTAGGAATCTTTTCAGTGAATAAATCTTTGGTCTGGATAAAGCAAGTGTTACCGGGTCCTGGTTTTACCTTTCCCTCCCACGGAGTTGCAGCTGAAGCAGAACAGGAGCAAATTCCCCCAGGGACCCCCCGGCACAGCAGCTCCTCCACCCCCTCTGCCCCTGCCCTTCCCCCGAGGGGCTCCAGGTGATCTCCCCTGCACAAACCCACGGCAATTACCAAAGTCTTCCCTCCCGGAGATGATGAGTCACATTATTAAATAGGTAATGAAGCCACCCTGGACTTTTCTCCAAGCACTGAACTGTTTAAGAAGCTGCTTCCCTCCCAAAAGCAGCACTTGGGGCTGCTCTGGGACCCCCAGGCACCTTCTCCATCCTCTCACAAGGTCCTGCCACCACCTCCCACCCTCAGAGTGGGGCAGAGCTCTGCCAGGCAGGCCCTGCTCTCCACCCTGGAAGTGCCATTACCGGGTGTTAATTAATCCCAGGAAGGTTCTGCCAGCAATGGGCCAGGGCATCATAAAAGCACTTTTACATCTGATCCATCTTCTCTGCATCTCACACCCAAACAACAAAAAGCTTAAGATAAGTTGAGCTTTGTTGTCCTTCATAAAGAAGAAATAAACTTAATTCTCAATTATACTTGAAGGGCAGAGGAACCACACAAACTCCAAGCACAAAGGCTGTGCCCTGGCTGTGAGTGGAGTTTGGTGTTTCCCTGCTCACAGCTGTACCCCAGAACTGCCCTGGGCACTGACACTGGGGTCCCTCTGCCCTGGAGAGCCACAGCCAACAGGAACAGGAGCAGGCAGCACACACATCCAGGGGAGACAAACCCAGCAGTAAGGGAGCATTCCCAGCCCCAGCCAGCTGCCCTGCAACACTCGATGACATTTAAACCCCCACACTGGACAGGAACATTTCACCAGCCCAGCTGGGTGCTCAACCCCAGAGCAGCCACAGAAATGGGGGTTCACCTAAAGGAAACACTAAATAACTCACAGAGCACAGCTCAGGCTACAAATGAACTGACTGGAGCAGGACCCAGGAAAGCTGGACACACCACATCATCCTCAGGGCTCAGCCTGCTCCTCCCAGACGAGGCAGCAGCTCCAGCCCTGGCTCCCAGCGGGGTTACTGGGGCAGGCAGAACCCCTCAGCACACGGGCAATGTAACATGGTATTACCAAAACGCCAAGGAGAAGAAAAGCCTTTCACCTGCCTCGCTGTCTCCAGCGCCCAGAGCTCAGCAGTCTTACACCAACACAACAATCACCCCAACACAAGTAATGTCTGCCAGACCCTGCCCCACAAACAGCCCTTTGTTGTCCCTTGTGAGCTCCAGGTGCCCCTAACGAGCCCCAGGTGCCCCTAATGAGCCCCAGGTGTCCCTAACGAGCCTTAACGGTCCCTCATCCCCCTGCTCCTGCCTGCCCCAACAGCCCCCAGGGTTCCTGCATTTCCCTGACCTTTTGTTGTTTCCCTGCCTTTGCAGGCTGGAGCCAAGAGCAAGAAGAGGTTCACTGATCCACACTTTGTCCACTTTATCCACACTGATATATTTGTCTCAGTATAAAGGCAGATTTTATTACAAACAAATCAAGTAAACCAGAGCATAGAATTCAAATGTACAAAGTGCTTTGGAATTTTTGGGATCTTCCTGCTATGGGCTCTGTTACAACAACAAGAGCTGAGGTTCATGTACCTGAGTCCCACAAAGCAGAACTGGCCACTGCTCCCTGCTGACAGAGTCTGAGGTGGGTGCAGCAGGTGTTGCCACTTGGGGGCCAGCACATCATTATCTCATTTGCAAACACTGCTCCAGATCCAGGCACCTGGCCAGACAACTCCCAGCAACACAACCATCCATCCACTTGCTTTCAAGTGAAGATAATGTGCAAGTAAACCAATCTGATATAAATAAGGTCACAAAGATAAACAGTACATTTAAAAAAAAAAATTCAGCTCTAGCTAACTTAGTACAAAACTCTAAATTTTTTTTGTACGTACAAAACCCACCAGATTTATACTAGCATAGATAGTATTAAAAATAATTTGCACTTTCACTATTAAGATAATGTATTAAAAGCGTGTCAGAATAAATAGCAACAAAAGTTAAATTTAATATTTTACTTAATTAAGGCTGAGGCTTAAGAGCCAAATCCTACAATCCTATACACATGCGGGATTGAACAAGTATAAGAAGGAGGATTTGACTCTCTTGTTTTTTGAAAACAACAACAAATGTGCAAGTATTGTCTAAAACACACGTGGACTTGTTCTTCAGCTGGTGGGTTGTGAAGCTTTTTTGACTTCCTGTGGGAACACAGCCCCAAATATATCTTCGTGGTATCGCTTTTGGCTCTGCAAAAAGAAAGGACACCCAAGAGATGAGTGACATGCTGCCAGCTGCTCCTTATCCATCAATTCAGTCTCCAAAAGGCCTTTTGCATTTGTAGCACTGGTTCTGTGACTGCAGACTTTTGTTACTGCCAGTGAAAGGAGGTCCCTGAATCCCAGGTACAAATGAAATGCACCAGGGCGAGTTCTGATAACAAGAGGGTCTCAAAAAGCAGCAGCCCCAGGCATTGGGCTCTTAGTGATGGGCCCACGAATTGCTGAACTCACTGTTCCTCTGTTGGTGCAATAAAGCCTCAAGCTCCTGATGTTCCCCACACCCTGATCCCCCATGCCCAGAGCAGGAGAGTCCCTCCTCTGTCACCCTGAGCCAGCAGAAGCTGTGCTGGCAGTCCCAAGGCTTCCTCAGAGCTCTGTCCCTGTGTGCACACAGGAGCTGAGGCGGGCAGTGCCCGCTGGAGGGAAGGGGCGGCGAGGAGCAGGGAAGGGGCAGCGAGGAGCAGGAAAGGGGCAGTGAGGAGCAGGGAAGGAGCAGGGAAGGGGCAGTGAGGAGCAGGGAAGGGACAGCGAGGAGCAGGGAAGGGGCAGCGAGGAGCAGGGAAGGAGCAGTGAGGAGCAGGGAAGGGGCAGCGAGGAGCAGGGAAGGGGCAGTGAGGAGCAGAGTTACCTTGAGCTGCTGCAGGAACTCCTCGGCCTGCTGCGGGCTGAGGCGCAGGGCCCGGGCCAGCAGGGCCCGCAGCGCGGCCGCCACGTCCCGCGCCATGCGCACGTCCCCGCACACGAACAGGTGTCCCTGCTGCCCCTGCAGCGCCTCCGCCACCCGGGCCCCCAGCTGCCTCTGCAGGACGTCCTGGACATAGACCTGCGGACACAAACCCCTCAGTGCCAGGGCTCTGAACTGCTGCTTTGGCTCTTGGCTGCTCTGGGCCCTTGGTGCAGCTCTGGGCACTGCAGCTCTGAGTGCCCCGTGTGCTCCAGCTCTGCCCTGCACCGCAGCAAAGGTGAAAAACGTCCTCAGGCTGCCCCAGATTTGGAAGCTGGGCCTGTCTCTTGATCAAGCTTGAGCAGACAAAAACTCTTCTATCTGCCAGGAGAACTAAGAAGAGGGTAACTTTTGTACTGTTGTTTAGTCCAGTCAAGCAAGATTCTTCTATGCAAAATTATCTCCATGGTCACTGTGTCATTGAAATGGGGACAAATGGCCAGAGCCAACTCATTTCTAACTCATGTGGTAATCAAATCCTGCAAAATATGAGGTTTCTGAAAATATTCCAGTTCTAGTTTCAAAGGCTGTTTGCACTGATGTGCCTCTCTATGGCAGTGAGGAGTTATAACTATAAAAGCAATTTATAGCACAGGTTGCTTGTGCTGGAGTGTACAGGGAGATTTCCCTTCATTTGAAGGAGCTCAAACCTGCTCACAATACTCTGAAGCAAAACACTGACATGTTTTTAAGACCAAACAGAGTCCAGACTTAACTTGAGGGATGATTCTGGAGGAGTTAACCCCAAAAGAACAAAGGAACCAGCCTTACTTTCTCTTGGCCAGGCAGCCTGGAGTAAGCTGTGTAGATGTCTGTCAGGACTCCCTTCCTCTTCATTTCCTCAGTTTCCTCTCGGTAGATGTGATCCATGTCTGGGTGCCGGCAGCCGAACAGTAAGATCATGTCCCCTCCTTTGAGCCCTGAAAGCAGCGCGGGGCAGTGGCTGAGGGCACGGGGCAGGCACTGACACAGGGACTGGCACAGGCACTGGCACTGACACAGGCACTGGCACAGGCACTGACACAGGGACTGACACTGACACAGGCACTGACACACAGGCACTGACACTGGCACAGGCACTGGCACAGGCACAGGGAAGGGGCTCCGGGGCGGTGCCCGATGAGCCCGGGGGTGCGGATCTTTGCAGGGGCTCTCTCTGACCCTTGTGCTGTCGCTGTCTGCAGAGCCCTGTCTGCAGAGCCCCTGTCTGCAGAGTCCCTGTCTGCAGAGCCCCTGTCTGCAGAGCCCTGTCTGCAAAGCCCCTGTCTGCAGAGCTCCTGTCTGCAGAGGAGCCCCTGTCTGCAGAGCCCCTGTCTGCAGAGCCCTGTCTGCAGAGGAGCCCTTGTCTGCAGGGCCCTGTCTGCAGAGCCCTGTCTGCAGAGCCCTTGTCTGCAGAGCCCCTGTCTGCAGAGCCCCTGTCCGCTGTCCCCTGTCTGCAGAGCCCTGTCTGCAGAGGAGCCCTTGTCTGCAGGGCCCTGTCTGCAGGGCCCTGTCTGCAGAGCCCTGTCTGCAGAGCCCCTGTCTGCAGAGCCCCTGTCTGCAGAGCCCTGTCTGCAGAGCCCCTGTCTGCAGAGCCCCTGTCTGCAGAGCCCCTGTCTGCAGAGCCCTGTCTGCAGAGGAGCCCTTGTCTGCAGGGCCCTGTCTGCAGGGCCCTGTCTGCAGAGCCCTGTCTGCAGAGCCCTGTCTGCAGGGCCCTGTCTGCAGAGGAGCCCCTGTCTGCAGAGCCGTGTCTGCAGAGCCCTGTCTGCAGAGCCGTGTCTGCAGAGCCCTGTCTGCAGAGCCCTGTCTGCAGAGCCCTGTCTGCAGAGCCCCTGTCTGCAGAGGAGCCCCTGTCTGCAGAGCCCTGTCTGCAGAGCCCCTGTCTGCAGAGGAGCCCCTGTCTGCAGAGCCCTGTCTGCAGAGCCCTGTCCGCTGTCCCCGAGCCAGCCCTGCCGGGCCCGCACCCACCTCTGTGCTCCAGGTCGTAGAGGCGCTGCAGCCAGAAGCTCCTGAAGGGAGCGATGCCCGTGCCCGCCCCGATCAGAATGCAGGGCTTGGCCCGCTCCTCCGGGAGGTGGAACTCATTAACACTGAAATGCAAGAATATGGTAATCAGGTAACTGGTTTCTGACCGGAATTCGTGTCCAGTTGCCCGAATGACTCCGAGCAGCACAGCCCAATGCCCAGACTGAAAGCAGCAGTGGGGCTGACCTGGGAGCTCCCTGTTCCCTCCCCTTTCCTTGCTCTGCAGTGGAGAAGCCGACAGTGGGGATGGGGGCATAGGAATGGAACTAATTCAGGATTTTCTAATGATTTGTGATTTTACTAAATGTAAGGTATAGTAAAAGATCTCATCTCCGGAAGACAGGAAATCCCCTCTCTTCTCAAAGAGAAGTTATTCCAGCTTCAACTCAGCAATCACTTGAAACTATCCAAAGAAAGGAAAACCCACTGAAGAGGCTGAACTAGGAACTCTCCTTTGTGTTGTTTACTGCCCTTTACCTGCGGGTGAAGCAGGGAACGGTTTCATTGAGCTCTATCGTGTTCAGCCACGTGCTGCAGACTCCGTGGTGCAAGGGCCCTTCTCCATCTGAAAGCAGAGCAAGGCACAACACCTCTGTCAGCACACAAAAGCCCTCTGTTTTTAAAAAAAAAGCATAATTTATACTTAAAATTATACTTTTAGAGTAAATTTTTGTCTAGTAATGATTTATAAAACATGGATACACTGATGATGGGGCAGGATTTTAGCAAGTCTTGGCCCAGGCTGAACACCTGCCCTGCAGGTATGACAACACAAATTTTTTATTACAGATATGCTTCATGCTGTATGGCAGACAGTTTTTTCCTGAACCACAATGTAGCCTAAATAACATTTAATTAAGAGAGAGATGAAAAGAACAGTTCATTACCTCGTGTCCTGTAGTTTACAACTGCAACTGTCAGATGAATCTCTCTGGCTGTCATGTCACAGGAGGAGCTGACAGAATAGTACCTGGGCTTCAGAAGGGGCAGCTGAGCCAGCAGGAAAGCTGTGGACACCTCAGCAGAGGGGAACTCCTGCAGGACCTCCAGGATGTTTGGTCTGTTGGAAAGCTTCCATTTATTGTATTCCTCTGTGCTCTGAAAGCCAAAGGGCATCACCACAACGTTACCAGGTTATGCTGAGTTCAGGAGAGCAAACGTATTTAAAATGTCACTTATAAATAAGATTCCTACTTTACATTCAACTAAATATGCAGGTAAAGCAACAAAGAGTTCTCAAAACTTCACCAGGAACAATACTGGGGTTTCCTAAGAAATAATTTAATTTTGAACACAGAAATTCAGAACCCCCACTACAATGTTCTCAGACACAGCTCTCTCAGTGATGATTAAGAAACTGAAGTAGAATCCATTTCTCAGCTCCCTGTCATGGCACATCCATGAAATTTGTAGTTCCAGATCCTGACTCCTCATGAGGCTCCCTGAACCTGGGTAGGAGGAGCCAGCACTTATCACACCTATGAGTCATTACTTAAAGCCACATCCCTCTGACTCTCAGGGTAGCAAATTCTCTGACAAAAACATCTACCAGCCCCCCTGCAGCTCCTCCACATGCAAAGCCCAAGGTCTTTAGGGGTGTCTCATCAGAAACCACCTCCAGGCAAGAGAACCAGGCAGGCAAATGACCCACCCAGAACCACAAAGGAAACATCAGATCTTGGTTCCCACGCCCAAGATGAGCCTCAAGACCCCTCTTTCTCTCACTGTGGTTGGCTTTCCAAGACCACAGAATATGTAACAGAGACATAACAGTCCATCACTACAAAAAATTCTTGAGCTTCTGCTACAAAGAGCATCAGAGGGCCCAGGGCACAGCACTGCAAACAGAACTCCAGCCCTAAGGCTCACCTGACACAACACCTCCAGCCTCTTCTTGTCTCCTTCCTCTGTCACCAGCTGGGAGAATTTTCTTAGCAGTTGTTGGGAGGGTGGACTAGTGATATCAAGCAAGTATGTCAAAGCCTGGGGTAGTGTGCAGGCTGGAATCTTCCTGTGACTGGTCCAGTATCCACCTGGAAATGAGGGAAAGAAAAGGACACTTAGCAGCACCCAAGCTATTTGACAGCTGTAGAGCTTTGCAAAACTCAGTGTCCTTCAAAATACCCCTTCAGGTGAGGGTGCAACAGGTCTAGACCACAGGGCCCTTCTGAAAGAGGTTATTGGGAGGTTTTGAACACTTTGTAAGGGATGGATCTGACACAGAAAACTTCATGACAACAAAATACCACTTGGAAAGTCACAGTGTTTCACTTGGGGAAACTGTCTTTCTGTGTTCCAGAATCCTATGACTGTTCCTACTAGTACAGGAAAGATGGGTTGGACATACAAGTCTATTTTAGGACTCTTACATGTAGCAACAATAAGCAAACTATTGATTAATTTAATTGCAGTCAATGGCCAATTCAGCAACTGAATTACAGTGGCATGTCAGGTACCTCTGCAAACCCTGATGAAATCATGGTTTTGCCAGAAAGGGCAAAACAAGAACCAAGAATTATAAGAAGAACTAAAAAGCAGCAACAAAATCCTATTGAAACTTTAGAAAATGATCATAGAATCAAATTCAGTCAACAAAAATTCTTAGGAATTTTAAGGGAATCTGTCCAACATCCTCTGTTGTTTTGTCTAAAGAGACCCAACTCACCATCAGTGCAGGTTTCAAGCCTGATGATCTGATCAGCTGGAGGGGCATCCTTGACTCGTGCAATGATGCCCTGGACTAACTCTGCCTGGTTGCCTGGGAAGATCCCAACGTGCTCCCCAGGAAGGTAATGCACTTCCTGATCAGTCTCACAGTGAAGTTTGACCAGAATGGTGACACGACTGGGCAGCAAAGGAAGAGAAATGAGACAGATCTTGGTTACATGGACAGGATTTCCCTTGGACTGCACGGGAAAGGAATAAATCTGCAGTGGCAGTTGGCAAGGGCTCCCTTGTGTTCATTACCAAATACCAGACCAGCTTAAGGCTTCACAGAGACTTAAACAAATCAGATTCCAGGCATGTGAAGTACTTGTATCCAAACCAACTGGGTGCTGAGGTTCTGCCTGGTCTGTCCAGTTCAGAATAAACATGCCTGGAATCAGCCAGTGGAAGTTCTGTCCCACTGCAGACTGCACAGCTCACATGATTCTACTAAGGACAGTACAAAATTCCTATATATTTTTGTAATAACTGCAGGGAGAAGATGTTTATAACCAGGCACTTTAGATGGTTAAGATTTTAGTAAAATGTAGTATTGCAATATTAAAAAAAAAATGAGGTAGCATACCTGGATTTCGAACTTTGAAGATTCTGCCTGAATTTCAGCTTCATGGGAATGACATCTTTTCCATGAATGCTTGCAAGAGCTGGTGAGAAAAGAGGATATGACTCTTGGTAACTCTGTGGTTAAGTTTGTTTAAAATATCTTCAAATAATGTGCAGAGGAGAACTGAACCACACTTTCCCTAGAAGGTGACCAACCATCAGTCAGTTGTGTGTGCCCCATTTCCTGACTAAAAGCAGTTCATCTCAGCTTTGTTCTTCTGGGGCTGTCTAAAGGTGATAGCTCTGGTGTTACTGTGCTGGGAAAGATAACTTATGCAATGTAAACCAATGTCTTTTTAAATCTGACCACATACTTCATTATATGCATTCTGCCATCCAGCAGGGCCAAGAGCACTTCTGAGAAACCTTCAGAGTCCAGCCCCTCTGAAGCAGCAAAGGCAGAGGGAGGGGAAGGTGGGAGCAATACCTTTAACCAGGTCCATGGGCTGGGAGTCGTGTGCTAGCCTGTAACTGGCAGGGTCCCAGCCTTCCTCAGAGGTGTAGATCTTGGGCAACTGAATACTGTCTCTCCCACGGATGTTAAAAATGTCACAAGCAGTCTAGATAAAAAAAAAAACAAAAAACACAGAAATAAAGGCTATTCACAGTAAAAAAGAAATATTCTTAGCAATGTTATAATCCTAATAAGGAGGTATCAGTTTCACAGATTGCTGGTTTTTAGTGCCCCTGGTGTGTGTGTTCAGTGAGTTCAGTAGGGTTCCACTTCTATAACAGTATAGCTAAAAAACATCTACTGCAAAAAATTCAGATGTTTGATGCTGCACTTGTTCACACTGAGTATTCCATTATCCAAAAGGGCTCACACAATTTTGTGCAGATATTCAAATATGACAGAAATGGGACCCACTTCCCTCTCCAAGTTAGGCAAGCAGTAGAGAAGAGGGGAGTTCCAAATTCAGATATAAATTCAGATGTTTGGTTCCCTTCATTTCCCCTCATTTTTATGGGAACTGAACTAAAATGAATGGATGAATGACCAGGATATGGGATGTGTTTCCGTATTCACCTTGAAAGCATTGACTGCCCAGCTGCGGAAAGCTTCTTCCTGCCCACTGAGTGAATCCCCTTCACCCATTGGAGTGAGCTGGGAAGCCCCAAGTAGGGCCAGTTTCTGGTCAATGGTGTGAGCAAAGGCACAGAACTCTGGGTACATGCTGGACCCCAGCCCAAACACAGCATATCTGCAGAAGGAGATGAAAAGAACATTGCTGTGTTATGCTTTTATGGAGTGCTAAAGGACTCAATCACATGCAAACCAAACAACAAAGTATTTTTACCTAATTTTGTTTTTCAGCAGTTTCAGTCCGAGCAAGGAGTCCCTAAAGGTCTGCATAAAAATACATAAAATACTTGAGGTTAGAAAAATACTCTGGTACAAGAAAGAATACTCTGATTTGAAACTTGATCCATATTTTACTGAAGGACATGAGATAAATGAAAGGTTTGTCTTTGGTCTTTAAGTGAGTCTCATAGACACTTCTGAGGTGGACATTACCTTTCCGTTACCTGGAGAATCTCCATTTCCAAAAGTGCTAGTAACCACTAAAAGAAGTGTTTCTTTTTCCAGGTCACTAATGTTGTACTCATTCATGCACAGAATCTGGAAGGAATAGAGCTCATGAGAATTGCTAGCAGACATAAGAACTAGCCTTTGACATCTCAGATGACCGCTGACCAAACTTACACAGCTTTATGCTAAATAAATACAAAATCAAAATTCTAGTCCAACTTGTTTTCACAGAATGTTCAAAACACGGGTTTGGAGAACAGAAAAGGCTGCAGAAGCCAAGCTCCTGTCTCCAGGTGGTGTGGCTGACCTGTCCTGCTCACCTGGGTGCTGAAGGCACAGCTGAACAGGCTGCACAGGTTGTTGGCCAGTGTCTCTGACTTGCCGGTCTCTGTAGCGAAGATGACGGTGACCTTGGCCCTGGTGGCCATCACCCCTCGCATCAGTGAGGATGCAAAGAGCACAGCCCTGGGGAGAGAACAATCACACACTGCTTGGAATGGAGCTACACTAATTCAGGGTGACTCACAAACAAGCTAGGAAGGACTGGGCTTGAGCATGGCTTTTCTTTGGAAGGTGGTTCAGAAGCAACACACTCCAGTTAGCCCCGAGCAAGAACCTTAGACAGGGATGTTACCTCAGGCTGGACAGGTAAGGCTATGATTCAAACCACTCAAAGGTTCTCTACTATAACAATTTTTTAAAAAGAAGTAGAGCAGAAACATTACAAGAATAGAACAGTTGGACAAAACATGAAGAATCTTATTTGAACAACTTACTTTGCCAAGATGCTAAACTTTATTTCTTTTTTCTTTGGCCTCCGGGTCTCATCATGCCACACATGTGTTTTCCATGCATCCAACTTTAAAAAAAAAAAAAAGTTATGCTTTAGCCAAAGAATGCAAAATACTATGTAAACATATACAAACATATATATTTATTTGTTTATTTTTAAAAATGTATTTATATATATTTATATACATAAATAGATGTATATTTAAGGGGCTATATCAAATTGAATCTGTATATACAATCCTCTGAGTAAAAATATGGGATCAATCTCTGGTGCATTAAACTGCATTTTACTTAAAGCCAGAGAATTCAACAGAGCTAACAGCACCTCCCACATAAAGTATCTCCTGTCTGTAACCTCTGAACCTGTCTAGTGAACTTGCAGGAACCAGGGCTTGGCGCCCAGACTCCCTCAGGTCCTGTATGGCACCTGCACTGTCTGCTAGAGTCGGTTTTTCTTTTTGATGATGTGTACCTGGTAGTAATAGAAGGGCGTGAGGACGTAGTTCATCATCTCCTGGTGGAACACGGGGGTTATGCTGCCTGACATGGGTGGGACAATCCAGACCCAGTCTGCGGGACACCCGCCCCGCGCGCGGAACTCGCTCTGCATGTACTTCATGAAGGACTCTGCGGCCGAGTGGTGATCCATGATGGTCACATTCTGCTTCTGCAACAATGGCAAAAAGAAAAGCCTGCGTTGAAAACCCCAGTCTGCCTTCTATCTAGTGTAGCTAAAGTAATCCTCTTGCTTTGGTCAATATTTCAAGGACTTTACTCAGGGTCAAGGGAGAATTCATGGGAAATAAATACTATCAGCAGTTACTGTAAAGATACAGACTGGGGTGTGGGCCTTTGATTAGGGACTCTTAGATCTTTTCTTTAACATCAGCATTTTACCTCTGCAGCACTGGGAGTGTATGCTGCAAAGCCTCTGACTCATTTTTACCAACTTTTCATATTGTCATGGTACAGTAAACTGCAATTGAAAATGAAATAAATGAATCCAATGGCTTTACAGAAGTTTTTAAACATAGATAAATATGTTAAATGGATAAAAAATCTTGCCCTTAACTTCCTTTTCTTTTTTCTCTTCCTTCTGCCTTTACCTGTGAGGAAATATGAATTCCTCTACTTTCTCAGGTGTAAATCAAGAATAACTCTTTTGGAATCATAATGCCAACTCCATTGAGTGAGAGGAAAAAGGGACAGTGAGTGTTCAGTGTCCCTCCAGATCCCACACTCAGTGATTTACCTGGAAGCTGTGAAGCACAGCCACATTGACCTCTACAACAGCTCTGTCCTTCCATAATGATGACAGGTTGTTTGTTTCCAGTCCCATTCTGCTCCCTACCTCCTACATGTGAAAAAGAGAGAGAAAAGGGAAAAGGAAATTTACTATACAGAACTTAGACCCCATGATTTCTCAACCTCATCAACTTTGTATCAGGAAAAAGTCGTGCAGAAGGGGAAAGAGTCAGTCTCATGTTGGGGAAGGTGATGGCAGCAGAAACACCTGAGATTAAAGGTAAACTGGAATTTTGGAGTTCTGGCTCTTGAGGATTCATAAAGGAGGGAGTAGTTCCCTCCCATCCCAGTGAACACTGATAGTGTCTCTTATCCAAAACTGTTTCTGCAGCGAGTTCCCTCCCCTTCAGCCCAGCCCAGCCCAGGTACCTTGAGGATGTTGTAGCGCTGGGCGTCGCAGAAGTCCCGCACTCCAATCTCTGTCCCCATGTACCAGCCATTGAAGGGACAGGCAGTGAACTCCAGCCCTCCCACCTCCAGCAGCATGTTGGCCACAGCAGGCAGCCCATACCACTGCAGGCCCAGCTCCTTGAACCACTCGTACCTGCCAAACAACCAGCTTGAGTTATTATTTGTGTGTCTTTTCCTCAAAAAACAGAAAAGCACAGGAAGATGAAGAGTATCAATTCTAGGAGAGACCCTGGACCAGGGTCTGAAGAAACTCACAGTAGTTTTCAGTGAAGTATTTGGGAATCACCAGCTACAGGAGCTGCAGAACCATATTACAGAGTTCTGCAATCTGCAGGCCAGTCCCAAAGCAAGCAAGAAGAGAAAAACAAGAGAAAGGCAATAAACATGGTTATGGGTTCAATGTTACATGTGTATTACTCTAGCATAAGAAATTAGGATTTTTAAAATTCTGAATATAATTGAAATGTAAGTTGGGAAAAAAGTCTTCCAACAAAACTGCAATTTGCTTCCTTAATTTAAATCTCATTTCTTTGTTCTAAGAGGCATTTTGTCTTTCAGGATGATTTACCATCATTTCATCCTGACAAAGAACTCATAAAACTACTGCCACAGGCGCAGCCCAATAACCTGCCAAGGTGAGGCAGAGGCAAAAATGCAATTATCTAAATCTTGTGTGCTTACTTTGGATGCTCCATTGGCACTTGGAGGACAATTTCTGGAGGTATTTCAAATATTTCTGGGTCCTGGCCATTTGCTTGGAGAACAAGTGGAAGTACATCAAAGCGGCCATATTTCGGCTTCCACCCAAGCTCGATGCACAACTGCAAATACAGAGAGCACATTTTGTGTTCTTTTCAGGTTTCCCCTTCAGATCTGAAGACAAAAGAATTTTAACCCTCTGAAGCCTGCTGAGGTAAACTCTAAGTGAAAAAGGTTCATTCAAACGATGTTGAGTCATGCTGATGAAGTACTGGTTGTGTCCCTGGTTGTGTCTCCTGACAGTATTAGCCTGTTCTGAGATGGAGGGCAACACTTTTATATCAGAACTGTAGGAAATTATTGTTCCTGTGGGGCAGAACATCCCATTCACTCCTCACCTCCCTCCCACTGTGTGTAAACATGCAGATGGTTTATCCCCAGGGAGGTGGGCAGCAGCAGCAGTGGTGGCTGGGGCTGTACCTGTGTGAACTCCAGGGTGGCAGGGTCCCCCAGCACAGAGCCATCAGGCAGGGTGTACCCGGCATAGCGGATCAGCTGGGCGTTCCACACGCGGAAATCGTGCCGCCCGTCCGTCCTCTGCGGGAACACCGTGATGGCCGACCTGCCCCGGGACAGCACACACCTTAACACAGCCCACTGCTCTTGCTGGTGCCAACAGGAAGCCTTTCACACTGCTAAAGTCATCCACCTTCTTTACCCACCTCCCCAAATCTTCACATCATCTCTTTGCCCCAGGAATTGCAAGAGGTTTTGTAACATCAGCCATGAAAGTTATACATTTTCAAAATAGTTGATGGAACATGAGAGGAAAATGTAGGTACCAGGAAAATTAAGAGCAGAGACAAGTTGTCAAAATGTTTAGATAGACCATTTAATGTGTTTTTGAAGCCAGATCTGGATGTGATTTTTGTTGTTTAAAATTAAAATTTGAGACCTACCTTATATTACCATTGTTTGTGGAATACCGAATATGATTACAGAGATGCTCAAACATTTCCTTGGCTGTTTTACAGTCCCGTGCATCAAACACCTGTGTGTTTCCAACAGAAATGTAAAGAAGAAGACTAATTTTGAAACAGTAATGCGAAATCGTTATTTTTCCTATGCACTTAAGGAATGGAAAGATTGTGACTCCACTAGGAAAGGTTCATTTTTAGAGTTCTGAAATGTATCATTTTCACCCACAACAATCCACCAAGGACCAAAACATGCAGCAGGTTCCATGACACACCTGGTTTCTATACTGCTACACATTTTCATTCAGCCACGAAGCAGAGAACTATAAAGAAACCAATCTCCTGATATAGACAGGAGGGAGTCCTCTATGTTCTAGCAAAGGAAAGGACATTCTCCTGAGTGACAGCAGAGGAGTGTTTGGCCAGAGCTCAGGTGCAGATGCAGAGCTCACCTGCAGGTTGGACCACTGGATTCTCCCGATGCACCTGGGCGCGTTCCTCCAGGCCTGCTTGGCAGCAAAGGTCAGCTCCTCCTTTGTCAGCTGGTAGGTCCCTGTTGTTTCTATCTCCTTGGTCACTGCTTCCAGACGGGCCAGATAGTCTTTGTTTTTTGACCTTTTGGACAGGAAACAGCCATGAAAAGAAACAATGAGAATTTCCTTCAAAGTGCAGATGTTCTCTTTATGTTTTGGCTTCAGAATTTAAAACCTATCCTTATGGAGTGCAAGGACACAGCTTATGGGCCCCGTGAAGAAACTAACACAGTAGAAATTTAAGTAGTGACACCATCCTTTCACCACCCAATACACGCACAGATTGGCCACAAGCTATTCTGTGTAAGTTTTTGGTTTAAATTTGGATTTTCTAGATTAATTTGAAAAAAAAATCACAAGGAAACGAAAACAAGAGAACAGGTGAGTTTCAGGGCATGTGTGGGCTGAGTGACTGTCTTCTCAAGTTCCATTGTGTTTACAAGGCCACAGCTCTTCTGAGTAAAGTAAGATTTTCATTCCTAAAAGGAAGTGCTGAGCAATTCCTTTGTCAGTAAAACCAGCTCTAAAATTCTTGAGTTTGATAACAGAGAATGAAGTCAAAACATTAGAAAATGTTTATCACAGCAGAGACAAAAATTGTTTTGTTGTCTTACAGACAGAATGAAAATAGCCTGCACTGTCTGAGGGTTTTCACATTTTCAGCAAGATGAAAGATCAAGGGCAAGCATGTGAGATAGTGTAAATCAGTGTGATCAAACAGCCATGAGCAGAGACACAGGGATGTGCAAATGCAATAAGCTGGTGAGGACAGCCTGTGTGTATGACAGGGACTTTCAGACAGATTCAGAGGGAGGAAAGATTTGCAAGGAGTTCAAAGTGTCTAAAGAAGTGGTCGTTATCTGGCTGAGTCCCTTTGAAAGTTTGATAATGCTTTTTAATGGGATGAGCAAACACTGAACAGTTGCTTGAAAGCTCATCATGTGGAATGTCACTGCAAGCCCTTGGACATCAGCTCTTCCAGCATTTCCTGCAACAAGATTCCTCTGCACCATGGCCATTTTTGTGAAAACACAAACCCCTCTCAGAGTGCTCAGTGAGTTATGTTGATAACACAGAGCAAGGGTGAGAGGCTACACTGGCCTTCCAATCTTTGGCTAAAGCCTTGAGAGGAACACAGAGGAAAGATACTTGGAACAGCACAAACAAAAGGGACTGATCTGAGTGCAGCTAATCTCATGAAAACAGAAGGTAACACTCTGGCAGAGAGTCCTCAATGTATTGGCATGTAGCACCCGCCAAAGGGATGGAGCTGAGGAGTGCATGGCCCTGAGTCCTTCCCTGTGTTCCCAAGATCTTGGATTGGCAGCTGGAGCACATGAAGTGCAATGACAGTTTTATTTAGCATTTTTAACAGTCCTCATGTATTTTTGAATGCATGCTATGTAACAGGATAGTTGCCAAGAGCTGTGAAGAAACCAAACCCTCCTGGAGGCTCACAGACAGACAGGTAGGTAGAGGATTTTATACCAAAAATCAAACTGACTTACTCTTTAAATGAACTGTAGTACTGATTGACGAAGTCTATTGCCTGAGGTAAAAGTTCTTCCAGTGGAACTGGCCCATCTCTGGTACCCCTTGTCATGCCCTTAGGAGTCATGAGTGACCCTTGGCAGGCTGTGTTCCGGCAATTCATAACCTGAAAAACAATAACATGTAAAAAAACAATGCTGCACTCTGTATCTTTTAACATTTCTGAAAACTCCCCGTTCGTATTTCCATACTTTACCTCTTTTGCAGTCAGGTGTAGTGTGTCAAGAAAGCTGGATCCATTCTCCAAGTTTCTTACATTTACATGTCTTGGACATCCTGGTATTTGGTTTGAAACTTTGATGCCATTTGGAGAGAGATTCTGGGCAGAGAACAGATAAAAATGCATACTGACTTCAGACCTATTGAATATCTTTCAGTTTCACTTTATAGTTAATGTTAATATCAAAATATTTCAGATTAAATTCAAGAAACTAGATATAAATGTGATCTGCTCCAAACAATGGAGCAAACAATGATGCTGGAACAGACCTCTCCTCCCTCACTGGGCTTTGCTGGAGTTACAGTGGGCGGCCTCTCCATCTGCTTCTTGCTTGGATCCTGCACTTTGGCATCATCCTTTTCTGAGCTTCAACAGAGAGAAAGAAAAGTCAGTACAAGGTAAGGTGTTTTCTGTTATGCTTTGCTCTCAGCATCAGCAGGAGGTGATGCTCAGTGCTGTCACTGAAATCTGTCCTGAGCCCATAGCCCAGCAGGGGCAGTGGGCAGCACTCAGTAGTAAAGGCACAGTACCCCCTCCCCAGAGCACTGTGTGGAAGGAAAGGAAGGATATGAAACCTCAAATAAGTAACACCCTGAAGACTGAGAAATTTAAGATGCACGTGCAAACTTATTTTATACAGTATTGTGTATGAACTACTTCACCAACTTAGCTACAGTATAAATAATCACTTTGCTATTTTTATAGCATACACACCTCCTGAGAGTTAGAATACCTGAAACCATGATAACAAATAAATTTAAGACTATGAAAGAGAAAACAAATGATTTATTATCCTCAATGACTGTTTAACTGTTTAGTGTTCATTACCAAGTTACACCACCCAGAGACTCACAGTTCTTTGGTCAATATCAGTATTTTGGAAACACATTACAGGTTTCTCTGGGACCCAAACCACTTAATATCTTCCCTTTTCAAATCAAAGATAAACTATGAAACCATTAAAACCCAGGATCTTACCCATGGATCTTCTTATTTTTCTCCACGTTGTTGTTGACGTCCTTCTCTTTGGGGTTCCGGCTCTTGGCACCATGAGATTTGAACACGAAGTGCCACGGGCACAGCATTTTGTCTGCTTTTTTTTTTTTTTTTTTGTGGTTTTACTTCACTGTGCTGAAACCTTGTGATGTGGGAACACTTCTAAGGACGTAAAAAACCCAACAAGGTCAGTTTTTACCCAAGAAGGCAACTCCCTTTAACATCTCTCAGAACCTCACCAGCCTAAGTGATCTAACCTAACACCCTGTGTTTAAAATAAAAATTATTTTATTCTTAAGAGAGTGATACTAAAACTAACACTTTATGTGCAACCATGTACTAATCTAAAATACTGGCAAGAGAATTTCAGATGACCCCTGGTCTTGTAAAGCAGCAAATATTGGTGTCTGAGCAGACCAGGAGCTTAGAAAAGGAATGTGAAACTGTTATTCACACAGTAATGAAAATATCTTGCTCATAAATGTACCAAAATATTTTACACTATATATGCTAGAGACCAACAGGATTCTGAGAGGCTGAACTCTGTGGTTTCTAAGATTTGCAGCACTTATTTCAATGTAACACATAGCATTTACACAAGAGTGTACAAAGTTTAGGCTATTCATTTTAACATACATTTTCTGCTCATTTCTGAACATAAGATGGATTTTGTGCTAGGGAAGGTGTGACAGAAGAGAAAAATCAAGCCAGTAAATTACAGGGTGAAAGAGAATTAGCCCCAGCATTTGAATCTGGTTCAGAACAGAAATCAAAACCTGATGTTTCCAAGAAGTTAGAGAAAAAAGAAGAAAATAGACATTGTCACATATTCCTGATGCAAATTATGTCTTATTTTGATGTTTATATTACTTTTGTAATAAAAGTTAAATTTATGCTGGGCTCTGAAAATACTGTCTGCTGTAAAGTTACACAAGAAGAGAAATCCATCCAATTGTCTGTGCAGAAACTACAAGATGTTAGGACTTTTTACTGCTCCAGGTGAGAGAAATAATGTGTAATAAGCATTTCTCTACAGTTACAAAATAGGAAAAAAATCTAAATTATTATTCTGCAATAAAAAATGCTGTGACGTGCCTATACAATTCTGTAAAATACAGGGGGAAAAGAGAGAAGAAGTGGAGAGGAGGAAGAAAAGAAAGAAACAAAGAAACAAAGAAGGAAAGAAAAAAAGGAAAAAGGGGAATACAATACACAGGGAGAAAAAGGAGGAAAAGGAAGAAAATGAGGAAAAGGAGAAAAAAGACAAAAAATAGTAACAGGAAAAAAGATAGTAATAATAATAAAAAAGCAAAAAGAAAGAGAGTAGACTCACATTTCCCTTCAGTGGCACTCAGAGCAAGAAGCTGCTTTGTGTCCTGCCCTGCAGAGTTCTGTGGATGCACTGACAGTGTTACCTGTTACACGCACAAACCTTTAAATCTGCAGAAAGAAGGAACAAAGTTTTCAGGGCAGCTGGACAGCTTGGAACTAGAGCAGGAGATTGAGTTCGACACTTTGCTCCTAATACAGAGAAAAAGATACAGTTTTCCATATGATTATCTGTGAGCTGCAGTAAATGAATGACAGAATGAACACCTGGACAAGGTGCTCCTTACCGTGCTTTAGTGAGAGGTGTCCCAACCCTGCAGGAGAGACTCCTCTCTGTCAGAGTTTCGTGCCTTTCACCTCTCAGGCTCTGCATCCCTCCCAGGAGCCAAAAGCATTTATAGTCCAGGACCACGTATGCAAAATAGCTCAGGAAGGCTGGACATGGACAGTGAAATCGGGGATTCCCCTGATTTTTGTATTGCTTGGAGAAGTGGAGTGTGCGTGTCTGCTGTGTGAGCAGCATTACATAACCTGAATGAGGCAGCTCTTGGTGCTGTCAGCATCCCCTCCTTCCCTTGGCATGCTGCAGCCTTGACTCCTGCTTGTGCTCCTGCAAAGGGCAAAGTATCACACTAACAGCGTGCAGCCTTGCACATTGTGGTAAAATTAAAAGAAATAAATGCTGAATGGCTTCTTACAGCTTTTATCCCTGTGTGACTGTAGGTAGAGAGTGAGCAATTTCAAGAGAAATGTTACAGAGCTGTAGAGCTTTACAACACAGGCAAGCATTTAACCATGTGCTTATAACTAAGGACAGGTATTTTAAGTTTTGCATACATATACTTCCTTCCTTCTGATCAAGTTTTAAAGGATTTTCCTCAATAGAGTATTTGTAGAATTTTTTGCTCTCCAGAGCTCCCTGTTCTGCCTGTTGCTGCCTGTGAGATTTGTCTCTTGGTGCATTTTCCAAAGTATTGGGAATACTGGAAGGAAACTGCAGCTTCATGAAGTACAAACCATTCCCACCAAGCTGTTTGAGGGAATATCAGGGGGACAGCTGGATGAGGAAGATGGGATTGCTGAGCTGATTTTCAATGTAAGACAACATGTGGACACGTACATTTTACCTCTCCCTGCAGCCTGGAAGGCAGAAGCCCCTGAGGACAGGGCTGGCAGCAGGGCCCAGTGCTGTGAGGCACCTGCAGCCCATGAGGGTGGTGCCAGACAGTGCCCCAACAAGGATTTTGACCTGCCTTACTTGTTTATTGGTATTATGTATGGCTGTTTAAGGAAACTGCTTACAAATTAAAGATTATACAAATTATAAATCTGCTGACTAATATGAGTGAAATGAGGTACACTGATAACTAGGGATTTATAGTTGCTGACCAAAGAACTAGAGAAATGAGGCATAAAGCAGCCAGAGAAATGAGGAAATGCGTGATCTTTTCTCATCCATCACTCTTTTACTGGGCAAGCTTGGACAAGGTGTTTTCTTCTCTCTGTGTCCAGCTTCTCTATTTGAAAATGAACATATTGTGTATGTTGAATGAAATGATTGTGTAAAGCATTTCTGGAGGCAAAGCGAGTGCCGTGCACACGTGTTCATGCATGAGATCCCCTGTATGATCCCACCCAGGACTGCTGGAGATGAACCTCTCGATAAACAGAGCTGTGTTTTCTGAGCACTCATCTGCTTGGCTTTATCAAGCCTGTGCTGCTTAGCATCCACTGCTCATGAATTTTCACAGCTTGATTTTTCTTTAATGGGGTGCCTTTCCTCTCACCGGAATTAGCAGGTGAATCCCATTGTTTAAAATATTCCAGTCATCAGACAGATGTAATCAGCAGGCAGAAACGATGGGTGAGAGCTGTGCCACTCAATGCCATGCCAGAAAATTCTGCCTTTACATTCTTCTTTGCGTTTGCTACTTTGTAACAGGGTTTTAAAAATTCTCTTTGCATCCTTCCCTTTATTATTAACCCCTTTCTTCTACAGAACATGGAGAATCTTAATGTCTAGTACTGTAAGAAAGATGTCTTAGTAGAAGTTTATTTGAATTTAGTGAGTTCTAAGCTTTTAGTATTTACCCTCCTTATTTCCCTGTGCTTGGGACTGCTGAGATCTAGGAAAGGTCATGTAGGGATTGGATGGGAAAAATCAGATTTGGGATAACCAGAGGAGGAGAAACATCTTTCCTTAGGAGAATTGTTAAAAGTTAAAATGGCTGAAGTACAGTCATTCAGGGAACTGCCTAATCACTCCAGTTGCTCAGACAGGACCTGTTTTTTTACTCACTTGAAATCAATAATAAAACTCCCTCTGTACAGTAAGAACAAGAGAGAACCATTCATTCCTCAGGTGGACCAGAGAATTTGCTAAACAAGCTCACTGGACACTCCTTCTACAAATATTTTACAGGGTTTGGAAAGCTTTTCCTTCAGAAAACAAATTCTGCCCATGTTTCCTACTTTTGCACAGACACTTCTTCCTCTGCCATATCAGAGTGCGAAAACTGGTTGCTTTCCTTGCATTAACTTTGATGAAAGAGGTGCCCTTTCAGAGCAGACTTTGACCTATTCAACGCTGTCATCTTGAGTTAAATTTTGTTTTGTTTCTAAGTGTCTGATGGTCGGTAGCCTCAACAATCGGCTCTCTGCAATTTCCTTCCAAGTGAGTCACATTCTGTGTCTGATATTATGATACACATCGTATCTGCAAGATTCTGCATGAGCTCAAGAATTCCTGCAAACAATTACAAATCAAGCTGAGGTTATAAGGCTGCTCCTCTGAGATCAGGGCATTTTGAGTCTTCAAAGAATTACTACACTGAGGCAAAGTTGGTGACAACAAGGGCTGATCTTCCCAACATGGAACCCAAAGAGAAATCCAGCTGTCCCAACATTTCACAGGTTATCAGTGAGCTCTTTCTAACTAATTTAACCATTGTCTGAGATGTCTCTTGCAGCACTGCTCCATATGACAGCACAATAAATACAGTACTGCAGCCCCTGTAAACACTCAGCATCTCAGATTTGTTAGGACTTCCCTCACATCTGGTGGTTTCTGACAAAGGTACAATTAATAATAATAATAACTATCGCTCTTCCCAAATATCTCCTCTCATTGACTATTATCAGTCATCTTCTTTTACACTGCTTTGGTTTTTCACTTCCCAAAGAAAATCTGCTTGGTTTGAATCTTCCCTCAAACTTTGTAAGATGGCAACTCTGGTGGTGGTTTTTTTTTTTTTTTTTTTTTTTTTTTTTTTTTTTTTTTTTTTTTTTTTTCTTTGTTTGTGTTCTGATTGCTGACTATTCCTTTAAGGGCTTTAAGATATTCACCATTAACTGTAGCCCCTTCTTCATTGGCTTCTTTATTATTTCAAAATGTTCCTGATAAAGTGGGGATAACAACTCTACCAAAAGTAAAATAAAAGATCTAGGCCTTGGCACTTGAAAATACGCAAATAAAAGTAGGATCCCAGCCCTGTCTGGACTCCTTTTTAGTTTCTGCAGATTTAAGGTATGCTTAAAGCAGCAGTTTAGTGTGGAAAGTGCAATGTTTTGATTGCCATGTCCTGTTCTCCAGTGGAAGATTGAATGTCAAATGATGGCAGGGCAGGGTGGAAAATTTCCCAGTCTGACCATCTGAAGGTGAAAATGAAAGTTAAGGAGAGTGCTAAGTTTGCAGAGACGTGCCAGTAAACCCATTCCTTCCTGTCTGCTCACTGTCAGTTAGGCCAAACTCAGACATGCAGAAAGAACAGAATTCCCTCACCAGTCACCCTCTCCAAAATTCCCAGGGATGAGGAAGTGAGGGAGGACCAAAGCCACCCGACAATCAGCCAGACTTTGCTGTGCCTGGCTGCACGTTGGCTGAGGCAGAGGTGATTGCTGGCACCTCCTGACTCACCCCTGAGATCCTCAGCCACAGCTGCAGCAGCAAAGACAAAATTACAGCATAAAAAGTGCAATGTAGCAATTAACAGTTGACTGGGCCTAAACCCTGGTGTCCTGCATGTGGTTGTCACAAGCTGGGCTCTGTGTCCTGCACTCCTGGACATTTCACTCCACTGAAGATGTCCCTGTGTGGAGCATAAGGAAAAGCTAGCATGTGGATGGGGAAAAGTTATAGAACAGTGTTTGATACTCCTGTTCCTGCAATCCATGCTTGTCACAGCAGAACAGGAAAAATTAGACTACGAGATTACTGTGTGCAAAATGAGTTTATGCTTGAAAAATAAAGTGAACTACAGAGCTGCAAATGTCTTCTTTACTAAAAGCATGGTCTGAAGAAGAAACTCTGATTTCAGTAACAGCACTGGCCAAGGCCAGTAGAATCTCTAACCAAAGACAGATAACAGAAGAGATTTGAATTCTGGTTTTGAAAAAACAAACCATAAATTTCTGGGCCAAAATGAAGAACAGAATATTGAAGTATAGAAGTAACCTGAGCTCTGAATCCAAAAACATTGGTGTTTTTAGTCCAAAACACACAGCACTGTTGGAACAACTTCAGTAAGTAAAACTTATGTGCTTCTCTTTATTGGTGACCTCTGAGTCTCTTTTCCTTACACCTGCCTTTATCTACCCAGTTGTTTCCTGCACATTCAGGTGTCACAAATACAGTGCACCTTAGTCTACACAAAACCAAAGCATGCTGACCCCCTTTCCATGTTTCCTGCATGGAGACAGGGGTTTTCTCAGGTAATTTTATGGCTCTGCTTTATCTGTATGCACTGTTTTATGACCTCAATTGTTTTTAAGGACTCCTTGCTAAGCACTACAGTTAGACCAGCCTTGCCTGTGTCAGCACAACTTTCAGTGTCTGAATTACATCACACTTTCAGAACTTTCTGTGAGAGGCAAATTGCCTCCCCTGTGCCCTTCCCAATAGGGAAATGCCAGAGGGTGTGGGCTGTGAGCTTACAGCTCCTTCTCTAGCAGCTATCTACGTTCCCCTATCAAAAAAGACAATTTCCATGGTGCATTCTTCGGAGTTATTTTTAGTCAGTTTTCATTGATTTTGAGCTGCAGGTCTAGCTCAATGCTCATACACCAAAATGCAGTAATTTTCCCATTTGGTCTCTGTGGAGCATCCCAGAACACAATCTTCTGCCACGCTGCAGCAACTTCCAATTCATGGAGTGAATCTTTGAACTAATTCAAAAAATTTTGTTTCTTATTACAAATCTAAATAAAGACTTCAGTATGAACATATCTCCCCACTACATCTTCTCCTTTGTCTAACTTGCTAGTTGATCATCCAATGATTTATGGCTGGAGAAATATTCACCCCACCTTGTCAGTCAGCAGGCAATGAGCAGTCTGTGCCATGCAAGTTCACTCCAGGCAGTGCTGCTTACACCTGGAGCTTACCTGTGTCCCTGGTGCTGTGGTTGTGTCACATACACGATGTGTGCTTTGGGAATATGGGCACACATCTCTGATTAATCCTCCATCAAAGAATAGAACAATTGTTTCTTCATGTGGAACTGCCTAGCAAGCAAACTCAACATGCAAGGGAACCTGAGGCAGTTGCTGAGATAGGGTACACTGAATAGTGCTGGGATTTGTGGAATAGCTGGGATTTGTGGAATGTTCCTCAAACATGACTCCCATAACTGAAACGAACGCAGTAAGAGCTGACATCATGCACAGGTTCACAGAAGGCAGGTTGGAAGGGACCTCAGCACTTCATCTAGTTCAACCTCCTGCTCAAAGCAGGATCAGCTGTGAGGGCTTGATCCAGACTGGTCCTGAGCACTTCTGAGGAACCAGACTGCACAATGGCCTGTGTGACTTACTCTGCTGCTGGGCTATCCTTGTGGGGATAAAATTTCTCCTTTATACCCAGACTGGACTTCTCATTTCAACTTCTGCACATTGGTTCTCATCTTCCCACCCCTGCAAAGAGCCTGGCTCCATCTCCTCAGCGACCTGAGAGCCACTGGAAGGCTGCTCCTCTTCTCCTGGGTGAACAAGCCCTGTTCCTCCAGCCTCTCCTCATGAGGCAGCACCGTGCCCCAGCCCCAGTCACCTTGAGGGCCTCCACTGAATTCTGTGTACTGGAGGCCCAAACTGGACTCAGTAGTTCACCAGTGAAAGATGCAGATACTCCAAGGGTGTTTTTTTTTCCTTCACTCTCCTTTTAGAGGAATTCCAGGCTAGGGACATAATATTTAGCTTGGTTTTCATTCAGTGAGTAAACACAATGCTGATTGAGACAACTGTTGACCACAGTGACAGAGAGGATGGGTCTTTGAAGCTACATTTGGAATGGGAGTTTGGGAGTTTGAAAAGTCACTTGGGAGTTTGAAAAGTCACTTACTGAAAATACAAAAAAGAGATGTGGAGGAATATGTGTTGACAAGGTCAGGTTCTAGAAAGTGATGGGTGGCTTTATGGAGTGGGTCAAGTCACAGGGGTTAATCTATAATAAACAGTCCTAGTACACACATCAAAGGATTGTTACAGATTAATTAGCAGGTGCTATTATTAGCCATAACAATTTTTGTCTCCATTTCTGAAAGGATAAGATGCAAAACGATTGCTTCATTCAGTTTAAATGTTTCACCCAACTCTTGCAGAGAAGGGTATTTGGACCACAGCCTCCAAAGCAAGAGGAACTGATGCAGACTGTGTGCATCACTTAAGGGACAGGAAGAGCAACTTTTTTGGTCAAAAACACATTCTTGCCTCACCTTGTTTTTATGATTACTTTTGATTTAGTCATCTGAAATCTGGCAGAAGGGGAAATAAAGGGGAACTTCCTGTAACTTACAACACTGTCCATTGGGTTTGGGCAGCTCAAGAGACCTCTCTGACCAGTACAAGCTGAAAATCATTATGACATTTCCTTCTTTCTTCTCATGTACCAGCTTTAAAGACTTAATTTCAATCTGAGAATTCCCCAAAAGAACACATTGCTCATCTTCCTCGTGTGCTTTTGGGGATCAACAGTTTCTGTAGTTCCATGAAGTGTCAAAGTCCTTGTCCAACGTAACATCTCTGATCCTGATTTTCTCCCGTGTTTTTGCTTTTGAAGTCCCATTTCTTTTTAATGGAAGAGCAAAGCTGTACGTGTGAAAGACATGACTGGCACCCTGCAATGACTTCACATTCGTAAGAGAGAAATTCTTGTAGTTAATGTCTTGATTGGGTGGAATGACCATTGCAGAGAAGGTGACTCCTCAAGTTTCTGCCCATACAGTGTCTCACACCTTTGGAAAAGGACATAAGAAATAACAGCCTGTGCATGGTTTTGGTAAGGTCTTGTAATGGAGGATATATTTGCTTTCAGCATCACACCCACCTCTTGAACTGGTCCACCCAGGCTGCTGCAGACACTATGTTTTGTAAAACTGGATAAACAGAACTGTTTCACTTTTAATTCTGGTAACCATGATTGAGCACAGGCCACTCCTCTGGGTATTCCAAGTAGAGAAAAACAGTTTAAGATGGTGAATGCTACTGAGGCACATGGGAGTCTTTCCCTTTGGTTCCAGTGGCTTCAGCTCAGAACCCAGGAACAGCATGGAAAGTAAACATCCTGATAAGCAATCATCCAGACTGCCTTAGTGTAGACCAAGACAGAGTTTGATAGAGCACAAAGGCAAGATTTGTATCTCCCATTTAACACAGTCCTGGTGAATTCCAGAGTTCTTACAAGTGTTACAGAGTTGTGTAGAGCAAAGCTACATTACGAGCTGTGATTTCTTTCAGATACTTATAAAATTGAAAACACTTCCTAAGTAGCAAATAAATAAGGCCCTCCTCATATAGTGCAATAAAGTGAGCAGATTATAGGCTCAGTAGTGTACCCAATCTGTTCCTTTCAAAGCCTCATTGTTAGATCAAAGGGTTTATGATTCTGTTCCTCTCTCAACCACACATGGACTGTATTCAAGTTACTTTTTATGCAAAATACCACTCATATTGTGCACATTCTTTGTATAATTACCTCAGCTATAAAAGTTGCACCTTTGCTTATGAGGATAACGGAGTTAGAGTGCAGGGACTGGCTCTCCATCTCAAATTTCATAATAAACCCTGTATGCCTTTCCACTGCATTTAATCAATTAGAAATAACCAGACTTGGCGTAGTGTCACTGTGACATCCTACAGGCTCTGCTCTGTCAGTTGGGAGCAGGATTTGGAGATCTCAATATTTTTAAACCATGTTTCTGAAATAGTTGTTAAATAATCATCACCATGTCAGTGCCCCCTAACTCAGAGCCATGCTAGTGGAGAATCAGCAATTTCCTCCTGCCTGTCCCCTGAGTCCCAACCTGTCAGAGAGCTGCTGTGTGCCCTTTGAAGGTCTCCTGAGTTAAGCACCTCAAAAACAATCTGAGAATTACTTTTGAAATCTTGGCCAGAAAGCTGCAATGTGCTGTGAGATACTTCCAGCTAGGAAAAGGACAAACTCAACAGAGCTCTTGGGAGAGAGAAAGCTCCAAGACTCAACAGGTGTCTGATTCTGTACTGTAAACTGTGGTTAAACACACCATTTCTGTCACCTCTAGAAATAGGAGGGAAAAAAAAAAGAAAATAAAAGAGAAAGCAGCCCTTGCAGTTGCACAATTGTGGAAACCAAAATATTCTATTTTTAAGCATGAAAAGTCAGTCCTCAGACTGACTCAGTATCAGGAAGGTGGTTCCAAAATATACAACCTTTGCCTGTGCCCACCATGATAATACAATATTTTCCAGACTAACTTCTGTTTGACATTTGTTTTCAAACAGTTTTCCTTGTTCCTTGTTCAGCACTAGCTGAGACACAGCCCACTTTCAGTAGATGAAATGACTGCTAAGAAATTGAAGCAAGACTGAGAAAATCCCGGATCCTGTGTGATTTTACTTAATGCAGAACATGAGTCAACCTCATCAGCTACAAGAATTTATTGTCAGTTTTGCACCTTTTAAAATCCATTCTGTAGAAGGGGAGAATATTAATCAAAACACCAGCAGTTTTAAACTCCTCTCAACAAGAATGAATACCAGAGATGATGCAAAAAATAAGGTGTAACAGTAAAAAGATATTAAGTGTGGTGTTTTTTAAACAGATGATGCTGAACCTCAGCAGAGGGAAGCCCAGAGGTAATGAGGCCATTCAGTCTGAAGCTGTGCAGCTGCAGCTGAAAGAAAATATTTTATATTGAGTAGTGATACAGCCTCAAGCTGTGCCAGGGGAGGTTCAGGTTGGACATCAGGAGGAGTTTCTTCACAGAAAGGGTTGGTTTGGAGTCCCCCTCCCTGGAGGTGTCCAAGGAAGGCCTGGACGTGGCACTCAGTGCTCTGGGCTGGGGAAAAGGTGGGGATTGGCCTGGGAAGTCTTTTGCCTGAATGATTCTGTGAAGCACCCAAACCAAGCTGGCTCAGAAGCTGCTGATTAAAAAAACCAAAAACTAAGTTATTCCTTTTCAAAATGGATTCATGCAGAACATGAATGCAGATTTTTCTGGGGGAAAAGTCACCTAAGTTGATAATTACAGAAGGGGTAAGTTCAGTGTCCACAGGTGAGGACAGCAAACAGCAGTCCCAGAACTTTTCTCTTCAGACTCTGCAAGTGAAGTGAGCAATGCCAGGGACCCCCAGTGACAAACACTGTTAACTCTTAGGTGCAAGTGACAGACGCCTCTCTCTGCTTCTAAACTTTAAAAAACTATTTTAAATATCAAACACAATTATGAGGAAAACAGAAAATAGCCTTCAAAGAGCAGGTTTTTTTAAAAGTTAATGTGTCTGCTCTGCTTAATCACAAGCTGAAAGGAGTACTTGATGACTAGTGTATACTTCAGTTAACACTATTTCATAAAACCTGGCTTGACAGAAGTATAAGATAAATTAATCAAATAATACAAAAGTTGAAAGATGCACCAGCTGGCTCATGCTCCTGCAGAGGTACCTCAGCTCTGAGCAGCAGGCAAGGCTGCAGGAAAGGCACAGACCAAGTGGGCAGTGCAGGTCTGTGTCCAGCAGTGGTGTGTCAGGGACTTGTTTTAGACCACTCTCACCTCAGATCACCCCTGCTCTTTGGGGTGACACCGAGGGACGTGACATAGTGGAGCACAAAGCTCTAAAGTCTTGTTCTTACAGTTTAAGGTCAAGGACTCTCACAATGAATAGATATTATGATATTGAGTATTTAAAACTCACAGATGTGCTGCCTGTTCAGTTTGCAGCTTATCAAAACTTTATATGAAGGCACAATTTATAATGCCAAGTTAAAAGCTATTACAAATAAGAAACCGTTTCCTTTAAAAAAGATGTGAGAGAATATTATTTGTTTCTCCCAGAAATAGTGTATATTCCTCTTCCTTACAGCATCACAGTAAAGATTACTTCCTTATGGCATTTGAAAATGAGCCAAACACCATGGAGGAGAGGTTTTTGTTTAGCATCAAGTCCTCATGCTCAGGTGTCCCTAAACAAAAAGCAATGCCTGTGACATAACCTAGAACACGAGGAAGTTTACAAAGTGCTAAAGAATGATTTAAAGAATATTCTATTACTGTCAAATGGTGCTAAACAAGGCCTGGCTTGGGTTGGAAATATTCTATTCAGTACCCACAGGGTTCAAATGACTTTTGGTGGCAAGTGTGAATGGAAATCAGTAACACTTCTGACACAAGAATGTGATCAGAAGTGTATTTGTCTCTGGCCACGTGGAAGGCAGAATGCTATCCTGAATATTACATAAAACAGGAATTTACAATCTCGTCCATACCAAAGCCTGAAATGAATAAATGAATTACAAAAATAAATAAAAGGGAAAGATTTTCACTACACAAGAAGCTTCTGCATGAAACTCCAAGGCTGGTAATAACCAAAGTGGTCTTTACCATTTCTTTGTGGACTTAAGATCTGGAACATAAACACTAAAAATACATTGCTACTGCTTCATGTTTTGACATGTTACTTCCATATTTGTAATGTACAGATTAATCACACACAATTTCAGCTTTAAGTTTCCAAGGCCATGTATGCACAAACTAGAAAGTATAGCACCAGTGTTGGCCTGGCCTTAGACTGGATGTTGAGAAGTCTGTAAAGATTTAAATTACTCATTTCTCTTCAAGAATGTAAATCATGATATCACTTTATTAATCAGAAGCTTCCCAACTGTTTTTCCTCGTTCTAATGTTTATCTGCTCTTACATAACAAGGTTCCAGTGAAACCCTTGCTACCTTAATCAAGAGTTGCCTGCACACGACTTTTGAACTGTTAACTTCACTCAACTCCTAATTGTGGAGTATCTAGAAGAAGTTATTGATTCAAGATCTTACTGGAACCAGCTGCAAAAGTGTTTTTGGCGGAATATAGCTATTCGTGTCAATGAACATCCTGGGCTAGCCAAAGGCACGGGATACTCTCCCCCACAGAAACTGGTAAATTTGCTTCTGCAGTGAGACCGCAAACCCAGGGCGTTGACACCTCCTAACTGGCCCTTGATCACTGGGATATTGCAATCACATATCAACTGCCCACCACTTACCAGAACTGGCACAGAAATGGGTTCCTCATTGCAGTAAAAGAAACCGAAGCCTATGAATACGCTTGTTTCCTTTTACTGACATTATCACTTGCTCCATCAGCAGCCTCGTGAGCATCCCGAGTTTTTTAACTCAAAAGTAATAACAGAACACAACACACAGCCTCATTTACCCACCATCTTTATGGCCAGAGATTCCAGAGGACTGAAAATGGGAACAGGTGCACCAGTCTGTTTGGAGTTGCTATTTTCTTCCCAATTGCCATGGCAGAGCCCAGGAGGACGCTGCTGGGCCCGTGTCCTTGTCACCGCGGGCAGTAATTGCCAGCACAGCAGCACCAAGGGAACAGGGACAGCTCTTCAGGCTCAGCAGGGCTGGCTGGCAGAGAGCTGCTCAAATACAGGTGAAGACAACTCACTGTGTAACTCTCAGGTCAGTGAGTGTTAAATTTGGACAACTCCAGGGTTAAATGACTTCTGAGGAGAAGTTCTTGGAATAATAATTTTGGTCAAAAGTACTAAAGCTCTGCTCAAAACCCCTTTCAGAGTTCAGGTTCTCATCTACATCTGGGTTACTATAACATCTTTGGTCTCAAATTATGCTGCTGGAGAATGGAATTTGTATAATGTCGTGAAAACATAAAAGCCTCAGCTCTGCAGCTGAAGGACTCTTCAGTCCAGTCATTACAGAAACATACCTGAGGTACTGGGGTTACTGTCACTACTACAAGGAAGTAAATAGTTGTTAGCATCATATCTCCTCACTGGCAGGAAAATTACTCGTATATTGAGTAAATAAAGTTATCTTTGACTCTATTTAAAGGGTTTTTTTTTACTTTGAAAACCAGATCATGTTTGTACAGAAGTCCCTCAGACATCCCCTCATGCGTCCAGTTGAATCCTATCAAAATATTTAGTCATGATGTCTCCTGCCTCACCAACCATGTTCCCATCTGCACCCTACTGACACTTTAATGCTCTATCACTTTCCAAACGCTAAAATTCAAAGATCCTGGTCATCCACATCTATCACATCTATCATACCTTTGGTCTGATGCTCCCATATCCCAGCTGGCACCTCAGACATCTGGAGCTGCAGACATGCCATGGCTGTACCTTCCCGCTCCAAGGTCCTTTCCCTCTTGAACTAGCCATAAATTAAATAACAGGCATGTAAGAATGATTTAAAGATATGCAATTATGCCATTTTGTAACTGAACAAAATATTACATCTCACACTATCAAAAGTCAGTTAAAGCCATAGAGGAGTGTGATCACTCCATATTTAAAGTTCAGGAAACTGCCATGCTTCCATACACTGTTAATCCCACTAAGTCTTAGAGTTTTTAATCACTGTTGCAGTGGTGCAAGATTCAGTGCATCTCTATGCTACAGATCACAAAAACAGACCAGACCTGGAGAACAGGTCACCTGTTTGCTGGTCTTCATCAGAAGCAACACATTCAGAGAGCTTTTATAAAAAATGTTTGAGCTTTTTTATTAGTGTTCTGGATCATACTGGATATTCTGGAACTGCCAAGGTTGTAGTTTTCAGTGCTCTACCCTGCACCAAATTATTTTGAAAGTTTAAACCAGAATGGCTGCAATTAAAAAAAAAAAAAAGTACTTAGGCAGAAAGACAAGTGGCTTTCCTCACATGGAGAAACACCTACTCTGTTGAGAAAGTCTATTACCTTCCTGCTTTATCTGAAGTTAAGCAGAAGGCTGGCTCCAGCATAATACTGAGTATCATCTGGTACAGAAAAGGACTTGAGGAGGAGAAATAAGTGGGGTAGGGAGACAAGATGAGAACAGCATTAAAGAATAGGTAAAATAAAGAAAACAGATTTAAGGGTGTGTAAGGGTGATGTGAAAGGCATGGGAGTAGAGAGGGGAATAGTGGCGATGGCAGAGGGAAGTGTAACAGAGAGAGGAGCTCCGGGAGAGGAGGGTTAGCAGAGAAAAGGCAGTTTTGCTCCAATACTCCAGGAACTCCCCTGGCCGCCCGTTCCTGCTCCAGCCCGGCCCTCGGGCGGCACCGCCACCTGCAGGCGGCCCGCCGCAACTGCACCGAGCCCGGCTCTCGGCCCGCGGGAAACTGCCCCGGCTCCTGCCCCAAACGACACCACTCCCCTCGGGAAAGGACATTTATTACGTGCTGCACAGCGCTGGGAAGCCTCGGAGCCGCAGAGCATGGCACAGGCAGCGCCGTGCGGCAGAAGGGGCACTGACAACACTGATGTCACCCTGCTGTAACCAGTGTCACACACACACAGGATGAAACGCTCCAGCCCCAAATCCACGGTGACTGATGCAGAGGAATCTCGTTCCCAAAGAGCCTCCACAACAAGCAGTATTATCACACTGCCAGGGTTGATCCAGGCCTCACAGTATAATGGAGTAAGTTATACAAATGCTAGCCAAGCTTGGGCTTTAACTTAGAAACTTTGTGATTATGCAAAGCAATTTACAAAATTAAATAGCTTCGGAAATATTAATTTAGCTTCAGGACATCCCAGTGAAATATAAGTTATTGTATTTATATTATCCAAGAGAAAACTTCAGGCAATAATTCTAATATAGTACTGGGCTTGACTGCAAGTCCTCTAAGGATGTTTACCGATGTCCTTCTTGGTTTCATCCTTCTTCTTCTACTTCTGGTTTTTATACTGGAAAAAATATAAAATGAAATATTAATTATTATTTTGTGGGAAAGAGCACATAACTAAGTACAAGTTCATACCAACAAAGATTTACAACTCTTCTTCATGAACCACATAAATTTATGTCCTTTTTCTTTAAGTTAGATTGAAATTTGGTAGGCTTTCCCTTTGCAGTATAAAACAATAAATCAGGCACAGTTATTGACTATGTATTGAGATTGTACCTGCTGGGATTTGGTTACTGCTACCATATCATAATCTGTGACTAATCTGTGCTTGCTCCTGTAACAATTCTCATTTGGATTTCATGGACTGGCAGAGAGAAGGCCTTAACAGTCACTCAGTAAATTCAATCACAGATATTTAGAGAGCAAAAGTTGAACTTTCGACTTGTTCCATTATACACCATTTAAATGTATCACATTCCCCAGGCAGACTGAAATCCCAGGAAGCAGAGGTGACTCTCAGCTGTCCAATGGAAACCATCCTCATTCTCTCATCTGAGAAACCAGTCTGAGAGCACAGGGGCAGATCAGATCCACGGGGTGACAGCTGTGCACGGGGGAGCCCAGCTTTGCCCCTGTGTGGTCTGCCCCTGGTCTCTGCAGCCACAAGGCCTGAGGAAAAGCACCAGTAGCTCTGGACACGTACTTTATTCATCACCCAGTCAGCATCTTCAATGGCTCTCTTAATGATCTGCTGGATTCGCTCAGGATCGTCTTCATCAGCGTGGACTTTGAAACTCTGCAACATTCAAAGTGTCACTGATGGTCAATGCAACAGTTGTCAAAATAAAGATAGTGTTTAAATCCCCGAAAAATGTTTGTTGCAAATAAACTGGTGGTATGAAAAGGTAAAACTGCAGATTGTAACACCTGGCCATCCTCTTTCCATTACAAATCCGGTCATACGGAATTTCATGTTAAGTATTCTACTCCTTTCATACATCAGCAACTAAAAAGCCCAGAGAACTTCAATTCAGAACAATTGAAATTGTCTGGTATGTTAAAACTAGAAAGACACAGGACAACAGGTATGATCAAAGGCATGAAATGACTTCCATATGAAGTATGGAATATGAACAGTCAGATGAGGTTTACCCAGATTGGGGATATACAAATGACTGACAAGAAACCAGGAGGTTTCACCATAAAAGGTGTGTCTAAGGAATAGTATAACAGTCTGTAATAATATAATAATATAATAGTCTAAGGAATAAGTAATGACTGTTCAGTCTCTTGACTAACACAAGAATTAGAGATGAAAGCCAAGAAAAATAGGTTTCAGATTGAAAGCAAACAGATTAAACAGTCCTTCACACACTCCCACCATAACCCTCCAAACCCGCTGAGGTCTCAAGCTCGCAGGGGAGCAGTTTTTAAGGTGGCAGGAGCTGTGCGGTCCAGACACAGCAGCAGAGCCCCCCAAGCCCCGCAGCCCAGGCGTGTTGCTGTCGCTGACCTGCCGGATGGCGTGTCTGTAGTGCTGCCGGACGGGGCCCCGCGGCAGGCGGCGGCAGCAGCGCAGCAGGTACCGGTACAGCTGCACCGAGCTCCGCACCAGCTCCGCCCCGGGCAGCGGGGACATGGCCGGGCCCGCCGCGGCTCTGCACACACCGCACACCGCCAGCGGCACCCACAGCGCCCAGATATGAGCTCCAGTAACAGCACACGGCGAGAGCAGGGCCGGCAGACTGAGCGAGGATCGGCAGCACAACCTGCAGAAACTAAGAGAAATCCCAACATGAAATGAACGAGGACTCGCTGAGCTGATGGACAGACGGGGGTTGGCTGTCATTGCCCGACGGGGTAAAACACACAGTGTGGAGCTCTCTCTCTCCAGAGGATCCCTCTGTGATGGGTACAGCCCTGTGTGCCCCAGTGTTTTACAGACAGACTGCCCCTGTAACTTTCTGTGAGTACCCAAACCTGTGTCACAGCCCACAGTGAGGTTCCTACTTGCTAAACCAGGATCCTTAAAGTCCTTCAAACTTCCAGAGCTTTCCTCGAGCATCCCTAGGAGTTCATCCACACGGTGTCTCTTTAGAATGAGGATGCTCATAATGGCTACAAGTGGTGCTGGAATTTAACAATTATTTCCTATTTTGTCATTCTGTCAAGAATTTCAAGGCTTTGGCTGGAAACAACATGGATAAATAGAGGAGAAGACAGGGAAAAACATTGTTAGGTTTGAAATGTTACATGTATTGGTAACAGCAACAGGAAAAGAACAAATCTATCAAGTTTCACTTCCATAACTATACTTACATATCGTAACAGTAAGTCCATCCAAGTCCTATAAAGTGCTAATCAAAGACTGTAAATGCCTTGTCATTTAACAGATGGTTGCCATCTGCAGAGAACTAAATTAACATTTAGAAAAAAGCACTTTTACATCATTACTCTTAAGAATAAAGATAATAAATAAGCAACTGAATAATGAAGTAGGTGCATGCCATTATTTTTAGCACCCATTATGATACCTACTCATTATTTGGAATAATTTTTTTCTTTTTCTTAAGTAATTTAAGTCATTTAGCCAAACGTATCTCAGAGTACACCACGACAGCTATTTCATGCCTAGGCTGTGTATTTGCACAGACTAGATCTTGATGCAGTGAGGAGAATCTCCTCTCTATGCACCTATAAATGCAAATCATAATGGGATCAAAATACCCCCAGGCTTCAACATGTTCACCTCTTGTTTTCTCCCAATGTTTCTTTCTATAAAATATATCCTTTTCTCTTTACAGTGAAACCCATGCTGGGCAGCAGCTCCGTGCATTTTTGGTTTGGATTCATTTCCCTTTGGCATTCAAGTATGGGAGGTGATGACACCCAGCAGTCAGCTGAGAGATCCCTGAATTCCCCTTCCAGCAGCACAAAGACAAACCATTCCAAAATGTGACTCATAACACACAGACTGAATGATTCCCTGCCCTTCTCTCCGTGAGAGAAAGTTTTTATCATCCAATACAGAAAACTGGAATATGTAGTTGGATTCAAGTTGATCTGAACCCAAATTTAACTTTACACTCAAGTTTTTTTGAGCTCTATCTTTGGCTGGTAAGAATTGGTGCAATTGCACTGACTCTGCATTTCACATATTCCCACTAAATCCAGTGAAACATCCCAGAATTCACTACAGATCCCAAAACACACTTTGGGACCAGAGACAATTTGTGAGGTTGTTTCTAGGCTTTGATGTGTAAATTCATCATATGTCACTGTGCTCTAATTAAACCTAAGTGGTGCAATAGATTTTCTGTCACAAACACAAAGATCCCTCATGTGCTGGGACTGCCCAGGACAGCTTGCTCCAGCACACAGAAAAGCAGCTCTGGGAGAGAGGAAGGAACCAGTCATGGAAACATATGGATATGGAAAGATGAGGCTGATCAATGGAATTGAAAATGTTTCACTATAGATAATTAGGAATTTTCCACTGCAGTGATTTTTCATAGGAAAATGATGAGCTGCTAAATTCAAATTGTGTGACAAATACATTTGCAATGATGAATTTTTTTGGGAAAAAAATTTCTTTGACTTTCCATAAATACTGGACTTTTAAAAAGATCTGAAGATGGAAAATTTCACCCATCTATTATCAAATCTAAACTCCTTCTAGAAGGCCCTCATATTCAAATTAAAAAAAAACACAAACTATCTGAGTTCTTACAGCTTTGCAGCTCCAAAAATGCTACAAATGTTTGTGACATGGGCAAGCTTCACAGGGGAGTTTATCACCAAATATCTGTGTTTTTTTCTTAGGATATAACTTCATCCAGTGAAAACTTCACTGGAAACCTCCCACAGCACGTGGAAAACTTGATGGCTATTTTGGTAAAGTGGCTGTGTAATAAGAAATAATCTCATGAGGTGCCCATTGTTAAGTTCTAGGATACTGGGGCCTGTACAAGCACAGCCCAACAGGGACTGGATCCTGACAAGAGGTAATGCTACACTCTGCCCTTGTGCCCCCCAGTGCCCTGGAGAATCTGCACAGCCTCTACAGAGATTTGCCCCTTCCTTGACACAAACAGGACAATGAAGCACAGTAAGAATCTGCACTGTTGCCTTTTGTTCTAAAAACATCTCCCCTTGAATCCCACAAGTGTTACCAGTTTTATCTGCCATGCAAAAACCCCGGACCTCACAAAATCTGGCTATAATCCTGACTAATAATGAAAATCTCCCTCTGATAACTTAAATATCATGCACAGCACAACAAACAAACTATCTACACCAAGAACTGTTGAGTCAGAAATAAAATAATCCACTAATTGTGCTTTTCTGGAATGGATGACTGTATAATGTCCTAATCAGAAGGCTGAAATCACATTTGCATTTAGATAAAGCCCCGTTCACAAAGAGACAAGTATAAAAGGAGACACTGAGACTATTGTGGCATTTCTCTGCATTGCATAATCATTTACATTCCTGATAATGATATTCAGATAGTGAAGCAAAAGCTGACCAAAGCCAATTAATCTTCACTCTGCATTAGCAGGTTTAGCAATTGACCCCGTGCACAGCAGAACCCTGACGAAGCTGAGATGACACTATGCCACTGCTCTCAGTTTATTTTTTTTTCTGCTACCGTGAGTGCTTTTCAAGCAAATCCCCACAGTTCAACAGTTATGATCCCAATCCCTCTGAACTAGTTAAACAGCCACCAAAGCTGGGCTCCAGAGACTAGAAGTGTTAATTAAAGGACTGCAAGAGTTACCTGAGCTGTTGCTGTTTACAGCTTGGCTCCCCCTTCTCCCTCTGCCCTCTTTCCCCAGTATACAGGCTAGAGATGTGTTTTATTACTTTGAAGTATTGCACCCTCAGAAGTCTTAACACAGGAATTTACGATTCCCCATCCTCATCTAAGCTCACGATCTCAGGAAAAATGACAATGCAAAAAATAAAAAAAAAGAAATCGGAAGCCTTTTGAAACCTCTCTAACCACAAACCATCTTAGCTCATGCTGTGACATCAGCCCAGGGAGGCACCCAAGTGAACTGCAGGAGGTTCTCATTGTCACTCTTGGGTTGCACTCGTCCTCTATTCCCGGTTTCCCAAGCTCAGTGCTGTGAGCAGGGCACAGCTCCAGGCTCTGGGACACAGCTGTCCCCACTGCGCTCTGTGACACTGTCACACCTCCCTCAGTGGGAGCGCCTGGCACAGCCAGGGCGGTGTGAGGGGCTCTGCTGCCCCAGGCAAACCAGCCGATGTCTGTCCGTGTGTCCGTCCATCCGTGTGTCCGTGCCTGCTCCCAGGCCCTGAGCCCCGGCCCCGCTGTGTGGGTGAGCACGGACAATGCCGCAGTCACTTCCCGGCAGCCACATCTCGCTGCCCCTCATTGAGCTCCGCGGGGTTGATGTGATCGCTTCTGACGAGCCGGGGCTGTGCATTGTCGGGGTTTTGTCCTCTCTGAACACGCGCTGCAAAGTCCCGTTGCACAGGCGGTGGCGGCCAGGCCTGCCCTGCTCACTCCTCTTTCTGCTCCTCTCCCCTTTAGCTCAGATTGATGCATGAGGCTGGAGCAGGGTCAGGAGACTGTGCAGAACAATTTGGGGGCACAGCCCTGCAGTGTAAAATCTGCTTTACACAATATTTGTAGAGCATATGGAGGATTAAGGACTGGAAAATGACAGATCCCGAAGATCTCTTTGTTGTCAAGGAATCACCAGTGCTTGGACACCCTTCGTGCAGTTCTACAGCATCAGGCCTAATGCTATTCAACAATGTCACCAGTTTGTACATATACTAAATTATAAATACAAATACAAAATATAGAATTGTAATTGATAAAACTTAAGAATGACAAAGAGTGCTAGAGCTGGGCATAATGACCACTTGTATAAATTAAGCAAAGCCACAGGGCAGACGTCTTACCTTACAGCCTGCTTTGGTATCACACAGCAGAGACATGCAATACTGCAAATAAAACACTCAGGCTTTTGCAATCTTACACCACTGAGGGAACATGCTGCCCATGCTGAGGCCAGATTACCTTGTTCTGCATAATTAATGAGCATGATCAGACTAATTAGAGTAAATATTCTTTGGTGCATGCTCACTAGTGAGGACAGGATCCTCCCTGATTTAGGTGCAATTCAAACTTCTCCACTTTTTTCTCCTGAAAGTGATTCTTCCGGCTTAAAGGAAATTCTGAAAGGCACAGTCCCAAAAGAACTTTTTCTTCCCAGCTCTGAATTGCTCACTTCAACTGCTGTTAAAATTAATTTTGTTCTCAGTGGCCAAATCTGTAAGTATTTACCTTTGGGATCATGCCTGAATAGGAATTGAATTATCAGCTTTAAACAAAAAACGACGTGTTCATTCATTCCTTCATTTCTTGTAAATATTGTACTTTGAAATGTTCCATGCTTAGTTCCAGTTCAGTTGTGATTCTCCCAACTACTTTATGCCAGTTAATACAACATTTTCTGGCTCAGCTTGTATCACCTTCTAAAACATCTAACTGGGCACCAAATCAGCTGCCACGACTGTTGTTGACAGACAGAAACCCAGCTGGCAGCACAAGGCATGGAAGTGCCTTTCAGGGGCAGAACCACGCTGTCTGATTAATGACCACATTAACTCTCTGGACTATGGCTCAGACAAGCATGGGAAGAACAGTAGGTCTTACATAAGGTTTTGTATTAGTTTCTCACTGTTCAAGAAGGACTGAAATTGGTTAAAGTTTATTTTACCATTATTCTTTAACACATGCTTATTTTGCTCATGCAAAATTTATAATTTTTAAAATCAATTATATATATATATATTTAAAGAGGGTAAAACAAGGAGCTGTCAGTGCAGAAAGGGCTCTGCTTAGGAAAGTACAAAAGTTGACAAACTCGTAAACATGGAGAGTCAGAATTTAAAACAGCAAAAGAAGTCACTGTGATCCACACTACTGACTAAAGTGTAATTAAAAAATATTTGTTTTTTTAAACCAAAAGTACCTAACATACTCCTCTGAACCTCCCCTTAGTGCAAACATCACACCCAGCCTACAAGGGAACAAACCCTGTGCAGTGTGACCTCTCCTTTTCCTGCTCCCCCAGCACGTCCCCTCCAGCCCTGACTGTGCACATCATCCCTGGGTGGTGCCAATGGGGCTTGTGCCCTGCCTGGAACCCACACCTCATCCTCGAGTTCTCCTTCCCAACTCACATTATCCTTCACAGCACTGTCAGGAACAACACAATGCCTGTTATTCCAAATCCACACCTGCTGAAATTTAGCATCACTCTCAATCACAGTAATAATCCGAGCCAACCCCTTCCCTGACACAAACCCTGTTTGCAGTGGAATTAAACCATGGATGAATTTGCCCCTCCACATCCTGGGCAAACCCCACATTGCCGGGAGCAGTGTTTACAGGCAGCAGTATTACAGGACACGTAGGTCTGGGTGCCTTTAGCCTCTTAGGGGGATTGGCCCAGCTCACTAATCAGGGATTGTTTCCATACCAACAGCTAATCAGGGGCAGATCCCACCATGTCTTCTGGACACTTCGGAGCTCTTAAAGCCACAGCTCAAGTTTTCCCCAAAACTTCACTGTCACTCTCCACGGCCTAGTCTATCTCAAAGGCAATCTAAGGAAAAGAGAGGTGTGGGCAGCAAGAAGCTCTTGCAAATACAGACACCCCCAGAACACCACAGGTTCACTCAGTACAGAGCTCGCTCTTAATTTATTACACACAACACACCAACTCTGCTGAGCAAATAAACTAATTTACAGCTCTGGCAGAGGTGAAGGGGGTGAGAGAGAACTCTCTCCCCTTTGCATTTATCAATACTCATCTGAGTGAATGAGCATGGCAGGACAATTCTGAGTGGCAAAAGCACTTGATGGAAATGGTGCTGCCTTAGGTTTCACCCATGATTCTGGTTTGTTTACATTTGGTGAGACCTCAGGAAAAGGGGGATAAAAGCTTTGGTTCAATCGAAGTCCTGGTGGTAACCTCAAGTGCTAATAATTAACTCAATTATGCTGAATTAATTTGATATAATTATCGGTGATGAAGCAAAGACAGCGACCCAGAGGAACTTTGAGAGACAGGAAGAACAGAAGTCTTAACAATACAAAATACCCTATAAATAGCATCTTTTTTTCCCCCAAACTGAGTCAAAGACACAAAGTGAGTTCATTACAGTCATCTGGCTTCACTCAACCCTCCAAATTACCCCTGTACCCAGACAAATAGCTGTGAAATCCAGCAAGTGCACTAGAATTACAGCAGGCCCTGACGAATTTGACACAGCACTCAGCACAAGTGTCTGTCCCCATCCAATTATCTAAACAATGAAGATTTAATAATACATTTAAGAGATCCACAATGCTTCTCCTTTAACTGAAGATGTTAATTAAGAACACTTTTGTGTTGTACTGTTGTCAGTTGGGTGTTTTTTTTTTTTATTTGAGGAACAATCTGAAGGATGCTGCTTATGGAGTCTTTTCATTTGATCTGCAGTTTTTATCTAGTATTTTCAGACTTATTCAGTTCAAAACAAACAAACCCCAGCTATAAAAAACAAATATCTATCTTTTCCTTTTCCCATTTAATATTTCTGTGATTTGCTTTGAAAGAGTATTACAGAAATGCCTTCCTTGCTATGAAAATATACACATTTTACTGAGGGTTTTTTAATGCTTATGTGTTTAAAAAGAAAAGGGTCAGTGGAGGCAAATGCTGCTTGACTTATGCCTGTCACAATAATGTAAGTACACAAGTTTCTAAGCTTCCTCTGCATTTTTATCATCCTTCGTGACAAGAATAAAAATATTACCTCTATCATCACCAATTGCTTCTGAGGAGAGATTCCAAGTGCTTAGATATAAGAAATGAATAGTATTTTTCCAATTTGCTAAGTAGGTGCTGCTCACGCCCCCAGATCACTTCCTCCCTGAGTTCTGCTGGTTCTCAAACACAGCTGATCCTTCAGAACTCTGTTTAATTGCCACCAGGCTCTGATCAGACTCATCAGTTCAAAGCAAGCTGCATTACATCCATAATTTATGCATTTGATTTCAACAGATCATTTTGTGCCCAATACCGAGGGGGCAAAAAGTGTTTTCCATGGGGAAGCTGCTAACGTTTTCTAAAGAACAAGTTTTAAAAAATATTATTTCTGTAGAGACACGACATTTTAAAGTGCTCAAAGTCTCCTACACTTATCTAGACAGCCCCTCCAGTTTTGTCTACACCTGTTTCTCACAATCTCTTTAGTTTAGCTGAGTTATTGCTGCCTGGGGAGACATCCCCGGGGAAAGGGCAGGCAGGGGCTGGAGGAAGCACAGCTCCCCTCCCTCGGGCAGCACACAGAGGGAGCTGTGGGGAAAGGGCAGGCAGGGGCTGGAGGAAGCACAGCTCCTCTCCCTCGGGCAGCACACGGGAGGAGCTGTGGGGAAAGGGCAGGCAGGGGCTGGAGGAAGCACAGCTCCTCTCCCTCGGGCAGCACACAGAGGGAGCTGTGGGGAAAGGGCAGGCAGGGGCTGGAGGAAGCTCAGCTCCCCTCCCTCGGGCAGCACACAGAGGGAGCTGTGGGGAAAGGGCAGGCAGGGGCTGGAGGAAGCTCAGCTCCCCTCCCTCGGGCAGCACACAGAGGGAGCTGTGGGGAAAGGGCAGGCAGGGGCTGGAGGAAGCACAGCTCCCCTCCCTCGGGCAGCACACAGAGGGAGCTGTGGGCTCCCATGGCCCCAGGACACCTCGGGCCCTGTGACACACATGGGTGTCTGCGTAAGTGGAGTTGAGCAGCCCCTCCCTGGCAGCACTTGCCTCCCCCAGAACTCCCTCTGCCCGCCCCCAGCCCTGCTCTGCCGTCACTGCCTTCATTTTCCCTTTCATGGATTTTTGCTTGAAAAAGCATCACTGCCTCGATTGTCTATTTTCAGCCTATATTTAAGAAAACCCTTTGGTTCCATTTGTAGCCACATCCTGTCTCAGCCTCCCCCTCTTTTTGTTCCTAAATATAAGGCTGATGCAATTTGATGTGACATGACAAAATAGCACATTTGCATTGGCAGAAACTTTCTCTCAGCAGCAGTAATTAAAGGGAGTAGATGAGACATTGCTGAAATTGGTGTTTATTTAGCCTGGAAATAAAAGGCTTCAAGATGTCTTGAGAGGGATGTTCAAGTGTGTCATGACCATGAAACTCATCAGAGAGTCCCGCCTTCTACAGGCTTCATTTCTGACAAACAAATGGTCACTCAAACAATGTCACTGACTTAAAGAGAGTAAAAAAAGAAATCAGAGTTCTGTACACCATATTCCTAAACAGTGAAAATCATTCAGTGTGTTTCTTGGGATTATATATAGTACCAGGACACTTGTGGTTCCATGTAAGACAAGGGCAGTCAATCTCTAGAGCACAGGCTCTCTCAACATGAGAAGAAAACCAAGATCTCACTGACCACAGTGAGAAATAGGTTCTTAAATATCTGAATTTTTGATCTGAGATCAGCAGAGGACAGGTAATCACCTTCACCTACAACACAGACTTTTAATATTTGTCAAAGACAGAAATGCAGAAACAGCAGCCTGAATCCTGTAAGTTCAACACGATTCACACTACAGACTAAAACTCATCTACAAAACTCACAAAACAATTTGCTGTGCCCAGTTTTGCTGAACAGGTGCACAGCAAATACCTGACAGGGCCAGGTAATGCCAGCTTCCTGTACTCTGTTCCATTATTGATGACAGCAGGAGAAAGCAGCGGTGGACGAAGAGCAATATTTAGAAGTTGTGGGGGTTTTCTTGATATTTAGAAGGTAAATTTAGTTTTGAAGAATTCAGAGAAAGGTCTGGTGGCTGTTCCATAGGCCACAGGATTTAGCAGACATAATACGGATTCAAGTGAAACTTCCTGCTCAGGAGCATCTTCCCTCTCCTTGTGCACACAAGGCTATTCTTTCAAACCCATCTGTGATCAGCTCAAAATCGGCAGCCCACGTTTTGAGCAGGCTCGTTTCCATCCTAACACAGATGGCACCAAGAACAGGGCAGGCCAGAAAAAAATCAGTTTGCATATTATGCTTCAGTTTTTATGGGTCAGATTACCATTCAAAGCCATCAAAATGGCAACCCATATGTGATGTGTCTGCCATCGGAACTGAAGTGATGCACCATCACAATCTTAACGGGGTTGGTTAGACAGCATTTGATTAACCACTGACTAAACTCTGATATTTAAAAGTAAAGACATTCTCTTTCCCTATTTTTTTTTACTTTGACAGATCAATAAAACTGCTTTGGAGAGTCAATAAGGAAAAGACATTTTGCCATCTTCATCCCTAACAACTGCATGGCACAGCTCTCTTGGCAGAGGGGTCTCAGCTTCTGTGCCAAACACTCGCTTCCTCAGTGAGCCAGGTGCAGATGTTGGCTATGTCATCTGTTCCAACTTCTTTGTTCTACAAGCCAGAAAATTGTTCCCACAGCTTTGGGGAGAAAACGGGCATCTGACGAGCTCTTTGCATGTTTTCATTGGCGGAAGGATATCAGATGCTTTAAAGACACTCTCGCAGAAATAAGAGACGTGTCATTCCCCCCACTTGTGACAATTAAGAGAGCCTTGTTCTATGGATCCTGAAGGGATACTGCAACAGGGTCAAAGCCATGGCATTGTGTTCCCAGCCTCCTACACATCCCCTGCCTTCCTGCAGTGCCACAGCCCGTTCCCTGTTCTAGGGGGGCATTATCCCAGAGGCTCCCAAGGCTCTGCTGCCACAGGGACAGGTTTAAGGTGGGCAGGCCTCTCCTGGAGAAGTCTATTGAATAGTGGAAGGTATTTGAAATGTCCTGCTATGTTACCATGGCACCTGGAACTCAAACAACTGCCATGGGGACTGACAGCCAGGGCCACCACCCTGCGTCACTGCCAATGGGAACATTCTTCATTCTCAGGTTTTTTCAGCCCCCTAACCTCTCTACGTGATATTTTGGTCCATGCTGATACTTCAGGTGCATATTCTCAACCAGCTAGAATACACACAACAGAAAATTCACTTACAGCATCCAGAGTAGAGGAACTTTAATTATCTTCACAGATTAGGCCTGTCCAAGTCCAAAAGTAAGCAAGAGACCTGCAGAGAAGAATCAATTTTCATTATCTGTTTCTCCTCAACTCGCTACTTGAAGAGCCATTAATAAAGAAGTGCTGAGAAGCCCATCCATAGCTCAATTTATCCCTATGGGAGCTTTCCCTTTTCTCTGATCAGTTACATCACATGTGGATGTAGAGCTTTGACATGAACAGGCTGCTGCCTTCAGTCATCTCGTCTGAAAAACTTTAAAAAATATCCCCTACGAAAAGATTTAAGTAGAGAGAAATTCTGACTGAGGAGAACCGACCCTTCAATATTTCCTGATAAGAGTTGCTGGAGGTAAGAAATCATTTACCTCCTTTAAAGAGCCACAGTTTCTTGCACTCAGAACTCTGTACAATGACATAATAATTACTTTACAGTATTCTGTATACAATTCTGTCACCTGCTTTGGACCCAGGTGACAACAGACTGCACACAAGAAACTGCTTTTTCTCAAATACATGATTATACAGTGGGTAAGGCAAAGGAACTCATTCTTTAAAGCCAACACTAATTTGTTAATTTAGAACCTATCCTAAGTTTGTTGAAGTCAAGCAAATGGATTTCTCTGACTATCCAAAGACATCTGGATCAGGTTTTATCTCAGATCCTGTCACAGAGACTTTCAAAAGCTACTTGAAACAAAAGTCCTGGAAGATAATAATGACAGAGACTCTGAACTGATCTATTTTGCCTCCCTTTGAAAGACACGAGGCTGAAAAATTTAAGGCAAAACTCTCAAGCACATTTACACACACATGAATCACAGATAGCTGTTGCCACAGATGAAATTTTCTGCCACAAGTATTTAACAGCAGCACAACTTGGTGACATGTGATGATTGACAACAGCTTGGGATGTTCAAGTTCTGGTATCTAATGTCAGCACTTTTACTTGCCCTCTGAAGGCCATATCAAGATGCACACAGGCAGACTTATTGTAATAGGCAATGTGAAACAAGAACCCAGAACAGATTCAACTTTAAGAGCTCATCCTGGGTCCACTGACTGTTTCTAGTTCTGGTACAAGAACTAAACACTGAAAGCCACCTTATTTTCATCCATGACATGAATTTTCCTTTCTCAGAGCAGAGGACCTCTGCTAAGTAGGCAGAGTGCTGCAGAGAACACCTCTCATTAGCATTGTTAATTAGCACTTAGCAGATACACCTGCAGTCAGCATCCCACCAGGACATTCCCCACACCCTTTCAGAGGTGCAGAGCTCCTCTGTTAACTCACAGCCAACGTAATACCCAGAGAGCAGCACAATTAACTTCTCCTTAGGCTGATACTCAAAGCAGCAGTTACTTCTATAATTCACTTAGCAGAGCATCAGGCACCTGGGCTCAGAAAGCTTTCCAAACCTATTCCAAATACACCCAGCTGAGCTTTGGGAACACAACAAAACAGTATCAGTTGCTCTGTTTCATTGTTCAGTGATAAACAGTGTTTAGGGTCTAACTTGAATTTCCACGTTGGAAGTGGAAGAGTCTTTTGAAGAAAAGTTCATGTCAACCTTGAGGTTCCCTTGTGCTGCCACAGTGTATACAGAGCAGGGATGTAAATGTGAATTACACTCCTGACACGGTTACTTAGTTAAGTTAGTAAGTCAAAGCCAATAATCTCCAACTT